>NC_071589.1:7946531-8674031 GCF_024509145.1 Vidua macroura
TGGCTTTTCCAGTAGAGAAGAAGGGTTTTCAATGTCAAATGGGACTTTAGGAATATAATTCCTCCTTGTGGCTTTGGAATATTTCTGCTGTAATCTGGATGGAGCGGCAGGGTGCAGGTGCAAGAAGGCCACAGCAGCTGTGGGGACATAACAGGCTCCTCTACTTTCTCACTAGCACAGAAAACTGGATTTTCTTCTTAATATTTTGCTGTTTTCTGTGTGGCTGCAGGTATGTAACTGCTTCCCTTGTCTTGTCTGAGGGCTGATTATCTTTGTGTCACACATGGACTGCAGGAGGGATGGGGACAGTCGGGATTTTGCTGGTGCCACCAGGACACTCCTGTGAATCCACGGCAGCTGAGCCCAAGCAAGGAACCTCCAGCTCCAGCCAGGCTGTTTAATGATCAGCATGTAATGCTGCTGTGGTAGATAGGGACAGGCGAATGGAAGATTTCGGGATGTGACGGAAAGCAAGACCCTTCGCCCCCTCATCCTGCGATAGGTAATCAATCACCCCTGAGACAGGTAGCCCCTCCTAACTCCAGTAGTTTTCCACTCCTTACTAACTCTAGCCGGACCCACCATCCCCCTTTGACATAGTAAGACCCCATGACTATTTAACCTCAAGAGATAAGGTAATAAACGCCATTTGACCATCCACCACACTGGTGTTGGTACATGTCAGTGGCCCGAGTGACCCGGGTGAGGCTGGCTTGCCGTGCTGTGTCTTGAAACCAGGTCGCCTGCCTTCTCAGCAGAAGGCAACAAAGTGGTGCCGAAACCCAGGAGGGAGAAATTCTCTCGGGTAGCGGGTATTGCCTGGACGAGAAACAGCGGCCGGAGCAGCAGGACCGACTCTCGACGGGGGAGACGTCCCCGGACCAGCGATCGTCATGGAGGCCATCGCGAAGGTCGTGAGTTGAGTTCATAAGCAGTGGGGAATTAAGTGCAGGCTCAAGGATTTTTATCTTGCTATTGTGAGGCTCCTAGAGCTTGGGGCGATTGGACGTCCCGTGGAAATATTACATCCAGAGGTGTGGGAGAAATGCACGGCCACGCTGGCCGAGGATACCAAGACCTCAGGCAGCGGCAAAAGCATCAAGGTGTGGGGTAAAGTCGAACAGGCCCTACGCAGAGCGCTTGAGGAACAGGAAACATGGAGCGCCGCGCGCACATGTTTATTAGCTACACCCAAGCTGGGGATAGGGGCGGCAACGCAAACCGCCCCCGAAAGCGGATTGCCCGAGAGCAGGGATCTGGGGGGGCTGGGCGTGTTCCCCCCCTCCCCGAGCCAGAGTCCAAACCCCCCCGCGGAACCTTCCCAAAAATCCGCGGGTTCCCCATCCATCCCTTCACCGCCGATCAGCGATTCGGTGCCAGGGGCGCGTCAGCGCGTGCAGTCCTTTTGGGAGGAACTGGCGAGGGAAGCCAGAGACACAGAGAACGCGGATTGGGAGGAAACGCGGGCAGCGCCACCGCCATACCCAACCGAACATGGCGCCAGTGACCGAGGGGATGGGCGGGGCGCGGATGCTCTCGGCGTGAAGAGCCTGGAATCACGGGTTTTTGCTAATGCGCATTCGCGGGGAAAAGAGGAGGAGGAAGGGAGAGAGCGCATGTTCAGTCCGGGGCCACGGACTTCCGCAAACGCGCTTGCAGGGAGAGCGGCAGAGAGCGCATGCCCAATCTAGAGCCGCGCTCAATACTGCTACCATTTAAGGGAGAGACCTCCCCTTGCGGGCGACAGGACAAGCCCAGGGGGCAGAAGCGGCACCACCCCCGAAGGGAGGAGCGGGCCCAGAGCCGCACAAAAGGGCACCGAAGCCCAGAAGTGCACTGGCACTCGACTTCCGGCTCCGAGTCCAGCAACAGCAGCTCCGCCAGCTCGGGACAGCTGACGGAAGGTGACTGGGACTCAGAAATGGAGAGAACGGAGCTAACGCGGTTTAAAACAAAAACGAATAAAGCCTTAAGCCACACCGAAAGGCAATCACAACACGAACC
Source organism: Vidua macroura (assembly GCF_024509145.1). Lineage (NCBI taxonomy): Eukaryota > Metazoa > Chordata > Aves > Passeriformes > Viduidae > Vidua > Vidua macroura. The sequence continues at coordinate 7,948,536 of NC_071589.1, forward strand.
AGCCCAGTTCACCGACTGGGGAAAAATAAAAATAGCTTGTGCTGAATGGGCCCCCTCGGCCGCAGTTCAAGCCTTCCCAGTGAGGATCACCGGACCAGAGGGGAACCAACAAAGGATATATACTCCGGTAAACCCCAAAGACATACAGGCAATTGTTAAAGCGATTTCAGAGAACGGGATCAACTCAGCCATGGTCTCTACCCTCGTGGACGGCCTTTTTGGCAATGATGACTTGTTCCCCTTTGATATCAAACAAATAGGTCGCATGATACTTGGCGGTGTGGGAATGATCGTGTTTAAGCAGGAATGGGAAGATAATTGTACAAAAGAGCTAGCCCAATCTTCTGGGGCGGGGCAACCACTACATGGCTCGAGTTTATCCAGGCTGATGGGAAAACAGGATGAGATGATTACACCTCAGCAACAAGCCGCACAAATGCGGGCTGAGGAAGTCAGGGCCACCACTCGAGCCGCCAGGGAGGCTATTCGTGCTGCCTCTCTAGTAGTGGCCAAGCCATCACCATGGTCCACCATAAGGCAGGCAGAGAGTGAAAGCTTCACGCAGTTTGTAGACCGCCTGCAAACGGCAGTAGACTCCTCTACCCTGCCTGCGAAGGCAAAGGGCCCTGTGGTAGCGGACTGCTTGCGCCAGCAATGCAACTCCGTCACCAAGGACATTTTGCGCTCCCTGCCAGCCGGAGCCAGCCTGGCCGACATGATCAGACATGTTGTAAGAGAGGAGCACCTGACACCCATTCAAGCAGCCGTCCGCACCCTAACCAGTGCAATGGCATGCTTCAAATGTGGTCAGGCAGGCCACATTGCAGTGAGCTGTCCCCAGCTGGCACAGCAGTCCGCGGCGGTGCCCCCACCCCAAGCACGCCCGAGAGGGCCCTGTTGGAGCTGTGGGAAGAAGGGGCACTTCGCTAAGGACTGCAGGTCCCAGCCCCAGGGAAACAGGAAGGGGAGGGGGCGTACAGGCCGCACTCAGCCTCCTCCCGCTACGAATGCAAAGCGGCCCATCTATGTCAACCCCCAGTGGGGTGGGGGGCCCTCATACCCCATGTCCCCACAGGAGGCAGCCAGCTTCGCACCCCCACCAGCGACACAATTGCAGAGTTTCGCAGCACTGCCGGCGGCACCTTCGTATCCACCACCACCACAAGCCACACCTGTGCCACAGGGCCAGCAGGGGACGCCCCAGAGCGGGACCCCTGGGTGGCCCTGGCCATGAAAATAGGGAAGGAGCCCCTGATGGTGTGGGGGACATGCAGCCTTTATGGCAGTCAGGATCCCCACGTCATGGGGCTTCAGTTCTGGGCAGACACGGGATCAGACTGCTCGGTTTTTCCCCAAGTGCTTTGGCCTCAGTATTGGCAATGTAAAGAAGTCCCCCCAGTGAACGGGGTGGGAGGGCCATCCCGGGTGTGGAAAAGCACCCGGTTGGTGGCTATAACACTCCACACAAAAAAGGGACCAGAACAGACAGTAGCAATCTACCCCTACATTTTGCAAAACTCTCCACCCTTGATAGGGAGGGACATCCTTGCTATGTTAGGAGTCAGGATCACAAATTTATCATGAGGGCCACTGCCGTACACCCACCGCTGCCGATCAAACTGACTTGGAAATCATCAGACCCCGTATGGGTCGAGCAGTGGCCCCTGTCAAAGCCTCGAATGGCAGCCTTGCTGGAACTGGTCAACCGCGAACTGCAAAAGGGTCACATAGAACCCTCCACCAGCCCGTGGAACACCCCTGTATTTGTAATCCCCAAAAGGTCTGGAGAAGGTCATCGTCTCGTCCACGACCTGAGGGAAGTGAACAAGACAATCCAACTCATGGGTCCAGTTCAGACACTGCTGCCCACAAACTCAGCCATCCCCGAAGGGCAGCCATGCGCAGTGCTGGACATCAAAGATTGCTTCTTTTCAATACCCCTGCACGCTGAGGACAAGGAGCGGTTCGCCTTTTCCATCGTGTTCCCAAACGGCGAGCGACCCAACCTCCGCTTCCAATGGAAGGTGTTACCACAAGGTCTCGTGGACAGCCCGACCATATGCCAAATCACCGTGGACAGAGCACTGATGCCAGTCCGACAATCCTACCCTGCTGCAACCATCATTCAGTACATGGACGACATCCTTGTCACCGCACTATCAGCAAGCCAAGTGGATCACTTAGTGTCCACAATCACGGAGACTCTCCAGGCCAATGGCTTTGAGATCACGAACACGAAGATCAAGAGAGGACCCTGCGTGACCTTCCTGGGAGTGGGGATCACAAACTCCTACGTGACACCCCCCAAGGTGAAGGTCCGCCGAGACATCAAGACGCTCCATGACATGCAGTGCCTTGTGGGATCTTTGCAGTGGCTCCGCAACATCATCCTGATTCCCCCCGAGGTCATGGACCCCTTATATGACCTCCTGAAAGGAAAGCACCCCTGGGACCCCAAGGAGCTGACGCCACAAGCAGCGAGCTCCCTCAACTTCATCGAGCATCAGATGTCTACTGGCACGCTTGCCAGGTGGAACCCAGGCGCACCACTCGATCTATATGTCCACTTCACACAGAAGGGAGGAGTGGAAGCACTGGCCCAAGGACCTTCCAAAAAGTCCCAGCCGATCCAATGGGTGGTTCTCGGAAGACCAGCTTGTGCATTTTCCCTGGGAGTTGAATGCGTCACCAACCTCATCTTGAAAGGCAGGAAACTCGCCCTGAGACACCTGGGAACCGAGCCGGCAAGAATTCACCTTCCCTTCTGCAAGCAACCGACCACGGAGTCAACCGCGATATCAGAGCACCTGGCCCTTGCGCTCACAGGCTTCGGAGGAGAGATCTCCTACGCTACCAGACCACCTTGGACTCAGCTGCTGACCATTGTCGACATAGACATGCCGCCAAAGGTCATGGATCGACCGCAGCCAGGACCGATGATCTTCACAGACGCTTCCTCCACGACCTCTACTGCAGCAGCAGTGTGGCAGGCAGGAGAACAATGGCATTGCGTCAAAACATGTGACCCCACACTGTCAGTGCAACAACTGGAAGCAGCAGCAGTGGTCTTGGCATGCGGACTCTTCCAAGATGAACACCTCAACATCATAACGGACTCTATATTCGTGGCAAGGCTTTGCCTGGCCATGTTGGGGCCAGGCGTGTCAAGATCACCAGCAGCCTCAATGCTGGAAGAGGCGCTCTCCTCACGACGGGACACCATGTCTGTCATTCACGTCAACAGCCACAACCCAGTTAAGGGCTTCTTCCAGACCGGCAATGACAAAGCAGATGCCGCAGCGAAGGGAGTGTGGACATTGCAGGAAGCTCATCAACTGCACGAGTCACTCCACATCGGAGCCAAAGCACTGGCGAAGAGATGCAGGATCTCGACAGTGGATGCAAAACATGTAGTGGCCACTTGCCCTCACTGCCAGAAGTCGCCCCTATGGACCAGTGGGGTCAACCCAAGAGGTCTCAAGGCCTCGGAAATCTGGCAGTCGGACTTCACTTTATGTCAACTGCTGAAGCCCTGAGCATGGCTTGCAGTGACAGTAGACACTTACAGCAGAGTGATCATGACCACACAACACCCCAAAGCTAACTCTAAGGCCACAATTCAGCACTGGCTGACAGCTATGGCATGGCTTGGTACCCCCAAGCAAATTAAAACTGACAACGGTTCCAATTTCATCTCCAAACCAGTGCAAGAATTCACCTCGAAATGGGGCATCACTTTAGTGCACGGTATCCCGTATAACAGCACCAGGCAGGCCATTGTTGAGCGAGAAAATCAGACCCTGAAAGCTAAGCTAGAAGTATTGGCAAAGGCAGAAGGCTTTGCTAATTCCATTCCCCCAGGAGACCAAGCGCGTATACTGGCAACCGCTTTGCTAGCACTGAATCAATTCCCTAGGGGAGATGAAACAAACAGTCCTGTCCGAAAGCACTGGGTCACCAGAACACTAGAGGAGGGCCCGCAGGTTGTAATCAAAAATGAGCTAGGTGAATGGGAACGGGGCTGGAGACTGGTGCTCACGGGGCGAGGGTACGCGGCGGTTAAAAAGGAGGGCAAAATCAAGTGGTGCCCACTTAAGTCAATCAAACCTGACCTTCAGAATGAGACTAATGAAAACTGTGAGTTTCTGTTTGCAGGACATGCTCGTGGGGCATCCCCGTAACGCGTACACCCCTGTTCCAGAGGAAAACGACAAACCACCAAAACGCCAGACAGCACCCAAGAGTCCTGCACTGGTGAGACCCAGACATCAACAGTGTTTTTGCGTGATTTTGCTACTGGGGCTTATCGCCAGAGGGCGAGCCGACCCAGACTATTACCCCCATCAGCCATTCAGGTGGGTCATGCAACATCTTCCAAGTGACAAGGTGTTCAAAGAAATCACCACAGCGGGCACCCCATCCTTCGTGTTCCGCATCGCCGACCTGTTTCCAGGACGACCAAAATTACGACCCCATCACCCACACATCATGTACATGTACCTATCCTACTGGTGTCCAGCCTCCAACCCATGGAAAAAGTACTGTAACTACCCGGGGTGGGGATATTGCGGACACTGGGGCTGTGAAACCATTGTTACAGATGCCAGACCATCAGGAGAAGGGTGGGAACCGCAGGAGCCCGATAAATTTTTACAGTTCACCTGGGCACCTACCGTCTGTAAAAAACCCGCCATTGCAAAAGAGGTCTATAGCAACTATTATACACAGCCCAAATATCGGAAATGCACAGACTATAACATGACGGTTTTGCAGCCAGATCACCCTAGTTGGGCCACAGGCAGAACGTGGACAGTAGTCCTCAAAGGGCCAAAAGAGTGGGTGAATGTACGAATTATCAGGCTCCAACCACTAGCACCCCGACCGGTAGGACCCAATAAAGTTATTAAAGACGAGCTGAAAGGGAAAAACATAACCCATCCCAAAACCTTGCCCACAAAGGCCACTGATATCCCGACCGGCCATGCGGATGCCTTCCAGATAGGCCGCTTAGCTGAGTCAGACTCGGACCCAATCTTTCGCATGCTAGAAGCTACCTTTCTATCCTTGAACGAATCCAACCTGAACCTAACCAATTCCTGCTGGCTTTGCTACGATGTTAAACCTCCTTTCTACGGAGGAGTTGCTTTAAACACCCCCTTCAGTTACTCCACAGCTGATGCCCCCCACCAGTGCAGATGGGACACTCCCCGCAGAGGAATCACCCTGAGTCAAGTCATAGGCCAGGGCAAATGCTTTGGCAATGCGGCCTTAGCAAAGCAGAAAGGCAACTTCTGTACCGAAGTTGTCAAGCCCAACAAAAAGATCAATAAGTGGGCGGTCCCATCCGCATCTGGGATGTGGGTTTGTCAGCGATCTGGGGTGAGTCCTTGTGTGTTCCTTGCCAAATTCAGTGACGCTATTGACTTCTGTGTCCAAGTTCTGATTGTTCCTAGGGTCCTGTACCACTCAGACGAAGAGGTATACCACCTTTTTGAGGAACCTGGCCGGCTCCACAAAAGAGAAATAATAACAGGTGTAACTATCGCAATGCTGCTTGGCCTGGGAGCAGCTGGCACAGCCACGGGTGTCTCAGCCCTCATGACCCGACACCAAGGGCTTGCTCAGCTGCAAATGACCATCGATGAGGACTTGCAGAGGATTGAGAAATCCATCTCCTTTTTAGAGAAATCAGTCTCCTCGCTTTCGGAAGTGGTCTTGCAGAACAGGTGAGGACTAGACCTCTTGTTCATGCAACAAGGAGGACTGTGTGCCGCCTTGAAGGAAGAATGCTGCTTTTATGCGGACCACACGGGAGTCGTTAAAGACTCCATGGCAGAACTCCGAGATAGACTGGCTCAGAGAAAGAAAGACAGGGAAACTCAACAGAGCTGGTTCGAATCCTGGTTCAATCAATCGCCATGGCTCACCACTTTAATTTCCACCCTGATAGGTCCGCTAGCGACACTGCTTTTAGCTCTTACCTTTGGACCATACCTGCTGAACAAGCTGGTCTCATTTGTTCAAGCTCGCCTAGAACAGGCCAACATTCTGTTTATAGGCCAGCAACAAATGCTGTAAACCAAAAACTGAGAACACTGCCAGTCACAAAAGTTTTCTAAACTTGCCTTGCGAAGATTACTCAGGTTTACCAAAACCCCTTTTCCCTTATCAAATTATAACTTTGTACCTCACCTTAGTGCCTAAGTTTATGAATACCTCATTTATTAGTAAAAAAGCGGGGGGGGAGATGTGGTAGATAGGGACAGGCGAACGGAAGATTTCAGGATGTGACGGAAAGCAAGACCCTTCCCCCCCTCATCCTGCGATAGGTAATCAATCACCCCTGAGACAGGTAGCCCCTCCTAACTCCAGTAGTTTTCCACTCCTTACTAACTCTAGCCGGACTCACCGTCCCCCTTTGACGTAGTAAGACCCCTTGACTATTTAACCTCACAAGATAAGGTAATAAATGCCATTTGACCATCCACCACACTGGTGTCTGTGCATGTCAGTGGCCCGAGTGACCCGAGTGAGGCCGGGTTGCCATGCTGTGTCTTGAAACCAGGTCGCCTGCCTTCTCAGCAGAAGGCAAAATGCTGCACACCAGGAGCTCTCCAGTTTTAATGCTGCATCCATGGCTCTGTCAGTTAGCAGTATTTGGGTTAATAGGAGCATGAGCTGACCATTGACTTCTCACAGATTTGGATGCAAACCCTTTCCTCAGGGACTGTCAACAGCTCAGTGCACAATTTCATCAATTCTCCCCTTTCTAACAGCTTGGTTTGGCTTGCAAATTGTATCCAAGTCGAGGTTTTTTTGCTGGAAAAGAAGCCTCGTTTCCTTGGCATTAGGCAAGGAAAGTTTTCAAGTTTCCTTTGGAAATTAAAGGTGGAAGGACTTTGCTTGAGATGAATTCTCTAGGTCTGGACTCAGTTACAGAAACAATTCCAGGAGAAACAGCCTCCTTCCCCCAAATCAACGCTCTTCAGTAGGAAAACTGTTCCATACAAACAGCAGCTTAGCAACTGCCAGGAGTGATATCCTAGTTCTGCTGAAGAAAAAGAGACTTCTATCATGGATTTCAGTACAGCCAAATTTTCTTTCCAGGTCATTTGAATCCCTATCTCACAGCTGGTTGCCAAGGTTTCAAAGCAACACAGAATGGGTTCTGGCAGTTGGATGCTGCTGGAATACTGGATTCCATACTCCTGCCTGCTGCATTTCTTCAGCCAGAGCTGGTCTGAGGCAGCAGCAGCTGCAGGCTGCCAGTGCAGAGACATTTCGTGAGTAGGAAAGGGATTTTTCAGGTTTATATGCATTGCCTATCTGCAGTTATGGCTGCTGGAGACACAGCACAGCTCAGTGTGCTGATGATCAACCCATCTGTGGGATTTTCAAGGAAATACCACATTCTGGTATTTAACCGACAGTAAAGGTAAACACAACTGCTCACTGCTCTGCTTAATGACTGTGGCATAAAAGAATGTCCTCATGGTAGGATATTCTAGCAGGCTTCATCGTGACTAATAATCAGTCTGTGACTTTTCATTCATTTTTCAGCAAGAGAACTGGTCAGTGTTAGGCCAAGAAAGTCAAAAAGTCTTTTGTTGCTTTCAGTTCTTCATGGTCTTAGAATTTCTAACCAGCTCTATGGGTACCAAAAGGAGTTTTTCAGGGAAGCCTGAAGAAATTAGAATAATTAGGAAATTATTGAACTTCAGGAGGGATTTGATGCCCAATTTTTTAAAGATCTACCTAAATCTGTCTTCACATATGAATTTTTCTGAGTTAGAAGTCATAAGAAACACAGGCATCTCTTTTATCCTAAAAATATAATTTTATAATATCCTTGAAACATCAATATATGAAGCATCAGGCATGACCTGATCACTTTACTGAATGTTCTCCAAACCATAGAGAATATTTCCAACATAATTATTTCTTCTGCAGTATCTTCTCCTTTTGGACTTCACATCTAATTCACAAACCTTTCTTTCATACTGATATATTATCCTTGTTCACCTGAGAAAAACCCCACCCTGACTTGTGTGCAGTCACTAACACTAGTTACAGATGTTCATTAGTTTTCCTTCCCTTGCAATCTTTCTTGGCATTAAAAATACTGTCCATTGTTCTGCAGCAAGAAAGTACATTTAGGATATTCATACACACATGGATACATGTTCACTGTGTGATTGCCCGATATGGAATACTATGAGGAATAAAATATTTACAGACAGCCCTAACCCCTAAAAGAGATTTAAGGAAATGTGTGTGGGTGATCCAGTTACTACTGCAGGAGTCTGGAATGACTGTGTATTTTGAATTTGTATGGATTTTTTGTTGCTACCTTTCAAGTTCAGAAGCTGTTTCACAGTGTAAAGTCTTTAAATTTACGACAGGGTTTGTATTTTTTTTTAACTGTCAGAAAACAGGAGTTGGAACAATCTCATGTTTCCATGTTAGGAAGTCTATAAAAAATAATCTTTTTCTTTATGTTCCACTTTGTTTGTTGAGTTCTTGTGGATGATCTTGACAAATCAGATTTTCTGCTATAGAGCTTGCAACAGAGCTTGCAAAAACCCACTTATTGTAGAAAGAATTTAATATTTAATGTAGTTGGATTCAGCCCTGCACTGGGCCTTTCCCTTCTTACTCATTCTTTGCTTCCAGGTTCTCTTTACAGCTGTTCAAAACTGAATGAATAAGCATAAAGAAAATAGAAAAGTACCTTTTCCAAATGTGAAGTAATTGTTACAGCCTGGTTTCAGCTGCAGAGTCCTTGCAATGCATTAGGATTTCTGCCTGCTGCTGCTGAATTTGGAGGGTTGGGATGAGTTTAGACATGGGAGTGAGAGGTGACTGAACAGTGCTGCGCCAGGAGAATTCTTTGTGCTCATTTAGCCATCCCTGTCTTGAGTCCTGGGCATCCAGGGCAATAAGCTGCTTGGCTGCCATCAAATTTCAACTAGGGAATGGTCCCCAGCAGCACCAGGGACTTCTGACCCTTGCTCAAGCCTAAATTGTCAGGCCCAAAGGCAATGAATGGTCAACTGTGCCTGGGCTGCTGTGGCAGCTCTGGGCACCTCTCTGCATCCTCAAGTGCATATTCTCATTCCCATGGACCTGTGGAGATGCAGAATGAGCTGCCTTTATTTACCGGGTCCCTGGAGGAATTTGGGAATGAGCTGCATTAAGAAGTTGCTGATGCCTTGTGGGAAATCTCTGAAACACATTTTGTTTGGAATCGATTCTTTATGTGCCCCATAGCATATTTTCTCTATCTCTTTTCTTTTGCAATAGAATCTTTATAAGATAAGTTGTTGCCTTTTTGGGGGCAAGATTTCCATTACTGTCTCATCTCAGACTGAATTTCCATGTTTAAGTATATGCTGTTTGAAGCAGCAATTAATGCAAACTCTATTCCCCAGAAAGAAGAGGTTTAGATTTTTTCTTAGGAAGGATGAACAAAAAATCAGGGAGAGGTATTTGCTCAAAAATTCTGTTAACTTGCCTGATGAGGGTGCAAGAGGGATATAAAAGAACGAGGAGAGGTCTTTTCCCCTCCTTCTATCCTAGCTGGTAATTTTTAGGCACATCTTTTGTTTCTTCTCAGGATGACCTGAGAGGGTTTCAAACCAAGGCCATGTTCTGCAGAATTAAATATGACAGAAGAATTGTCATCACTTATTTTGTTTTAGGGTTTGTTTTTTTTTTTGCAACACAAATAACATAGTGCACAGTAAGTGCATTGGATATTTTGGGACTCCACCATCTCCCATTTCACTGCTGTCATCTCAGTTTTTCAGCAAAACAGTATTTTAATAAGAATGAGCCAAGAATGTTGGCCAGGACAATATCTGAATCTATCTACAATTCTATGAATTCTTCTGCTTTCATGTAACTACAAACTCTGCAGGTATGGTTAGACAAACTCTGTCTGCAATTACACATGAGTAAGTGTATTTTCCATAGATTATACTTTGAATTACTACCAGAAAATATTAGTCTTCTTCAGTGTAATGTGTGAGAGGAATCAGGTGGAATCACAGCAGCATTTATTTGTTGTCAGAACATGGGGCTGGGGCAGTGGTTTGACAGCCACAGGCCTAGCCAGCTCTCCACAAGGGCTGGTAAGGAAAATTAAATCATTGATGTAATTAAATTACAGAATCAGTAAAATACAGTTAACTTAACTTGCATTTCAGAGGTGAAATTCTGTTGGTCTCTTCCAACCCAAGCCATTCTATAATTCTATGATAATGACAACAGAGTGACATAGAGAACTGCAATTTCTTAACTTTTGGTTAACAGTGACCACTGCAGTTGCTACTGCATGTATTTCAGAAAATGAAATTTTAATGCTGAAGGAAAGTCTTCACTTGCAAAAAATACACAAAAGAATAATGGTAATTTTTTAATGATGGAATTTATGTTTTAGGATTAGATCCAGTCCTAAATACAGCTGGATAATATCAGTGATTTGTATATAATTAAAAGCGAAAGATCTCCTCCTCCTCTGATGTTATTAGAGCAAATCCCAGGTGGGAGCAGGAGTAACAGCATTTGTCTCTTTGCAACTGAGAAGTCTAATAAAGAACTGCTTTATCCTGCCTTTGTAGAGAGTTTCATTAAACTGAACTGAAATCTCAAGTAGCTTTATGTTTGTTCAAAAATACTACACAATGTTTAAAGGTGCTTTACCAGGACTAAGCTGCTTCTGTTGCCTAATACTGTGCAATAGCTCCCACTGGAGCTACTACTAAAATAAGATAATTTTCTACAATAAATAAAGAAAGAAATGCATAAAAGACATTAAAACATATGAAGCTAAACAGTTTATTGTTGTTGGAGAATTGGCTGTATATGTGATTGCACAGGATTGCCTGTTAAGGATTTATTCCTCCATTTTGAGGATGCTCAGTACCCTAAATATTAGTTTGTGTTTAATAACAAATTCCTAAAGCCACTGGGGGACCCATTTGCAGAGCTACTGCAGTGATTTTCTTCTCATTCTGGTTTTATAAGGATGCTGTTCAAATAGGGTGAAGTATAGAAGTGCCAAATTCAGAAAACTCTTTATTTTCCAGAAGTTACATAAAATCCCTTTTTAGCCACTGCTTTCAGTTTTCACTGAGCACTTCTGCTAAAAATATTTACTGTTTTCAAACCATTACATCGCAAAAGTGTAAATGACAATTTTGAATAACTCATTTGCAATTAAATCCATCTTTTAATTCCATTAAAAAAAAAAAAACAAACAAAAAAAAAAACCAAAAAAGCAAGGTTAAGATGCTCCAGTGACCAGAAATATTCATTTTATTTACACATATGTATCAGAGCCTTTCCAGAACATGGCAAGTGCAAGGACCTCATCCCCTATGAGCAACACCCAGGAATTAAAAGAGGCACTCCAGTGCTACTGAGAACATATCCTAATTTAATATATTGAGAACTTTTCACTAATAGGCAGATTTTAGGAACAAAAATAAGGATGCAAAATTAGTGTAGCATTAAAAAAAAAAAAGACTGTCAGAGAAAATTTCACCTTTGGTTTCAGAGCACAGAGATGGATGAGGAGGGTGAGGGAAGAGTGGCAGCAGGAGTGGCTCCTCTCTCTCAAGTACCAGAGAGACCAGGGAGAAATCCCTTGGAATAAAGAGCAGGTGCTTCACACTCATTATTTTATTTTAATATCATTATTTTTAAGCAATATTTACCCTCCTACCATGTGGCATTGCCTTCTCGTTATTGCTATTAGTACAGATTTTTGCACAGAACTGAAGTTGGAACTTTGCAGAAATGTTTTAATGACTCTGAAACAAAGGGACTTTCTCAAAAATCACAGGGGTTTTGCTGCTGGGGCTGCACCATGTTCCAAATGTGGCCAGGTTTTACTGCTCCTGTGTTGTCTCCAAAGCACATCAGCCTGTTGTTGTCAGGCACATCCTCTAGAATCCTAATTTTCTGCTGGCTCCCAACTGCCTGTACAGTGCAACAGATTCCAGACCAGTGCACTTAACCCAGAAAAATGACATCAGCAATTATTTCTATCCTTTCACCCTTAAATTACTATCTCATTCTAGAGTTCTGAATATTACCTTCATTCAGAAGCAGCAAGGCAAGACACAAGTGGCTTATATTTTTCAAGTAAGTGTTTTGGAGCAGGTCTTCACAGAAGAATAGTTTACAAATTTTCACTGATTATTTATGATAAATGGTAAATGTTTTTTAATCTCAGCAGGAAACTCACTCTTAACACTTAGTGTAGCACAATGTAAAATAATATTACAGTTCTCTAGCATTAACTTATCTTGATTATTTTAATGATTTGGTATTTTTATTGTTATGCTGGATTATAAAAAATGCAGTATAATTTAATTTTTACCTTCACATGTGCAGAAAACACTGGAGGCATTAAAATGATGAAAGAAGTGTTATGCTAATCTCACAAAAAAGGATGCAAAAATTATTTATGTTACTTTCGTCTCCTATTTGCAGTTCATTAAGTTATTGTCTTCTTGTAATGACCAAGTGAAAATTAAAGTACTTCAGAAATCTACAGAGCACAACTTAATCAGACTGCACATTGATCTCTAATGCTAGAAGGCAGAAGGCAGCCGTATGATTGAACAAATCTTTTAAATGCGTATTTTTCCTTTAAAAAGCAAGATATGATGCATGAGAATGATTTATTTTTAATATACTTCCAGTTTATAATGTAATATGATACCCTGCACTTGCTTTTTTTACTCACTGAAAACTGAAATCTAGAATAAAATAGGTACCTCTGAGGTTATGTATCTCCTTTTACTCTCTGTAGTATGTAGGATCTGTGACTCTGGGAAATGGGATATTGTTTCTAACTAATGAACTCCCAATTCTCTCAAAAAAAGCATCATTTACATTCCTTTGAAACATGAAACATGAGTTACAATTAGGTAACAGTAGATGGTAAAAATATCTTCAACCTATTTGCTGTCCTTTCTCCAAGAAGAGTTTTTTAACAACTTAATGAGATGGCAGTTTGAATTCCAATCACATATTTGAAATGCCTCTGATTTTGTAAGGTTACTGCAAGGCTGTAATTCATAAAAATCTAATTCATAGAATCTGATCCTCTGGAAAGAATAGTAAGAACTTGCATGTAACACTACAGTGCAGTGTAGTAGTGATTCTGCTCCAACAACTTCTACTAGTGTTCAAGAGAAAAAAAGCCTAAATCTAAATTTCAAAAGGAATACAGAAATTTAGAATGGAAATCTAAAAGGTTAAAAGGAGTTTTTTCCCCCTTTCCTATTGAAATAACAAACATTAATACCCCTTGCCTACCTAAAACTTTCTGTGCTAATAGGTCATTACTTATGTCTCACAATTAAGTTTTTATACACTTTCATTCCAGAACGATCCCATAGTACCATCCCTTTCTCAAAAGTGGAATTCTAGGGCTGTATTCTACAGCTTCCACTTGTTTGTTCCAATTACAAAAATATGATGTGCTAAAATAGCAGTAGCAAATTTTAACATGTTTCCTTTCCTTTTGGAGTTTGGGAGTCAACACTCTTGGAAAATCTTGGCACTACTGCAGTTCACATTTTTTTGGTTTTATTGCCTGCAAGTGCAGACATGGAAATTGGAGCCAAAAGCATTCTCCCCAAATGTTACTGTAAAAGAGCTACACCAGGACAGGATGGAGATTTCTGAGCCTCCAGGAGTTTGCTGTAGTTCCATGTCATGCATGAGGAAAAACCCTCCAGCACTTTGAGCTATTTCTGAAGTATATTCTCCCTTTTTCCCCATGAAACTGTTATTGCAGGTCAAATAAACTCACAGGGAATTAAAATCTACTTCTAAAATTACCAACTTCTTTTTCACTTTCAGCTGCTCCTGTTTCCCCTACTTTATTTGCTGTTGAACTTGCCTGTTCAACAGAGCAATCCCTTCTCAGTGTAAACCAATACTGCCTCATCAGCAAAGCTGCTGGGTATTAAATACAGGATGATGGAGATAATTTTTAATCAGGTTAGTGCTTTAATTACTATAAATTAGATTTTATTTTTCTAAGCAAGCAAAGGGAATTATTTGGGCTTTTTAAAACACGAACTCTTTAAACAGTCCAAGTCATTTAGAAAACAGATAAGCATTTTCATCTTTGTTCTGATGTGACAGTAACTTTATGCCTTGAAGAGCATTTTTCTGTGAAAATAGGTCTCACAAACACCATGAAATTGAATTTAATGCTCATTGATGCCAAGCCTCCTAAATCAAAAAACCATAAGATTAAGCATGAAAACAAAACAAAACAAAAAAACCCACAAAAACAAAAACAAAAACACAAATAACCTACTCATAGGTAAAATTCAGTACATAAACCAGTAATTCCTGCCTGGGAACCCCTGTTCTATATTTTCATGGGATTAAGCCCTGCAAGCAGTGCATTATCCTCATGTCCAACAATTAAGATTCCCTTGACTGGATCTCTGCACCCCTACACTCTTTTTAATCATACCTGATTTCAGAAAATGCACTTCCCAGAACAAATTTTTGTCAGCCAAGCCACATTTAATGAGCAAAATGGAATCATCTCAACAGCTGCAATTTCTGACATGAAAACACTTTACAAAAGGCACTGCTGATCTGCCAGTGACACATTTTACCCAGAAATATCCTACACTTAAATCTTTTTTGTCCAAATTACATGTTGAAAAGAGATTTTTTTTCCCCTCAAAATGCTTATCCAAAACTTGCCTAAAAGTAAGACCAATAAAGCCTGCCCCTTAATTTCAAGATAAGGGCCACATAATGGACATGAAAAACAAATGTGTGATGGGTTTGTGTGACAGAAGGCACGACAAACACCTTGTCACAACTTCATACATAAATCACATGGAAACGTTTCACATATGGATAATGGGAAATCTTGACCTTTGGCAAGCAAGACTTTGTCTTCCTGCTAAGTAACCCTAAGTCTCAGTTTTATGCCCTCTGTTTTGTTTTATAAATGGAAGTAATAGATAACACTCTGAAGGTATAGAAAATGAGATACTCCAGCAGCTTTCTTAATTGCTCAAGACTGTTCTGGACTTAAATTTATTTGGCACAGTGCACTGTTAACTGGACCTTTGGAATACAAACAGGATGGGAGCAGAGAGGACTTTAACACTCGAATATCATTCAAAACAAACCTGTAAAACAAAGTGAAAGGATGGAGACAAAGTTATTTATAAACTGAGAAATGACACTTCAGGTGTTTAATCTTTGCCTGGATTCAATTAATCAGTAGTGTTGCCTTTGTTGTCCATCTTGTTTCCTCCACCCCCTTTGGTTTTGGGGAGTCAGTAAAAAGATTCTTTGAAAACCCCTCCATTTACAGTAAGTCTGAGGATGTGAAAACTTCAGGAAACTTCTCCTACTTTCTGTGTAAACCTCCTGACAGGCAGAAATGCTCACAAGAGACCCTGCAGTGGAGTAATTTTCGGAGCTCTGCTATTGAGAGATTGCAGGGATGCTCTTGACCTCAGGTGGATTTTGGTGCTGTTGTGGGTAACTGGACTTGAGTTAGCTGAAATCACACAGTTACTGAGGGGATTGCAAGAAGCTAATATTGAGTAGGCCCAATGAGAAACCCTGGCAAGCTGAACACAGTTTTTGTTTTTACTTTCACAATAATGCATCAAGGAGTATCTGGGGTATTATATATCTGGGCAGAAGAGGATGTGTAATCAATAGACACACTGTAAGAGTATATCATGATCCTCTTGTATGTTTAAATATTAAACCCCTCACTATCTTTAGAGTAGGAACTCTCTGCCTTACAAGCCCTTTCTGTGATCATGGGATTCCATTTCACTTCTGAGAGTGACAGTGACAAAGCTTTCCTCTGTCCTTCCCTCCTTCCATGCTCGTGGTGTGTATAAAACTCTCTGCTACATTTCTGACTAATGTTTTCTTAACAGATTTTTTGAATGTTACTCATGATCAACTGAATTTGAAAGAATACAATATTTCTATTGTGTAATGAAAGAGGATATTTTATAGGTTTTTATATATTAGGTAATCAGCTTCACAGATGATCAAAGATTAAATGGATGCTGCTAAGAAAGATCTTCAGTCTTAAATCAGCTTTTCTGCTTTAAACCTTTCTCTTTAATCCTCAGCTTCAAGTAATTTTATCAATAGATACAATTGGAAAATCTTCTAAACTACAGAGGTATAATATAATCAGATGACCCTCAATGCTATCTTTTCTTTTCTTGAGATAAGCGTAAGAGAGCATAATTTGTCGTCTTATAAGCTGCACTGTACATCAGCAACAATATAAAATTATTAATAAACAAAAACTGGATCTTTTAAAAAACAAACTGAATCAACCTATGGCCTTTTTCTCAGTTACATAATATTTCAGAGACATTTCTATGTCAGGATTTAAGGCCAGGCTGTACAGTTCCAGGAGCACCTCCCAGCACATGTGTGCAGGACTCGTTAGGGCTGCAATGACCATGTCCTGCACTGTGCTCAATGCACCTGGACTGGAGTGGGAGGTAGCCAAGATAACCAGTTCCACCAGTTACCTCATCTACAGCATAAATACTTATGCAGTGGCATAAATAGCACACAAATGAAGGCTAAAAGATTTTTTTCTGAGATGGTTTGTGTCATCTACTTTTTTCTGAGTAATCTTATTTTTGCTATTTAATATATAATTATTTTGCTTTAAACTAATAGTCTTCTGTACCATTACACTTAGGGAAGACCAAAGGGTACCTACAGTGTACAATTTGCTCACCCATCATTTTTGATCAAATTGCTTCTGGAAATCTCTCTTCATGGATGCAGCCTCAGTGAAATTCAACAATTCCAATCACAGGAGCTGAATCCCACTTAGGAATCAGATTATTAACTCAGCTGCATTGGTATAAATCTGGAGTACTCTGAGTTGTATTACTCAGTTTATGCTGATTCACCCAGGCCAATCCCAACCTCAGCAGGCTTCAATCAAGTCCAAATACTCAGCTTAGTAAGGAAACTTTAAAAGCAGATTTGATATGAAAACATTCCCTGAGATCCTTGCCAACTGGTGCAGTATCATATCCAAAATAATGAATAGTAAATGCAATAATGGCAAAGTGCTATCACTACTGCAAAAAAGTCCACATAAAATGAGAAAAAACTGATCATAGGAAGTATAATGAAAGAAAAGAAAATAACCAGGATTTGGAAAATATTTTATGCCAATTTTAATTACTTTTAGCCTGACAGCAAGAAAAAGATAAACAGTTTTCAAATTAAAATGTCATCTTTAAACCTCAGTATTCTTGTTTATCAGATTGGGACATCTGATTTTACTGGTATTTAAACTGGGTTTGCAGAGATATTACTCCACTATTTCCAATGCAATTACTCCTGATTTGTAGAGTGTAAGAGAAAATACAATCCTACACTCTTTGTTTTGACAGTGTGCATATTTTTCCATGCAATTTAAATAATCAAATCCCTTTTTCTTCTTATTCATCGGTCACATCTCATGAAGTTGGTAAATACTTCACAACTCCAGTAAACAGCAGAAGAGGCATTTGGAAGAAAAACTACACATAATCATTAAAAAGACAGAGGATAAAAAACTACCAGAGCTGCAGGGCAGCAGTAGTATTATAGACAAACTCTACATTTGTATTCAGTAATAAAAATAAAACCAAATAAAAATTGTCACACCCTGTGCTATGGAGGCTCAACCTGCAAAATCAAACTGAAAAGAAATGAATAGAGATGCTTATAAACTGCTCTAGAAAAGGACACAGAGCCCACTTACACATTTTAGGTTAAAACATTTAAGATGGATATTACAAGCCCTGTGTTTCTAGGAAGAACATATGAAGTGGGGCTGAGAGAAATTTTTGACTGAAAAATAAATGCTCTTTGTTGTGTATATTAGACACTGACAGGTACCAATTGATGAAGACTTCATTTAGTGAGAGAGCAACTAAATATTGCAGCTGAATATTTTTAACCTCATGTAATAACAAACTTAAGAAGCATCACTGACAAGGAAAGTAGAGGAATGGGGGCTTCCTCTCAAAGCCATAGTGCCTTGTGTACATGAAGAAAAGAAAATCATCTTGCAAGGGTTCATCAGGATGTTTCTCACAGAACACTTTGCCCTGCTCAG
Source organism: Vidua macroura (assembly GCF_024509145.1). Taxonomy (NCBI): domain Eukaryota; kingdom Metazoa; phylum Chordata; class Aves; order Passeriformes; family Viduidae; genus Vidua; species Vidua macroura. The sequence continues at coordinate 7,966,702 of NC_071589.1, forward strand.
TTTTGAGACTCTTAAGTACTAAGAGGATCAACTGCTTCACATGGGAGATTCCTTCATAGCCTACTAGCTCTCACTGTTGGAAACTTTTTCCTGATATTCAGCCTCAATTTTCTATTTATTTCTTCCCATAATTCTAGGTATATTGTTCTTATGGCTCAGCAGTGTAATCCAGGATCAAAGTCTTAGTCTTGCCTTTTACTATTTTACTGCCTTCTCATAATTTACAGCCTGCAAAACTCTCTAAGGAGATACTCAAGTGACCAACTGGAGAAGAAGAAGCATTTCCATGCCTTGGCACTGTTACCTGAGGACAGAGAACCTGTGATACATTACTCCTCTGAGTAGGATGTAGTGCCAGGCACAGGATTTGCCACCCTCCCTCTATAACCCTGCCCTGCCCATGAGTAGCATGATTTTTTTTTTTTTTTTTTTTTAATAATACACATCTAGGGCTAAATTGGACTCTGGTTCCCCATATCTGAGCATGTTAGGAATGAAAACACTTAGCAGCAGTACCTGGAGTTATTGGGATGGCTCAGAGCAGACACATGACATTTCATTTGACTTGAATCAGCATCTGAAACAAACTCAGGTGCTCAGAAAGTTTTAAATTTCCCCTCATAACTTTCAGTGTGGCAATTTTTCTTTATCTTGTCCCACCCATCCAGTGTCAACTGATGAAATCACAGAAACAATAAATGTGCCATGGCAGCTGCTTTCATTTATTCCTTGCTTATTGTTTGAATCCCATCTTGATAGTGCAGAGTATGTTGGATTACAAGGAAATACAAACAAAAGCAGAATGGTAACAATTATTCATTCTGCTGGTAAAGTATAGAAATCGGGGATTAAAGCCAAAGACCTGTAAGGATTCTTGTGCAGAACTTGTATGTTTTTCTGAAGTTTGTATTATCACAAGCTGGTGACTAAGCAAGTCTACACCATGTCACATTGGCCTCACTGGCCCTGTGCATGCTGTTTTTATCCTTTCCATCAACAACAAAGTCTTCCTTAATAGAAACCTAGATTAATTATTAATGCTATATGAGTAAATAAAAATGGAAACCTGGGTTCCTTTTTCCAGACCTAACATTTTTAGCCTAACACTAAACCTGTGGTACTCTAGCACTTTTAATTGTTAAAGTTTAATATGGTTCCAGTGCATGTTTCAAGCATTCTGTATTCAGCCATACTTAAAAAGCAAATAAGATAATGAAGTTAAAAATAGTCCCATAAAAATCCAGTTCTTTTAAACAAAGAACAAAGAAAATGTCAATGAAGATGAGCTACACTTTTTGTTTATTAAAGCTAGATTTGATTTTAACCTGTTAAGTTTTTGGCCTGTTTGACCTGGACAGTTTGGTTTGGGGCCAGTTTCTAACTGAAAGAGAAGAACCTACAGATTTATCCAGAAAACACATTGTCACTCAACTTTTCCAAAGCTCCAAACCTGTGTGCTCCATCAGCAGTTTATTTCTCACTGAATCTTCCCAGCACTGCTGTTTTTCTGTCCTGTAAAACTCACCTGCCAGCTCTGAGGATGTCAACCTCAAGCAGGGCTCTCTCCCTGCCTTGCTCCTGCTGTGTATCCCTTTCCTTCCCCCATTCCCCCCACAATAAAATGTCATCAGGTATCCACATTCTTCAGGGCAATAAAAACAGCATTACTGCTTTGATGCTGGTATTTTATAGTTCTGTGGACCAGGTAGAGCCTGGAAACAATGGAGGTGTATCCTGAGAAGTTGTGGTGCTTGCTCCTCCTCTGTTGTATTATCTGCTTAAATGTGCTTCGAGGATGCAGGAGGAGACAAAAGGAATAGGCAGAACTGATGCTTCTATTTTAACCCTCCTAAGAAGGTAGATTGCCCCAGTTTAGGAATTTCTGAGCATCTCAAAAGGTCCTCCCATCAAAAAACCAAATCATCCATAAAGATTGGGATCCAAACAGATGGAAGGACAGGCCCTCTGTTCTTTATTTGTAAAAGGGAATGGGAAAAATTTGCAAAACCAGTTTGGACAGCTTTTTCTCATATATTTCCCTCTTTTAGCCTTAACTCCAAAGGACATAATGTGACCCTTAGATTTTATTCAGGCTTCCCAGGGTAAGTTTGTATTGTTTCCAAGTGAGAACCCTCCCAGAGTATCAAACGAAAACTTTTGGGTGCTTTACTTTGTCCAAGAGAAGCTATGGGAATCAAATTAGGCCAAGCAGCAGCCTTAGGGAGCCTGACTGCAGGGGTGGGGTTGGAAACCAGCCAAAATACTGCTGTTAGCTCTGTAAATCTCCATTATACAACCCCTGAACCCTGTTTTAATTTTTGATGATGTTTTTGTGGCCTCCACAAAGCAGCTGCTCACTATTTGTGTTTCTCCTGTGCCAGGGGACTGCTAACATGGATTGGGCATCACAGCTATTAACCCAGGTGCTATGAAATATATAAAGCTATTTCCCAAAGAGAATTGCTTCCATCATCTTTATTTTTAAACAACTGTTAAAATTCTTCCTGTAGCTATCTGCCATCTCAGCTCACTCTGGAAATGCATTTCTCAAGCTGATGCTTCAGACAGCTTTAAAGGATGCCAGCAGCCTGCAGAGGAGCACAAAGAAAGTGAACAGAGATCACAAGATTGAAGATTTTACTTTTTCTTCTATTAGTATAAATCTGGAGTAATCTTAATATCCATTTTGCATGCACTGGTGTATACATGACTTCAGGCCCTAATGCTTTGCTTTGCTTCCCTCTCCTTGAACATGCTGGGTGGCAACACTGCTAATGAGACTATTCTAACTTCACAGCACTGCAAAAACCAAGACCATGGCTAAATTCAACTTTTTTATTTAACTTTTTTTTTATACTCTGTGCATATATAAATAAGCTATACCTATATAAATGCATAGGAAAGCATCCCAATATACTGAAAAATAACCTTGATAAAAACAGACTGGCTTTCTGAGGAACCACTGATAAAAAAATACATATAAATGATGCAATGGCTAAAATACATGACTGAGTGTATGTTGCTTTTCAAACCAGTAATTAGAAATGAAGCCTTTGTAAACACCTGCTTGGCTGTTTGAAGAACATTTCATAAAGAGTCTGATGAAACAAATTCAGATGAAACTGGAAGGGCTACACAGGTAACAGACAGCCAGTTCTACTGAGAAAGGAGCATTTCCACAGGAGGCTACTGGATGAACCACTGTTGACATTTTTATGTTCAGAATTCCAATTAATTGGATTCCAATTAATGCTTTTTATGGGTGAAATACTTATTTTTAAAGTGGATAAAAATAAGAATATTCAGCTGCTGCCAAAATGTCATGAGCATGGCAAACCCCAGAGGGACAGGCCTATGGCTTCAGCTCATTGGCATTTCATCACTCTAAGACTTTCCACAACTCCCTGTAAAGTTTTACATTGCCAAACTTATCTTATTTTCCCTATTCAGCTCTGAAAAGTTCCCAGTAATCTTAATTTCTACTCTTTCTTTCCCTTTGGTTTCTTTTTTTTTTTAAATCTGCCATCATCATGTACTGTGGCAGCTGTGTAGTGTGTAAACTCATGGCTTTATTTCTGATTTTTACACAAGACTGTCAAGACAAATCTGCTCAGGAGGGCACTGATTTGCCACTGGTATCTCAGGGCATGCCCTTGGCTTTGGAGTCATTACAATGAGAAAAGATTCCTTTATCCCTCATAAATATGAGAAACTTTCTTGGCTTGGTTGGATTATAAGGGGCTGATCATGCAGGTGAAAAGGGATCCTTTATCAGGAAAATTCCTAGAGTCCAACGTGAGGGGTTCACCTGCTACCTCTGTACCTCTGTAGAGGTGTGAGAAAGCACTTGAGAACACAATAAGAAATGCACCTTAAATGTGCATTTAATCTTAAATGTGCACCTTAAATCTGTGCAGGTGGGGAGTGTGTTATTAATACCGAACATTCTCAGCTGTGAGACCTGGTGAGCCCCTGGTGGACACAGGTCCACTTTGTCCAGGGAACTGGATGTGAGGTTCACAAGGGGGTTTCACTTGCCAAGTTATTTACTTGTACCTGTGGTGCTCTGCTCTGGCAGTGGGAAATGGTATTGTCATTAGGTGGTTGAGCATGGTCAGAGAGACAGAAGTTGTCAGAAGGTCTGGATATAAGGGGAAGGCTCTTACTGGTGGAGTGTTGGTCCTGGGTCTCTAAGCTTCACTGAAAATGGGTGAAATGAAGAAAAAATGGACAATTATCCCACAGATGTTTTTTCCATTGAGCTTCTCCTGATGTTTCTTTGCACAGCAGATGCAGCCTGAATGAAACCTGAATGCTGGGTAAGGGGTGGGTAATAGCTCTGTTTTCCCAAATCTGTCTGTTACTGCTCTTCCTTAATTTCCCCTCTGTTTTTCATAAGACCTTCTTTATATTGTTCTACTTTTGAGGCCAGAGTTCTAAAAGCTGAATTGCTGATTAAGGCCTATTTTGCCTTTTCCAGATCTGCATTGTGTCTTTAACCTTGCTCCAAGACAAAGACAGGCAGAAACAACCCCTGCCGTGAGTGCTCAAAGTGCACCTGGCACAGGGGCAGGAGGAAGATGGGATTCCACCCTGACAGGTTTCTGCCAAGGCTGTGCACAACCACAGGTGCAGCAGGACACTTGATATAGAAGTTTTATATTGGACTACTCTGCTAGTCAAGCTTCTTCCTTGAGAAACAATTCCACGTGCTCAGTGAAGTTCTCCACACAACCAGCAGAACATTTTCATGGGCACTTTTTCTGTCAGCGTGTCTGGCCACCTAAAATAACTTTTTCTGTAGTTATCTGAAAACCCATACTATCTTTCCTTTCCTGTTTGTCTGCATTTCCTTGAATTACATCTGTTCTCCAGATTTCTTCATAGCCTTCTCATTTGAAATATAAACATGAGGAGTGTGAAATATAAACACTGCCTTGACATTCAGCCCTCTCTTTGATGGTCCGGCTTTCTCTAGTCTGGAACATGTCTCTTCTAGAACAACATATTTTTTGCTGACAGAGATTTCACCATGTTTAATACAGAAAACTGCAAATCTGTCCTGTTCAACTCATAACATCAGTGTGGCTATTTTTACATGGGCTAAAAATGGGATGGTGGGGATTGTGCATCAAGTTCACCAATTTTAGACTGGAATATTAGGAAAAAGTATAAAATGGACAGAATGTGCTGTATTTCCAAGATGACAGGTTTGCAAGTGCCTCTCTGATCAGCAAATCAGTCAGTTGTCTACCAAAGAAAAGCTGAGCATAAAACAATGCATTCAGTGATAGGATGAACAGAGAAGTGGAACAGGATCTTAAGGGAATACTTTAAAAACACAGATTTCTGGCATTCCAGACAGCTGTGAGAAAATAGGTTTGGTTTGTGAATGTTCAACAAAGCTGAAGCCTGTCAGCTCAGTAATGTGACATGTTTAACCCAAACACTTCTAAACATTTGCATGGGGGATTTTTTAGCACTGTATTAATTCAATGAACAATGTAAACTTGTGGTGTCAGAGTAAAACTGTAGTTATATATCCATGGATTTACATCAGTACATGTTTATATATAAGGCATTTCAAATAGGCTTAACTCATATTATGGGTTGGTTTATTTTTTTTTTCTGAATTATTCATGTACAACCTGTATTTTAACAGTTCTTACCTGAATTTCAGAGATGTGAAATGGTTCCAACTCACTATGAACATGCAGTACAGTCAGCACACTCCTCATTTCTTAATGGAGTACTGGGCAGAAATATCCTGCAATCTCTTTGTAAACATTTACACTCTCTTGACAGCACAACTTAATCCTGTTAACAAGAGGCTAGTGGCACAAAAGGCACAGTCTGTGGAAACATAGTGTTTCACAAGTCACTGAAGATGTTTAGTTGGTGTCAAATTATATGGGGATATGTTACAGGAACATTTCAGTTCTACTCATCTGTAATGCTAAAGCACAATACTTTATTCATAGATAATGATAAGATATTTCTGGGTCATGTCCTGGTGTTTCATTATTTATTTGAAAAATGCATTGAAATAAATGCAGTAATCTGTATAAGGAAGGAAAAAAAAGTGGTTTCGGCCCTATATACACCATTATCACCATTATTACTTCTGCAAATCAAAATATGCTAGAGTTAATGGACCCACCCTTTCAAAATCTACCCAGAGGACTAGTTCTCCAAAGAGATATTACCAGTGGTGCCACATGTGTGTGGGAACCACAGGCACAGTAGAACAGAATATAAATATATTTTTCAGAAATTTCAAGAGCACACAGACATTGCTGCCCTGACCATCAAAAGCTCCTCATTCTTTTCATTTCCTAGTAAACAAACTGCCATTTTCACAAGTGCTGACATTTCAGCAACATCCATTGTTCTGAAATCATAGGTGTTTAGAAGAATATTTATCAATCATTTCCGTAATCCGAGGCCCAATCCCACAATCACAGGAAGGGTTGTGGGATGAGTCACACATGTAAATTCAAAGCAGCTCCATTGTCCAACTAATTATTTTTCACAGCATGAACCAAGTGCATTTTGACAGGTACAAACATCTACCTCACCCAGGTGGCAGTGGAAGATGAGGCCCATCAGAGAAATGCTGCCTCACAGGTAACAAAGGGTAACTCCATTCCAAAGCTATATATCTCTCCTGATGGAATAATAATTTCCTTGCAAAACTTACATTAGTCAGTCCTAATGCAGAACTGTAAGAAACAGTTTCTGCCATTTACCCTCTGCAGGATGTAAATTAACTTGAAATCCTCTTCAAGTGTTTGGGCTGTGAAAGGAAGAAAGGAGGGAAGATGAAACAAAAGAGCGGAGTAGCCTTGACTCTGGCAGTGAAGCATAAACACTGTTCCAATTAAGCTCTACACTCTGAATTTCTGTACCAGTCCATGAAGCTGCTCTGTGCTTCACAGGAATGTTTGTGACAGACTGGGAGCCACACAGGCACGTTCCCATCCTCAGCACTGAGAGCCTGTCATGAATATGCACACAGCACAAATAAAATGAGAGTGTTCATCCTATAAAGGATAATAACCCCATCCATCTTGTGCTCTTGCTGTGTGATGCCTGGTTTTATGTATCCTTCTTAGCTCCTACTCCACCTGTGTGCAGGTTCCATCCTTCCTCACCCATTCCAGCAGGTATGATCCTACAGCTACATCCCAGCTCCAGCCCCAGATCCAGTCCAGCTGCCTCCTCGTCACCTGTCACACCAGCACTTGGAATACTTGGAGGATGACAACTGTTCTTCTAAGATGGAGCTGACATTTATCCATCGGGGAGACTTCCATGGAGAAGCTGCAAAGCCATCTTGGTAAATTTCAAAATCTACCCTGTAAGTAATTAATACTTTATCATCATCATCATCATCATCTGCTTGTAAAATAGGTAAGTATTGCCATTTGTACCTTCCATAATTCAGCATAAAACCCTTCAGTGCCTTTAGATGCCAACTGGGCACCTCTGGAAAAGCTGAAATGAGCCTGGGACAGAAAATTCCCTCTGAGGTAGAGCTGACAGCTCTCTTCACCTCCAGGTCTCTGGCTGCAAAACACTTTGAAGTTTATACTCTCAGGCTGGGGTAGGTACTAAATAAACACTTTGATGTCTTCCATGATTGTTCCCTCTGTCTTGCAAATATGGTGTAGGAAAACCTGGGTCAAACTACATGTAAAATGCACTTTTCCAAATTACACACCAGATAAACAAGGGAAACTCCCACTTGCATCAAAAGCAGTTATGTTCACCTAAGCAAAGCTGTAATTTGGCTCCTCTGTTCCCAAATATTCATTTCTTAAGTAGCATCTTTCTAGAGAAAAATATTGGTTTGGAAAGCTGACAAAATAATAAAAATGCAAGGGGAGCTCACAGAAAACATCCAACATATTTGAAAATATTAATTTCTCTCTAGTTCACAATCAGGCAGCTAATTTACATAAAAAGTGCAAACCAAGCAATGGACAAATGCAGGTTAAACAAAACAAAACAAAACAAACAAAAAAAAACCAGAATAAAATCCAATTTAAACCATACAGAAAATTGCTAACCATTTGAAAATCATATAAAGTAGAACTGCATGATGAATCACCACAAATTCCCATTTAGAAGAACGGACTTTTTCCCTATCTTCCTATGGTACTCTGACTTTTTACCTCTGAAAATGCTTTAATGAATTCTAGAAACTATTTCCTTGGCAGAAAAATCTGTGAATGAATCACCAATGCTACAGAAAGGGGAAAAGACAATTTCAACATGTTCAAAATACCTGAATGAACACACTTGCAGCTGCTCAGGTAGAATACACAGAGATAGAGGAGAGTTGCTGGTTCCACAGCACCCTGGTGCTGTGCATGGGACCAGTCTGTCCCAAAGGAGGACAGAGCAGCCTTGGTGACACTGTGACACATTTCTGAGACATTCCATGAACCAGGAGCTCTTTGGGATATTGTGCCTTAAAATTAACACAGAAGAGCAGTAATGGACTGACCAAAGAAGTGCAGTGAATGGAAATTTAAAAACAACAAACTGAAGTGCTACACTGACCAAAATGTGTTGTTTTAAAGGAATTTATTCTAGGATGCAGGTTTTCAAGAGAGTGGGAAATATCCAGGGGACAAAGGCTTGCTTTTCATTGATGACCTTTAATGTTACTGCTGGTTACCCCTGGCAACAGACAGAGAACAGCTGGGTTCCAATAGAGGAAAAATGCAAGGGAGAGCAAGGACCAATGGTGCCAGTGAGTTTAACTACCCACTTTCATGCTTATATTAGCAAGTGGTTTCTGGGCTGCTGGACTTTCTTAGTGTTAAATCCATAGGGATGGTAACACCCTGTGCTGTTGCTGTTCCTTATGCAGGGCCGAGTGAGTGTCTTTTTCAGGAACAGGAGGCTCTGGCAGTCTCTGTCCTGGATGGGGCACTTGTCCCACTTCTTGTCCTAACCCTTGTTGCCTTCTCCTCTCCAGAAGGCTGCTAAGACCACCATGCCATGGATCTGCCTTCCCTCGGCACCAGTGTCTGATATTAACCATCAGAATATAGTAAAACATCCTGTATTTCAGGGAAATAACCAGGAATATTTATCAGGAAACTCAGGAAGGGATTAATAACTGGTTTGGTAAGCAGGTACTGTGCTTTCCTTTCTTGCCCTCAAGAAATAGTTAAATTAATGATCCCATTTCCTGACAAACCCAGAAATTCTATTAATTTTACTGATGAATCCTAATACAGTGATCACTGCCAAGAATTTATTTTGGTGTTTGATGTGTGGTGAAGCTAATGTAATTTAAAATTGTAACACTGTAAGATATGTAGTGACATAGGATTGATTTATAATCGCAATTTAAATTAATCACATGCTCAATCACCTGGAAAGATTAGTTATGGCCAGTCAAAAAGAAAGAGACGAGACTGAAAACAACAGGGGTGTGGGTTGGAGGTAGCTGGGCTTCCCCATATTGGTTGTCACTGCTAATCCAGCCAGGAGCACACACTGGAATGCCTTTAAATCATTGCGCTTGTTGGGTGAAGACATTTTTCTTGGATATGAACATCTAAAGTAGGCGTTCAACCAATCTGTAAAAAAATCTTCTCAATAAAAATCACCAATCCTCCACAGCTACCAGATCACAAGAATTTTGGTGATCTGCAATCTTCAAATCAATCAGCTTTAAAGAAAGCTGGAATTGTTTCTCCTAAACAATTCAGTCATGTGATTAAAAGGAAACAGGTGTAAGATGTAAGAGTCAGGGAAGAGATTGTACTTTGGGGTTTTGTTTGATCTGAAAAGCCAACCATCTCATCTGTTGCATTCATTCTCCTTTAGGAAACTTTAATCTGCACAGATGGTGAAACCCAGTAAATCTCTGCTACCAGCTGCAGAGTGGAATTTTTAATGAAATGGGAGTTTAAAGGTTTTCACAGAAAGCACTAGAATCACTCCTATTATTTCCTGTGATGCCCAAATTACTTTGACTATTATTTGACAATCCTATGCTTTAAATACAACTTCTATATGGGTTCAGTCACTGCCCAAGCACCATTTCAAAATGGTCTTTGTTTGCCAGAGCCAAACACTGAAAGCTTTCCAGCCAAAGAGAAATAGGTTATAACCTGTTAATTGGACGCTTTATTTTACCCTCCTCTGAGATTTAAAACAGTCTTGCCATGTTTGTAAACCGAAGTGAAGCCAGAGGACGAAACATAAAATAGGATTTGTAAAGAAAGGTGACACTTGAAAGCCCCACAGTCACCACCAGTTTTTCATCCTTATAATGTAAAGATTTTGGCTGAAGAATATACACCAGCACTTACATTTTTGGATAAAATTCAAAACAAAACACAGAAACAAGCCAAAAAAGGAAACCTGAACTAGAAGAAAAATTAAAAAGTAACAGTTTGGAGCAGAGTTTCTTGCCAATACTAAGTCAACCTACAATAAAGTATGTGAATTAACAGTTTTAAAATCATAAAACCAGAAAGATATAAATTTTACCTTGAAATTTAGGTTAATAATGTGATTTTTTATTAGCTGGTCATACCTTGGGGAATAGCAGTAATTTCTATTAGAGAATTCCTCCAGTACTTCTTTTTACAGGACATTAGAATTTCAGTGCAATTAATCAGATTCACTGAGCAGGACTTTACACACATGTGCAGGACAGGTGTTTCTCTTCTTAATGAAACATGATGGATTTGCCTTTCTGATGTTTTTTCTCTGCAAGTCTGCCATTAAACAAGTTTTGCTTCAAGGGTTGCATGACTATGACCTACTCTAGGAATATATTTAAGACAGAATTTTGCATTTATATTGGAATCCTAAAGTGTATGTATGGGAGCAACCACAAACATAAATTTAGTGTCAATTTAGTGAAGGTTCTGAATGAGCCATAATCCCAATCAGAAACACATTCACAATTGTGAAAGCAGTAGGAAGTTTACTGCCAGAAGGACCAAATCCTGTGATAATCCCCAGGTTAAACAAAACTCTCTTCATTGGCTTTTCCTGCATTGTGATGCAGGAACATGGAGAACAGAAAACAAAACAGATAAAGGGAAAGAAATCTTAAAGTATACCCAAACTTACTTTGCTATTTGCTATTTTCTCTAAAAATACTTTAAACTCTTTCTTTTTTTTTTTTTCTTTTTTTTTCCAAGAATTGATATCTAGGCCCCATTTCCAATTAATTATAAGGACTTCTTGCTAATCAGTACAGTAGAATTCTAAATTGTTTCAAATTGAAGAAGGATCATGCAGAATGCCTGTTTGTGGGAGTAGATTTTCAGGCTGTGCTTCTGCCTCACCATCACAGTTACCTCAGATATTGCGGGTAAACCAAGGTTTTGGGAATAAAAACTTATCTTGCCTTTCTGTGTCACAAAATGAGCAAATTCAGACAGTGGTGAGAGTCAGTATCATTCATGTGACTTCAGTGGGGATGAAACCTGGCAGTCCAGATAGAAAAAAAAAAGGACCAGGAGGTGCTTTGGAAATTAGATGAATTCAGGGCTAAATTCTGAAGTCTTTGCTGCATTAGAATAAAAACAATTGTATTTTACAGCACTGCAAATATGATAAGTGAGTAAGTAAGGATTTTACCCCTGGGGACTGGAGACCTGTGTTTTACCTGCTTTTGTCTACCGGTTAATCTGGTCAGAACCAAAAGGCCAGAAGTTCATAAAATAACCCACGGGCAAGGTAAATAGTTTTGAAAAGAATCAAGTAAATTATTTGTGTTATGTGTGTGCAGCCTCCATGGCAAAGGTGCCATCAAAATGTTGAGTCAAATCAACTCAATCAATTAAAGTACTAAAAAACATGAATGCAGAAGGAATAGATGAGATCTTGATGTGAATAATTAAATAGCCTATAAAGCACCTGAAATAAATCAAACTTCCTTTCATGTAGCAAACACAAATCCAGTATATTTCATATTAACTCTGGATGACAAGAAAATCTATTCAGATGAAGATACAATATTAGAAGTATATTTAATCTAGTGGAGGACAACACTGCCCTAAGTGATCATTTACTTCACAGAAGTTTAATAGTCAGAGTTTTAAAACTAATTCAGTTCTTGAGATGCAAATAAACACTTGAGGTGATTTTTGAAAGGCGAAGATATATTTTGGCACTAAGTTCTGTTGATGAAAATGGAATTCAGAACATTTGTAGATCTTAATTAGGTATGGAAGTATGTTGAAAATATGGGCCCAGGAGTCTTGCAAAGTTTCCTCTGCAAATTCTGTAACGGGAATGGCTTTATGTTTCAGATTAAAAAAAAAAAAAAACCAAAAAACAACAAACAACAACAACAACAACAACAACAAAAGAGAATAGATTTGTTTCTCTTTTATTAGTCTTTACTGTGACACTTATCTCTATAGTGCAGAAAACAACAGAATGTATGTTTTTAATTGTAATGAGCAGCAAACATTTTGATGGAAAGTACAATAGGGGGAAAAAAACCCACCAAATCCATTTCAATGCAAGAACTCCCACTAAAAGCATCTGGCTTTACTGAATGCTCATCAGGAAAACATTATTTTAGTTATATATAAAATACAGGTGAAATTCATGAATGAAAAATATAACATATCTGGCAAAAAAAAAAAATCTTGCTTAACTCAAAATTATTGAAAATTTAGAAGAATAAACATCCTATCTTATTCCTACAATCTGTTCTCTGTATTATTCTGACTATATTTGAAGGTACAAATAAGTATCAAAAGCTACCTAAGGATGTTGTTTACTTCATATTCATTGCAGAGCCCAAAAAGAGAAGAGGAAATGGAGAACAAAGTTTGATGTTTAACCTTTGTGAGAAACAATCCAAATCACTCTCTGAGAGCTTCTTTCCCAGCCTGAAATGGGAACAGCTCATATCCCTTTTAGAGAAAAATGAAGTTCCTGAAATATGTTTTCTATCATTAGCTTTAACTCCCATTCTGAATGTGACAGCGGAGATCCTTGGCATGTTTTCAAGTGATACCTGAGGATTTTCTACTTTCCCAGGAAGCAGTCAGTTGTACTCTTCCTCTTTCAGGATGTGACATCTCATCTGCACTCCCTGGAAAGGCACAGCACAATCCATGATGAGCAGATCAGTTACCCTGGATGTATCCCAGCAACTGCAGATGCAACATCTTTTTCTTGGGTGTGTTTTTCCTTATCACACCCATGCCTGCTCTGGTTTGCCTTCCCAAGGAGTCAGCACAAGCCCTGCCCATATCTACAAGCAGTTCTTGCATTTTCCCACAGAGCTGCTGTGCCAGGAATGTCCTGGTTGCTTCTCCATGAGGGTATGGAATGCCCCTCTCCCCGTTGAGCCATGATTTTAGTGGTTCAGGATTTGCCCTAGATAACCTTAACAGGGCACAATGGATAAAGACATTCAAGGATAAATTTGTGTTTCAGTAATACTAGTGCAAATCCAGAATTATGCTGGATTTGTGTTTATCTGAGACAAGAATGTAATGTACACAGGGTTTTTATAATGCTGCTATGATGTTCTTCCACGTATAAATGAGTAAATACCAGTTTCCTGAAAACATTGCTCTTGTAGAAATTATTAAAGGACAAAATGAAAAAAAAAAAACCTCAGCCAACTCCTAACTAGAATTACCAACCAGATTTTTTTCTGATCACTTTATCTATTAATTCTGTTTCACAGCATACAGGTTCAGTCTCAGCTGGTTACCAAACTTAGATTATTCCTTTCATATTTTGCTTTCATAGAAGATACTGCCTCAAGGTCTAATTTATAAATGAGAAAGACTATGATTCAATTCTCAGCAGTAAACAGCAAAAAAGTTGTCTATGTGAACCACTGCAAAATATTAAATATTCTTTCATTAGACTGTAAGTTTTCTCCCATTGACATCTATCAGAATACAGCTGCAGAGCAGGACTGAGAGCACTGCTCAACTCGTGACTGAAGCAGATGTGCTAAGCCTAGCAGGCTGCAAGCCCTTGCATGTCAAGGCAGAACCCTGAAGGAGGAAGCAAGAGATAATGGTGTGCATGGTATGTTTTGTTTTTGAGAAATCATGCAGGACTGTTAGTGCCTGTGCGAGTCTGTGCAAAGCTATAATTAAGCAATGTTACTAGTAGACATAAATGTTGTGGTTAGTGCTATTTTTAGCTATAGCTGAAAAGGTATATATACCGAGCTTTGTAATCAATAAATCAGCTTAATGCATGCAAACTGTGGAGTCCTCATCTCTATCAACTGCCATCAGACATCCATAGAAAATTACAGTCTTCTGTGTGAGTTATTGGCCTATGACATATTTATCTGCCATGCAGTTTGTGTCAGCAGGTAAGTGAAGTCTGACTCACACACAAATAGTCATGGTGGTATCTACTATTATAGCTGCCAGTAAATTGGGGCTGGAAAATAATAAATGTGGATTTATTCACTGCATTTGATAGGAAGACCTACAAAAATCTGCACAAAATTATGACATTTCGCTCCATTGGAATAAAAAGTATAATCCTGTTTTAAAGAAAATACTCTTGAAGATCATAAAGTTTGGTAAATTATAATTGCTGAAAAAGGCTGTTTGGTTTTTGATAGCTCATTATTTACCAAAGCAGTGCTATTTGTGGAACAGAGATCCCCTGGCACTATAAATGTTGTGACTCATAATACTTGTCCCCTAACCTCTTCCTTGAAGTGGCTGAATGTTCTAGCATCAGACATTCTTGTTAGGAAAACACTGTGAAATTCTGGGGAAAGTGGAGGTGATGACACCATTGAATGGAAAAAAACCTATCAAACAAAATAAAAACCAAACCAATAAATTAAATGATGAAATGGACAATGGAAGTAGTAGCAAGAGGGGAAAAATAAGCTGGGAATAAAGGGGGATTCTTGTGGGGTTGGAGAGGAGGAAAGGGCTGTCATCAAGAACCTCCACAGTGATTTGAGAAAAGTCATTTTGCTGTTTTTATCCCAAGCAATTACTCAGGAACCACCTCCTGTTAAACCATATGTGAGACAAAGAAAGCCACCCAAAGCATTAAAATGAGAAGCAAAGATCTATTTGGTGGACAAAACCTCCCAGCGCTTGCAAGACAAGGCAGAAGCTTTTATTTAATGTTGTGGCTTGTTGAACAGAGCTGACGTGTTGCTGTACTTACAATAAACAGCTTTTGGGGTTTTCCAATGCCTCAGCTTTGCTTCAGTGTGTTTAACCACCTGCAAAAGCTGTTTATTGCCTTGTATACTTCTCTCATCATGACCATTATCCTTTAAGTATGAGGCTTTTAGCGAGTCTAAGCAGGGCAGGCTACAAGGCACCATCAAAGCTGTGTGCAAGCACAGATGAAATAAATCCATGTGAGGACTACAGACCATGGAAGTAGAAATATAAGATATAATAATACAGTGCGATGATTTCACAAGCACTCTGCTGATTGTCTAAAATGCACCCTGGTTTACTGAGAGCCACTCTACAACCCCATCTGCAACTGCCAAAAGAAAATGTATGCATTCCAAGAAAATTATTAGGGATTGGGAGAGACAAAGCCAGAAAGGCTCATAAAGAGCATTTGTGTGTATTTTACTTCAAAAGGCTTTAGCTAAGGTTCTTTAAAACAGCTGCAAACATAAAAGAGCAGAACACTGAGAAAGTATTTCAATGAGAAAATGTGATATTACAGAGAGCACTTCCTTTGGCAACAGAGAAGCACTACCTGCACTTGCAAGGAACCTTTTCTAAACAGATACCAGGAGAAGATAATCAAGACTTTATAGGATAAAAGAGTAGTTTACCTTCCTGCAACAGGCAAAGATAGAAAGACATGGCATTTTAAAGTTATTTTGCAAGTATTTTTACTTTGGTCAATACATCACAATATCAAGATATGCAGGAGCTGGGTTTGAGAACAAAGACTTGGAGTCATCAAACAAAGCAGTGACAGACACATCTCGCTACTGCACAAAAACTCCAGTCTTGCTCAAATTCCTGACTTTTGTGTAACCCTGTAGTCCAGAGAAGATGGAGAAGAAAGGCTTACTGGAAAATAGAAAAATAAAGCTGACATAAATAATGTATTGAATGCAAAGGCATAGGGCCAAATACCCTGCCGTGTCTTTAATGTCCTGAAATATTTCTGCATATAAGGCATTTTACTGCTATTGACAAGAAGTTCAACAATTCTCACTCAGTAGAAATTATGAATTTACTCCTCTGTGGGGTTTGTTTTCTTTTTTTAATATCTTCCTTTTATTTAGAACTTTGTCTGTTAAGCGGCTTTTCCATGCCTGGAAAATTTCAGTGACTATCTTACCTTTCCATCAGGCTAATTTATTAAATCATGGTATTTAACTCAGTAATAATTTTTTAATTTCCACTGATTTCTCAAGACAACACTCACCATGTTCTACTGCAGAAACATAAACATGATAATTAAAATTATATTAAAATAATTATAGCTTCACTACATTATGCTGGTTTTTATGCATTAAACTATTTTCTGTTTCAAATATGACTGGCAAAAATCAGGGGTTTTTTACTCCTTAGCAATATTTATGCTACTTAACATTTTGTTGCAATTTAAAGGAGGCGTCCACCAAGGAAGGCGGAAACCTCCCTTGGAATGGAAAATGTGACCCCCTTGCCTCTAAATTATTACGGCTTTGAAATTATGGGGCTTTCAGGCAAAGATATGGGAAAAAGAATAACAGTTCTTTACTAGTGTGTATATGGACAACAAGGCAAACAAACAACAGCAACGGCAGCAACACCAAACAGAACCACAAACACGGTGACAGCCTTCTCTTGGCTGCAGGCACCTTCCCCTTCGGTGCAGTTCTGGTCACAGCCGGCAGGGATGCTGGTGGCCCCCGTCCGGGCAGGGCAGGTGCGATGATTCCCCCGCGGCTGCACGTGGGTAACGGTGTGCGGGCCGGCGGGAGAGATAGAAAACAAACCTTTACAAACTCACAGGTGTAGCCAGTCCCAGTGCCCCTCCGGATGGCAAAATGGACTGTAGCAGGAACCTTGTAGAGGTGGATGAAATGACAGAGGTGGGCACACTGGGGTAGCAAACAAATAAAGAAACTCTGCAGCCTTAGGAGAAAGTTGCGGGGTGTCCAGGTGTTGGGTTAAAATGCAGCAAGAATCTCTGAAGCAGCAGCAGAGAACAGCAGAGCTGGGCAGGGAATTGCTCCCCTGGCTAGCTCACCGACGATGGCTGATCCCTGGATAGGGCTACACAGAGGGGGCGGGCCCAGCAGGGGACAGCATGCTCCCGATGTGGCACACACTGGCTCTGGGTTCCCAATCAGGAAAACAAACAGAGAAGCTAGCTGGCAAGCCCCAGTCACAGTGGCGAAGGAAAAGGAAAATAAAGAAATGGGCAAAACCCACATGGCAACTGTGAAAAATGCATATTATATGATTGGCTCTTTGCAAATGTTAAAATGAATACTTTATGTGTTATGGTGGAAAGTTATGCTTTTTTTAAGTAGTGTGGTAAATATAGTTTTTAGGCTATAGCATAATCTTAAAATAGAAACTATGTGATGTAAGATTTTTTTGTAACTAGCTCAAGGAATGGATAAGATAATCAAGAAATTCTTCGCATAGAGATAACAGCAACAAGACACTAAGATCTCATGAGAAGAATGATTGCCTCCTTATAGTGAAGACCCAGACTTCAAGGGACCAAAACGATTGATTTACAAGATGAGGGGAGGAGTTGAAATTAAGTAGAAACACCCTTAGTTTGAAAAGAATGTTTGAATTATGTATGAGATATATGAATATGCAATAGGCTATTGCTTTTAAGGGGTAATCCTTTGTTAACAAGGTGTGCTTTGTGGCAGAGCGCAGGGCACCCAGACGTCCATAATTCTTTGCTTTGTATTGTCTCTTATTATCCTAATTTTCATTACTATTAAACTTCTAAAATTTTAACACAAGTCAATGGTATTTTTCACAGCAACAGTATCTCTTGTTAGAGGCACCGTGCCCTATGGCCATAGAGATGATCACTCCACCAAAAAGATGCAACCATCCCCCGCCCCCTAAACCCTCTCAGGAAATCCTGGGCAGGCTCTCACCTGTTGCGATACACCCGTAGCTGGGGGCGTGACCATTCCAAACAAAAGAAAACAGAAACAAAACCAAACAAAAAATGGATAAAGAATAAAAACCATCCACAAGACACATACCCACCAGTTCCTCAACTAGAACAAAGACTGTTTGCTATCCACTCCCAAGTACTTTCTTTTGATTGCCAAAAGCTGCTCCACTGACTGCAATGAGATTCTGTATTAAAGTAAAATAAACAAAATGTGGTTAATGAAAAACTGAGCCAGTGAGATGTGCTGCATCCTCAGCTTCAAAAGGTTGTGAAGAAACTCAAACCCATGCAAAACAATCTCTCAAAGCTCTGAATTAAATGTTAATTGCAAACACCAATAGGCCAGAAAAAAAATTCTCACTCGTCTCTGTAGAGTCAATGCAGAAATGCAGGAATTCAAGCAGAGACAAAGGAAAAGGACAAGGACTAAACCTTGCTGTTTCAAGTAAAAATATTACCACAGATTCTTTGTAGAAAAATGATTAAAAATTGTCTAGGTAGGCAGGGCTCCTTGAGAAAGTATAATTTGGGCAGTTGTGGCATAAAAGACCTAATCATTTCAATATGTTACTGACTTTCAGGAAAGCAGCGTAAGTATCAGTGTCTGGTTCTGGTTCTTCACCTGCATGGAACGATGTGGGATTTAAAATCAAGTACTGCCAGCTGAACCAGTAAGAAAGAGTCAAAGACACAAAGCTTGTAATACATGACTATGTTGAACAAAGTTGCAAAAATAATTAAATAATCTTGATAAAGAAAAAGTTATATCAAGAATATTTCACTGTGCTTCTAAGATGATCAGTTGAATTAGTAAGATAAAAATTATGACCTTTAAAGCAAGAAATATCGCAGATGCTAAATTACTGATTTAAATATGAAGTCAGTAAGGGTTTCCATTAATTCCAATCCATTATGAAAAATATATTTCTAGTGAATGCTTTACCCATTCATCTCATCAAATTCACTGAAAATTTTTCTTGCACCTTTAATTTATGATGCATTTACTCTGAGTCTGAACTGCTTTATATTCAAGAAACAAGGGGGAAAATTAATTTCATTAAACTGCAAGCATCTAAAAGCTAGTTTTTTCTTACCAAGAAAAGCAGGCATTTCCTCAGGCTATTTCTAGATGCCTGTGTTAAGCAGATGAATATGATTTAATGTTTCCAGAGAGAAATCAGGATTAAAGCAGCCAGGTTCTGTTCAACAGACAGACTCAAGGCAGTGCTGGCTAACAGAGCTTTCTGTCAGTTTTGCATAAAGCAATCCATGGTTTCATCCTGCTCAGCCTCTCACGGATTTTGTGTTGAAAGGGAAAAAAAGAGGGTGTGTGTGCCTGGCACACAGTCTGTGTTCAGACAACTCTCACTGACTGAGTAGTTCTTGTGGAAGTGCCCAATCAATGTACACACAATCAAGATGCTAAATTTTTGGTTAATGAAAAGCCCTAAGCAGCCACAAGTCCTTTGCCCACTCAAAGACTGTGTCCTGAGGTCACCAAAAAGTGCAGTCACAACTCAGTTTTATTCAGCTACCTGGGACTGCAATGTAGCCACAAGACTCAACCTATGTATTACAACTAAGTAATAATTTTCAGTCACAACTGGCCTCATTCAGATAGAAAAGTTTCTCCTGCACTTTTAAATCCATGAGCAGGAAGTGCTGAAAAGCAACCAGTGAGTGCTCAGCCAGTTCAGACTTTCTGGGTAGCTACAACTGCCTCACCTTGGAGGAGCACTGGTAGTATCATATTTGTTCCTAAATCTTGCTAGTGAATGAATTAAATTTACAACTTAACCAAGCATGAAATTATGTTTTCAATAATAATTCAATAAAAGTCACACGTGCTGGGAACAATTGCATATCTCATTGAAGAATCCAGTATCACCAAAGGTGTCCATCTGAGTCATTAAATAAAGTATGATTGCCCATCTATAATGCATCAGGACAGAAAGCTGATAGCCCAATCAGCTTCAATGAGCCAAAAGAGGATGCAGGTGTGAGAAATAGCTGCTCACTTTTCAAAAATTTAGAAAGGTTTATTAAACCTTATCAAAAATACAACAGAAGACTGAATAGAGAAAATATTACAGCGCTGGGAGCCATAATTTTCCCACCATGTGCTTGCCCACACAATGGAGGTTTTGCCTTTTAACCCTTTTGCCCCTCCCAAAGTTCTGTCCATCAACCCCTTCTTTGCTGTCCAGTGGTGGCATTCACTTCCTCAAATCCTGATTGGAGGTCAGATGTCTCCATGGTGACAAGCTGACCCTCCCAAATGTCCCAACCCTGGCTGTCCCTTGATAACAATGCAAGGGGGTAAACATAACTATAAATCTATAAAACTTTTCTTAACCTATATACATGATATTTGTCAATTGTGAAAGTCAATCATCACATTACTCATCTATCACACAGGTCGGAAAGCTTATTGATTGGGCTTAAAATACCACAAAAAGCCAAAGAAATTGAAAATTTCTTTTTTGCAAAAAGTTGGAAAATGCATGTCTTTAATGCTTTGTGGACTCTTGCTATCATGGCAGATCTTAAGATGAGAACTATCCTTCTCATTCTGGAATTGCTGTTCCAATTCCCTTCTTGTTTGCAGCCAATTTCTGTCTGTTCTAACTGGGAGCTGGTTCTCCTGCTCTCTACAGCAACATAATTCTTTTTCATAGCATTTGATGTGCAGAACTCCCCTCTCTATCTGTCTTCTCATGCTATTAAAAAATGATTGCAGACAGCCTAACAGTAATATTTATAAAGTTTGTTGTAATAATTTGACATACTCAATATTTCATCCAGCACCAGCTGGTTTATTCTCCCATTACATCCAACAGATGCTGTAATATTGTTCATAATTTCTATGTGGAGTGTTCAGTCAAAGGCTGCTGCATGTTCCCACACCAGCACAGCTCTCTCCAGCAATCACCTCCACAGGAGTATCAAACCTTCTGAAGATAACAGATGGTATCTCCCAGAGGCAGGAAGAAAAGTTCAAGTTTTTCACTCCTCCCAGTAGTTCCTCTTTTTAGGAATCTCTTCAGTTCATTGCACATCCCTTTGCTTGTGATTAGTTATGCAGGGCACAGTGAGGCATTTAAAAAGGGACCAACATTACTAGACAAAGGATTTTAGATGTTGAAACAATATGTAGTTTTATAGCTGAAGGGCTTTCAGAAAAAGACAAGTCTAAGTGGAGGAGATGAGCAAAATCCATTACTCAAAATAATACATAATCCTTTAAATTACAAAATCAGCATAGAACTAGCTGAGAAAAGATACTGTAAAATACCTCATTATTAACAGCATTATCAGACATCTGGGAATTAAACAGGTTTTCACCCAAAGAATGATGGAGATGCAAGTGAAACACTTCCTGACTTGTGATGATTTCTGGGTTCTGACCTAGTACCTTTCTGGAGGGTTAGATTTTTCCTTTTGCTTCTTTCTCTCATGGAATTTTAGTCCCATCTGTTGCTAACAGACAATAATGACCAGTATTTAAGAGAGACAAAAGATGCAGCCAAGGAGGAGGGGGAGGAGAGCTGCTGGTTGCATTATCACAGCAGAGGGGCATTGTCTTGGGAAGGGCAGAGATACTGTGAGATTTTGGCTGGGAGATGAGGGGCTGGGCTCAGCTCCTCTCGCCCTCAACATTGGAGGACAGTCGAGCTGTTGCGTACTGCAGGGAGAATTCACTACTATGGACGAAGGTCAGCCTTGTACTGCTTCTTTCTTACTATGGGTGAGCCTTTGCTCGTGAAAGCAGTCATTGCACTGGGACCTTGCTGATGCCTGACCTGACTGGAAAGGACCCTCCTCATCTGCTTGAGTGCCTCAGGGGAGAAACCTGGGACTCTGACCCCCTCCCCCTTCCCACAGGGCGCATCTTCCCAGCTGCGTGTGTGTGGCAGCTGCTGCTACCCAGTCCTGCTGTTGTGTGCTGCTGTTGCTCAGGCTTTTTTGCTACACTAACCCAGCATCCAGTGTCCGCCTGACATCCGTGGCTTCTGCTGGGCCTGCAGAGTTTTCTGTTGCATTTTGTTTGCCACCCCGGGGAATGTGCCTGCCTCTGCAGTCCCAGCTGCTGCTCCAAGGTTCCTGCTGCAGCCAGCTTTTCACAGTCCAGTCTGCCCGCCATTACCACGTGAGGGAGATAGGACAGCAGCCATGGGGGAATCATCGCACCTGCCCTGCCCGGACGGGGGCCACCAGCATCCCTGCCGGCTGTGACCAGAACTGCACCGACGGGGAAGGTGCCTGCAGCCAAGAGAAGGCTGTCACCGTGTTTGTGGTTCTGTTTGGTGTTGCTGCCGTTGTTGATATTTGTTTGCTTTGTGATACATATAAATATACATATACATATACATATACACATATACATATACACATATATACATATATACATATACACATATATACATATACACATACACATATACATATACGTATACATATACATATTGTTACTTCTTTTCCCATATCTTTGCCTGAAGGCAGCATAATTTTGGAGTTACAATAATTTGGAGAGAAAGGGGTTGCATTTTGTATTCCCAGGGAGGTTTCTGCCTTCCTTGGCAGACACCTATCTTTTAAACCAAGACAACCTTGTAGAGGTTTTCATTAGCACAGCCTTCAATGAGCAAACATATTTTGGAGTTTGTGAGGAAGATATTCCTAAATATGTTTCTGATGTTATATTTTTGACTTATTTTGTAGGGGATGAGGGGTAGCCATCAGCAGTCCAGGCAGCCATACACACACCATGACAGTCACTGAGAATAAAGGATTGATCCTTTCATGAGGATATTATCCATTCACTTGCAGAGGTGAACATTCATCATTAAAATGGTTTCAGACTTCTCTCTGCTAAATAATTTTTCCTCTTTCCTTGCTCTGTTTTGGGAGAGTAGGAAAAGGAGCTGGACATATATAAACATCTTGGCGATATTTGCAGTGATATCCTAAGGGAAACTGACCAAACCTTCAACTTCAAACAGCATTTAAAGAACATGACATTGGAAAAATACCAATCCATACATATATCCTCCTGTTTGGGCAGAAGTTTTCCCCAAGCCATAGACACGAGTGCAGAGATGGCCACTGTGGTTGGCTGAGCTTCACCGCAGCTGTGCAGTGCCAGCTCAGACACCCTGTTTTCATAACTTAACTGATTCCTCTGCTGGTTCTCTGATCTGGCTTTGGTACTTCTGAGCAGATTCCCTTGTGCCCCTTTGGCCTGTGAGCCTTGACCAACGAGCTGGGGAGGATTTTGGCTGTACCCTTGCTCAGGCTAAGTCCCACAGTCCTTACAGTGTCCTTGCACTGCAGTTTGAATGGCTCTCAGAAGGCTTTGTGCTGCTTTACCTCCCTGACTGACATTTATCACAGCTGTAAGGAAATAGCAGATCAACAAGCAAATGCTGCAGGATCTTCTAAAGCAAGAAGGAAAACTCCTTAGGGTGAGAGACTCCGTAAGATTTTTATCCAAGCAATGTTACATTTTTACTAATTTATTGACTTTATTATGCTTATGAGGATGAATCCTCAGTGCTCCCTGAAAGATATTGAAAATTATGCATTTCTGCTTGAAAAAACAGCAGCCAAACACTGTTGTGGTGATGTGATAGGTGGCAATATGCAGGATATGCAATTTCTTCCTTTAATATACATCTACCTGTGAAATTCCCTGTTTATCACTTAATTCTTTAGCTCCTGTCTTCACAGACACTGCTTTTAGTAAGTGCCTATGATTAAATATACTGCAAATAATTCACTATAATAGTAACTGTTTTGGGAAGAGTTTCCTATTTTCCCCACATTAACTCCATTATCTCCTGGCCAGTTTCATCCAGCTTTGACAAAGAAGAAATCTCAGTATTTTGCGAAAATTGGCTGGAAGAAAAGAGCACACTTTGTGCTGAGGACCAGGCAGGTAAAACTCCATAATACAGATTAGTATAGAGCTCCTGTCAGCAGCAGTCAACTGGGCAGTCAACAGGAGCATCCACAAAGAACTTGGAAATAGCCACAGCATCTTCTGCCTTTGTCTTTTAATGAAGGGATCCATGGAGTAGTGGAGAAGTGATGAGAGACAGAGGTTAAAATGAAAGAAGCTAAAATGAGATTATGTAGAAAACCATGCTACATTATTTCTTCTGCTTATGGAACACCTTGTGTTAACAGAAGACTTGTCACAAAAAGCCCTCTCAAAAATCAAACAAGATACAAAAAATCACATTAATCACATGGTGCTAGTTCAAAGACTTGGGAGATTAGGTTGAGACAAATGGGTAATTAGATGGCACAAAACTTTGCATGATAAGATGAATATTCTGTCCAAAACTGGCATACATCCCTGTGCTTTCAAACAGTATTCTTCTGGAAATATACATCTATAAAAGAAATGTTGTGTAAGCTGTGAAAAATCTGGATGAAACATCCATCTGGTCATGGGTGGCCTGTGGTTTACTTTTACTGAGAAGGTTTCTAATAGACAAGACAAAGTGCCAAAGTTTTAAGTCTGGAGTTGAGATTTAGAGGCACGGATTTCCTGTTGTGGCTGATGAATCCAAGGATCTCCAATATCACTGCCTTCTGTCCATGCCAAATCTATCTTGGCAGGGAGGTTCTGAGGGTAGAATTTCTGTCTCCAACATTCAATATGTCCCTGGGCAACATCAAACCAGGAAGGCTCTTTAACAGTGTTTCCGTGCTTCTAATTGAGCAATACCCAGTAAATAGCCCCATATCTGTCCAATAGTGATTTACATCCCAATCCATCTACATGCTACAAAAACCACAGCAGCTCTGTGGTTTTTCAGTACCATCTCTTCTTTGAGGAAGAGATCGCAAATGTATATCTGCATCATTTCAGTCACTCAAAAGTAGCTATTAATGTCCATCACATAAATAATATGCTTTACCAAAGTAAACACACAAATACAGTTATTTGGAAGGGCTGTGACAATATCGTAAGTACATTTGTATGATTAAAAATAATTCACATTTTAATCCTTTTTTTTTACTGAGCTTCTTTGCTCAGTACATTTGAACACTGTTTTTGGTAGAGGTCTTAACTAGTCCTGCATGATACAGGACTAGAGGAAATACACAGATAAAGCTAAACACTTAGTGAAGGCAAAGGAACTTCAATAGAGCTTCTAAATGCCACATCACCACAGCTGTGCTGCCACTGGCATAGCCCTGGAAGATGCTGTGATTTAAAGTTGTATCTGTGATAGGTTTCTCTGCACTCTTTGCAGAGTGGCAGGAAAAGGGGGACTGCAGAAATGTGAGTGCACAGGTTTAATACCATCAGTAGCAAATTACAGTGTTGATATGTTGCCTCCAGCTGCTAGCTGGGACACAGATAAAAGGATAAAGGAATAAAGGCTAAAGCTGTTATTTTTTTCTTTTTAATCAATTCTTTTTAAACATCTTCAGAGAGCAAAGATTTGTTATTATTAGCCCTTGCCCACTCTTCTCCTTCCCCTTCCTCCTCATCCCAGTGTATATCCCACATGTATCTCTGTGGCAGCATGACATATTACTGTGTTCTGTGAAACATCCTCTCCTGCTGAACAGCCTGCCTGACAAAGGTGGCACTGAGTTTTTACAATGAATAAGAATGCAGTACACGCTCTTCTTCTATGCAAGCTTACAAGAGAAAATGTTTATTTTCATCATCTTCTTCACATTTTCCAGTTCAAACTGCCCAATGATTTTTGGCTGTCAAGTTAAACTTTATTTTCTTATTTTCCCAGCTTAAAAGCTAAAATGTCCATTGTCAGACCTACCCTCGTAGTCTGGGTCTGGTTGTTGTTCAGGGATACAAGCAATGACTTGATAAAAAATACCTTGCTGGAGGTAAAAGTGCTCAGTTCTAATTGATTCTGTTGGAAATTACACAACACAGACAAAGAGTTACTGATTCAAACACTTACTAAGTGACATAGCTACCACACACCAACAGTACCACTTTGAGCTCTGAGTCTCTGTCACTTTCTGTACAGGAACAACACATACCAAATAAAAAAGGGTACATGTAAAAGGATTATTTAATCTTTCCCGTTTTCCTATAAGCCCCTGTAATACACATTGTCCCTTACAGTAAGAACAACTTTGTACCCCAGATTTATGTACATTTTCCTCCTCTGCTGCAGAATCACCTACTGATGTTTTCTCACAGCCTGCTGAATGACATACAGCTTAAATGCTCCCACTCCTCCACCCTCTAGATCCCATGCCGATCCACAGACTTGTTTTTGATTATTAAATAGAGTTAATTGATGACAATTTTTCAGTTTTTCCCCTTAAGCTCCTTTCTAGCATCTAATCCTAAAATACATAGTTTAATTCTTCCACCTATAAGCAAACTGTGCCTGCTTCAGTTTTCAATCATCACAGATTAACACTTCTGGGATGAGAAACATTGAACTTGCACTTCTCTCCAGCATCATCAAATACTACTCAGAATTGGGAATGGCAGCAGTGTCATTTATCTCACAGCAGAACTGACATATGTCTTTCACACAGTAGCCACTCCAGGTGCAAGGCAGAAATACCTGCTGAACATCTTGATTTCTTGATGATTTCTTGATTTAACCATTTTGGATGAAAGTGAGGGAAAAATTTTAAAAAGAACCTTTTCCCTCACTTCCTTAATAGCTAGGTTCAATTTGTCAGGAGCTGAGGCCTTGACAGCTCCCACTTCATAGCTACCACCAGCAGAGCTCTTTGGAAAGCTGGATCAGCAGCTTGCTGCCACAAAGAGCCTCAGCCAAAGTGTGGCACCTGCCCAGATGGGCAGCAGACACCTCACACACATTATGAAGTCCCCACTCACGTCCTAATCCACACTTACAGAATTCCAGAACCATTTCAGACACAGGGGGGGGCAGCCACTAGTAGCCACAGTAGCGATGTAGCTACTTAAATGCTGAACGTCACCTTCCTAAAGGATGGACTGACCATAACAGGTAACTAACATTTGCTTTCTGAGAAGAAAAGAAAATCTCTGATATACAGAAATTGCAGCCTTTTGGCATTAAACTACAAACACAGACTTGTAAATGCTGAGGTCAGGATTTACCAGGAGGAGAGGAACATGGATTCTTATTAATTCTGTTTAGTATGGCAGGATTTTTGGCTCATGAACTGGTGGCAGCTGAACAACAACCTTGGACATGCCTGCACCTTCCCCAGCTATACTGACCTTGGTAATATGATTCAAATTCTATGTACAAAATGACATGGAACATCCCCATCCATTAGAGTGGGCTCTCAGTTAACAATATTTCATTGATGTTGTGCCAAAAATACACAATTTAAATAACATATTTTTACATATTTTTACATTTCAATATGTCATACATTTATTAATGTTTGTAACAAGAAAAAAAAAGCAAAGAATCATCATTTGAATGAAATTATATTTCATTTAAAGCATATGGCGTGAGAAGACTTGCACACTTTTACTATAACAGCAGGATCAGTGTGAGAGAAAAAAATCTTCAGCCTTTTTCATACCGGAGACTATAAGCCCAAGTAGAGAATAATGTACACAGACAAGATATATGCTACTTCTACTTCTGCAAGGCTTGAAATAAATATCTAGATTTATAAATAGACCTAAGTGCAGGATGAAATAAATCCAAATAAGATACTATCAATGCAGCACATAGGGTCTACTAGAAAATAAGAAAGGGGCATTAAGAATAATGTGGGCAAATTTGAAAATTCTTTTGAATATATCAAACTGTAGCTGGAGGCCAGCTGCTCCAGTCTATTTTTTTTTCTAAGTCTCATCATTAGGGACTGAAAACTGGAAAGCAACTGATTGAAATAAACATGAGGAGGGAGGAAAGATGGGCAAGGCCTTTGGCTGGGATCTGTTAGCCCAGCTTCAATAACATCTTTAACCTTCTAATTGATCTGCTGCCCAATGTCCAGAAAAGCAGAGCCTGTTGATGTTTCTGCTTACATCCAGTGAATGCATTTCCATGGACAGCACACCCACCTTTGAAAGGACACCATGGTCTGCTTTGAATCACTGCACAACTGCAGCTGAGAGACAGTAACATGATTTGAAAGGTACTCCTGCCAAAGTGAGATCATACCCCAGGCTCAGCAGCAGACTACAGTGCTGTTCATGGAGTGAATCATTCTCTGGGTCTAGGATTTTCCAGGAAATTTCCCATGGCAGACAAGTGAGCTTGTTTTATGGCACCCGAAAAGATTAAATGTCAAGCAGAGTAATGAAGAAGCTGCAGAAGTATATTCTTGTGCCTGTTCAGGACTCATTTCATGGGTGATCTGTGTCAGAGACAACCAGAAACTGAGAACACACCAAAATGCCCATCTGAGACCTCACATATTCCAAACTGATGCAATCTCATGGACAACTGAAGCAGTAAGGAAAGAAAGGTCCCGATATAGAGTAAGATGCAGACCCTGGACTTGTTTTCTCCTGTGCACAATCTACTAACAGCAAAGTCTGCAGTCTACCTCTGAAAAAAACCAGCATTTTTTTCCTATTCTAAATTCCATGATGAAGGTGAATATACAAGTTACTTTAACCTGCTGGTTCCACTGCAAGTTCACTCACTAACACATCCCAGAACATGCAGAACTGCAGAAGCATTAGAAATGGTAAACAGTTATTTAAGCAGCAATACTACGTTTCATTTTTTATTCATTAAAATTTTTGATGTTTGTGTCAGACTTTTGACTTTCCAAAGCTACTCTACATCAAAAATCATTATTAAGACCTCTAAAAGTTTATCACAAGTCAGTTTACAGATTACATTGATGTCTTATTGCTATCCATTCCTCCTGGACCATTTCTAACATTTCATTTTTTATATTCCTGCAGTGCTGAAATATGGTTCATGCCAGTATCTGTCCTTTTAGTAATCACCAAAGCAAAGCTTGGCAGTTGTTATATATTGCACTCTTGAGAAAAATGCTAGTAATACTCTGAATTGATTGAACAGCATGGAATCAGAACTAACTGGGAGAGAAGCCATTTAACTGATTTCAATCCATAAATCTCTCTTCACCTACCCTGTTTTAGTTTAGAAGCTGCTGAATGTAGCCATTATCTTGTGATGCATAGAATGAACCAATTATTTATATGGATATTAAATTAAATAATACTTTATTGTATTCATTAATGCCCTGTATGAGCAGGCAGATGTGTGGATCTTGCTGATTAACTTCTATTTATATTTATGCACACTGAGCTATATATAGAGTAACAGTCCTTGGCCAGCAGACATCAATTCCTTTTATTTCCCCAGGGGTCAACATCAGGTGTAATGTCCTGGCTTGCCTTAAAAATAAAGTGGTTTTAAACAGAACTTTACCTGCTTTAGGTAACAATTTCAGTTCTTGAGTGTGACCTAAAATGACTCATAAGACATAAGGTCACTGATGTGACAAGGTTTAATTACTTGTCAGGGATGCACTTGCTGTCTAAAGGAAATGCTGCTGCTCAACAAGTTTTTAGGAGAAAAAACAGAAAAAAAAGTATGCCAAGAACTGTAGCTTAGTCTTAAAGAATTCTAGAAATGGGGCTTATGAAATTAAGTCCACAGAGAACCAGGAGACCAAAGTCAGATGGGCTACAGAATGGCAAGGGACAAAAATTGCAGGACTAAAGGCAGAGCTCTTGCAGAGGTGAACTGAGGAAGGATTCCCAGCAAAGGACCAGGTCAGTGGGAAGTTCGGTGGTTTGTTCATCTACCACAATCATCCATGAAGGCTGGAAATCCCTACTTTGAAGACTGAAACCCAAGATGCTTCCTGCCTAAATGTAAGATATTCTATTGTGCGGATTGCTTTGGTGCTTAAATGAATCCAAGGCAAAAGGTAAAAGGGTGCCATTCTTTGTGACATGGAGGAGTGTAATTTGCAAATTAATAACTGTTGGCATTATTTATCAGAAAGGGCTGTTTATCTAAAATGGGCTGTTTGCTAAATTCATTAAAATGGATAACTAAGAGACAAAGCTGGGCCTGAGAACTGGAACCTGGGGAGTTTCCTCAAAAACAGCATTTCTTCTTCTGCATGTAAACTCATTAAATATCTTGTGCTGAGGTTCTGGATCTTGAAATCCAAGTATCTGAATCAATGACACTCAAGACTTCAGGACCTGCAAAGTGTTCTTAGGAAATGGAGAATCACACATACAGAATAAATGCACAACTTACAATAACATCTGATGGTGCTTGAATTGTAAATGTGTGACCTGATACTGCCCTGAAATCGTTGGACAGCACAAAAAGCAATATATCACTGCTCACTGAAACCTTATTGCAAAAAACTGGATCAAAGAGGTTTAAATATTTGGCAAATAGCACTGCCATCTCATTTACTCCTGAATGAAATGGGAAGAATTTTCTTCTCAGCCTCAGACCAGAAGTAACCATTAAGTTGCCTGCTGTGTGAAAGGCCACACACTGGGCTTTTCTCCCCTTGTAGGAGAACAGTGATGTTGTCCTTCATACTCTCCTATCAGATCATTTCTTCTCTTAAGGAGAAAGAAAAATATTGCTTTATTTCCAAGCAGTCTAAAAAACAGTAGGAAAGTCTCAATCTGGTTTACTAAAAGGCTTTCACTACTAACACTGAAATAAAATAATCTAAAGGAACTAGAAAGAGATGTGCTTAAATGGAAACTTCAGACACAAATTCTGTACTGGAATGGAACAGTTTTGGTCTGACAAGGTGAGAAGGGAGAACGAAACAGGTAACTGGTTTACAGAAATTAAGCAATGCCCCCCACTAAAAATAAAGCCCAGGGGAAAGGAGTGGCAAGGAGTGAAAAGTGTAAGAGGAGGTCAGTGATCATAGATTGGTCTTGGATTCTGTTCCTGTGGGTGAGTCACTTCTGTTCCTCCTAAGTTAATTTCCAAAGTGAAGCACACAAAGTAGATATGTTGCTTTCAAAATTAAATAAATATTTTTTAAACTCAGATGTGGCAAGCACAGTTCTCTCCCTCTCAGGATCTTTTATTGAGGTGCACAGAGAGAAATGAAAGAGAAAACAATTTATATTTCTGCTCCTTGTTTTTCTCTTGTGGAATGTGTTTGGAGAATTGTTTACCCAGAGTGAGCACTTGGTTGGATCATGGTGGATTGTTTGGGCCTGATGGCCAATTGGATCCACCTGTGTCTTGACTCTGGCGAACAGGGTCACGGGTTGTTAGTGAGTTAGGTATGATAGAGAAAGTAGCATGTAGTATTTAGTATCCTCTTTTATATAGTATATTAATGTATTATAGCATAATTATAATAAAGAAATCATTCAGCCTTCTGAAATGGAGTTAGACATCATCATTCTTCCCACCGACATCTACAACACTCAGATAAAACTGAACTTTCTAAATGAATAGCAAAAAAATTTGTTAAGTTATTGTTCCAAGAACAACTGAACTGAGTAATTCCTTCCATCTTGTTCTCTCTTAGAGCTTGAGTGTCCTCTCAGCCCCTTTTTCAAAAGAGATTTATAATTGTGATTGTGTGCAAGTAGCTGTCTCTCTTGTTCACTGTGCATGTAAGCTACCTTATTATAACTTTAATTTTAAACCACATCAAATCCCTTTCTTATTTATTCATTATTTTTTCTTAGGATCAGTTCCATAAAACCCTTTCATATATAGCATAATCACAGTTAAGTCTTGTCCAAGAAATTCCCTGGCTGCCACAGCAATTGATTCTGAGTGCTGAGAGCTGAAATGCTTCAGCCCATATGAAACACACCTCTCTTTTTAACATACAAAAAACATTACTGAGAAAGTGAACACAAATACACCACCTGCCAAATCAAATCCTCAGTGAAGCCTTAACTATGAACAAAGAATTTTTATTAAGGCATCAAAATTGCAATGTTTTTTCTCAGAGGAGAATTTTGATTTAACCATTTTGGAAGTCTCTCTAAGACAAATCACATGAAGAACAAATCCTGTTCTTGTAACATGATAGTGAAATAGAGATTTTTGGAGTTCACTTGAGTTAACAAAATGAATTAAGCATTTAAATTTTAGCTTGTAGAATTATGTGTTGAATTTTAATATTTTACTTAAGAAACCTCTGCCATGGTACAAAGAGCATAGGAAAATGCAAATTTTTGCATGAAGAACAATACCGGAGGAGACTGAGGATGCAAAGAACCCAGATAAAGAGGCTCCTCTGTCTCCAAGCCTATCAGACTTACTCAGATAAGCACCAGAGGACCAAAAGCGCACGCACAAAGGAGAAAAGTTCAAAAGTTCAATCATGAGGAAGACCACAATCTTCAGCCCCAGAGATCACCGAGAGACCCCCCCCACATGACCACCACAGCAAACCACGCGTGCCCAGAAGGGCGTGGACCTATTTAGCATGAGAGGCGAGGACAAGTGGGGCCAGGGGTTGAATATGCATGGAAAGGTTGTGTAATGTATTGCATATGGAACACCTTTGGGAATAAAGGTGTGGGTCAGGCCAAGGCTCAGGGCGCAAGATTTTGGAGAGGTATCTCACTTGTGCCAGGTGCTGACATACATACCCACTTCATAACTACACCAGGTTGTGGAGTCTATTTATTTATTCCACATATCGCTTCAATAGAAGGTCAGCAGCAGCAGTATTTGCAAGCATGGTAAGAACCTCATCATTGATACAGCATCTTCCAGTCTGTCAGTGCCTCCGAATTTTATCAATATTCAGACACTCACTTCACTCTGAGCTGGTACAAATACCCAGCTGTATTCTTAGAACTGCTGAAGACACTGAATATTCTGAACCTCCTGCATTTGACTCACTGACAACTTCTACATTCTTGAATTTCATGTTTTGTCACTCTGTAATTTATAAATAACATGAAATGTGTAAGCCTTTATGTGCATAGCAGAATCATCAAAACTCTGAGTTTTGGTTTTTTAGCTTTTGTTTTTTGTTTTTTTTTTTTTAAATCAAAACTAAAAATCTCCAAACATTTCCATTTTAAAAGCAAAATGTAAATATTACCCTGAAATTTGGGCCAGAGTTTGAAGAATTACTGCCCTCCAGTAATAACAACACCACTATACCACTATTTCAGCATTTCTGTGATAAAGCCCACATCAATTCTGATGTATTTGCACATATGCCACCAGAACCTCCATGGGAAGTACAGAGCAAATTGCTAGAATGTCACACTGTTTCCAGTGGACATCTCATTTGTCATGACAACAAGGGAAGATAAATAATTTTCAAATAACCTTTTGTTGGAGTCTCTGCTTGCTCTGATATTGTAATTCACAGTGCCTTTTCACCTGTATTGGTTTGTAACACAGGTTGGGTAAGAGACAACTGCCTGCATGGAACAAGCAATACATACTTTAAAATAGCCTTTTAGGCACCCCAACATAAGAAAAGCAACATAAAACCATTATAAACTAATGACTACTGCCAAGAGTGCTAAAAGGTTCAAGATGCTTTATGTATACAATAATTTCAGAATTGAAATATCAATCCTTCAGCTGGATAAACCGAATTGATTAGTTCAGTGATTTGAGGACTATCTTTAAAACATGCTACATTGTTATTCTGCCTTGGAGCTGACAGATAAAAGTAAATGCTTTAGAAAAATAAAATATAGCAATTTTTTTTTAATCTACTAACTCCATTTATTTTATACACCAGAAAAGAGACCACCTACCTTTCTTCCCCCTGTGTTTAGGCGAAGAGGAGTTAGGAAGGGATCAAAAATCATATGGCTGGTTTCAATATTGACAGGCGACTGTCTTTTCCCAACAGAGCAAAGATTCCAAGCTGAGTTCACCAAACCCCAAAAGGAGGGCACTGCAAAATATAAGAAAGTGCAAGTTTAATGGAAGTCTGGAAAGACTGGAGCAGTACATGCCAGGCAGGTGGCCAGGTAATTAAACTTGTCTGATTGTCTGCACACACACTTTGAAACTGAAAACAGGCAAATTCATCTTGCATTTGAAATTTAAAATTTCATACAACAAGACCAAAACATATGGTTTCTTATAATTTTGTATCAGGAAAGAAGGTGGGTTAGTTCTTTTCCTCTTAGTATAACCCCATGTTCAATAATAAACAGCTCTTTTGCTATTACAGAATATTTACTGAGCAATAGGAATGTGACTTACTAGTCCTTCTGCTAACTTTGCATACATTCCATGTGTCCTTGGACTGAAACTCTTCCATTCTATTCAACTTTAAAAAAAATACTTAAAATGCTTAGAAAATTAATTAAAACCCACAGAAATGTTGTAAGAGAAACACACACTGTGATACTGGAGAACAGACTGCTCTCTTGAGGTTCTAGCTATTTCTGTTCTGCTCACTCAAATCTTTCTTTAGATAAAGGTCTGATACTACAAGGAGGAAACACTGACTGTGGATAAGCTGAGTTACTTCCTGCATTTTCTAACTGGAAAAAAATGTGTTGTAACTACATATTACTGCATATCAGAGAACTGCAGCTGAGGGTCGCACTGCATCTCATCTGCAATTTACAGACAAGATCAACCTGGACTTCTCTTTGGCTACTGAAAACCTTTCTGTAAATGAGTGGAGTGCAATTACAAGATACACAAAGGACATAATTTAGATTTATGTCTGCAACTTTGACCTTTTCAGAATTGTTCTGTAGTTTTGTGTAGCAGCTGGAAATTTTGCAATCTTCTTGTGAGATTTTTTTGGCTCAATTTTTTTCTTTTTACATGTTGTTAAAAGATTTCATAGCCTTTAAACCTCAAAACATTCTTCTGATGCCTAAACCATGTGTGACAAAGCCTCCAAACCCAGAATGGGGAAGACTAGGGCCCTGGGGCAGGAGCACAGGTGCTTTGCTTGGTGGGTGGAGCTGAAAACAACCCACCTGGGCCATAAAAAGCTTTTTTGTTGCTGCGGTTAGTTGGATGCAGGACTTTGTAGTGTGAATGTTTGCTCCTGATTGCAATTTTTGGCTACTCTAGTGGGAGCTATAAAGAATTTTGACTGGATTTGAACCTCATTTACATTGGGTTTAACACATTGAGAGGATATTCCTTGGAGGGGAGAAAGGTGGAAAATATCTTCTGAATAATGTAGCCCTAGGGCAAGATTGATCTTGGTATTTTCCTTATGTGTTTTATACAACTCAGGTTTTTTTGCCTTCAAAGTGTGAGTGTATGTAGGTGTAAAACTTTGGTTGGCTTAACCTATATTTCATGTCACTTTTTCCAAAATACTAAACTTTCTGGGGAATTCTTAGGTTACTGCTTGCACAGCAAAACTTCCTTGTAAGTGTCTGTGCAGGAGTGATGTAAAGTGTTTTGCAGCTGGGTGGTGCAGGCAGCAGGGAAAACTGTGGCTCGTGCCTTTCGCCGCACGCAGGTGGCGGTGAGTGGTGGGGACCAGCGCAGGCAGTGCCGATCCATGGGCTTCCCCGGCTCAGACAGTGCCTGTGTAGCTGCTGGCGGCAATTTAGAAGCTTCGTGGTTTTGCACACATGCGTTTTTTGCATCTTGCCTCAGAGGTGGGGGGAGGGGAAAAACGGCAGACGCTTCCCTAGATTAGCTGTGAAAATTGAAGTGCTTTCAGTTTCTGTTTGTGCTTTGTTGTGAAGGAAGGTAGATTAAGTTGCGTAGACTGTGTTTTAACATCAGAATGGGCTTTCTGCGCGAAAGAGGGGACATTTGTACCCAAGTTCGAAATACTTAGGTAGTGGAAATGTTAACGTTTCCAGAGAACAGTTAATAAAGTTTCTTCGCTGGTTGTCTTTCCATTTCCCTCAGTTTACCCAGCAGAATGTAAATTCTGTCTCTGCCCAGGACAAAATTGGAGAACTGCTAACATCCAAAATAGAACAAGGAGAAAAAACAGTGTCCAAATTTCTCCTGGTGCTCCTTTTAATTCGAAAAGAATTGATTAAGAAGGAAGTGAAGGGATGGCCACAGTAAGCTACCCCTCCTCCCTGACCCTGAGACAGATGCACAAGGCACCCCAAGAAATACAGGGCTCCTGGCACAGCCATTGTTTCCCTGGCCTCCTGCTTCCTGCTCAGCATGCTGGTATCGAAGCAGTTTGACCCCCCCCCCCGTGTGGGAATAACGCACTCTGACTCCACATTGCAGAAGACTGAATAAATTGTTTTTATTAAGCTAAATTATATTACATTAATTCTATACTATACTAGAACTATATCATACTAAAAAGATACTAAAGAAAAATCCGTGACTGTCTCCAGACACAGTCACGACACAGCCTTGACCCAATTGGCCAGTCAATCCAAACAACCATCACCGGTGTCCAATTAACAAATCACTCTTCGGTAAACAATCTCCATAACACATTCCACATGTGCCAAACAACAGGAGCAGTGAAAAGAGATAAGAATTGTTTTCTTCTTTCTCTGAGCTTTCTCACTGCATCTCACAGCTTCCCAGGAAAAATCCTGGGAGAGAGAATCATGTCTCTCTCTGTTCAGAGAATGTGAATAACACACCCTGGCTCTGGCAGTTGTGTGCAGGCTGACGGACCACCTTCCTTGCACCCCTTTAACCCAGATGCTACTCCCAAATTTCGTGTTACCCTCCCATCCCCAAAATGGCAGTGGCCACATGGCCGGTATCCAAGATGGTGCTGACCACGTGGCTGGGATCCAAGATGGCAGCGGCCAAGTGACAGGCTCTCCATCTTACCTCTCTTCTTCTCACAATCCCTTTTGCCCGCCTATCCCCTCCTCCATCCCTTTCCAGTCCCATAACGCTTTCCTTCCCTTGGACACCCCTTCCCCTTCCTCCATGTTCCTGCCCTGCATGACGTCATCCTGCAACCCTGCCCCTGGATGTTGCAATCTTGGTTCCCATGGTTGCACCACCTCCCTGCATAGCTCTACCCCCCTCCCTGTTCCTGTTTCCCATGACCTTCCCCCCCCCCCCACCCTGGTTCCCACAGGAGTGGAGCTGGGGGGGAGTGGGCCCTGCCCAGTTCCCACAGGGGTGGGGCTGACGGAGGGGGTGGTCCCCTGTCCAGTTTCCGCCGGGCTGGGGAAGGGGGTGGGCACCTTCCTGGTTCCCACGGGGGGAGTGCCCCTACTGCCAGGTCCCACAGGAGTGGGGCCAAAAGCGGAAACCCTGGGGATCAAAACTGGGGGGAGGAAACCATACCCTCAGCCGCTCCTGTCTCATATACTGGTAAGGGAAACGGAAGTAGAAACTATCAGCCTTTCTCTTACCAAAGCAAAAGAGAATTATGCAAGACCCAAAAAGAATTTGGCCAAGACAGTGAGATCTTTAAAGGCATGATGAGAGACACTTTAACATCCCTTGAACTGGTTCTGGCTGACCTCCAAGATCTTTTATGGTGCCTCCTTACCCCATCAGAGTTAGATGTATGGGAAAGCACCTGGAAGAGATCCCTGAGGGGATTCCTACCGAGTTGTATTGCACTAAATAGTTTATTTAGTTGTTGTTTGGCACTGGGTTTGGTATTTTGCACTAAACAGTATGTTTGTATCCTCATGGGATTCTCCTCTCACATCACATGGTCTTCCCCTCTCCCCTAAGCCCCAGTGGTGGTGGTTTCTCCCTCATCTACTCATCCCCTTGCTCTCTCCTCACTTGTATCCCATTGGCTGTGGTCCCTTGCCTCTGCCCCCTTCCCCTGGGTTTAAAATCTCCCATCATCAGGCATTTGCTCTCTTGTCCCTCTGGGACACTGTCTTCTTTCCCAGGCGGCTCCTATCCAGAATAAACTGGGACTCTCGTCCTGAGAGGAAAGAGCACCTCCAGTGTTTTACTTTTGTCCTTGTGAGATTGAGAGGGGCCAGGGGTCCAGAGCTAGCCGGATCGAACCCCAAAGGCCCCAGGGTCAATCTTACAGCTGGCGCCCACGTGGTCTCATCTCCCGTGAGGTCTGAGACACCACACAGCAGCTCGTAATCCACCTGTGGATTTCACAAGCTTTTGGACCGTCAGCTTTCTCGGAGGTTCCAGCCACTTTTTGGACGGTGGAAAATCATGAGGGAGGGACCGGCAGCCTGTCCAGCCCAAGACAGGTCGGTCTCTGGACAGAGGACTTCCTTACAGTGTTCTAGCCAACCCAGGTCCCCAGGAAGGGTTGAGTATACCCCGCAAGTGGTAGTGGGACCCCAAAGTAATCCCCGGGTGGTGGGGATTAGTTCCCAGTGTGGGGGAAGGGTGCAAGCCTGATGTGGAGGGGTTTGTGTGTACAGGCAGCTCCTGGCGGCAGTGCAGCACCGGTGGCATGGGTCCGTGCAGTGTGGTGCTGGCGGAGTGGCTCTGAGTGCGAACGGTTTCCGCACGGGCGACGCCGGCTCTGTGGCACAGGCAGCACAGGGAGAAACCGTAGCTTCTGCTTTCTTACCGCACATGAGTGGCGGGGACTGGCGTGGGCAGTGCTGATCTGCAGCTTGCCACGCGGTGCAGGAGAGCCTGGCAGCTGCCGGTGGCGATATTGAAAGCTGCGCAGTTTTGCACGCAAGTGGTTTTGCTCTTACCTTTCAGTTAGGGGAGAGAAAACTGCTGACATTTTCCCTAGTTTGGCTGTGGGCATTGTTGCACTTTCAGTTTCTGTTTGTGCTGGTTGTAAGGAAGGTAGATACAAGTGTGCAGGAAGAAAATAAATCAGAAATGGGTGCAAAGTTTTCTGCAACAGAGAGAAGGACATGCGAGGCATCCCAAGAAATGCAGGGTACCTGGCACAGCCACTGTTTCCCTGGTCTCCCGCCTCCCGCTCAGTACCCTGGCTCTGGCAGTTGTGTGCAAGTTGACAGAGCAACTTCCCTGCACCCCTTTAACCTGCTTCCCCAATTTCATGTTGTGACCCCCCCCATCCCCAAAATGGCAGCAACCACATGGTCAGGGGCCAGGATGGTGGTGGCCACGTGGCGGGCCCTCCTGATTACCCTTATTCTTCCCATAACCCCTTTCATCCACTTATCCCCTCCCCCAACCCCTTCTGGTCCCACAACCCCTTCTGGTCCTTCCTCTGGACACTCCCCCCCCCCCCCACCCCTGGTTCCCATGGTTGCTCCACCTCCCCACACAGCTCTACCCCCCTGCCTGTTCCTGGTTCCCATGCCCCTCCCCGTCCGGGTCCCACAGGGTGGGGGGTGGTCCCTTGTCCAGTGACCACATGGGTGGGACTGGGGGAGGGGGTGGTCCCCCTGCCGGTTCGCATGGAGGGGGTGGTCCCCCTGCCAGGACCCACGGGGGTGGGGCTGAAAGGAAAAACCCTGGGGATCAAAACCAGGGGGAGGAAGCAATTCTCTCAGTGGCTCCTGTCTTATATACTGGTGGTAGAAGCAGCCCTAGAAACTATCAGCCCTTCTCCTACCAAAAAAAATAGGGAGTTATGTAAAAGTCAGTTAGATTTTGGTAGACACAGTGAAATTTTTAGAAGCATGATAAGAGCCACTTTAACATCCTTTGAATTTGTTCCTATTAACCTCCGAGATCTTTTCTGGTGCCTGCTTACCCAGTCAGAGTTTGATCTATGGGAAAGCTCTTGGAAGAGATCCCTGGTGGGACTCCTGGTAGAACTTCAGCAAAGCACCCAGGGTGCAAAAGATTTAGGAAATAAAGACATCACCTATGAACATCTATGTGGCAAAGGGTAGTGGGCTAACCCTGAGGACCAAGCTCGGATGTTATCTAAATTTGCCCTAGATAAAATCCCAAAAGGTGCAGAAAAGGCTTTTAACCAGCTACCAACTGTTGAAGTTAGGGGTAGTTACCTTAATATTGAACAGTCTTCTTCAGAGGGTTTCCTGCAGTTTGTTGACTGGCTCCGTGCACGGATAAGAGAGACAAGTACCAGACCCAGCGACACAGGCAGAGTTGATTAAGGAGATGACTCAGAGAAATACCAATGAGGTCTGCCACAGGGTGCTCCTGGGACTGCCGCTCGACCCTCCACCTATGCTACCACAGATAACTGAAGCGTGTGCTAGGAAGGCAGAGCTGTTTGATGCACAAGAAGTGACACCAAGGTCAACAAACTCAAGGACTGTGGCAGCTCCGTCTCCAGGAGTCAGGAGGCAACAGATGTCACCGGAGCAGTTTCAACATGTCATTTGCTTCCACTGCAAGAACCCAGGACACTTTGCCCAAAACTGCCCCCAAAGTCAGCAGCAGAAAAAGAAGACCTTCAAACAAAAAAACTAGGACCAGAGCGTGAGCCTGCCCTGTGCCACGATATAAATGCAGTGGGCTCCACAAGGGGGAAAACCTCCCTCAAAACAGAAAAGGGGGAGGAAGGGAGGTTGTGGATATTCTCAGCTCAGTCAGAGAGAAAGAGAAAGGTTTTCTAACCAGGCAAGAGCCTGGGAAGCAGTTGGGAAAGAATGTAAATAATTCTCTAATCTATCTTGTTATTCACATTGTTTATAGATATGTTCTGCCACTGTGCATCATTCACTGCACACCAATGGTGTGACATGTTTTTACTCTAAGACCAATGAAATTAGTCTTCTCGACGTTCTCTATATATACAGTGGTGCATTTGAAATAAAGAGAATTCATTTTCTTTGCCTTCTGATTTGCAGTTCTCTGTTCCCATCCTGCTCAACGGCGTCAGGAGGTGGGATGTGGGACAGCAAAAGAAATGTTCACATAATAAAATCTGGCGGCCTCAAAAGCGTTTCAAGCTTGTAACCACCAAAGCCTTTCTTTTCAGGTCTACCCATTGGACAGTCATTGGAGTGGACCTGCAGGAGGACTCACGGGACTTGACAATAGATCACACAGGACTGGACAGTGAATACTTTGTTACTGGGGACACCTCACACAGACGTGGATACTGAGGTGGCTCCCATGACCTAGCTTCATT
The DNA here is from genome assembly GCF_024509145.1 of Vidua macroura. Classification (NCBI taxonomy): domain Eukaryota; kingdom Metazoa; phylum Chordata; class Aves; order Passeriformes; family Viduidae; genus Vidua; species Vidua macroura. The sequence continues at coordinate 8,007,661 of NC_071589.1, forward strand.
CTATACCTAACATTCTCCTGGCGCGCTGCCCTCAGCCACCCTTCTATTTGGCCAAAGGGAAAATCATCACCCAGGCCATTCCCATTCCAGCAGAAATCCCAGTAGATGACAAAGCACCTGGCATTTACTGGGCAGAAATGTTTGGCGAGGACAAACCCATTATGGGGTACAACCTAACCTGTGGAACAGACCATCTCCATGTGGGTGGATGTGACAATCATACCCGAAAGGATGTGGCTGTCACATTGGGACTTGCAACCCGTGGGTGGCAAAATCCAAGGTGTAGGAGGAGTCACATTGGCAAAAATCTCTAAAAGCATTGTACAAATTGAGAGGCTGGACGGAAAATTGGCGTGTGTCCTTCCGTTTGTCACTGACTACAAAGCTCCCGTGTGGGGGAGAGACACCATGTCCCAGTGGGGAGTCAAATTAGTTACCCCTAAGACACCCCAGGATTTTTAGAGGCGGACACTGTGGAGTGCCCTACCCACAAGTTAACATGGCTGGAAGATACCCGAGTCTGGGTAAATCAGTGGCCACTCAGCAAGGAAAAGTTTAAGGTGCTCAAGGAGCTCGTAGAACAATTGGCCAAAGGCCACATAGAAGAGACCACCAGCCCTTGGAATTCCCTGGTCTTTGTGATAAAAAAGCCAGGGAAGGATAAGTGGTGACTCCTCCATGATCTTCAGGAAATAAACAAAGTAATTGAGGACATGGGGTCACTCCAACCAGGGATGCCTTCCCCAGTGATACTTCCCTGAAACTGGCAATTGGCTGTCCTGGACACCAAGGACTGTTTCTTCCAAATTCCGCTAGAGTCAGAAGATGCCCCATGGTTTGCCTTCTCTGTTCCTACCATCAATCAAGAAGCCCCAATGAAGCACTACCACTGGAAAGTATTGCCTCAGGGCATGAAATACAGTCCTTTCATCTGCCAGTGGTATGTGACTTCATTGCTGTCTCCGGTGTGCACCCAAAAATGGGAAGCCATCATCCTCCACTTACACGGATGACGTGCTTGTGTGCACCCCCGATGACACTACACTCCAACACACACTTGACCTAGTGGTTAAAGTTTTAACCTCTGCTAGATTCCTGTGGGAGGGGTTCCTGCTCTCCCTTGGGAGGCAGCAACAGTGTAGAAAAAGGTTGCCAACCAACTGCTGCTCTCCACCCCAGAAGAGCTGTCAATCAATGTTTAGCATACTCCCCAGTTCCAGAAAGTTCAGTTATTCCGTTACCCCCATTGGCTCCTGTTAGAATACCACTCCTCCTCTGTACCCCGATTAGTTCTCTGTATGTCACCCCACTCTGTCTCCCCCCCTTTACCCATTGCCCGTTGGCTGTCTTGTACCCTAACCACACCCACTTCTTTGCCCTTAATACCCAGCCCTGCCTTTCCTCGGGGCTTCTGGAGTTCGCTCCCTTCTGGAGAGTTCGTGTCCCTCGTTTCACCCTCCTGTTCCTGCGACGCTCCTGAAATAAAGCCTCTAGGAATAAAGCCACTTCGGAGCCCTCTCGTCCTTACGGTGGAGCTATCCGGGTCCCGCCACATCCTCCCCACGGACCAGTCCTCTGAGGGTTTTCCCCTGGACAGGCTGGGCACCCGGGTGAAGCCCGGAGGACTTGTATTTTAATACAGATTCCAACTGCAGGAAGAGAAAAAGTTCAAAGGATGCCACCTTGGAAGTATCTGGGCTTGGAGATCACTGCATGGGCCATTGTTCTGCAGAAATTGGAAATTAATAGTGATCCCAAAACCCCAGTAGATCTCCATTCCCTGTGTGGGTCTTTGAAATGGGTCAGGCCCTGGCTACGTCTTACCAACAAGGACCTAGATCCCCTCCTGAATTTATTGAAAGGGGAGACAGAGCTAGTTTCTCCCAGGGAACTGACCCCAGAGGCAAAAACTGCAATCCAAAAAGCACAGAAAGCTGTGGCCAAGAGGCAGGCTCATCGTTATCAGTCCAAGCTGCCTTTCAAATTCATTGTCCTGGCAAAACTACCACACTTACATGGCTTGATATTCCAATGGATTGAAGGGAAGAAGGATTCACTCTCAATCATAGAGTGGGTTTTCCTCTCCCACCAGCAATCCAAAACCATCACACAGCTACAAGAGCTAATAGCTCAGTTGATTCGGAAAGCCAAGATGAGACTGTGTGAGCTGGCTGGTTGTGACTTTAGGTGTATTCACCTCCCCATCAAACTTTCTAAGGAGGGAAGGAACTGTTCTGAGAGGTTGACCAAAGAGATGTTCGAGCACCTGCTCCGGAACAATGCCAACCTCCAATTATCTCTGTACAGCTACAGTGGACAAATAGCAGTCCACACCCGGTCACACAAGCCGTTTAATGAAGAATTCCACCTCAATCCTCCTGAGAAAAGGAGTTCATAGACCACTCAAAGCTCTTACAGTGTTCACTGATTCATCCGGGGCATCCCACAAGTTGGTGATAATTTGGCGAAATCCCCAGACTCAGCATTGGGAAGCTGATGCTGAGTTTGTGGAGGGATCACCCCAGGTCACCGATCTGGCTGCACTTGTAGGAGCTTTTGAGAAATTCTTGGAGCCAATTAATTTGGTCACCGACTCAGCCTACATGGCAGGAGTAGTGTCCAGGGCAGAGCAGGCAGTTCTCAAAGACATCGAGAACTAGCATCTCTTCAGGTTGCTTTCAAAACTAATGTATTTAGTTTCACATCGGGAGCATCTGTTCTGTGTAATGCATGTGAGGTCACATAACAATTTGCCAGGCAAAATCACAGAAAGTAATTGCAAAGCAGATTCCCTTGTCACCCCAGCAGAAATGGCACACCTTCCAGATGTCTTCCAACAAGCAAAGCTAAGTCACCAGCAATACCATCAGAATGTGCCTAATCTGTGTCTAATCCGTCAGTTCCAACTAGCATGGAGTCAGGCTTGAACCATTGTGGCTACCTGTCCCAGTTGCCAACTACAGGCCATGCCATCGCTGGGTATTGGGGTTAACCCCCGAGGCCTTGGAAGCTGTGAAGTGTGGCAAACAGGCATCACACATATTCCTAGTTTTGGTCACCTTAAATATGTATATGTCAGCATAGACACATATTCAGGTGCGGTTTATGCCTTTGCCCATGCAGGGGAAAGGGCTGCTGTCGTGGTTTGACATGGAAGTGAATTTTTTCCAGGAAGTTGGGTCAAACCAATCAGTGGTCAGGTTTGGATATTGGCACCTGGAGTGACCACTGAAAGTATGGACACGCCTCTGAGAACACAGGGGGTTAAAAGCAAGAACTCCCAGGAGAACTGTCTCTTTTGGTTCCGGTCGTCAGAGAGTGCAGATGCTCCCCTGCCCAGCTACGGGCTGGGTGGGGGAGGGGAAGCCACGTGGCCTTGTCCAGGTAGGCCGAGGGGCTGAAGGTCTGGAACCGAGCCAGCTCCTGGACGGAAGGGTGGAGAAGAGCGGAGATGCCTTTGTTCCCCCCCCCCCCCCCCCAAGAGGGAAAGAGACAGAGAGCCTGGCGGCACCTGGAAATTTGCCAGCAGAGGAGAAAGAGAAGGGGGGGGGGGGGATGTCCAGCGTGGGAGGCGGCGGAACACCGGACCGAGATATCAGCCGTCCATGGAGTCTGAACGTTTAACCCTTTCCAGGAAATGAAGGCTTTTTTAAAAGTATTACTCCTCCTTGATTTGTAGTGGAAGAGAGATAGTCCGAGACGTGAGATGTTAGAAGAAAAAATATTTAAGTGGGAGGAGATGATGAAGTAGCTTTTAGCTGGACTTTTCTTGTTAGCCATAGACTGAACCAAAATCTCCTGCAATAGAGATTGCATTTTAGGGGGATGCAGTGGTGACCCAGGGAGACCTGTTTCAGCTTCGAACAGCACAAGAATAGCGAGAAACGAAAAAAGCTAAAGAGGGAATGGTGATACCCTCTGTCTTCGGGAAGAAGATGAGTCCTGTTTTTAGACCCCTCGGCCCCAAGGGAAAATAGGGGGGACTGTAGTCCCAGGATGAGAAACTGAACTGTTGTATTTTTAAGTCCGTGGCAAAGCATCCTTAAAGGAGCCCTATGAGCAGTCTGTCAATGCACGGTGGTGAGAGCACTGTGACATGGAATGGAGAGTGTCACACTGGCAGATTTTTTTTTTGCCGGGCGGTTGCCATGTGTGACAAGGAAACACAAGGGGGCAGCTGTGTTTCCTGGGGGATCTGTGGTGCAAGAGAGACTTCTCTCTCCCTTGATAGTTTAAGTATAGATTACCTGAAGGGTGGTAATTTAATCAAAAATCCCGGGTGATGTTTCATAGCTAGGTGTTTTTAGAATTGGGAAGAGGAGGGGTGGTTTAAAAGGTCTTCATCCTAGATTTAGTTTATGTGTTTTCTGTATTAGTAGTAGTTTAATAAAGTTTTTTTCCTTTGTTATTAAGCTTAGGCCTGCTCTGCTCTGTTCCTGATAACATCTCACAACATTTATTTAGAAAAAGTGCATTTTCATGGGGACGCTGGCATTGCGCCAGTGTCCAACCATGACAGCTGCGCATGCCAAACAACACCTGGTGCAAACCTTTTCAGTGCTGGGGATCTCTAGAGAAATTCACACACTGACAATGGCCCAGCATATGCATCAAAGGAGTTCCTAGAGTTTGTCCAGCAGTGGGGAATGGAGCATAAGACAGGCATTCCCCACTCCCCCACAGGTCAAGCTGTGATTGAGCGTGCCCACCAGATGCTCAAACAAGTCCTGGCTAGGCAGAGCAGTTCAACAGCATGGATGTCATCACAATAAAAGCTCTGCAAAGCCCTGTTTACAATTAATTTCCTGAATTGTTCATTTGAAAATATGAGTCCTCCAGTGGAACATCACTTTCACAGTTTGTCACAGTGTCCACCAGCCCTAATTAAGGACACAGAAACTTGGGAAACCAAAGGTCCTTTTGAGCTTGTTACCTGGAGGCGTGGCTACGCGTGCATATCTACCACCGCAGGCCCACATTGGATACCCCAAAAGTGGGTAAAACCTTTCATCCCCAAAAATCCAACACCAGCAGAAGGGGATAAAAAACAAGCAGCTGTTGCTTCAAAAAGACGACACTGCCAGAAAAAGGAGAGAAAACCTTCCTAAGAAATCTGGTTACATTCCAACAGACCCCTGACTTTTAATACGTTTTAAAAATGTTTATTTTAACTTTTTATAAAAAACATACCTTCCACTCAACCTCGCAATGGGCCCTGTCCAAGTTGTCATCCTGTTCATGCTGAGCAGTCTGACAGCCACGTGGATCATCCCTCAGCCACGCCAAAACATCTGGGTGACCCTGGCACAGATGGTCCAGCAAGAAAATATATGCCTGTCTACTGCAGCAGCAAGAGACCCTATGTCTACTTGCCTGATATGGATTCCATTACAAGCTGGAGAGTATCCAGCCAGCTTTGACACCTATACCTGACCCAGGTCCCACATTGCACCATCCAACAACACAAAACCCTTCAACAGCGGGCTGTAATGATCAAGAACCCCACAGAGGAGTGGCTACCAAAATTGCTCAGAGCCATTCAGGAACCTCAAGAATTAGAGCATTTGGGTTCCTCCCCAGCACCATACTGCATTCACTTTATATTCAGCCCATTATCTAACACTAAACCCTTTAACAACCTACTGCAATATAGAGAAGAGTTCACTGCCAAAAAGTGGTGTAATATTTTAAGCCACGTTACAGTAGACAATCCATACCATTCACATCCCAAAAACCTCCCTAAGGGTCTTTTTCTAATTTGTGGAGATCGGGCATGGGCAGGAATCCCATCTCGGCTTTTAGGAGGGCCACGTACCATCGGGCGGTTGTCCCTGTTGGCACCCAACCAAACCTTGATTGGTGAATGGACTCGAAAAAACAATTCGGCCAACAAAATTCAAAAGAGAAGTGCTGACAATTTAGACCCAAATTGCAATTCAGAAATTTTTAATTGGGTCAAGTCAAAAAGAATTGCTGTATCCCTGTTCCTGCCATGGGTTGCAGCAGCCAAAGCTCTAGGTGAATTGGGCAACCTAGAGTGCTGGGTGATCAAACAAGCGAATTTGACGTCCACTGCCATCAGCTCCCTCCTAGAGGACGAGGAGATTACCAGGCAGGCCACACTCCAAAATCGTGCAGCCATAGACTTCCTCCTGCTGCTGCATGGACACAAGTGCCAGGAATTAGAAGGACTTTGTTGCCTGAACTTAACCTTGAAAGCACTCAACATCTCAACATCCACACAGCTCTCCGAGAAATGAAAAGCTTGATCAGACAAGTAAAGCAAGAATCCAAAGACTGGTTCTGCAGACTGGTCAAGAGCTGGGGACTCTTGGGGTGGTGGACTTCAATAGTTAAAACAATTCTGTTGTTTTTTGTTGTTATTTTCCTAACTATGTTAGCACTCAGAGTCGTATGTTGCTTTACTTTAAAAGCCATTAATAGTTTAATTCCTGCTACCTCAGAACTCAACCGCACAGTTTGTGTACCAAAGGCAACCTAACTGGCCTGCAAATCATAAGTGGTAGACAAATTCATATTCTGAATCAGAATAGGCCCAACACCTCTTTTTTAAAAATTTGTTTTAGCAGAAATGGGGGAGCTGTTGTATTGCACTGAGTAGTTTACTCAGTTATTATTTTGCACTGGGTGGGGTTTGTTATATTGCACTGAGTAGTTTGTTTTGTATCACACGGTTTGCTCTATATTCCCTCCAAAGTCCTGTGGTGGTAATCTTCCCCTGGGTTAGTTCTTCCCTTCGTCCCTCCCATCAGTTGTATCTGTATGCAGATACATACAACTGCATGGCTGTAGCTACTGGCTGTAGCTCCTCTCCTCTGCCCCTCTCCCCCAAGAGGCAGACTCCCTTTTTCTTCTCCCGGACACCTCCCTTCTTCTCCTGGACGTTCCTGTGCCCCTATTCTTCCCTGGAGTGGTTCTACAATAAAGTTGTGGGACTTTCATCCTGAGAAGGAAGAGCCCCTCCCGTCTTTTGCTTTTGTCCTTGTCGGTGAAGCTGGGGTCCAGAGCTAGCCAAACAGATCCCCCATGAGGCCAATAACCCAACAACTATGTGCTACTAATACCTTAAATTTGCTGGTGACTTATTTTTTTTTTTAACATCTGAGACAGACAATCAAATCAGCAACTCCATTTAGGATATACTGCATGAAAATCTCAGAGGAGGGGTGATGGTGGAATGCTTCACAGCAATGGGAAACCAATGATCAGGGAACAGCATCCAAAATAGGTGGAATTGCAGATGTCAGTAGGCTTTTATTTGAGTAACAAACCCTGTGTGCCACGCCAAAGAAGGTCAGATGGGAAGCCCCTAAAAGTGAAACTCTGTGGGATTTGAAAAATAAATAGGCAGTATGGTCTTAAAAAGTTTTTTGGCTCTATTTACCCTCCCAGTCAATTCCCACTTCCGCTGTGGACTTAGAAGCTTAGAGAAGTTCACAGAATATACCATACAATAGTGCTAATGCTCTGAAATTGAATAAAATAAGTATAATGTAATTAAATCTAAGCCATCTCACAACTAGTTGTGCTTTTTCTGAAAAGAAATACCATAGCAGCTCACTTCAGCTTTTGTAAGACAGAAAATCCCTTTTATACAGAGGCCTAAAATAAAAGTTTAGGTTAATTGAGAGAGCATGGTTTCCCTTGATTAATCTCCCTATTGTGTTATTTGTGTTATTTAAAAAAAAATGAATTAATGAAACTGTAGAGCTGTAGAATCAAGGGGGGGAAATATTGCATGGGGAATCTGTTGCTTCAATAATATCTAGTACTACTTGAAAAAAGCCCCAACATTCTGGTCAGAAATATTCATGGAATTGGTAAAAAACAAGTCTTTGGCAAATTTTTAAAATAAATAAAAAACCTAGACAATGGTAAATGCAATAAAACAGCAAACCAAACACATCAGCCCATTATCTTCAAGTTGATAGCAAAACAATTTATGATGCAAGTGGGATTGACCCAGAAAAGCTGCACTGGAAAAGAACTGCTAGGAGGGGTTGTTTTATAACGTTATTTCCGGTTTCTGACAGGAAACCCTGCATTCTGCGCTGTGCCTGTCACAACAGCCTGGAACTTGAGGAGAGGGAGCTGCAGAGTTGTGGCATTGCCTTGCAAAGGTCACAGCTCTCATCAGACATGTGAGTCTAAGCTGAAATCTTTGATTCCTCTCTAAACACCCCAGACTGGAGCTCCAGGACCTCTCCAGTCCTGCTGCTATTTCTGGGCACACAAAGAGAAAAGTTCCCCACTGCTGCACTCACCACACAGATCAGAGTGATTCTACTGGTGCTTCAGCCCAAGGTTAATTAAGATGAGTCACTTAGGAATGCACACCTAAGTTGACTAGAGGATGGTGATATTAAGCAATATTAATGTCTGATTACATTTAATGAAAGTAATTAGTGCTGCTGCTTAGATGCCCAAAGTGATCTAAAAGTATTCAGAACTGTAATAGAAAAATCTAAGAAGATTCACGTAGGAAGCCAAGGCTTAAATTAAACACAGGTACTGAATTAACTGTTAAGTCTGAAGAAATCAGCTGTATGAATGTAGGAAAACATACAGTCATCATTTTTTATTCCAGCTTAACTAGCAGACAAGGCTCTACTTGGGCTTAAGTCATTAATGAAACAGTATCTCCTTTCCCATAATTATGTTGTATTTCCATAACAATCTACTCATGTGTGAAATATGCTGCTTTTTGGTGTATGGAACTCTGAAGCATTTTAGACAGTTCCTGTACTGTACAGGAGCTACTGTGACTCTCTAGTTTGCATGCAGGCCAAATACCAACTCAAAATATCATTTAACAAGGTGCTCCAGCTCCTGGTTATTGTACCCAAAGCTTGAATATAGTGATTGTGTCATCTCTGCTTCCTCTATAAATCCTCCTAAACGTGCACTGCTTGGGAGCTGAGTTGTTGCAAACATATTTCACAGACATCAGATCATAAGTTTGTGTCTGATCAATGTCTTCAACCTTCTCCTAACAGAAAATTCAGTGTTTATATCCTCTGTATGCTGGCACACTATGGACAACAGCTTTGTGTGTGTGTGTGTGTGTGTGTGTGTGTGTGTGTGTGTGTGTGTTATATGGTGAGGTAGATTACTTACATTTTATACCTGTGCAGGAATCTCTGACTTCTTTATTTAATCTGTATCTTATTACAGCTGCTCTCTTTTCAATTTACTGGGAACAATTTATATTGAGATAGATGAAGATGCTTCAGTAGCAGCATGACACGAAATGATGAGGGATTTTGATGGTGTTTTCAAACCTATGCTAAACAGCAGTGAAACAAAAGCAGCTAAAAGAATAATGGAAGGATTGAGAGCTATTCTGGTGATGAGTACCCAGGATTTGCTGAAATAAATATAAGCCTCCGCTCTCCAGAGGAAAGCAATGAGAGAAAGGTGTCTCAGAAGGATGTCCTTCCATAGGGACAGCAAACTTGCAGATAAGCAGAATGGTATTGCCTGCAGGGAACAGTCTGCACTTGTGCTGAGAGGAGCCAACAGTTTTCCCAGGAGGGCGTTAGAGACGGTCTGAAGTTTCCTTCATTTGCCTCACGACCATCGTAAGGTCCCTGAAGACCCCTGACAGGAGTTCTGGCCTGGCTGAGGTGGATGCGGACGCTTGCCAAGTGACTGTTAGCAGGTGCACTCACTGTGCTTCTACAGAACGTTGCATTCGAACAGGCTGTTTGCCTTTTTTGCACTTTTGGGATTGGTTAACGAACCATCACGACACCCCGCACGAGCGGATCGTGACATAAAATTGGCATCATGGACAGGATTTCTGTCTAGACAGAAGGCTGCAGGTTAAAAGGCACCCACACTGTCTTTGGAAATTCACAAAGGATCTCTTAGTCCAAAAGGCGGGACACTGTTGTTTTTTTGTTGTTGTGTGTGTGAATTTTGACTGCTTGGTGTAGTGAAGAGACAACCAGATATTTGTACTGAAGGAGTACCTCCCAAGCAGCTTCGGTCTCTTCACCCACCCAGGGAAGCGAAGGGAGTCACAGCGAAGGTTGTGTGGTTTGTGTAACTTAAGTTTGTACCTCCCTGTCGTGGTTTTGGTCCCTTCACAAAATGAGTGATAAGCTTAATGATAAAGCTAAAGTTGGATTTTATGCTCTACTAGCTAAACACAATGCCAAAACTTCTCCAGGAGGAGAGGGATGGGCACAAAGTAACTGGTTTAATTTGGAAAATGTGGTTGATAGAGTATGTTATTCACAACATGAAACAAAATTTAAACTGGGCAAAAATAAAACTATCTTATGCTCAGTTTTGGGAGCTTGTCTTACGGCAGCTGTAGAAACTTGCTTTAAGCGAAGAAATGAGGAAAATGCTATAATAGAGTCCCTTCAAAACCTAGTTGAAATTTTGCAAGAACAATTAGATGAAGAAAAGAATAAACATCATTTATTACAAGCTGCCTTGAAAGAGGAACATGTTATAAATTCACAGAATGCTAGTTTCTCAAAAGAGACAGAGGAGAAGGAAACTCCTCACATTAATCAAAATTACCCTCAAAAAGAATTAGCTCTGATGAAAAATTGTGGGGAACACTGCTGTCCTAGCTTGAGACCTCTAATTAAAACAGAATACAACTATATCAATGATGAATATTTTGACCCACACACAACCACTAAAGAAATCCCATACACTGCTACTGAATTAGCTAAATTAAAGGAGTACGGGTGTCTCCCTCATGAAACTGAGACAGAATACATATTACGAGTGTCTCTTACCTGGGGAGATCAAATTCATTTGTCAGAACAAGAAGTCAGTGGGACATGGGTTGTTTTTAACAATGGGAGACCCTCTAGCCCTACTTGGTACCCCTGACCAACCCCTGGCAAACATTCACAAAGCTGCCTGCTTGCAAATGATACATGAAAGAAAATTAACTACAGGCTATGAATCACCAATGCAATTACCTGTAAAGCCTGAAATTATGGCCCCTTTAATTTGAGGGCTTCCAGAAACACTCAAACCTACAGCGATTTTCCTTCAAAAAACCATAGCAGCTATATCTCCTGTGGAAAGACCAGATAGATTTCCTAGTAATCAGAATGACCCTTTATGACTTGCTGAGGAAAGGGGTGAAATGGGATTGGACTCTGTCTCAGGACAAAGCATTGCAATTGCTGATTTTTGAAGCAACAGCTCATCAAGCACTGGGCCCTATCCATCCTACAGATCCTTTCCAGGTGGAATGGGGATTTGCCTCCTCAGGGCTGTCAGTGTACATATGGCAGCGGGGTCCTGAGGGTCCGACAAGGCCTGTTGGTTTTGATTCTTGTGGTTTCAAAGACACTGAGAAAAGGTATGCTGCCTGGGAAAAAGGATTGTTTGTAGTTATCTTAGCTCTCATAGAAGTGGAAAAAATTGCACAACAACAGCCAATAGTATTGAGAGGCCCTTTCAATGTTATTAAGACTATCACTACTGGGACCCCTGCTCCTGACGGGGTGGCCCAGAGGGCATCAGTCAGGAAGCGGTATGCTCAGATTGAACATTACTGTAACTTTTTCTCAATAACAGAAGGAGCTGTAAAAATTTTAGCAATACAAGAAACTGAGAGCTTGGACAGCAGCCCTGACAAACCTGCCTCTGTAATCAAAATAGCCCCTCCTTTCTCCCCTGAACAATCAGCAAGTTCTTGGTTCACTGATGCCTCTGCCAAACCAGAGGGAAAGGTATGGAGATACAGGGCAGCAGCCCTCCACATTTCCTCTGGTGAACTAATTATTACTGAGGGAGAAAGCAGTGCTCAGGTAGGGGAGCTGACAGCTGTTTAGAGTGTTTTCCAACATGGGGCACAGAATACCTCTCTTGTTTGTATCTACACTGACTCCTATGCTGTACAGCAAATGATCCTAATAACCCAGCACATTACCCTGGACAACCTGTTCTGGTGGACCACCCTTATTATAGGGCTAGTACCACTTGTGCTAGAGCCTCCTCTGAATAAATATGAATGGGAAGCCTCTGGTGCTCTAGGGAAAGAACATCGGATAAATACACGCTGGATAATTCCATCATTCTAACTTTTTCTGCCTTTTGGTGGCAGGATTCTGTTGTGTTTACTTTTACAGAAGAACTCCGAGGGACATGAAGACCAGCTAAACCATGACAAAACTGGTGATACTTTTCTGCATCCTACCACAACCCCATGGCCAGAAACCAGCTGAGTGGTCATGGTCTGAAATAATTGTGGTAGCATGCAGAAAAAAGTGAAAGGATCTCTTTAAGCACAAAAAGGTTTGTACGCACCCAAGCGTACAGGATTGTCGGCACAATTTCACATTAACACAAACTGTAGAAGTAGTTTGTCTTTGGTCCAAAAATACTGAAGTGCTTTCTTTTAAGTTTAAAGTATTGATCTAAATACTGGGGAGGACTTGATGTTAATGTTGTGACACCTACCACCCAACCACCGGTTATGCTTAGCCCAAAAATTTTTGAAATCGGACCATATATAATCAGGAAAACTGGTCAACAACAATTATTGTGTAATCCAGCATGGTCTCTTAAACAAGTCAAACTGCTGATGCAAAATAATGTCTCAGAAATTCAGCCAGCTTGTTCACCTTTTTTGCAAACTTCTTTTCAGGGCTGGACGACCTGGTTGCAACAGCGGAACCCTTCTAAAAGACAGATGCTAAGAGACATAACCAATGCTGTGGGAACAGGATTGGGATTTCTAAATGGCATTGATTTAGAAGTATTAATGAACAAGTTGGCTACCACCACTAGAGATATGACAAAATTTCAACAACCACTACAGTCATCCTTATCAGCTTTGGGAACACAACAGTGGTCGCCATCAAACATATTACCAAATTGGGAAAAGATAAATGTGAATGACCACAAATTGATAATTGATGCACTTGGTGCTACACAAAACAATGTTTCCTTAGCTCTCAGCTGTATCCAGGCACAACTGGATGCAGTCAGTTGCTGCCTCAATTATAAGAGAAGATGAAGACACTTTTCCTACTGAAATTCAGAAAATAGTTTGGGAACGTGCCACTGATTTTGAAAGAGATTTCTAATCCTGGTGGAATTTAGTGAATTTCACCTATGACCCTAGCACAAACACAGCCACAGCCTTTGTATTAACAATATGGAATGCTTCACTGTACACAGTTTTCCCTATTATTGCATTAGGGCTGAATCATGATGGAACTATTCTCCATCCTTCCAAGCATACAGGATGGGCCCATCAAATTGGGGAGAATTGGCAAACTGTTAATTTAGAATCTTGTATTGTCCGGGAACAACAAGGATTTATTTGTGAAAGTAATGCAATTATAGCCCAAGACATTTGTTTAGACACAGAACAGAATATTTGCCACTTTGAGATTCATCCTAATGAGACTTCTGAAACAGTCCTTGTATATATTGGCAATGGTTGTGCATGCTTTAGAACTGCTTGTGATGTAGTACTTGTAGAAAATGTAGTAGTGAATACTAAAAAATCATTCAAATTTTTGTGTTTGTAACTTTACTAAAATTGCAGGATGTGATTGTTCTTTCGAAGCCCCAGTTCCTTCACATCAACCTTTTACACTCCAATTACGCACTGATTCACAAACTATATTGCCTACTCCTATTGGGATGAACCTCACTCTGCCAAAGCAATTATTGCTTCACCAGGATTTAACTGAAAATAGGCAATTGGCCCTCGTGAATTAGATTTTTGATTGTGTTGTAATTTTTTAATCAAAAATTGATTATTTGTTTTTAATGATAAATTGAATGTATATTTTTAATTGGAGAATTGAATATTTGTTTTTGTTTTCCTTTTTCCTTATTTCTTTCCCTTATCTTTTTCCTACTTTTCTCTTTTTTGTCTGTCTAATTTTTTGTCTCTGTTTTCTGGAATATGCTACTACCACCTTGACGAATCCGGAAGACTTCAGAACAGTGCTAAGGATGGAGCTCTCCCTTACGACGATCGTTAAGTCACGGGATGGTGTGAGAGACAGTCTGAAGTTTCCTTCATTTGCCTCACGACCGTCGTAAGGTCCCTGAAGACCCCTGACAGGAGTTCTGGCCTGGCCGAGGTGGATGCGGATGCTTGCCAAATGACTGTCAGCAGGTGCACTCACTGTGCTTCTACAGAACGTTGCATTCGAACAGGTTGTGACAAGCGGTGGCTTGTACCTGCATGCCTGCACCTGCTTCACAGAGGAAGGGGCTCTTACAGTGGCCCATCGATCTTTCCCACCTTCTGGCCAGATGCCACTTGCTTTGGCTAAAGACTATATAAACTGTAACTTTTTGGGAAGACTTCAGTGCACCCCCACGAACGACGGTCAATCCACGTGGCTGGACCACTGAGGATCTTCCCCTCTTTTCTCTCCATTCTTTATTTCCCTTTTTCTGTCCTCTCTATCGCATTTGCTGTTGGTACCTAAATAAAGGTGCATTTATTGTGATTAAAACTGATGGTCCCCTGCTGTTTGCCTTTTTCACTTTTGGGATTGGTTAACGAACCATCACGACACCCTGCACAAGCGGATTGCAACAGATGGGAACAAAGGTGCACTGTGTATGACATCTGAATTGCCTGACTGCAATAAAAAATCATGCTGGACTCAAAGGTTTGGGTCCTGGAAGGGCTGTGGACAGGTATCCAGTATGAAATGACTGGAGGCAAGGACTCTGCTTTAGCAGCAACTACAGAAGCAACACTTTTTGCATCCAAAAAATGTGTAGATTTGGTGCTTGGGGTCATGGTTTAGTTGTGGGTCTGGGATGTTGGGTTAAGGGTTCTATGACCTCAGAGGTCTTTTTGCAACCTCAGTGATTCGATGATTGTGTAACAGGTATCCCACATAATGAATTCACATCTCTTTAGGAATGAAAAGCCTTGTGTAGTTGATTTTTGTGTAACCCAGTGAAGAGCTAGATAGAAATGAAGACTCCTATTTAAATTGATACCAGAATTAAGGTGTTCTGGGTTGTTTTGAGCTTTTGTTTAAACAGGGGACAGAAGCCAGAAAACTTCAAATAGAGGAAATAAATAGGATGGCTGGAAGTAAGGGAGCATTTTCAAAAAATGCTGTCTAAATAAGAAAAATGGAAAAGGTGATAAACTCTGACCAGTTAAATAAAAAACTAAAATAAAACATGGCAGAAGAAGATATCAAAGAACAATTTCCAAAGGTCTTAAAAGCCATCAATAACTTTATTAGAAGTATGAGAAACAAAGACACTGGCTGACTGTGTTGGACGAGCTGGTGATCAGGTTGTAAGAGCAGTACAGGAAACATTATGTGTCAGTAAATCTGTATGAGTTCTTTTCCTTACTGCTTACAAAATGGTGTAAAGAGATATTCCCACACAGAAGCTTTTTTTATGAGGAATGTATCTGAGAAATTGTCTCAGAACCAAGCATCAGAAAAGGGACTATTAGTATAAACAGATAAAATTAACAAATTCATTCAGGTCAGACTCTAGGATGAATACCACGGTGATGTGACCTGCAAAAATCCTTGCTTAAAATCTGCACCAGGCTTGGAGAAACAAAAAGTGGAAATGTGATCCAATTTTTATGGTGTTTATTTTTATAGATGCTTGTTTTTCCCAAGGTATCTGCTACTGATCCCTGTCAATGACATGAGATGTAGTCTAGGCAGGACAGTCATGTTATTTCTGTTTTACTGCACCAAGCCTGTAAATTCTTCTTTGAAGTTTGCTCAACTTCTAAGAGCACAGATACTCTGAATTTAAGTTTCTCCAGAATTCATGAATTTAAATGAAAGGGGTCAACTTATCGATGCAGCACATCTTTGTTTATATTTTTAAGCCTTAGCACTGGCCCTGGCAATGGCGTAAAAGACCATAAAAGATTGTATTTGTGCAGTGATTATTCTTGCCCTGTGTAATAACTGGTACCTCAGATAAAATCTCAAGCTACTTTATTGAGGCTGGGAATTGGAACCATAGAGAGAATCAGTAATCTATGTACATCAATAAAGCAGTCCATTAATTATTTCCACCTACTCAGCTTGAAGAAAATTGCCATACCAATTCCTCTGGATAACCACATGACCTGCTCTGCCACTACATAAAAGCCAAAGGTAAAGTCATAAAGGCTTTGAGAGATAAATCAGGGACACCAAAGAAATGACAGAGTATAGAATGGCATTCATCTCAGTAATTGGTCACAGAAATCTCCAGACTGCAGAATTATTAGACAGTATCACAATGACTTCAAATGTGAGAACTGGAAGTGTTCTGATTTCTTTTTAAGCAGCAAAGCATTGACAGCTGAAATATATCCTCCAGAGTAAGACAGCATTGCCATTATTCACGATAGTAAAAAAATTAAAAATTTTCAGCAATAAATCTTGAAACATAT
This sequence comes from Vidua macroura, assembly GCF_024509145.1. Lineage (NCBI taxonomy): Eukaryota > Metazoa > Chordata > Aves > Passeriformes > Viduidae > Vidua > Vidua macroura. The sequence goes on from NC_071589.1 coordinate 8,024,069, forward strand.
AAAAAAGTAAAATTGTGAAGAACTCCAGCAGCATCATATTCTATACTGCTAATTCCATACTGGTCTGTTCAAATGTCATCTTCCCTCTCTATGAAGGATTCTCAATTACAAGAAAAGTTCAACCACTGCACTCATTGAATGAGAGATAACAGAAAACAGGAAAGAGAAAATGAGGATTTGAGATTCTGGAATGATACTGTCTTTTAAAACGTGGCTATTTTCTGCTATGACTTTAATAAAGACATCATGCAATACCCTCTTCAATTTACTTTTTAAATTATAGCTTCTTATTTATGCCCAATTAAACATTTTCTTAAATTAAGAGTTTAATTACCTGAGAAAAAGTATTTAGCAATCAAAATTAGTGATCTCTGGCCCTGCAAAACTTTTGCTTATTTTTATCTACAAATTTGGGATACAAGTCTAGAACACAGTAGAACACTCATTATAGTGATTAAACCAGACTAATTCACTTCTATAAATTATGCTAACCTTGGGGTAAAGAGTAGTTATACAACAGTATGTAATTACATTTTTTTCTGCCACCCTCTGGTGAGTTCACACATACTAAAGCTATACAATCAAACACTAATGCTTCTGAAAAATATAGATCAGTTGCTTGTAGAGGTTATTTACAGATACTTCTCATATTGACTTTTCTCTTTTCATTATTCATGTGGCAGGAATAGGAAGGGGAACCTAGAGGGAGAAATATATCCAGGTCCAAAACTAAGCAAGTAACAATCTTCCAGGGTCAGGGTTACTAAAGTTCTGAAAAGAGAATGTGTTTCTCTCATTCTAGTCAAAATGATACTATAGTTTTGGGGTAAATGTGTTTTTCCATGTAATGTGAGTGAAGGTCCTGATGGTGAAAGATTTAGCAAAACTATGGCAAAAAAAAAAAGGAAATGAAAACACATTAAAGAACAGTTTTGTTTAAAGGTTAAAAAGCAGCTGGATGTTTAGTGGAGCTGGCATAGATTGCTCATTAAAGTGTCAGTCTTAGGTAAGGGAAATCCTTCTTGGCAAATGAACTAAAAATAAGAAAGGGGAGGAAGGCAGCATCTCTCCTTTTCCATCCTGAGTCCCTGTGGGCTGGGTCTCTGCCCTGCCTACCTTTGAGTGGGACACTGGGCTCCCTTCCCCTGCCTGCCATGCCCAGGCTGTGGGTATGACTAATGAGCTGCCATGGATACTGCCACTCAGCTGGTAATTTCTAACCAGGTCTGGTCAGTGCCTCAGCTATCAATCACTGACTGGGTCCAATAGATTTCCCTTGAACCAGGCACAGACACAACTGAGAGCATTTGCCTGGCACTCACTGTAATTTGGGGGGTGGAAAAAGGGGAGAGTTCAGCCTGGGGTTGAAGCATAGATTGAAAGGGAAACAGTTGAAATGCAAAAAAAAAGCTGTGATGATCTCTCTGGACTTGAAATGGGACTTTGCATTAAAATGCAGGAAACCCAGATTTTGAGCTATCCTGTGATCTCTACTCTTTCCTCTTCATGTTCTTCATCTTTGGGATTTTTTTGTGGCTCATGCTGTAGACCTGGGGACTATGGCTGTGCTGTTAAAATGACTGACTGTTCTGAGACAGGATGAGTGAAATGTAAGACTTTAAAGAAGATCCAGAAGAAAGGTGAAGAAAGCCTCAAATAGATGAAATTGAATAGAAAAAGTTGTTCAGAGAAAATTAATTTGAAACTTGTTGTTTTAAGGGAAAAGACTGCTTATCCAGCAGATACCTTGAACTCTGTTCTGTAGATTCAGCTTTATTTTCATGTCTTTGGGTTACTATCGATCCTTCTGCTGAAAAATATAAATCAAAGTAGGAACATAAAAAATAACAAAAGACAGCATACTTATTCTATAAAAAGTGCTTTTTCTAGGTATTCCAGTGCCTCACAGTACTAAATAAACATAACTCTCAGGTATTAAGTTGGAATTTAACTATTTATTGCCAAATCCAGTGCATGCCTGGTGGTGCATCCTTTATAAGAATAGGTTTACTGAGCATTTCACTCTGGAACTGCAGGGCATTAGGGGATTCAGTTTGGAGAAGGCAGGTGTAAGGAGCACTCAGGAGGGGTTAACAAGTCCCAATCTCCAAGGCATTTTTGTGTGTGATAGCAACCCCTTGAGAATTACATGTAGCTCTGCACTATTTTGGTTTCCCACAAGACTCCTGCAGTTAATGACAGCAGGGAGGCAGAAATGTCCAGCCTCTGCTGACTTGCAAAGACAAGTGAGAAGCCAGCACAGAGTTCAGCACTGAGTGCTGCAGTTTGAATCTGTAATGACAGTTCAAGACAGGAACAGTGATGTTCTCTGCTCTGGTGTTTTCTGGAGTAATCACATTTCTCTGACCCCATCCCGGGTCAGATGGGCTCTGGCTCTGCGTGGGGATGCTGCTTCTGCAGTGAGATTATCAAAACTCTGTAACTTTGATTATTCTTGGGAAGACCAGAAGTGAGCACAGCTGACTTGATGCAATTACTCATAGGCTGGAAAAAATGTTGTCTGGGCAATCCTGATCTCTTAGAAGTCTGACCTGGTGCTGCCAAACCAAAACTCTAAACACTCATAACTAGAAAATATTTTGGAATGGAAAGGAACCTTGGCTTCCCCTTAGCGACTACATCAAATTATTCAGGTAATTGCTGGGCAGTGATTGATCATTCACTGAATGATCCACTTTCCTTTTTGTGGTGAAGACTTTCAAAGTCTGATATTTCTTCTGGGGCAGAATCCAGTCCCTGTTTCCCTGACCATCTGTTGTACACACAGCACGTAGCACCTAGCCCCTGCAGACAGGCTGCAACCAGCAAAATCCTTATCTAGGAAAACTTCCATGTTCATGGAGAATCCAGATCTCTTGTACCCAGAGATTAATTTTAAATACTTTTCTGCATTTCTCTGTGTGCAACAGGCAGAAGCACTTTGTGGTCCCTCTCACTCCGGATGAACCTTTTTTTATGGGAGTCCCAGTAACTAAGGAGACTCTAGGTAAGTCTCACTTCTGTTCTCTCTTCCTCTTGAGCAACGTTTGTATCTTGCAGGTCTCTGAAGCATCTGACAAACTCTTTGCACAGGAATTACTCTCTGTGATGTAATGAGATAGCTGAGTGCAGTGGTATTTCTTGTTTCATGCCACATCGTCTGATTTCTGTAGGACATAGAACTGTTTCTTACCCAAGAAGTTCCTGCATCATCAATCAGCTGAATGTCAGATGGTCACTACTATGATGAGTGCAAGGCTGATCATTATTTACCTAATTTTCAGAAAGACTGAAATGTTCTCTGAAATCAGGTAAAAATAAGGGAAGATAGGAAAGGATGCACTTTTTCTTGAAAAAATGGGCCACTTGCATAATCTAAAAAGTCTGTCAGTGTGGTGACTAGTCCAGAAAAATAATTTATAAACAACATAAATACTGAAAACTTCTTAAAGAGAAACAAACTGCACTGCTATCTGCAACCTAGAGAACAAATGAAATTTATCACCTTCACCAAATAGCTAAAATGTGATACATAGATGGGAAGACATCTCACATTACATGTAAACCTACTCTTTAAGTTCCAAACCTGCTTGTTAGAGCTGTTCAAGTGGGTTTTTCCACGACCCTCTTTGCTTTTCTAGGAAATGCAAGGCAAATACTACATGCTTACTCATGTTTTACTCATGCTATTTAAGTAAGTTTTCTGCTTTTAATACTTTATGAACTTGCCAATATTAGAATCCTCCACCATTGGACTAATTGCCATTTGTGATACTCAAATACACTGCTGATTTTTATTGACAAGGTCACATTTCAAACCTTTACGTCCATTAATGCATTCAGTTTTGAACTGTGCCGTGAATCTGAACTTCCAAACAAACTTTCTGATCTTGCTGAGGCTGCCTTTGGACAGAGACACAGCAAATGCTGAGTTCTGCTGTCAGTGAGGAAACATTCTGAAAATATATTTGTTTTCACAAGGCTGTGAAGATTCTTAAATACTCACCAAAATGTGTATTAAATGATAGCAGCAAGTGTGTTTTCATTTACTTTGAAATTTCTGTCTTGGCAGTTGAACACAAAGGAATGTTCTGCAGCTATGCCACTGGACAGGAGAAATGGCAAGGTTCTCAAGTTGGTTTTGTCTGAAAACAAACCAACCAAACCCTTCCAAAATCTCTCCAACCCCCAAAAAACTAAAATGGGGGTGGGGAAGGAAGCAAATAAATGCTTAAGGCATTGTCTGGGAGTGGAGAAAGGGAGGAGAGGTTTGGATGGGATGGTACAGTGCAGGCAGGCTGTGTGAGGTGAGGAGGGTATGACTGAGCCACTGTCATCCCACACCCTTTGGAAAAAATGATCACCTATGAATTTCAGCAGCAAGATTCAGACTGTAGAGCTGAAATTCATGTTGAACTTAGCACAGATTACAGATTTTGAGCTCTACTCTCACATCCTTTTTCTGTCTAAATTTAAAACTCACTCTGCAAAAAACCGGTAAAAATGTACTTGTCTCTATCTACCTTTAGTTCTATTACAAGAACTAGATCTTGAGTGCCAACAAATTGTAGTAGGCAAGATCAGGATGTCAATGATTTTCTATTTTTCATGCTTGAATTTAAGAAAAGGCCTTTTCAAGTTCTCTTATTAAATAAGAAGTGCTGAGTTAAACCATTCCAAAGTATTGCCTTAACTATTCCAGCAAAAATTAGCCAAGAGAGGGCAGATCATGTGCTCTTAAAGTATTTGTGTGTTGTGCCAGGGCTCTGAAATGGGCAGAACCTGCTTTGTCCTTCCCATGAATGCAGGGTCTGCAGTCTCCTTGGATATGGCTCATGGGGTGGATGGGGGAGAACAGGCCAGGGGTGACACAAAGGAGCCAGAGCTGGACAATGGTGGGGGCTGTGCCCTAAAGCAGGGCTGAGCTTCAGGGCAGAGAGCAGAGCCCTGGGACAGGCTGCTCAGGGGATGGCTTGAACACAGCTCCAAGAGGCTGTATATGTGAGCCGAAGGGCCAGAACAGCACAACTCACAGCAGCAACCGAGGCACAAGATCAACTCTGCTCTGAGTGCAGCAGCAGGAATAGATGCAGTGAACGGGAAAGGAGTGGATGCTCCCTCTTGGATGTAAGACAGAGTTTGGGACTGTGCTGCTGTGTTGCTCTCAGTGCATGAAAACACCCTGACACAGGAGTAACTGAGCTGTGGATGTCAGGGGTGTGCTCAAGGTTAGCTCAAACAGCACTGCAAGCAGAACCCTTTATTATTTCCAAGAGCAACTCCACAAACTCTGACTGAAAAGCTGTTTAGCGTAGCAGTGATCTTTTCAGAGGCCTCCTTATCCAGCTGTTTCCCCAACCTGTGGGTGTCTGCACAGCTCAGTGTCAATCACATGGCATCACAAAAAATGTTGCTCATCTGGCCAGTGCTGGCAGGGCGCCTGAGTTTGTAAGGCAATAACCATGTGAAATTTTCTTTCTGTGGCTTGTACGGACTTACCTCAGCTTGTAAAAAGTGCCAGTACCCAGCACACTGTTTATATGAGAAATGCAGCAGTGCATGAGCACCTTTTGAGTTGCAAGGTAACTGCTCCACCTCGAAGAACATCTCAGTAGCACCAAACATCCTCCAGCAGTGCAATGGGACACTTGTCAGAGGGGCAATGCCAGGATGCAGAATTCTAAAATCTCTTGGAAGCACAACGAGAAGAATCTACTCTCCAGTGTGTCACAGAAGGCCTGTACCTCTGGAACACTCCCGACAGCCCATTCCTGCCAGAGACTGTAACAGCTCAGATGGAATGAGCATCAATTGCTTCCAAGGGAGATGTGTAAAAGATAATGAATGTTGCCTTTTTGGCTGCCAAAATTCAATATAAGATAGTGCCTTGGAGGCTTAATTACTTGTGACCTTCACCCAGAAATACATCTTATTTTGTGGATACAGCATTTGATGGTTTTTCCAGCAGTAGAGGAATAAAATCACACCTGCCTTATGAAAAGATGTTTAGGAAGAAAAGTGTTAAATGGTTACATCGAGATTGATTAGAAAATTTATAACTATGCACATGGAAAAGATTGCAAAGGTTATGGACCCAAGGTTCTAAATCAACTCTGAAATTTATTATAAATATCAAATACACCAGGTAATAATAATAAAAAAATTGTCCAGAGGCAAAATCTGGAGCTTCATAACCACTGAAAATATAAATTTCAATTCACCTCTGTGACACAGGCTAATAGTTTTAGAAATCAATGCACAGAATAATCCTGAAAACAGAACTAACTGAGCTAGTTCATGGTAATTCCTTAGACTTTGGAATTACCAACTCTTAACTGTTCCTACATAATATTTTATTAAGAAAAAAATTCTTCTGACTTATGTTTCCACTTGATTTTTTAGGTCTAATTTGAATTAGCTGAATAAACCTACAATTTCTCTGCACCTGTCAAAGGGCTGTTCAGAACAAACTGGTCCCATAAATGGACCAGTACCTTCCATTAGTGCACCAGTCTGGTTTTAACACAAGCAAAAAATAAAGTGCAAATTTTAAACACAAATTGTATTAAGTGACCTGAATACATTTAGCGTTAGTTGACATGATTTCAGTTTGTCCTCTTGGTGAGAAAGAGAACACAGACTCTTATTCATGGCTACAATGTTTATTTTTCTATAAGAGCCTTGTGTATTTCAGGTATCTGGCAATGTGATTTATTTTTATTATTTATACATTTCTAGTAGAAGTAATGTCCAGAAGGCTCAGTTAGTACAGATTAGCTCTATTTAGCATTCTTATTTCTGTTTAAACTTCTAACACAAAGCTACCAAAGTCAGTATCATAAATCCCATTAAAATTTCCATATACAAATTCATTACAGGTGTTTACTATTGAGAGGTTTTTTCAGTATGACCTGTCCAAAGAAAAGTGAACATCTGATTTTTTTGGGAAAAAGAGAACTTTTTCTTTTAAAAAAGCTCTCCATCTTGATCTGTAACAATATATAAAATAACTTTTTCATCTGAGCTTTAAGAAAGGCTTTTAGAAGTTCCTACCCTGCTTTTCAAACAGCTGTAGAAATGTTGCTGAACTGGAGTGGTACACCTGGAAATAGAATCCCTCTTGGCCTGAAGTCGTCTTAGCAGAAGAGCAGCAGGAGTTTAGCAACTATAAACTACATGTAGCGACTATACTTACTCCACTCTGCTTTTCTTCTTTAACAAAAAAGAATGAACATGTTATGAGGAAAATGGAATGCACGTATTTCAGAATAGCAGAAAGTTGAATGTGACTCACAAAACCTTAGCAAAACAAATACTCACATGGCTGGTATTAGTTGTCTTATTTTCCTAAAGTCTGGACTGCACTACCCAAAGTTTCCTTTAACTTTTGTGCAGGAGAAACGGGGCAAAGTCTGTGTCTCTCAGGCAGGCAATTGTCATTGGAGGCTTTACCTCCATCAATAGTGATGCCTTTTCTTTGTTCTGCACTATTTGCTGTTGTCAGCTGAAGTGACAGATGCATCTATTATGCTGTCAAAGGAAACCAGCAGAGCAATAGAATGACAATTCCTGGACCACTTACAAACTGCCTACTACAAGAGGAGTATCAATTTAGTTTCTGTAGCATTAACTGTGGCCAATTTAATAGAAAAAAAAAAGGTCTTCATACATCGTTTCTCAAGATTTGGCCCAGTGATTTGCTCATCAGTCTTATGATGTGAAATAACACCTTTTGCTGTTATTTGCGTGTGAGTTATTTCAGAAACTTAGCAAGGCCTGGTGTTCTTGTTACACCACTGATTTGCTACGATTGTGCTTTTTAGTAATAATCACTCCTTTGAAACCTTCAGCATCACCACATCATAAATTTGATAATCTTAACAGCTTTAGAAGGGAAGAATACAATTTTAGTGCTTACAGTTAAGTGCTTCCCTCAACCACAGATACATTCTGAATACACAGCACTTGACAAAAGACCCTAAATAAGCTATCCACATCTAATTTCAAATTTATGCCTGATATCTCTTACAATCCCCAAAATTTCCCCTTTAACTTCCACATGTTTCATGCATGTTCTGTTTTTGCAGTGTAGCATATAATAAAATCAAAATGGGCACAACCTTTTAAACAGAAGGGATAATTTCAGGGGTTTGAGGAAGAATCTCTGTTTTTGTTCACACAATTGACTTGGCCCGTTTTCACTTTCTCTTCCTTCAAAAAATGCACTCCAAATCTGTGAGAAATAAAACCCCATAAACTGTAACCTCTGGGAAATTTCTTCTCTGATACCATCTGAAGCTGCTTCTGCCAGTGGAAGGATTTTTGCAATGCGTTTTGAATCAAAAGTTTTTTTTAAATGTTTGGATAGAGCAGTTCAGATGGACTAATGCTCCAGTCCCCAGCACTCATCACAGACCTGGCTGGGCATCTCCACAGATGCCAGTGATTAAAAAGCCTCCAGTTCTAGAAATTTCTTTGAAAAAGTAGGAAGCACAGTTTCTGCAGCCTAGCAAGGTTTCTTTAAAGGCCTCTGTTTCCCTGCGGTAACACTTATAACTCCTTAGAAGTCTGAAAATACTCCATAACTCATTAAGCAGATGAAACTCATTTTATGCACTCAAAACAAACAGATCACTTTCCAAGGCAACTGCTGCTCTCCTTAGGCTGAGGCTGCATTGGGTTCACAGTCAAAGCAGGTGTTAATAGTATTAAAAATCCTGCATATTTTGTTGGACTCAGTATTCTCCTGGGAATTATTCCTGATGTGGACAGTGTGAGGTAACTCATGTGTGACAGATTCACTTCTACCTACATGCTCAGGAGTTGCACTTTCTGGTAAAAACATGGTTGGTCCCTCTCCAAGCAGGAGAACAGGCTTCTCCTCAAATCTTTGGTAGGATGTTTTTTTTTCACCCTCAGGTAGAATCACCTGGATGGCAAATCCTAGACTTTGGGATCCCTGAAAACCTACTTGGGTACTACAAACCCTGTGGACATCCAATCAATAAGAAATTCACCTAATGAGGACACCCAAACTTAGAAGAAGATAATTGCCATGACCCACCAGATCCCTGTGACAAATTTCTTTTAGGTAACAGTTAAGATTTAGGATGATTACTGCAACTTGCTAGCATGAATACAAAATCCCCTTAATTTGAGATATGCAGCATATTCTTATTTGGTTTGTTTATAAACTGAGTATTCCGTATTTAACTTCTTTTTGTAGTCTAAGGTGCAAGAAAATTTGATTGTAGCAAACCATCTATTAGATGAGTTTTGGTGCATTACCTTGATGTCAGATGAGTGCAAATATCTTGTCTCATTCTATCTGTTCTCATATTCCCATACTCATCTCTTTCCTAACTCAGCTGTGTGAAGCAGTATCTGACAGGATGCTCCATGGTTCACATTTAATAACTCCTAGGTTAAAAATCCCTCACAATACACAAGTGTGAAAACTCAGAAATATATTTAGCTTCTTAATCTGCATTCACATATCCTGATATTTTATCATGAATGAGGTTTAATTAAAGGCATGGAAACTCCTGAGTTTATCAGAAGTTTTCTAATTCTTCCTTATTTTTTCTAGTTCTTGTTATCCCTTGTACATTCATATTTCTAAATTATATAGAAATTTTATAAAATTTTGCATTAGAAAACGAATTCCTGAAATTGGCAGTGTTTGTTCTGGCCAAGCACTATATAAGACCGTGTGGCAGTGAGCACAATAAAATTAAGTAAGTTTCTTTCCAGTTTTAAATAAGATGTTACCCATATTTTTGACTTAGACTCAACCTTAAACAAGATGTAAGGTTAAGGTAGCTTCCCTAAATTCTGCTATGAGATAAAAGCACCTTAGAGCCAAACACCTACCATAGCTTTTAAGAAGGGAAAATATGCCAAGCTTCACAAGCCCATTTCTCATTAACCATTTTACTATTTGCCTTGACTTTTCCAGAAGGAAAAGAAATCGTAATTTCTAGTTCTTCTGTTTTTATCCCTGAATCTGGGCATCTCTGATCATCCCCTCTTAGATGCTGACAGAATCCATAATTTTCATCTGCCTGTTCTTCACTGTGCACATCCTGAAAAATTAACACCAACACTGGCTTGTCCTTTTAACACTAACATGCAAACCTGTTACTTCTTCACATTAAGATATATTTGCTCTTTTCAAAATACCTTCAAGCTGACTACTAATTCTCCAGTCCTTGACTTCATAGGCAGTATAAAATTTTAAATGGTAATTGAGTCATCTTTTGGTGGGCTGAAAGGGAGAGCAGAGCATGATGTTGCCAACAGCGTGCTGTTTGGTCAGCAGTAAAGTTTATGGAGTACTGCTTTATTCAGACAAATCATTAGGTTCAGTACAGGTGGTAGCTGGATGACACAGAGTCATGATGTACAGAAAATCCATACCCATTATCTGGCACCATCTTCTTGCTGTGAGAAATGTGAATTACAGCTGCTTTTGGAGCTCTGGCCGACAGTGACATTCAGCACGGAGCCTGTGTCACTCCCTGTGTGCAGGGCAGAAAGCTCACAAGCAGAAAAGGTTGTCAGGAAGATCTATTATTTTTTTCTTTTTTTACTATTAAAACATCTAACTTTTTTTTTTTTTTTTGACAATTACTAGCAGGACTACAGATAGGGGAACAAGACAGCTTTCTAATGTCCCCTCACTGCATGCACCACATTTTCTTTTGCTACAGTGAATTGCATGAGCTCCTTATTCCACTGTTTTTAAACTGAGTCTGTCCAAATCATTCGTAAGTCAATAGTGCTATATTTGCTGCCAGGTTTTTGTCTCATTGACAAATGCAGCCAGTGCACACAAAAATCCTGGTGCAGCCCATTCGTAACCATCTCTACTCTTTCCATTTTGCAACACTCCTTGTGCCAGCACTTTCACATCATGGGTTGTCTGATTTTCTGGATCAATTTTTTTTATTTTCAATGTCACCAAAAGTGCCTGAAACTTAGAAACTGATTTAGAGAGTGGTTCTCCTTCTGTTAAAAGACTGAAAGCCTAAGTGCCTCTTTAGTAGTCTAAACCAGATTTTGGATAGACACTGTACTTCTCCCTTTGGATGATCTTTCTATCTTCTATTTTAAATAGAACTCAAAAGGATAAAGTAGGATTTCAAATTTATCAGCAGATTCAAACTATTCCTCCTGTGTTGACATAGCTCATTTTATGCTTCTTTAAGAGAGAAACTTTTACCACCTGCAAAGCTTTGCACAGAGCTGAACCCCTGAAAATCTTTGACTGTTATACTGGTTCTGATTAGAACATGGGGTCAGGAAATACTTGGTGTCAACTTAGCACTTCATTTGCTGCTGCTAACGCTCCTATCAAAACATGGTAAAGGACAAATATTAACTGCAAGGAACAGGTTCTGAACTGGTGAGAGCTCTGGTTAAATTAATGGAGTTATGCTAACTTTATTAAGAGTTGAGGGCTTGATTCTCCACTGTTTTCTGTTTTAAAACTTAGCTTTAACCTCTAATATTTTTTGGATGAGTAGATAAATCCTCAGATGGCACTACTTACTGAACATAGAGCATAAATAGCATTCCTCCTTATGTAGTTCTTGACTCACCCAGTTTCTCTGTTCTTCTGAGAAATTCTGGCTGCTGTCTCTTCCTTTCATGTATTGTGCTGCATTCTCTAGTCCTCACTTGTCCTCAAGAGACTTGATGCCATGTACAGGGCTACAGGTCCCAAAAGAATGACACCACTTCCAATTCAGCCTCTACTGGTTTCACCTCGTGGATTGAGGGACTGGATGGTTATGAAACCTTTGATTTCCTTGGATTTTACATACTCTGGGTGACAGGAACAGCATCAAAAAGCCAGTCTATTCAGGTGGAATATAGTCAAGTATGACTTGCATACGTCTTTCTGTCCCCCCAAAACAGGTTTCTGAATGTTTTACAATTCTAAATTACTTTCCAACAAAATTTCCCTCAAACTCATGTTGTGGACTCCTGAACTCAGGCTCTTGGCTGTAACCAAAAGCTGCAACTGACATCTTCATTTCTCTCCTTCTGGTAAGATGGGGAAAAAAAAAAAAATATATATATATATATATATATATAAACCAGCATGCTCTTCTGCCTTTTCTCTGTAATGTCATTTATCTTGCTGTGATTCTTATGACAGCTTGTAATGCTTCCAGAACTTTCAAAGCACTTTTCAAATCTCCTTTTGGATGCCAGGGTCTGGCCTCAATTCACCCAGCTGTAAAGTAGCCAAGGGCTTTGCAGAGCAGCAGAGATTTATTTCAGAAGAGTTAAAGGTGGAATAAGCAGTGTCAGACTGCCTCCCTTCCCCTTCTGCAATTTTTAAGATTGGGCTTAACTCTTCCAAAGCCTCCTAGGTGAGGTTGGCCACAGGTAGGACAGGATGGGATATAATGCCAAAGCACCATTCTCTCAGCTTCTACTGAGGAAGGTTTATCAGCTTCTGAGAATCAAGTCCCTCAATGGCAGAAAGAAAAAAACTTTGGAAACCTTCATTGTCCTTTCTCTCTTCCCAGATGCACAGAAAGCACAAGGAATACGAGCCACAGCAAGTGGCACAATCAGGGCTATTCATGGGATCTGAGGGTGAGATCTATGTTTTACACACAGAAAAACACAGACCTCAGTAAGCATGTTCTTTAGAACCAAGACAGAAATTAATTTAGCATTCATCCTTTTCAAACTAGTAGAAATTCTGCTGTGGCAATCCATGTATCTGATTAAAGTAATTATTAAAAAAATTGAGGGGGTTGAAAACACATGGATACACCATTTATAGTTATTGCTCAGTAACTTGGATGATACTAAAGATGTCATCAAGGAAGGGATAAGAAATTAAACTTGTTCTACCACTGTGCCCTAATTAAACTGTTTAGTGCAGAGATCAGCATAAATAAGGAATTAGCAAACAATGCTGTGAGTAGAGGATGATTTGTAATAGCAGCACATTGATGCACTGGGCTCAGATACTATAATTTGACTGGCAGCACTTTATTAAGTTTTGGCAGCATTTAAGCAGACTGGGAGTGCTGTGATGAAGCTCAAGCACATTAATCCAAGCTCCATCTCTTGTTAATACTGATGAGTGAAGGCAGTTAATTGAATTATGTATGAAGTACTGATGATTAAATATTTCACTCCTTGCTATAGAATTAACTCTGCTTTATTAACAGCCACTGTTGTCTCTAATAGTGAATGTCAGAGGGACCTCTTCTCAGCCATTTACTTTCATTTTTCTAACCATCTGCTCAGGTTGCTTATCTATGTACACATCTATTCCTGCTTGTACTGGCCTTTGAAAGAAGCATTTTTGCTTCTCACAAATGGTTGTGTGATAGTATAGAAGTTCTATTTCCTTACAGAACAAGTTTCAGTGAAACTCTTAAATTAATTTTTCTCATTGACAATAGAATAGGATTCTACAGATTACATAGACACAGACTTTTGAATGATGCTGTCTCCAGAATGAAATGCAGCATTAATGGGCAATTTTCATTTTGCTTTGATGATGATTTCTACTTCCAGTTTTTACAACATTTTAAAAAATTGTACACAAAACCTCTGCTAATGAGGAAGAGAAAGGAGAAATCTAGACACATAATCTTAAGTTACAAAGAAATTGTGAAGCAGGGCTTTACAAAATAAATAAACCAGTGCCCTTTCAGGAACTCTACTGAACAACTACAAGAATTACTGTCCTCACCAACTGGCAGATGTTTACAATTAATCTCAAAGACAATACAACTGTAAGAGACCTCGGTTATTTAGCTGTTCAAAGACAAACATGACAAAAGCTTATCAGGACAGCGGCAGTGGTTTGGCAACAAGTACAACAAAAGCTTCGACAATGGTTTCTGCAGGACCACGTTTTCACGAAGCCAGGTCTGTGCTCTTTCATTCTTTGCTGAGATGTGTGAAGAGTTGTGTGACAAGCACATTTTTCTCTCTCTCAGGATTTTTCATAGATGTGCACAGAGAGAAAGAAAGAGAAAACAATTTCTATTTCTGCTCCTTGTTTTTCCTGTGTGGAATGTGTTTGGAGAATTGTTTACCTAGGGTGATTGCTTGATTGGATTCTGGTGAGAATTGTTTGAGCCTGATGGCCAATCAAATACACCTGTGTCTGGACTATCGCAAGAAGGTGACAAGTTATGAGTTAGATAGATATGGTAGTTAGAAAAAGTAGGTATGTAGTTTTATTATCTTCCTTTATATAGCATATTAATGTATTATAGCATAATTATAATAAAGAAATCATTCACCCTTCTGAACTGGAGTTGGAAATCATGATTTCTTCCCACTGGGTTCGCCTGCATTTTACAACAGAGTTGGCAAAACATAGTGAAATCTGGTACTAACATTTATATTAAAAAATATGGAATATGTGGAGTGTGCAAAGCCACAAGCTTCTACTGTTAAAAATTATGATTAACATTTTTAAATTATACCCTGTTGGAGGTCTGACAAAGAGCCCTTTCAGATCAGCCTTGACATGTTCTAAAAATAAGCTTTCCGGCTTGGCCATATGCAAGAGGTTTTCAGTAAAATGAAATGAAACACTGTAGTACAAAAGTGACAGAATACAGAAAATATATTTAAATAGTAGCAGAGATCAAGGCTGCTAAGTTTTAATACTTTTAATACTTTCTTTTTTCTTTTACTTTTAAAATTCCCCCCCCCCCCCCCTTAAGTTGCTAGGAAACTAACTACTGGGTACTTATGGATACTTACGGGTACTTAAGAAAGACAAAAGACTGTGGCTGAAATCAGGAGAGGAATGGAGCATCTGGCTATACTTTTTTCTCGGAGTTTCTCTCCAAGGGACAGAGATACCACGAGATGGTGGGGGGTTTGGGGGTGGCGGGGGGGGGAGGGGAACAAGTGAAAAGATGGGGTTGGGGGCAGCTGCTCTCTCTTGCTTTTTGGCATTGGAGGAGGATGGCTAGGCTGTTGCTTACTGCGGGGAGAATTCACCAACACCACTGGAGCTCAGTCCTGAGGGACCGATCACCATCACACCAGGTTGTGGAGTCTATTTATTCCGCGTATCGCTTCACAGGAATCCCGAACCTCACCTCTCCCTGCCCTGCTCGGAGCCGGGCGGTCTCTGTCCCACCCCTGCTCTTTCTTCGGTACTGCTCTGCATTTTCTCCACGACATAGCTGGCACCGTCCCAGAGCTCCAGCTACCACTGCAGAACTTCTGACACATCTCGTCCACCACCCCGGGATTTTTGCTCATTCCTGCTGGCTGTGACGGTAACTGCACCAAAGGGGAATGTGCCGGCGGCCAAGGCTTTTTACTGGGTCCCTGGTTCTGTTTGTTGTTAATGCTGTAGTTATTGTTGTTTTGCTTACCTTGTTATACATACTAGTAAAGAACTGTTATCCCTAGCCTCATATCTTTGCCCAAGAGCCCTTTAATATAAAAATAGTAATTCGGAGGGAGGGGGTTTACATTCTCCATTCCAGGGGAGGCTCTTGCCTAGCAAAACACAGAAATGCTGCATGTCTGCTAGTCCACGTTACTTTGTAATCCATTTATTTCAAAAATACAACTGAGGAACAATAATTTTAAAATGTCTTTGGAGAGTACAAAGCCCAGAGCAAGTACCTTTGTATAGATGCTTTGAGACTTCTGTTCTATTTTCATTGCTTACACTTCTGTGTCCCAAGGAAAAAAAAATTACAATTAAGTTGATGTAGTATCATGAATCAGTGAAGGAAATGCTTATAAGCAATGTTTAATGATAGTGAGTTAGTTATTAACTTGAACTGCAAGAATGCCTTTACTTAGTGTGAGAAATGACTGCTCAGTTTTAAAATTTTTAAGGTTTATTAAATCTTAACAAAAATACAACAAAAGGAGTAAATAAGGAAAAATTACAGAGCTGGGACTGCCCCTCCCGCTCCCCCCCCCCCCCCACCTGTGACTACCAGCCACGTGGCTTGTCTTTAAAATAGATGCTCCCCCTTTTATATCTCTAGCCTCTCCTACAGTCCTGTCAGTAGACTCCTTCCTTGCTGTCCAGTAGTGGAGTTCACCTTCTTACATCTTGATTGTAGATCAGGTGTTACCATAGTAACAAGTCAACCCTCCCAAATGCCTGGACTACCAAGGCCATCTCATGATAACAATGTGGGGAAGTGGGGGGATGACATATTACAGTAATGTAACTACATCTACAAAACTTTTCTTAGCATACATATAATGCTCACCCCTTAATTGTGAGAGCCAACCATCTCATTACTCATCTATAACACTTAGGATCTGAGGGTACAGCAAGGCCTCCAGTATTGCTTTCATATGACTTTTCCCTTGGTATTCTTTTAATTATGGTGTTTTAAAACAAAATTTCAAGTGTGCAAATACTGTTATCTGAAACCCTGGTTCATGATTTAAGTTTCAAGATAGGATTAGTCTTGATTTTTCTTCTACTCAAATATGATGCCAGACTAAAATCCTATATAATACTAAGGATGTTCATTAACAGAAAACAGAAGGTACCACTCTGGAACCGCTGATTCCCTCTGTATGTTGAAGGATGAGATCAAGTAACTCAGAACAAGGGCCAAGGGCAAAGACAGAAACTAAAGCTAGAAACTTATTCATTGTTCAAGTTAGAATCTGATCCAATTGCCATTGCAAAGTTACTTTGTTTTGCTTTGGTAGATATTTAGAGGAGAGCAGGTTCCCTGAAGAGAAACTGGATGATGCCATAACTTCCTTTGTAAAGTGCAATCCCTGGTGATTAGGGGTTAAGACTCTCAACACTAGAAACCACTGGCTAAAGCCATGTAAAAATGGAAGAAAATGGTTACCAGCAGAGACTGGAAGGGTGCACATCCACAGAAGGTCCAGCTGTGTTGGAACTCTGATGGCTGAAAACTTTGAGCTTTCTGAATTTAAGGGTGCCAACCCTCAAGTAAACACCTCATTTGACCTTAGACCTTGGAAAAGGCTTCAAAAATTGAGTGACAGCACAGAAACAGCGTGGGTGTAGTTTGGATAGTAATGTGTGATCTCATAGGGTGAAAAAACTTAAGATTTGGGATTCTAGTATATGGTGATATATGGGAACCAAGATGGAGAATTTTGGGTGTGGGTTAGTTGGTTTTTTTTGCACCTTCTTCTTCACAACTATGGATCATTTTCTCAGGTGAAAGATGGATGTCTGCATTGCAGGTTTCGAGTGGTCATCTTTGGGTTAGAAGCATAAATAATAGAGATGTCAACTGTTTATTGGATAATTGGGACTTAAATAGCCTTGAACAGACACCATTTTAGGTCACTTTCTCAACTTGTTAGAGAGAGCATACATCTTGTGAGATTGTAATACGTACGGATAATAAACTTCAGAGTGAGACTTCAAAAACATCTCCTGAGTTTTTGTCCTGTGACCTTGGAGCAAGAAAAAGCCTGACATTCCAACATATGGTGCCCACCATGTGAGGAAAAAGCCTAAGCTCCTAGGCCAGGGTCCCTGAAGGAAGAAATCAGCAGTATATGCAGAAGAAGCAGCATTGAGCTGGTGTGTGGCAGAGAAAAGCTGGAGAAACTGAATCCCCAGGGAAAAGGCCAGCTCAGATCTGAAGCCTATGTCTGCTGGCCAGAGGTGAGACCGTGAGACCGAGGTTATCAGCTGACCTTCGAATCAGGTAGGAATATTTTATATCTTCCTTCATGGCTAAAAACAGTATAAAAAGGGAAATGTAACATCCAAGACACAAAAAGAAGCAACGGAAAAATTAGAATCCATGGTTAAAAATCATCCTATCCCTGCCTCAAGAGACAAATTGCAAGACGTGTTAACTTGGGTCCAAGAAAAGTTTCCAGATACAGAATTGCTTTTCAGTCCATCTCTGTAGGACTCTGTCAGTTTAAAACTATATGATGAAGCCACATTTAAAAACACCATGGCTGCAAAACTTTTGCCAGCAAGTAGAGCAGTTTATGAATCTATAATCAACATAAAAGATATGCAAAATACCTCCAGTGACACTAACTCCACACTGAAAAAAGCAGTGACTGCGGAGAAAGGGGGAGTGGCTTATTCAGCTCTGTCAGTGTCCACAGCTTCACTGCCGCTTGAAAAATCACTGATAGCTACCCTGACAGAGGTGGGGGCAGCCCAGGCAGTCCAAGGACCCCCTAGCCTTGCAAGGATATTGCCCACAGATCAGGGACCCCACGGAATATCGAGGACCAGAGAGGAGGGTGGTGCGGAACCTGTCTGTACTCAGAAAGTGGCTGATATGCAAATTTTGCAACTTACACAATCTATGCACATACAACCTCAGTTACGCAAACAGCGCAAGCTCCTGACCCTGCACAGCAGGGAACAGCCGAAACAGATGGTAACATTCTATTGCCTTGTGCCAGCCAGGCAGCACACATTGCAGGGAGCGGACTGGCTCCACAGGGTGTGGTGGCAGAAGCTGCACCACTCAGGCAGAACAGAGCGAGTGGGGTACTCACACTGATCCCCCCACAGTTGCCATATGAATCGGCGCAAGCACACGAAAGAAGCATAGCAGTAAGCTATTAAATGGTGAGTACACTCCCCCATCCTGACTTAGCCAAGCGGCACCGCAGACCCCAGTGGGCAGAGACCAACCCAGGGCAGAGAGACAGGCCCTGCAGCCCAGGTCGGGTGACATAACCCCCCCCGAAACGGGTGGCCTGGACAGCGCAGCCTCCCAAAGTGGGCGAGGCGACTCCCACACATGGGGTTTCTGGCATACCCCAGCCTGGAGCAAGTGGGGGAGGTGGGGCAGGTGGATCAGCCCCTCCAAATGCACATGCACTACAAGAAGCGAGCGCAGCCACTCTGACACTTTTGCAAACAATATTAGAACCACAAAACATGAGGGCTCCCCCAGGAGTTTCAGCAGCTCCAATAACTAACCCTTTTGGGCATTCAGTCACATAGCATGGCGCTATCCCACGGGCTTTTCATAAAGACTTACTATCCCAGCACAGAGACTGTGCACATGAGCTCTATACTCAACAAGATGGCAGCACGCTGCACGCGTATGCTGTACAAGAAAACGGCGGTGTTAGATGTGTCTCTTCCGTACAACAAGATGGTGGCATGCTAGGTACTTCCATAAACAATGCTTACGTGCTTCCTTCGATGCCATCTTGTGAACAACAAGGTGCTCAACCTCCTGCTATAGTGCCATTACTGGCCGCTTCTATTAGTACACCTTCCAATAATTTTAATGTACACCATATACAACCATCAGTTTTTCACACAGGAGGAGGAATGAATGCAACATTGAAACCTGAAAAGGGAAATCCTGACATGACAACAACACAATTGATGGCCCATGCCAGTAAGATATTTTGGAGGAAATATACCTGCCAGATGGCTACCATTGACACATGAAGTAATTAAGGATTTAAAACAAGCACTTAAAGAGGGGGGCTTAGGCTCTCCCTATTTCAAACAACTATTGCAAGACATGTTTGAAGTTTATGATTTGGTACCTTATGATTTCAAGTATATTGCAACCACAATTTTAACAGACTCACAATATATGCTATGGGAGATCAAATGGAGCTTTGGAAAGATTGATAGTATCTTATGCTAGAGATCCAAATGCAGCTCTCACACTGGCTCAACTAGATGGCGATCCACCTCATAACTGACCCGAAACTCAAGCTACAGATCTGCCTCAGAACGTAATCACAGATATTAAAGAAGCAGCTTGGAACGTCATCTTGCAAGTTCAATCTACTGGAACCCCAGAGGGCACTTTTAAAGAAGTAAAGCAAGGAGCATCTGAACCATTCACCTCATTAACAAATCGCCTTACTCAAGCAGTGGAGGGACAATGCCCTGATGAAGTAGCACAACCACATCTGCTTCAAAGCTTGACTTTTGTGAATGCCAATGAACAATGTAAGTGCGTAATTAGTGCCTTGCCTAGTCCACAACCAACCTTGCCTCAAATGATAGAAGCCTGCAGGAAGATAAGCACTCCTGCACATCTAGCAGCAGTTCAAGCAAATGCCTTGGAAGAACAGTTTGGAAAGCTCATGGAAGCTTCAGATCAAAGATTAGAAAAGACTCCCACAGCTTTTCAAGTAACCTCTCAACAAGACAACCCTGCAGAAGTGATTGCAGTGGAACTTGACCAACGACCATGCTACAAGTGTGGGAAATTGGGACATATAAGAAAGTATTGCCCAGATATTGCAGAAAATGCAGAAATACCAAATCTTTGTCCAAGATGCATAAAAGGAAGACACTTTGCAAATCAATGTTGTTATAAAATGAATGTAGATGGAAAACCTCTACCTCTTCCAGGAAACTCCAAGAAGAGCGTGGCACGCCAGCACACTATGACACAAGTGATAGCGGTAACTCATCAGCACGGAATTCCTCAAGACATATATTATGTGGGGAAATCCAATCAGACTTCCTACGCAGGACCATCTGCTGCTTCCATAGTGACCCAGAACTGCTGCCCCCAGGGGCGCTATGCGAATTGGTAGCTTCCAAATTAACATGTTTCATTAATGAGAATCATGCAGTGATATCCACAAGAGTCACTGAAGCATTGTGGAAGAGAGAAGAATTTTTAATTATAGTCAAGGACAGAAGCAGCATTTTATGGCTTGTCATTTATCCTACAATTATTTCAGCAAATCAGAATGAGGAGTTAACAGTTTTGGCTCAAGCCTTGCAAGCTCCATTGATCATTCCAGAAAATACTCCAATAGCCAAGGCCACTGCTTTGCCACCCAAAGCAAAAGAAACACAAGTCATGCCAATAGTTAGTCAGCAAGTAGCTGCTGAAAATGAAGACAAGGAGGCTCATGTCTGCTGGGTAAAGCTAATAGGCCAGGATCAACCAAAGATAACCTGCAATTTGATGCTAGACAACAAAATGATCACAATCACAGGCATGTTAGATACAGGGACAGATTAACAGTTATTTCTTATATCTTTTGGCCCAAAGAGTAGAATTTAACAACACCTCTAAAATCTCTCTCTGGAATTGGAGGAGCCACATTATGCATGCAAAGTGAAAATTCAATCATTGTTACGAGACCAGAAGGGAAGGCAGAGGTCATTCGTCCCTTTGTTGTGCAGAAACCCATCACAGTATGGGGAAGAGACATTCTATCACAGTGGGGAATGAGGATAGAAGTGGATTTTTAATAGGGGTCACTGAAGCACTCAGCACCCTGAAACTGACCTGGAAAACAGACAACCCTGTTTGGGTGGATCAGTGGCCCCTGGAACAAGAAAAATTGAGTGCTCTCAAAAAATTAGTGAAAGAACAATTGCAGAAAGGCCACATCAAGCAAACAAATAGTCCCTGAACTCTCCAGTTTGTCACCCACAAGAAAATTTCCAGCTCATGGAGATTACTCCATGACCTCTGGAAAATCAACGAGGTCATTGAAGAAATAGGACCACTTCAGCTTGGACTTCTTTCTCTCTCGATGATCCCGAGAGAGTGGCCACTTGTAGTCACAGACTTGAAGGATTGGTTCTTCAACACTCTGCTTCATCCAGATGCTGCTCCTTGATTTGCATTTTCCATCCCAAGTGTTAACAGAGAAAAACCTTTGCAAAGGCATCACTGGGTGGTTCTTCCACAAGGTCTTAAGAATTTGCCGACAATCTGCCAATGGTTTGTGGCACGGGCCTTATCTCCAGCTCAAGAAAAGAATTCAGAAGTGATAATCATACGTTATATGGATGATCTGCTCATCTCAGCTCCAACACACAAAGAAATGCAAGAGGCTTGTGACAGTGTGATTGCAGAAGTTCAAAATGCAGGACTAGAAGTTTCTACATAAAAAATCCAAGAAGTTCCACCATGGAAATATTTAGGATGGAGAATCACAGAACAAACAATTAAACCACAGAAGATACAACTCAAGGCCAATATCAACAATTTGCAGGACCTACAGCAAATTTTAGGAGAGATAAATTGGATCAGACCAGTCCTGGGTATCACCAATGATGAACTTGCACCACTTTTCAACTCATTTAGAGGAGATTACAATATCAATTCTCCCAGAACTCTCACACGTGAGACTCAAGAAGCCCTTGAGAAAATTGCTGAAGCTCTCCTGCACAGACAAGTACATCATTGCGACATGGCACAGGCATTCTCTCTTGCAATGTTGGGAGAAAAAATGTGATTTTATGGCTTCATATTTCAACAGGACACCTCAAAGAGAGATCCTTTGTTGATAACTGAATGGATTTTCTTACCCTACAGATCTCCAAAAACAATCTTCACAATATTAATAATGATAGCTCAGATCATAATCAGGGCCAGAGTAAGATTGCTGACGATGACAGGTGGAGACTTTGCAACCGTCTATCTGCCATTGAAAAAAGAATATTTTGATTGGGCAGTCCAAAAATCAGAAGAATTGCAATTGCATTGTTAAACAATTCAGGAGTCTGTTTGATCCACTATCCAAGCCATAAACTGTTACAAGCAAAATTGAGCTTCAGGGAAAAGCCTATGCTAAGTGAAGTACTGTTGGATGCAATCATATTATTCACTGATGGTTCAGGGAAAACACACAGACCAGTAATTACATGGCAGAACCCAACAACAAAAACATGGGAATCAGACATTCAAACAGTGGAAGGGTCCCCTCAAACTGTAGAATTGGCAGCAGTAGTCAGAGGATTTCAATTATTTCAAGAACTCCTTAATCTTATTACAGATTCAGCCTCTGTTACCAATATAGTCAAGAGAACAGAAGGGTCACTCTTAAAAGATGTTGATAACAAGGACCTGTATCATTATCTTGTATGCATGCAGAAGATGGTACAACACAGGAAAGACAAATACTTTATTTCTCACATCAGAGCACATTCCTCACTTCCAGGATTTTTGGTGGAAGGGAATGCAGAAGCAGACAAATTAACAATGCCTATTGCAGACACCTTGCCAAACATATTTGAGCAAGCAAAATTGAGTCATGCATTCTTTCCTCAGAATGCACAAGTATTTATGCAGACATTTCGTATTTCTAAAGATCAAGCGAAGGCAGTCATAAGTGCTTGCCCTGATTGTCAACTTGTGCAACGTTCTGTATCCACCATAGCCGTGAATCTGAGAGGACTGCAGAGCTTTCAGTTATGGCAAACAGATACCAGAAAATACCCATCTTTTGGGAAACCTAAGAATGTCCATGTATCAGTAGATACTTTTTCAGGTGCAGTCTTTGCCTCCTTGCACACAGGAGAAACATCAAAACATGCATGTCAGCAGTTTTTACAAGCATTTGCTTCACTAGGTGTACCTCAAGAGAGAAAAACAGACAATAGTCTGGCCTATGTGGGAGTAAAACTTAAGACATTCTTAATGGATTGGGGTGTGCGTCACACCTTTGGCATCCCTCACTCCCCCACAGGTCAGGCAATCATTGAGAGAACACACCACACTTTGAAGTCCCTCCTGGAGAAACAAAAAAGAGGAGATGCATGATCTGCACCTCAGATGCATTTGAACAAAGCACTGTATGTTTTAAACTTTCTGAACAGTTCTTTTCCAGAACCACCAATCCTTAGACATTTTTTCAACACTACTCAAGCAAAATTAAAGGAAAATCCTTTTGTTTTGATCAGAAATCCAGAGACGGGAAAGACTGAAGGTCCATTTCAACTAATAAGCTGGAGCAAAGGATATGCTTGTGTTTCCACAGGTTCTGGTCTGAGGTGGATTCCTTCAAGAAACGTGAAGCCCTACCAACCACAGATGCACACAGGCGATGTAGATGACTAAGAGCAAAGAAGTGGGCACACAGATGTGAACTGTCATTTAGAGATGTTCCTACATCTCTGTGAACTTCAGGTTTTGTGGAAATTGCTGACAAGAGGTGGTGTGGATCATGTTATGATTCAAAAATCTTATACGAAGTATAAGGCCATTGAAATTTTAATCATATCAGGCCCAGAGAAACAAAATAATTCTCAGTGCCTTGAATCAAAAAGAAAACCAAAGACACCAAATTTGTGCCTTATCACTTCGTTGCTTGCCTTAAGTAATAAAAACATGCCCGTAAGTCAACCAATAACCAATGTTTGGGTGACCTTAGCCAATGCATCAGGCTTGGACACCGTTTGTTTAACGAACTCAAGCCCAAGGAAACCATTCTCGACCTGTTTAGTTGGACTGCCAGTAGATGATTGGCCAATACCAAAGAATGTCTCTCCTGATCTTTCACGATTCATTGCAAATCCCACTGAGGAATGGGGTGTCTGGACCAAATTTCTCCCTACAGCACCCTATGAACCTCAAGAATTGGAAATTCTTGGCTCAGTGAAAATGAATTTTTGTATATCATTAGCTTTTCCTGGGTCAAAATAAAATAAAGGCAAAATCTTGAATGTCAATCCATTTCATGCATTGTACAGAAATGCAACATCTTGGTACAATTTCACTTCAGTCTTACACACAGCACCCAACCATGCTCCTTTGCAGTTGCCACAGGGGATCTTTCTCATTTGTGGAGATAGAATTTGGCCTGCCATTCCATCAAATGTCAAAGGTGGTCCATGCAGCACCGGGAGACTTACTTTGCTGACACCCAACATAAAAGTGGTAAAAGAACAAAAACATAGAGAAAAGAGGTTTGTCAATCAGTATGAACCTGATTGTGATGACAACTTTAGAGCTTGGAATTTTGGAAGGAGGTTCGCAGCAGCTCTCCTTCTGACTCAAGCTGCCTCAGGAACAGCCTTGAAACAACTAAATCAATTGGGTTATTGGCTGAGTAAGGAATCTCGTGCCATTTCTCTCACACTGAGCAATTTGTTAACTGATGTTCAGAGTGAGAGATGTGCAACTTTGCAAAACCGTGCAGCAATCAATTTTCTTTTGTTAGTACATGGACATGGATGCAAGGACTTTGATGGAATGTGTTGCATGAACTTTTCTGACCATTCAGTATCCATACAGCAAAGTATACAAAAATTACAGGAAGGCGTGTCCAAACTCCAAGTTGAGGAAGGATCATGGTTGAATGATCTGTTTGGAGAATTGAGCCTTGCACCAGTGTGGAGAGAAATCTTGAAAATAGGCATCTATGCTCTGGTTATTATAATAATCCTTTTGGTATTTGTGCCTTGTTTACTTCAATGTGCCGAACAAAAACTTGTCAATGTAGCCAAAGAGGTCTTTTTTGTTCAAACAAGAAGGGGAGATGTTGGAACTCTGATGGTTGAAAACTTTGAGCTTTTTGAATTTAAGGGTGCCAACCCTCAAATAAACACCTCGTTGTTACCAGAGCTAGCTACCAAGCCCCAGGATTAACTGACAGGGGCTTCTCCCATCAGATCTCTTATGAATCTGCAAGCATTTCACTGGCCAGATCCCAAGGGGGCATGGAGTTCAGACCAATGAGAATATCCAGACTGAGTCTTTCAAAAGTCTTTATAAAGGATAGCCCGGCAAAATAAAGCTCTCTCTGCCACACGAACTTCAGGGGTGAGTTGTGTCTCTGTCTCCTTGCCCCTCACCCATCCCACATGCGACCTAACACCTTGTTTGACCTTAGACCTTGGAAAAGGCTTCAAAAATTGAATGACAGCACAGAAACAGTGTGGGTGTGGTTTGGATAGTAATGTGTGATCTCATAGGGTGAAAAAAACTTAGATTTGGGATTTTAGTATATGGTGATATATGGGAACCAAGATGGAGAATTTTGGGTGTGGGTTTGTTGACTTTTTTGCACCTTCTTCCTTCTTTTTCACGAATCTGGGTAATTTTCTCTAACTGGGTGAAAGATGTCCACATTGCAGGTTTTGAGTGGTCATCATTGGGTTAGAAGCATAAATAATAGAGATGTCAACTGTTTATTGGATAATTGGGACTTAAATAGCCTTGAACAGACACCATTTTAGGTCACTTTCTCAACTTGTTAGAGGGAGCTCACATCTTGTGAGTTTGTAATACATAAGGATAATAAACTTCAGAGTGAGACTTCAAAAACATCTCCTGAGTTTTATTCACCCTGTCCTTGGAGCAACAAAGAGCCTGGCATTCCAACACAGCTGGAATTTTGAACTGCCTATGAAAATATTGATTTGGGAGTCACAGGCTATGGAACGGATGAGGAGGAGGCTGACAGCCATCTGTGGAGGAAGCTCTGCTTGTTTCTCAGGGGTTCCAGAGATCATGGCGTGCTGCTGAGGGTGCCAGCTGGCCTGCTGCCACAAGGCTTCTCTGTGCCACCAAACAGTCTCTGGGAAGCCTGCCCATAGACTCATAGCCCATATTCCAAACAAGAATCACTTGGTATTTCTTCACTATAAAAGCTGATGAGTGGCAGATTTTCTTTCAAAAGCTCTGACTTCAGGGCGTCTCCTGACTGGTTGTGGTGGGGGCACAGCTGTGTGACTCTCAGGAAAGTCACTGCAGCAGAACTGGAAGTGTTTACTTATGACTTTTGTCTTCACTCCCATCTTTTTGGCTTGCCCACACGAACACTTCCCATGACCTATTCCAGAGACCATGGCTGAAGAATACCCGATTTACATAATTTTCCATATTCTTGAATCACTTCTGTTCCTTGAGAACATGTGATGGTTTCTCATATTACCTCAGTTAAAGAGTTTTATCTAGTAAAGAGAAATGGAATCCTCTTCTTTCTTGAAGCAAGAATTAACCTTGAGGTTCCCTATTGTTTGTTTACAATCACATTTAACACTCTGAATGGCAATACTGTCAAGAGCTGAGGAACCTCAAACATGGAGAATGTTGGTTATTGCTTTAAGACTGACATGCTTTGGGATGCTTTCTAACAAGGAAATCTTACTTCATTTTATTCAGTTAATTATAATCAGTTTAATAATGGAGATTAGAACAGGAGCTACATACCAGTCTTACATAATTACACATAATGTGTACCTACAAACATATTTTGTAATTCTTCCTGATCAAATTTTAACTTTTTACCTCATTACTATCATTCTGGTTGTGGTAGAATTCAGAAGCAATTCCACACACCAAGATTATTCTCTACACCCTTTATACTGGGGCAAATCTGAGGTAAAAATGGTGAGAAGAGGCTCAGTCCTGGAGACACTAAATTTAGAACAAGAAATACCTACAGAACACGGTGAACTCAGTAGGTGATTCATTTCCTATTGAAGATGATTCCTAAAAGCTCAAGTATCTCCAGAAGGTCACTCCCACCTTCAGAAAATATACACAACAACTTATTTTTAGAATTATGTAGAAATGCCTTGCCCACACAGTAAATTGGACATATGTTCTTGGATTCAGCTGTCAGTTTTGTTGAAGAATTCTGGTCTCACTGTTTTTACTAAATAGAATTTTGCATTTATTTTGGTCAAAGCAAAAACCAATTCTGGATAAAACCACTGCTCATGGACCTTGCAATGACAGCTAAGTCTAAGTCTAAGCTGACACTCATATGCTTGGTTGTGGGTTGCTGTTCCTCCTTGAAGTACATTCCTAACTAGATTTTGCAACTGGAAAGGATGCTGGATTGAGCACATGCTAACTGGCATTGCTAAATCAGAGTGAAAGTGGTAACTCTTCTGCTGCTATCCTTTGCACAACATGGAAATATTGTTCTTCTATTCCAAACATCCTCTTCCTTTGCTGATTGGCCCCAGTAGCTTCCTGTGTCTGCACAGAACACTGCACATTCACCAGGCCATGAGGGAATGAAATACCCAAATTCCTGTGATCTTTTATCAAATTCATTACCTGCAATAGATTCCATACTAGAAATGTGCACAAAATTTCTCATGTGTAAAATTGGGACGTATTTTTTGTAGGTGAAAGTATAATCAGGCTGGTCTGAGGGTTCAATGATTGATGTTGTATTTGAAATTTAAAATAAGCCCAAATCCCCAGTTCAGCTATCATTGAAAACATTGGTTTGCATAAAATACTCTACATTATTTGCAAATGACAGGGTACAAGCTATTTAAAATAATCACAAGAGTATTCTGAAGATGTATGAAGAAACTAGAGCTGAGCATTGTGTACAGTGTAGTACCTGAGGTGGTGAAATTACAAAAAAAAAAAAAAAAAAGCAGAGTAAAAATTCTTGAGGAACAATAAGAAATGGGGTAAAAAGGTCAGAGAGACATTGGAAACTACCAAGCTGATCCACCTTCTGCACTACAAATAAGACAATAGGCTTTTCCCAATATTAGCTGGCTGGTATTAATTTGGAATTAGATCTTACATCCTGATTTCCTCTGGCTTTTTTCTAGAAAACTGATTTTTTTAAAGCCCAAATCCTATCAGTGACATGTTCACAAAAAATATTCAATGTTAAAAACCATTAAAAATTCAAAAATAAAGGGACAGACTTCTGAAAAGACAATGCTGGGAAAAAAAGGTTTTGCATCCCAATAGTTTCAATTCTTAAAAGCAATTAAAAAAATAAAAATCCAACCTGAAATTATTTGTGCATTTTCATGCAAAGACCTTGGCATTCAAGGAGCACTTTATCTATCTTCACACATCATAAAATTCCACTAATTAAGTTCTCTCTTGTAAAATAATTCATATTTGCTGTTCTTCAACCACTAGATTATTTTTTTACCACACATATATTGTTTCCTGGTATTACAGAAGGCATGCTGTAGATAAATGTTTTGTATATCAAATATTTGAATCTTAAATGTGAAAAATCTCTATAGTCGTAGGTATATACAAATATGAATGTGTCTGTATGAAGCTCAACTGGAGAGCCATATGGGAAGATGGTTTTTAAAAAGATGCTTGAAAAACCCAAAACTCCAGTATCAGCATGAAGAGAACAATGACATTAAGGTGTTAGAGGCTGGTGAAATGTAATATTGTGATCTCCTTCTCTGGCTGTTGGTGTTTTGGTTTGCACTACACAATGGCTAGGTCTATTTGGAGGTTTTGGTTGCAAATATAGGAAGCAGAATTTGATCATTTATTAGTGCAATGCCTAAAGATACAGGAAAATCTGCTTGCTCTTTGGAGCAGGTGGTTTTATGGAGCTCTGCTGGCAGCTGAATGTCTCTGTTGAAGCAGTGGGGTTTAAGGGATGAAATATCTAACTGAGCTCATGAAAATGCTGAAGTTTCATCATTTCTGTTAAGCTTCTAGTGAATTCAGACTCTGACAATGAACAAATCTCGGCATTAGCTCAGACAGCCAGTGAGGAGATGTAAATATAGTTGGGATTATGTCCATCCATAATGTGAAATTCTCTATGTATCTGCAATTCTGTCCATTCATAGTATGAAATTCTCTCTGTATTTAAGTTACTTTCTTGTGAAGTATTGGCAGGGACAGAATGGAAAATCAAGCGGTTCTGTGACAAGATTACCCACAGCTATACAGAGGTGAGGCACAGTGTCATCTTGACTTCTCTTAAAATATATCACAAAGTGAAGATGCAAGTTAGGGAGTGGAAACACACACCAAATTTAGAGTCTCTGAATAAGGACACTTGAATCTGGTTCTATTTGTTAAACTCCTGCTTTAAAAGAAAAGCACTTTCCTAAAATACCAATTTCCTGCATATTTAACACTAACACTAATATAAAGTATGGAGGACTCCTGTGAAGTTCAAGACAGTTTTAGAAGTCACATCAGTAGGAGCTTTGGCATAATCATAGAAGAGCATGTTCTGGGCTGGAATGCCCAGTGCACTGTTTTTGACTGTATATTCTGGCTATAAAAGCAAATATGTCAAGCCACAGAGTGGGACATTTGGAGGGAAAGTGGAGCTTTGTTTTACTGACACAAGACAGAAAGGTTCACTGCCTCTCTCTGCCCAGGTATGGTAAAAGGCAGAGCTGTTGACAACTCTTTAGTGTATAAAAGTGTATGGAATTCAAGGAAGACCCCAGTGCACCCCTCTGCCCAGTCCCACAGGGGTGATGTCTGCAGACAGGTCATGGTACACGATTTAGTGCCCTGTTCCTCTCAGAGGCAGATGTTACTGCCGTTTAATGCAGTTTAGGAAAACTGTAGATGTGTGATTGGTAAGCAAAACCACATCTTTAAAACACTTGTGAAAACATTTTCTTACTAAAGCCAGCTGACATTTTTCTAAGACCTTTGTATTTAAAAGCCTGCAACCTCAGAATCCCCTCTCCTCCAATTAGGATCAGCATGCTCCACAAAATCCTCAATGTAAATATATCTGCCCAGCAACACTATTATGTACTGAATAGCTGAAGGTGTCTTAATGTACATTATGCATGAAAACCAATGCAGAATGTTGCAGAACAAGGTCAAGAAGGAAATCAAAAATTAAATGCCAGTATCCCAGTAACAGCTTCCTGAAGGACACATTAGAAACAGTTTACCAGAAATCTTTCTAGAAGCAGGCAAGAAACAAGAACATCTTTCACTTGAACCCATTTCTGCTGCCTATAGTTCTTTAAAGTCATTTAACTTTCTCTGGATTTCCATTTGTGGCAGGGTTTAGGAGGTGGGGGGTTAACTGATTCGTCAGTTTTTTTACCCCACTTTCAACCCCTAAGAGAACAGAAGATACTCTTCCAGGCACTGAAGTTATCCGGAACTTTACAGACAGAATTATGAGGGTCTTCAGGCACTAAATGATACAGTAGGTGCCTCCTGGATCTTCTTACCTAAGCCAGTTAGATGCCAAACTCCTAGAGCCTTTTGGGAGAAGCTGTGTATCTCAGATATTTACCTGCTTTTCCTTGGCCAGTTATTTACATTTTGAAGCACTTGAATAAAGTTTGCAGATCTGGCATCAATCTTAACAAGCCACTGGAACTTAGATTGCTACTGTGGAGGCCCATGATCTTACCAGGGAAGGATCGATGGCCATGCCCTAGAAGGGTAGACCATAGGCTTCAGGTATTCCCCACAAGTTAAGGTGAGGAAAAAGGCTTCCCCCATGGTGCTCTGTGGCACCATGTGAATTGATCCCAGTTCTGCCTTCCCCATTGGCCAGTTGACTTTACCTACCCCTTTTACCATGTTTGTACCCCAGTTGTAGAAAGTTCTCTGTTCCCTGTTTCCCCATTGGTCCTTGTATCCCCACCTATCCACCCTGGCATTCCCTATTGGTTCTTGCCCTTTTTCCTGCCTATGTGCCGTCCCTGTGCCCTCAGATCATTGGCTGTGCTCCGCCACCTCCCTTTCCCGACACCCAAACCTGGACCATCTTTTGTTCCCTGTCTTCTATTCCTGGACTCCTTTGGTGTCTGGCTTCAATAAATCCTGTTGGAATTCCATATAGAAGACCCTTCCTGCTTTTTGTTCGTCGAGCTATCCATGGTGTGTGTAGACAGTGTGACTGTTTATGTGTCTGCCTGAATGCCTTCCAGTGGAGATGCTTTTGGTAAGGTAGTGGCAATTCACCATCTACTCACGCTGCTACACTAAACCAGTTCTGAAAGTGAAAACTGACAGAAAAAAAAAATTCCTGTATTTCAATCCGCACTTTCTAAATTAAAAGGTATTGTCTGTGAAACCAAGAAAGTTTCTTTTTCTTCTGTACTTCATAATATTCACATTCTGGAGCTCCTTCATGTCTTTATATTTACAATCTAATGGTGTTTTAGGCAGAGTTTTAATGCAAAAACTATGCAAATGAAAAGTGTTTATTATGAGAAACACATACCAATAACCATAAATATTCATGACTTGATGTAACAAGCTGGGAGAGTTTCTGAGTCATCTTCTACAGCGATTACTTCCTTAAGCAAATATCTGAAACTGCCCAGATGTAAATTATTAATGTATTAATTGAGAGAAGGCTGTGAAAAGAGTAGATGCAGAATCAGCAACAAAGGACAAATAATGGAAAGGCAGACAAACTTGCGAATAGATAGGTGAAGAGCTTCATGTCTTTTAATTCAATGAAATTTTTGCCACTTTAATTAGTACTTTTCCTCTGGCCTTTCTAGAATTCCATTGTGGTTTCCCTGAGAGGTGTAGGAATTGAGTCATGTTTCTACACACAGTGTAGTGACTGGAAAGAACACAGACCCTGTTTTAAGTCAACGGAATCACTTTATTAAGCACATACCAGTATTTATGTTTTTTCAGTGTACAAGTTTAGGATCAAACTATGCAGCCACAGTGATTAGGAGACTAACCAATCACACAAAGAAATGGCAGAGCAGATGTTTCTTGCTCTTTTATCTTGGACACTCTCACACATACCACTTAGCCTCCACAGTCCAGTGTTCTGGGCTGCTTAATTGAAGCATTCTCACATAGGTTTTTATGGCTGCAGATGATCTTTGGTATGTACCTTCTCATGGGAAAAAGGTGCTTATTAAGGCCAAGAGGAGCAGCTGCTTCAACACACAACTCTTATGTCACAGCTCAACAAATATGTAATTTTCATCTTTTTTCCCCTCTTGGTTACTCTTTTTTTACTAAACCAGGCACAGGAGTTGCATGAAGAATCATGTAAAATAAGTTGGGAAAAAGTATTTAAAATTCTATCTAAATATGGATTTTCTCTGGACAATGTTCTCACCTGGGCAAGTAAATCCAAGTCTTTGGCAGTGAGAATGATATGACCATTGCCCCGAGACAGTTAAATGGCAGGACTTCCATCGGTTTCACCAGGCTCTGGGTGAGGCACCACCTTCTCCCTTCTGCACTCTCTAAAACTAAACCAACACAAGTCCTGCCACAAAGCAGTGAGCCCATAAACATAAAATTACAATGAGCAATAAAACCTTGACAGACTAGTTTCACTATTAGTTTAATTTATACTCCTGTTAACCAATTTTAAATGCACATTAAAATATTAAGTAATTCTGAAGATGTCAGTGTGTGGATAATAGAGCCTGCCAAGGTCATGCAATGTAAATGTTTCAGCCATAACCTATTAGACTTTAGTAATTTGTTCTTTATTTTAGTAAAGTCTAATCTGAAGGAAGAAAAGCCATTTGAAGATGCCCAACTGCAGGATAGGAAAAGCAAAATGGAATCTGAACTCCCTCCTGGGAAATGCCCTGACATGCACTCGCGAAAGGGAATTCTGTAGCCATGACCTATGTAGCCCAGTTTGTAAATACGGAAGAGTTGACTCCATAATCTGAGATGTTCTCTCCTATGTCATATGCTATATTATGAGTCATACAGAACAGCTAAATCCCGCAGTTCTAAACTGGGACTAAAGCTGGGAATTAGCTATCACTCCCAGCTGCATCCTGATATGGCTTTAACTGCACCTGACTGAGATTTGGAGGAGCAGCTTCTCTCACAGCTGAGCATCCTGTTCATCCTGTACCTGTTACTGCTGTGGTAATGCCAGCACTATCCCAGTGCACAAGTTTAATCCTCCCATTCAGCCCCTCTCCTCCATGAGAAGCAAAGGATACAGTATTAAAACGTGATTTCCTCAAAAAGCACATTATTAATGGAATTGCAGTGTGAACACTCTAGGACAAAAGAGATGGAGACTCACTGCACAGCTGTGGAAATAAATAATTTCACTGCAGTTAAAAAACTTGGAAAGAGATGGTTTTATATAAAACCATTGTAAAGGGAATATGATCTTGTAAATATTGATTTTTTTTTTTTAAGAATCAGCTTCTGATGGCCTTTATTCAAGGGCTGTAGCATTTGTCTCAACAAGCAAATCACACTGTTTCCAGTATGACCTATTTTCAGAAAGAAGTAATAACCTAGGATTTTAAAACTGGCAGCAGCTCTTGCTTTTGTAGCAACTACTTCAACCAGACTTGTATCCTAATTATTCTAGTGTAGGAACCACATGACGCCTGGATTTCAGGGACTCAACTAAACCCAACTTGACCAATTTCACAAGCAAGGAGGAAAAACTTGATCTCTTCATCTATCGATTGAAATGTCATTGTTTTACTGCAAGTGCTTTCTGCCTTTGGGTTTCATTTTTAACTGGAACAAGTTGCTGTGGAATGGGGCTGTTCCTTGGCCTGGACATATCCACTCTCTTTCCTGTTTTGCCTCTGAAGTTATAGTATGAGATAGTGCCAAAATGTCACTGCAGATAATAATTTGTAACATTCCTCAGCTCTATTAATGCAGTGGCAGCTCTAGTAATGCCCATGCAAGAGGTGCCAGGCCCTCAGTGCCCATCCTGCTGCTTCTCTGCTGGGGCAGCTGCACTGCTTCATGTCAGTTAGCCAAAGCACAGGGCTGATTCAAAGGATCTGCAGGAACATTTTTTTCTTCTTTAATCAACAGCACAGTGACGCCAGGCAGACCAGCCTGATGGCACAGGCATATCTAAACTGGCTGCATGATTCTCTCCCAGCCTCCAACTGCTGTCTTGAACTAAGCTTATCCATTTTTCCATTTATTCTGCATCTCATTTAATATTTGTAAAATTACCTCTCTGAACAAAGACCTTCATTCTTCACCAAAACCCACATGACAAACTCATAGATTAAAGACACAGGAAGAATAAATTAGAGGTCATAAAAGGGTCCTAAAGAACCACCTCTGTGTTGGGGTAGAACATCTGCTACGTGCTCTGGTGTCAAGTGAAGAACTTCCAGTGTGACCTGGTTATTTTGTGCTCCATCCCTGAGTATTTTTATCGGTCATACAGGCTCAGAAAGGCTGCAGGCTCTGAAAGGCTGCAGACCAGGCTGTTGTCTACAAGCACTTGTGAATTACAGACAGCCATTTGCACTGCTGTAGTTAACGACCTGTCAGGTTTCCCATTATAATGTTATGCTGTTATTTTCAGGGTTTATGTCCTGGCTCTAAAGTTGGCAACTGCTTGGTCTGGAAACACTGATGCATTTTTTTTGGTACATTTTATAAATATAAAATGAACAAGTGCCCTAATATAAAATCAGTCTCTATTCAGAAAGGTAAAAGGTGACAATTTAAAGTAATATTTTCAGTGCTAGAAAAAAAAAAATCAGTAAGAATCAGGAAGGTTCCTTTTTTGGGCAGAGTCATTAACCATAATAATGCAATTTACAGCTCGCAGGGGCAGCAGGTATCCAGAAATGCATTAAGTAGGTGACTGTATTTTGTGGTGAGTTCTGAGAGGATAAATCTTTCACTGACCACAAATAGTATGTGCCCAGATATGTGATGATGGGGTGATGGTATAGAATATCTGTATTTTAATCTGTGGAAGTAACACCATGTAAAACTTATCCAAATAATAATTCCACATCCTCCTAGGCAGGCAGATGTAAATGGTGAGCATGGATTTTGCTCCTGAGTATGTTCAATGCATTCATGGTTCAGTGAATTCAAAAGTGACCTTTTTAGAGAGGTGTTATGATAGGAGGAAACTTTCACTAAGTACAAATGAGCGGTTTCAGACTATCAAGTCTCCAGCAATTCTGTATTTGAGGAGTCTGAGGAATCCTACACATACACAAACATGGACCTTCAGAAATAAAGTCAGCAGGTTACTGAAGAAATGCTATGATCAAATAACCCTGTGAACCCATATTTACAAGTAAAATCATAGCTAGTAGGAAAGTACTTGCATACCATAGGATGTATCCACCTTTAAGTAAGTCTCATTTCCTTTTCTTTTTGATTTCTTAATTAGGAAGGGGACAGGATTTGACAGAGAGGTTTTTTGCTAGTACCAGTGAAGCTTCAGTGACAATAACCAACAGGCAGAGTTACTCTGTGTAACCATGCACAGAGCAGTGGTGTGATCTTATTTCTCAGGAGTTTATTTTAACCACAGATGAGGGTGTAGCTGTAGTGACCATATTTTCCTCTGTATGATGTGGCAAATTCTACACTAAATTGCACTAATGAGATGTACAAATTAAAAGCTGCACACTGTGTTTATATAAAGTCCTCATTGGTGCTGGGTCCATCACCAGTGTAATCGGAATTATCTTCCTGAAGTCACCATAATATCCTGATGTGAACAGTCTCCGTGAAAGAGAAGCTGAATTCCAATCTGACAGTCAAAACTGTAACTGTAGTACTCTTGGAATTCTTCATCAAGGTATTTTACAAGAGTAATTTTTGTAAGTGGGATAATGACAGGAGTAGCAGTGGGGCAGCATGTTAATGCCACTCATTATCCCTGTTTCCATGTTATATTGCAATCCCTTCCAGTTCTATCTCATCCCACACAGATTTATGAGCAAGCAAATATAAGCTGGAGCATTGTAACCCTTCTCTGATTAAGTACAATTCCATTCCACTGAGAAAGAACATTTTTAGCACAGAAAAATACTATTCCTTGTTATTCTCAGTGCCTTCTTTCTCCAAAGGACACTAACTTCTTCTACACTATACCATGAAAAATCTATAAAGAGGGTTTTTATGTAGGAAGTGAAGATTGCTACTGTTTGGTACAAAAACACATGCACACCCACAAGAAAACTACTACTACTACACGGTAATTAACAGCCAGAGCTCCAAGTCCCCTCCTTACATAAGGAACTGTGGCAGATGTCTACTCATTTTCAGCTTGAATTATTAGCTTAAAAAGGTCCTTGAGTATCTGAGCAGCAATTAATTCTTCTATCAGATTTCTTTGTGCTTCAATTCTACTCCTCTAAGTCATGGTTACTATTAAAATGTCCAGTGCCAAAGGATGTCAAGAACTCCTTAGATAGCCTGTGAAGATTAGCCTGTCAAGCTGTAAGGTAAGATAAAACTTTTTGAATATATCAATACACACATCCAGCACTGCACAGGAGTCTTGCTTCTGGCCCTTAGAACTTTCCTGAATAATCCTTCCAAATAAGTAGTTATGAGCTTTCAGTTATTAATGACTTAGTCACAGACCACTGTTCCAACTGCTTTTATACTCAGCTTGTCAAAAATATCACAGAATGCTTTGGGTTGGAAATGACCTTAAAGATCATCCAGTTACACCCCCTAAACCCTTTCCTGTATACACCACTGTTTATCCTTGGGATTCCTTCCCTTGCTTTTAGGTCACAGTGAAGAACATAAAAAAAGAAAGATTTCTAATACTAGTCTTACCCTTTTTATCCCAAACCCCAGTTTTTGGAAGTCCAGCTAAGGTAGTGCACAGGGATGATCCTTCTTTTCTTAAGCAAAAGCTTAAGAGGATGTGCTCATCATGTAATGATGAACCCTTGTAAGATCACACAGGTGGCTTGCTAGCTTTTCACTTCAAGGTTTTGTAGAGATTGTAAACACACAGTGTGTAGGACAGCACATGTTTTGGATACTACTCTCTAAATATATGCCCAAATGATTTTAAACTCTTGAACTTCTTCACAGCTAGAAGCCATCATCCATGCAGGTTTTGGTACCTACAGTTGTACAAAAAATTCCTGGTACTTAATTGTTCTTTGTGCTTATAACCCATATTTAGTCACTGTAAGGTAAACAGCATCCGCTTCAGGATAGTGGGAAAGAGGATTTTCAACTTCATCAGAAAGTATCTAGAGTACTCCTACACCAAAAATGTTAACTAACCTAGCAGCAAGTGTGAACGACAATAATTGACACATATCTGCAAGTCACTGCCTTCAAGATTTTCCTTATTTACACTTTCCTGAAGCAGAAGAGGGACACTGCTCATGTCCTGGCAGGGGAACCTGCAGGTGCAGCAGGACAGGCCCTGGACAGCTGGTGGCACAGCAAGGTCCAACCTGGCACTTCATGTGTTGGTTATAACAAGGAAAAGCTTGACCTTTGCAGTGCCTAGTGGGACTAGGAACAGGCAAGAAGACAATTTGAATCATTTGGTCACATCAGGATAACAAAGCAAAGGCCAGGATACATCTGCTATATGCAATTTTCCTTTTGTGGATATCAATTGTAACTGAGGAGAAAAAGCCACAGCTAAGAAAGATAATTAGGCTGTTAAAAGAAAAGGGATCTGAGACCACATTAGCAAAGAACTGTGTTTCAGTCACAAGTTTGTGAAGGTTTAAAATTTTAAGTTTTCAGAGTGCTTTACTGCTGTTAGTTCACTTTGCTGGCCCCATAAAACTTTTTTTTTTCTTTAATGGAAGGACTGAATTAGAGGGACAAACAGCATTTAGAGATCTGTTCGCAAAATGGCTGCAGTTACAGGCCGTATGTAAAACAGTAACTTTATTGAAAAGGCCCTTTTAGAAAGGACTGCATAGATGGGTGTTCAAAGGAGTGGGAAGGACCTGAACACATCAACTTTTTGAGTTTCATGGTGGTAACAAAAGCACCTGTAAAGGGTGATCCCCAGTTCAAGCTCCTTGGTCAAGTGAGAACAGGGGCTGTGGGAACCAAATCACAGGGCCATCAGGTGTTGTAACCGGGAAAAAGTCTATGTTGTATTATATATGTTGTATAATATTTAACTCTCGCATAAAAATGTTTTTAAAATCTAGTATCCTTTCTAGCTACATGATTTGTAAAGAGTCAATTTTTGCAGAATTACCAAAGGAAGTGAGAAACCAGGAAAATCTCTGTTATGAAACATATTTCCTTCAAGCTATCTTTAACTGACAATCAAAGCTGACATATTATATATACTAGCCAAAGTTTAAATCAGTAAATGAATGATTTCCAGTATGCATGTTCTATCACCCTGAAGAAATGAACTGTTCCAAAATACTGCTTTCTAAAAGAAAAACTGCTATTATTGTTCCAATAAATAATTATATATATATATATATATATATATATATATATGGCCGGTTAATTCCTCAGAGGCAGCAGCAGACTGCATGATTTTGAAGGGTGTGTGCAGACTGTTTAAAGTACTGCTGTAGCTCAGACAGCACCACTGTTTTTACTGATAAACAAAATGCACCAGATGGTGAGTGATATTGCAGCCTCCTGAAGTTCCAAAAGAAGACCAGTAGAGATGTTATAGTTAGAAAAGTGAGCAGTGCAGGAGTAGAAATCAGCAGGTTTGGTTTTTTGCTGTTCAGGCAGCCACACTAAGTGATCACCATCTCAGTGTATGACACCGACCCCTCTGTGACTGCAAGGTGGCACAAACTGAGAACTGAAAGTTTAACAAGTGTGTGGGTTTGAAGTTTTTCATTGCTCAGTTTCAAGCCATGGACAAACAGTTTATGGTTCTTACAGTGACCTGCCCATGAAAGGTTATTTTTGAACATGTACATAAAGACGTTTCTAATTAAAAAAAAAGCTCAAAGCTGTAATAAAATAAATTTTAAGCCCGGACAGGACAAACTAGGGACACTAGAACTGCCTCTGTGGGTCATAACAAACGCACATGGGGATAGCAAGAAGTTTAAAATGAGGTTTTGGCACTCATGATCAAGCTTGTCAATTGTTTCAGACTTCTTCTCCCTTGTAAATCATTATAAAATTCATGCATTTCCTCCTTGTTTCTCAGTGCTTCACAACCAGTGCCCATGTTTTGAGCCAGTACCGCGTTGCCAGCTGGTTAAGGTTAGGGCATAATCCCACCAACAGGATTCTTGCAAAATGCAGGAACAGCATCAGAGAACTCCAGCAGTCTTTTCCCTTTTAGTGTAAAACAAGTTGTGAAGGAACCGTGAACATGGAATTTCTCATCTCAGAACCTCAGGGAAAAAGGCGGGTTTTGACTGGTGATCTGTGGCCAATAATGAATCCTAGTGGATAGAGACCTTTATCTGCAATTAGAGTTCATTTACAGCTTTTATTACAAGGAAGGAGAACATAATTTGCTCCCTCAGCAATGTTCCCTCATTATTTGATGGATTTCCTCCTGTTAGCTGAGGTTGGCACTAGCACCCTGTAAAGTAACTTTAGATTTAGTATAATTCAGTAGGGGGGCCCAAAGACAATGCCTTTCCTGGGAACGAAACACTTACATGCTTGTACTATCACATAGTCCAGAGTTTCCACAACAGGATGGAGGTTTGCCAAGTGCACTCTGTCATCACAAATTAGATTTAACAACCTTTATATTTTATGCTTATAAAAGCCCACTTTCATAATGGTATGAAAAAACAGGACCAGTATGGAAAAAATCAATATAATCATAAAGATTATCAAAGGTTATACACATCTATTTGAAGAAACAACAAGGTTACCAATGAATTTGGAATATGAGTGTCTTGGTCACCTGGAAGTTGCTTGCATCACTTCAGTGATACCACATATTCACAGTCACAGCCAAAGAAAAGACATGAAAAAGGTTATTTAAAGGGGTTTTAACCCATCAAGAACTACTTTGATATTCCACACTGGAAAAAGTCTATGTAGTAAGCGTTTGTAATAATATAAATTATTTGATTATTATGCAAATCACCATGCATAAAGGAAAGTATTCCTTCTTCATCCTTGAACATTCCCTGAAGTTTAATTTGGAACCGAATTTGCATTCAATTAACATTTTGAAGTTCTACTTACTTTCTACTTTGTTTGCCTACATTATTTAAATCATAAGAGCAATTCTTTGCTTGTAGAACAGGCAAGAGATGGAGAGTGGTTTCTGCTCCAGTAGCAGATACACAAATCCAGCCTTGATGAACTTTCCCTCCTGCACTTGAGAAATCTGCAACTCTCTTTCAAGGCTAGGCACCAAGACAGACCTGAGCCACAGTGCCTGGGCTGAGAGAACCTGCCAGCTCTCAATCCTGCCTTCTCTTGGAGCACTGAAAGAAGCAAATTTGGGAAAGACACTGTGATGGATCTTGTACCTCATCTCTGCCTGTATCTTTCCCTTCTGTGAGATACACATCACTGACTGCAGCTCATTGGCTTATAGCAGGAAAAAACCTGTGTCCAGATGAACATTAGAAAGGGATTTAAATTATTTTTTTCCAAAATCTATCCCAGAATATGGGGAGTCTGGATTTGGGGAACAATGAAATATGGCTTGATTTTATGAACTGCTCAATGGCAAATCTGCACAGGATCCAGTGCATTTTTAGGACTTGGCTTACATGCTTCCAAAACAGACTAAGCAGAAAAACTTACGAATGGCACATTCTATCCCAGACATATTGTGATACACTCTTAACTGCATTCTTACACAGCTCTCCATGGAAAAAGTAAGAGTTCAAAGAGAGACAGTGACTTTACTTTGAAGTAGGTGAAAAGTATTTACTCAGCTAAAGCTGTGATAGACAAACTCCAGCAACTCCTCCTGGAGTGTTTTACAATTATATTGCCCCTAATTAATCATCTCTGCATTTGTGGCTGCTCCCTCAAGCAGCTGGATTCATGTCAGTCATATTAGCTGAGATGCCAGTTCTGAACTGCAGTGACAGGCTATTGGACAAACACTCCTTTCTAATATCTTTGGGGGTGTTCACTCCCAGCCCTGGGTCAGGACAAACAGCTGTAGGAAGAAAACATCCTGGCAGATGGCTGTAGGTGTTTGCTTCAGTGCACATCAGCAACTCCAGCAATAGCTCCTCAGTCTGCCTGGCAGCTCTCACCTCTCAGGTGCTAATTAGCATCTCACATGAGATCTGATACAGGACTGCCACCAACACAGATAAACTTAATATGCACCAACAGATCCTTTGTGATGTGTTAGTCTGAGAGCACAGCCACAAATGCAGCCTTGAAATACTTTAAATATGGTTTTCAAAGGCTTCCAAATCTAGGAGAAAAAATTAGTTGTTTGTACTGTAAGGTCTCATGGGATTTTTCTCTTCTGCTGAGGCTGACATGTTGCAGATTTGAATTTGAAAGAAAGGTACCCCTAAGTTCCCCTTGCTTTCTTCAAGGTTGCTTCAGTGCTGTTCATTACGACTTTCTGGACCAGTTCCTGAGAACGTGTGCTGGGTTAGTCAGATATTCAACACCTTGGTAATTCAGGTTTCCCTCAAAAAGGAGGTGTCCCTCCACATCACTCTAAAAGGTCCTCCTTCCCAGAAGTTCCTGAGTCATCACTGTTTCCTCATTCATCTTC
The DNA here is from genome assembly GCF_024509145.1 of Vidua macroura. NCBI lineage: Eukaryota > Metazoa > Chordata > Aves > Passeriformes > Viduidae > Vidua > Vidua macroura. The sequence continues at coordinate 8,065,874 of NC_071589.1, forward strand.
CAAGGATGTTCCTAAGCCTAAATGTCTCACAGGATTAAGACTAAAACACCACAAGCATGAACTGATCACAGGTTTCTTTACATTCTGATACAATTATATTATTTTTCTCAGTAACTTTAAATTTAGGCCTGTTTAGCAAATATTTTTTTCATTCATTTTCTGCTGGGCATCTACCTGAGTTATGCAACTCAGGAAGGCTGAAATAAGGTGATTATATTCTCCAGGTTTCTTCCCCTGCTGTCACTACGAGTAACTAAACATGCACAATACACTGGAGTGTCTCTGACAGCCCAAACCAATCTCAAGTACATCTGAAAAGCTAGTTTATGCTACATCAATATGTAATTAAGCTCCAGGCCTGTAGATTTGCACAACCATTTCAGTGCCAGAAATGTGTGGGCTGAAATATTTCATCTCATTTGCACTAGATTTCTTAACAAGACAATCAGCATTCTGGGAATTTCAGATGACTGTCAGGCTGTAACAGTTCTCACAACAGTGAAAGTAGCTGATGATAGGTCAAATCTACAGATCCTCAGGAACAGCTCACACAACAGCCAATATTTTCTACTATTATGAGAAAATAAGGATCACGTAGCAGTTTTCTTGATGCATTCATGATAAAACTTGAAGCACTATTTTACCTTGTAAGATATAGCTAATATACATCAATTAATGCATATTAATCTCAATCACACTGAAAAGATACTGCACTAAGAATCCTTTTAGCTGCCTCTTGATTATTTACCATTTACTAAATCTCAATGAAACCCAGTTATTTAGTTTTTTTCACTCATACTTTGTTTACTAAACAAAAATCAGTGAAAATTGCATGTAGTGGGTTCCTGTCCTCATCTACTCTAAAATCTAATCTAAAATTGTAGAAATGCTATTACCTAGAAGTGCCGCAACAGATAAATTATTTCATCCAGTTAGCAGTAATACTTTTTAGACCCCTTCCCTTTTCTACACATAGAACTACACATTCACAAAGCAGCATCATGTTGGTTTTACTGAGAGAAACCAGGAATGTCATTCAAGTGATTTCTTCTCTGAAAAACAGCCATGGTCTTTGGATGATGGATTAACAGAAACCTTTCTGCACTTCACAATAATGTGATGTTGAGTACTTGTCAACTAAAAATATTTGCAATGAAAACACATCAACCCAAAATATCTTCCCCAAATCCAACTATATTAATTCCAGTGAAAAAAAAAATTAAGGAAGTCTAAAATTTTAAAATTACACTTACCAGGAACAAAGCTTCCCTGGACCACCTCCTTATAAGCCCACCAGCCTTCATGGATTTTTGGTGAATTTTGTTGAGCTAGAAGAAATAATCAAAGAAACTATAAAATTAGAGCCAAACATAGGACTTAATAGCTAAACTTTAGGAACTTTAAACAGGGTACTATCCTCTACAGAAGAGTCACTCAAATTCCTAGGTGATCTTTATTCAATCTATAGAATCACGCTGCGCATATGTGTCTTGGAGAACTTTGTCCCTCTTCATCACACAGTAAAATATACTCTGCTTTGGAAGACTCGATCATGAAACTTAACAACTCTGGCAGAAAATGAGGATTTACAGCACTACCGTTGGCTTCTGTGCCACCTATAAAGTCAATATGGAACAAAAATGCAGGGAAAAAGAGTGCTCAGTAGTCAATACCTGAGTCCAAGTTGTCTGACTGAAAAGCAGTTTCTGCCCTTCCTTTCTTGAGTTTTCCAATGATCTCTCACTTTGCGTGCAAAGAAGTGGCAGAGTGAATCACAGCCAATAATATCTGTGTCTATCACTGCTTCACATCATCCCACGAGCTTTGAGTTCCAAAACCAGGCCAGAAAGGCACAGCCCACAGCTTCCCCAACACTGCCCAGGTTCCACTGCTGAGGCAGGAATTTGGTTTTTTCCATCTTCTCTGTCTGTGTTGGTGGTTTTTCACATACAGAATGGGACTGCTGGGATAAGTTCCTTGAGATTTTATTGCAGCATCAGCCTCATTACATGGTTGAGACAATAGAAAGATGGCAATAGCTCACATCTTGACAGCTGCAGCCAAAGATTTATTTGTTACAGACCATTTTAAAAGCTTCCTAGCCAGTAGCATATTGCTAAAGCTTACTGACAATTGTTCTAGCCAATCACTAAAAGTACACATACACCTGCTTCACACAATGCTTGCTTGTATGCTCTCTATTAACAATATACAGTACTTCATTATTAAACTTAAAACCTTCTACTATCTTGCTAAGCATATTTTTCTACAGTCATAAGGTCTATCTTAGCCAAGCCTAAAACGCAAACTATTGTTTCATGTCCTTGCTTATTTTTTCTACTTTCAGACTGTGCAGCTACAGCTAGTCCCAAGTTTTCTGTTCTTTCTGTTTCTAAGGCCTGCTTTTACAGCTTTCTGGAAATCTTTTTACCTTTACTATTTCCCACATTTCACTCTCTTGGTACAACCATAAAGAAACTCTCTTAACGTTGTTGCTTATTAACTACCTTGCATTACTTCTAAAATATGTTGGTTTTTTGTTTTTTTTTTTGTTTTTTTTTTTGCTTGTTTCAGGCATCTCTCTTATTTGGTATTTTACACCACAGCAATTTTTAATGCTATAAAAGATCTAGTCTATTCAAAGGATATAAGTCAAATCCGATAGCAGTTACTATTTATGGTTCTAATAAGTCTCGTCTGTTCCAAGGTCTTAATTCAAAGCCTTCATCTATGTCTATACTTGTATCCACTATCTCTGTAGGATCTTGAGAACTTTCTGTGATTTTATCTCCTACATCTCTCTCTTGTGCGATAAAAACTTCTTTGATAGTTTTGTCCATCATTTGTTGCACACACCGAAGTATATATGGTACTATTACTAGTACCACCACGAAAACTGCTAACATATACAAACCTATTTTACAAAGTTTCCTTAACTAAGGTGTAAAGCTCCATCATTTGAACATATCAACTAACCATGATTAACCGTCTTCTTTCATTTGAGCTGTTAGGTCTTTCAGTTTTTGTATGCTTTTGTGGATGGATTCAGAATGGTCAGACAGATTCATACAACACAATCCTTCAAACTCCTCCCAACCATGTCCATGTGCCAGTAAAAGAAAACCAATTGCTGCTCTGTTTTGAAGGGTTGCATGTCTAACACTGCTGACATCTGTCAGCATATCACTGATTGCAATGGATGTGGCATTGCTTTGTTTACTCAGCCAACATCTAATTCAATCTAACTGTTTCAATGCCATGGCAGAAGCAAGGTGGGGTAGAAATAAACCTGCTGAAACTCTTTTCACAGATTTTCAGGGCCTAAGATCACTGTTACAATTTTCTTCATATTGATGGACAAATCTTTTTCCTCTATGATTTTTCTGAATGACTGTCTTAGCTCTAGTTGCTAGTACAGTAAGTAGTCCAATACTGCATGGACTACCTTCAAGGTGTGATGGAGCATCTTTTCAAGCCCTATCTCCACAAATGAACCAAAATCCTTTTGGTAATTGTCATGGATATTGGTTCACCCTGGAAAGTCCACTCCAACTATCTGAGTAATTACACCAAAAACTCGAGTTTCTGTAAGCAGAGTAATTGGGAGAGACATTGTATTTCAGAGGATCATTCTCTCACCAATTGCTATCTGAAAACATAAGAGAGAAATCCATTGTTAAGGAACCAAGAATCTCCAATTCTTGGGGTTTCAGAAGGTGCTTTATGAAGTTCTTTGGTCCAGATGTCCCAACCAGCTACAGTATTGCTCCCAGGCAACCTCACCTGATTTAATACTAAGTTGCTTTTTGGTCGAGGGATCATAATATATAGGTATCGGCCAATCTTTTACTGGTACACTGAATAGACAGGTTGAAAAAGGCTTTTCTGGGTTTGAATTGGACAGGCATATGGTGTCTAAGCCTGCTGCCTTGGCTAAGGTCACCTAAACATTTGTTTTTGGTTGTTCCACAGGCAAATCTGCATTGCAAGAAGTAAGCAAAGCTAGCCAGCACCAGCGTAACACTTGATTTCGCTCCATACTTTTTGTGAGCTGTTTTTTGGCAAAAGATTTTCTCATATATTTCAACTCACAAATTCTGGAGCACCCAGGCCTGTTCCCCCTCTTCAGCCACCCAGGTAACTTGGCAAAAACTTGCTTGTAACTGGCGTCTCTGACATGCATCTCTTTCACAGTGTGAGAGCACTGGGAGCACAATGCAGAAACACAAGTGTAGAAACACAAGATTTCTTTGATCAATATTCTGAAGGTTGTAGCAACAAAAAGCCTAAGCTTTCTATGAGGTTTGCCCCTGATAAGATGTGTTGCCTAAATGATTTCTCCCAAGTCCTGAAAAGCCAAGAGCAGAAAGATCTTGATTGGTCACATTTGCTGCTCTTTGTCATCACTTCTCTTTGTCTTTCAATTGGAATTTGAGCAAATTTTGTGGTCAAAATAAAAAGTCACTATTAATTGGAAATATTTTCAAATGGCACACAGACACACAGCAAGACAAACGTTCAGCCGATCTCCGTAAGAAAGAAGAGCTCATATACCAACATGTTCTGCCTTCGCCTGTGGTTTGCTTGGTATGTTCCTATTTAGAGCAACTCTCTCTGAGCTGCAGAAAGCTCAGTTACCTTGTCAATCATTTGACTTAGATTTTGGGGTTGTCTTCTTTTCAAGACACTTTCAATCTCTTTCACTAGGGCAATTTTTTTTTTTTTTACATATATCTGCAGTTACAGAAGATGCTGGATTTAGCAGCTTTTTGCTGCAGTTTCACTTCTAAATCACATATTATTTATGAAAAACACAACTACACTGGGAAAAGTTCCAGCAGTGTAATAAAAATTGTTGCTGTCATTAAAAATTATGAAGAGGATGTGAAATTCAGGGTAAAAGGGATACAAGATAAAGACCATTACATACAGTTCTGTTAGGTTACAAAACAGTATTTATGATTTAACTGAGTGTATATTGCAGAAACAAAAATAAAACTTATGTTAATTAAATGTACTTTAATGAAATGTACTGACAGAAGGACCAATACACTGCCTTACCAAAATCCAGCCATGCCAGTGGGATGGGGTACATGTGGATGCAGATTTCTCTTTGCTGGACTGATATTGTTCCATTAACTGAGTAGTGATGTGTTACACTGAAGGGACTGTTCTACTGTGCACCCTTTACAGTCTGCAGATTAAATTGTCCTCATATTTTAGTTTTTATAACATTGCCTGGAGACCTCCAACTGTGTATGGCTTAGTTGTGCTAGACCGCACTCTACAACCATTTGGAAAATGGCAAATCTCAACTCACAATCAAAATATATGAGCAGAAAATTGTTCCTATCCAATCTGAACTGCAATTTTTTTTTATCTAAACACTTGCTTTCATGTCCTCAGTAGGAGAAGTTCTTAAAGATTTCAAAATGGCAGTAGGAGAGGATACTAAGGAGTCCAAACATAATTCTTCTACTTAAAATTTCCCAGGAAATTACACTGCATTAAAGTGCATCTTGTAGTCATACACACAGCTCAAACTGGTTCAGCCAGGAAGACGCAGATGCATTTTAGAAGCAGCTGAAAAAAATCATATATATATATATATAGAGATAAAGGCAAGCTAAGAATTCAGGTAGGATGGGTATTTTCAAATACAGCTGTGTAATATCAGCATACATCAAAATGTATACAATTGAAAAATATATTGCTTTTTCCCACTATGGGGCAATCTGAATGATACATGCCAGGTCCAGAAAAGAAGTATAATCCATTATTTGGAATTTATATTAAACCAAAATCGAAATATGTTGGCTCTGCAGTTCTGCTTCAGTGGGTTACCCCAATATTTACAATAGCTAATTCCAAAAGGAATAGCAGGAAAAAAATATTTTGATGACATTTCTTCATATCTGCTTCATTAGTATGGAACAGGCTGCATGAAATGAGCATGAAAACTAGATTATCAAAGCTCTGTACTAAATAATTGGATACCAGTGCAGTTGCTTCAGCTATCAGAGAAGTGCATGACCTGGCATCACTCCGCACATTCCTCAGACATTAGATCCTTATCTCTTTAATTCACATGAAAATGAAACACAGAAAATACAATACTAAACTAAGTGTTGCGCCCTAGCTATATCTAGGGTAGAACAAGAGCAATGCTAGCAGCACTGCTGATGTACAGAGAACTGAGTCCACGGAGGAAACCAAGAGGCAAGGCAGGTGGGGTTGTGAGGGGGCAGTTAGGTGACAATCTCCAGTGCTGTGCTCTTTCCTGAAGCCTGAAACCTCAACGTTTTATAGAAGTCCAGGCAAAACATCCTGCAAAGTAATGCAGAGAGTGACTGAACACAGATTTCCACTCTGAGTGCATGTGAAATCTAGCTTGGTGCCAAAGACTTACTTGGATGGAGCCTACAGGGACTTCACTTAAAAAGGGAAAATATTTATAAAGCTCTCATTTCTCTGAATGCAGAAGGAAGAGGTCTGGTAAGGCCAGGGAGAAAGTTTGTCTTCCAGAAACTTCTAAACCATCAGTCCAATCTATCTTATGCAAGTGGGTAAGAGGGCTTACAAAAGGAGGAAAAAGCTGTTCCCTATTTTTGAAACATAATCAGACCCATACCTGGATTAGTAATGGTACAAGGGAATATAAAATTAGAATGAACAGCCATATGGACAATCCTTGCTGGGAATCCTATCTGGGACACTCACACCTGATGCACATACAACACAGGCTCTCTGCAATTGTTGTATTAATGCCCATCTGACAGAATGGCTCTGTGCCTGAGTAAACAGGTTCAACCTTATGATTCAAGGATTGTTGCCAAGGAAATGGATTCTTCCTGTGTGCCATCTCGTGACATATGAAAATAGCAAAATTCTCTCAGCATCCTTCTGATTTCAGTTAAACTACTGTACCTCTTCCTGCAATTCTCCCGCTCAAGGACCATATAAAGAGACGTGCTCTCTCTGTGTGGCCTCTGACACTGCTGTGGTCCTACCAGAACACTGCAGCTCCTCCATGGCAGCTCCTTGTTGGCAGGGGGAGACAAAAGGTCTACAGAAAGCAATCCTGTATTCCTGAAGAGGGTTAAATATCTTAAAAAACCAAAAAACCATAACTTCCATTTGTGGTACCTCCGAGGCTCCTGCTTTTACCACTAAAACCCAGAATATGACTTTTGCTTCCTAGAAACGTTGGTTTTGCAAGGCACGAAAATAAACAAGCCCCTCTGAACAGACACTGCAGGTTACCTGCAAAGGGAGCTCTGCAACAACCATTTTTAGCGGCAGCACTGTATTCTGCCATTAACAGGAACAGTCCAAAATGACAAAGTTGTCCACGTGCTCGGGGATACTGAATGACCTCCATTTGTGCAATGTTCCCTCCTCTAGCACTGCAATCTCTGGTATCTGAGATTAGTAGCTCTGCTGATAAAACACCCATTATGTCAGATCTCTTTCAATAAAGCTCTTGCAGAGGAGACAGGATATTTATTTGGTGCTCATATGAGGTGTTGCTTTCATTCTGTCAGATTACTGTAGGTATGTCTCATTGTGGAGCATAAAATTACAGGCTAAATTCTGCAAGTTGTTGTGCATTCTTATTTCCCAGTGGCTTCCACGCACAGGGAAACAGCACCGTAGAGGATCATAAAAACACACAGAAAACAAAAACAACAAAGGTGCCAATGCCCCATAAAGTCAGCAGTTAACTCTCTCCAGCTTAGAGGCTAAAGTGAGTAGCCTCATGTTTCAAAAAAAAAGAGCTATTACTGGGTGAGTAAATGTATTTCAACATGATCAGACAGCATTGTATTGGATACCAGGTACCACAATGCAGATGCTGGAATACCTGCACAGCATTTGCCAAGAAGCGCCAAGAAGTCTTTATCTTGCTGGAATGCTGATGCTGACATAATATAAAATGCTGCAGCGAATACAGAACGCTCCTCAGTAAATATGCTTATTTGCAAGATATAAAAAAGCCATTCTACAATTACTTATTTACATTCTATCCTTACATGAATCATAGAAAGGCTTTTATTTGATGACACCGTTTATGTCATTCACATCTGAGCCCGAGCCAAGAGTAGAACCCTGCCAGATCAGAACTCTCCATTCACTTTACTGCCATTTCACACAGATGAAAAATGCTAAGCAGGCGAGAATCAGGCTTGCAGCAGTTAGGAAAAGAACTTTCTTCACCTGGATTTTATTGATCTGAGCTCTTCTGATTGCTGTACCAATTCTGCAGATTTATCTCATCTTACATCATAGAAGTCTTGCTTGTGATAACCTGACTGGTATTGCCCTGGCAGTAAATATATGACAACATTTTTATCATTGTTACCCCTTCTGCATAGTTATGAGATTAAAAATAAAACCAGCTGCAACTATGAGCCATTTGTTTCATAATAAACTTAGTGTAACACATTAAGTCATTGCTAATGCTTTGATAGGAAACTCACAGAAAAATGGCAGAGGGTCTGCTACAAGAAAAATAAATCCTCAAATCTGTGATTACAATGGTGAACACTGCAAGTGAAAGTATATTTACATGGTATTAGAGGCTGGTGTGATCTTCACTTAGAAACCTTATCCTGGTTCTCTCCCAGCCAGCATAAGCCTATTGCTTTAGCTATTTATTGCCCTTCGATTTTCCATCAGAGTTCCACAGTTCACTCTGAGCAGCTTCATCACGCTCAAAGTGTCTTAGTCAGTCACTGACAAGTAATCCAAGACAGCTGTGCCTAATGGCAGAAATTAAAATTAGAGGAATTTCCCTGCAGTGTTTCAGAAGATCATGAGTCCTAACAGAAATGTAGTCCTGCAGAAAACAGGACAGGGCAGTTTAAAACAAAATAAAAATAAAAGCTGTAAGAAAAATTTTAATTGTTTTTGCTGAACTCCATTTCCACAATCTTATTCAACACCTGCTTTGTAATTATTTTAAGTAGTTCTGATTACTGAATTATACTGGATATTTTGTGCACTGTTAAACCCAAGGGTAGGTTACCTAAAATTTGGAGGGAAGACAGACTTACTCAATCTAAAATATAACTTTCAACACCTTCAGTCATACAAGTACCAGCTTTTGGCCCACTCCAACAAACGCCTCTTAAAGCAAATAGGATAAACATGTACAAAGTGGACCTAGCAGTAGGGAAACTAAGCAGATGCAATAAGCTGAAGAGTCAGCCCTCTGTAATTAATATTTAGATTGTTTAAAACAAGTACATAATTGCATCTGTATTTAAGATGTTTTTATGCAGCCTTTTTATATTAAAAGACCCTAACAACAGACATTTCAGGCACTAAATAAAACATCATTTATAGATGAGTAGCTACAGGACAAGAAAGGTTGGCCTGCTTATGAATTTCACAGCCTACACTGTGAGCATCAGCATACACTGAGGGAGGAAAAACAAAACAAAGGATTATAAAGGCACCAATAAATAAAATGTTTTCATCAGCTAGGCCAGATTTTTTTTCCATTTTTTTTTCTGGATAACATTTTGCTCAGAAAACATGCAAATGCTCTTTCATTAAGTTAATACTTTCCAATTCCATAAATCCTTCTTCTTCCACCCCATGTGTAAAAGCTCTCACTGCTGCTGTGAATTCCAAGCAGTATTCAACACAAGAAAAGCAGATGTGACCTGATTTTATCACATCTGAGGGCAAAAGTAAGGCACTACCACTGGAACTCTGCTCTGGCATAGAGACTTGACTATTCTGTGTTTTCTATTTTTTGTGATTTTGTTTTCTGATAAGATTCCAATTATAAACATTGGCCAAAGGGTAAGATTTCACACAGGCGGGCTCATATGGATGCAGGGAGCAGTGACAATGTGATGTTACACTGTAACAAAGCGAACTGTTGCACCTACTGGTCTCCTGTAACTGGTTTTTGAGGACGGCAGAAATAATTTTATTTAACATCTTCGTCGGACCCCTGAATATTATCAAATATGTTGAAATAAGCTTATCTGTAAGCAGGAATAATTCCCAATAATGTTTATGAAGAACACCCAACTGGACATTAAACTCTCCACCACTAACTCAATTTGTAGAATATCAAACATCCCTATAAAGCTGCTTTGCTTTTAATGTGACTAAAACACATGTCCAGGAGTTAGACCACATAATGTAAAAGACAGTGTGTGCCCTCTCCAAGAATTTTATGGAGTACTAAGGAGCATTACACAATGTTATTTGCTTCAATTTTTAAAATAATACATGTTTTGTGTTTTCTTCTTTGGCAAAATTTCACTTTTGAAACAATTGAGAGACAGGGAACTTCTGTATTGCTGTCTGGGGAAGTTGAGCAGCTCTGAGTGAAAGAACACCAAAGCTTTTACCTAGAAATTACTACCAACTAGGGATGCAAGTCTCTGCTTCCTCAGGTCCCATTCATATCTATGGGGTTTATATTACTTTTGAAGGAGGTACTGCTCCCTTCCTTCTCTGGCACAAGAGTCAAAATTTCTCCAGAGCTGAAGTACTGTAAGAAATAAAAGCAATTAAATTATTGCTGGGAAAAATACAGCTGTATAGCAGCAACTGGAACATAGTATTGTTTGCAAGGAGTGGGGGATTCAGCATCTTTCACCTCAGTCATTGATGGCACACTCAGGGCTTCAGGGGACCCAAACCACATTAATACAGTTTGGCTGTCTTGGTGTTTCCCCAAGTCTCTGATGGGAGCATCAGCACACCAGCAGCCTATTCTGTGTTGTGCTAATTCCTCTCCCTTGAGTTATTTAATTATGTCTAGATATAAAGTCTGAAAAGCTCTATAAAATAATGCAATAACAAGCAGCACAGTATCTTGTGATACCACAGCAGCTCATACTTTCCATCACACTGCACACCCTCCACTCCCACCAATTGTCAATTTCAGCATGGTTTGGGGACACTCAGCAACTTCAAAGAAATGGCCTCAATATCCTTGAGGCTTTAAAGTTCAATGCATTATTAATGCTAAATTAATAGGGCTTCCTCTAAAAGGAAACCACTAAGTTCCTTCCTGATCAGCACATACAAGTATCAATGTCTCATTGGGTTTCTGCCCCCAGCTGCTCTCTGCACTCTCTAAACACAAAGTTACTCATCAGGAGTAGCACAAACAATTGGAGACTGTCTTGTTAGCTGCCACAGGCACTTTTTTTTTCTGTTTTCCCAAATCTCTCACTTCAGGAAAGTGAAATTACTTCTTTGTCAGTCTTCCCATGAAAGGGTTGTGTCTAGAATTTAAGCATTCATCATTGCTTAGGCAGACTCAAGGGGTAAAATTCAAAGTCTTCCAATTAATCTCAAAAATAATGGTATGGCATCAGTATCAGGTGCTTGATCCTAGAAAATACACACAGCCTCAAATCCCATGGAATTCTACAGCATGTGGAAACTTGCAGTGTATAACGCGATATGGAAACATTTCAAAGAGTTTCATATTACACAGAGAATTCAAAATGCTTAAGCAATACTACTATAACCATTTCCCATGGTTTTGACAAGGGACTTAACTGAAAAAGGGGAAAAGGTGCCTTCAATGTCCCTTGAGGACTCAGCAGAACTAGGAGTGGCAGTTTGTGCGTCTTGTATAAACTTTACTCAACTTGAGTCAACACAAACTGATGCCTATGCCTGACACAGGTAGAGTCCTTTTCTCCTGGCTGACACCCAAGCAAAAGCAATGTGACAAACAACACCATCCTTCAAAAGCTAATGGCAAAGGGGAGGCAAAATTATTTTGATTATATTGACCTGGATTCAGAGTCTCAGATTTTTAGTCATCCTGGGGCTGATAGGGCACTAATCCAGATCATCTCACAGCTCACTGGACAACCTAAATCCTCTGCACTTAAACTTGATGTCCTGGAGTTTTCTGAGATCACCAAGTCAAAAAAAATGTTTTCCTGACCATATGAGAGGGAACAGTCTGATTTTTATTTATGCCTCACCATATGCTACATATGAGGTGAAAAATTCCTGTAAAGACTGTACATGTGCTGTTAGCCCTGTCCCTGGGGAGGCTTCGCCTGGCAGCCAGTCCAGGGAGAGGAAGGTTCCATGATGGGGCTGTGAGTGACCCCCGCACTGGCCGGTGGGATAAAAAAATGCCTGGATGCCCAGGAAAAATGGGCTATGGGAGGAGACTTGGCAAATAAAACGAGTTAACTGCGACACAAGCGGGGAACCAGTTTCTTCGTGTTCCTTGGAGGGAGTGAGATCTCGCCTGGAGGGTTAGCTTGGCCCTCCTCCCGCCCCCGCCTGTTTCCTCTCTGTGATCCTGCTTCTTCCCTGGCTGTCTTCCCTGTCCACACGTCGTACCCTGTTTTGACGCTTTTGCCAGGCAGCTCCTTGCAGCCCTGGTGCTCACTCACTTCCCCAACGGAGCGGACACTGCCTGCACCCAGCCGTGGCCATCACCGCATTTCCCGCATTGCCCACGGCAGGCACAGCCCCAGTGCCAGCCACGGCCTGCTGCTCCGCTGTTCCCCTCACAGAGCAGCCAGAGCCCCAGTGCCAGCCACGGCCTGCTGCTCTGCTGTTCCCCTCACAGAGCAGCCAGAGCCCCAGTGCCAGCCACGGCCTGCTGCTCTGCTGTTCCCCTCACAGAGCAGCCGCTGCCTGCACCCGGCCGTGGCCGCCGCGCCCCCACCCTGGGACCTGCAGCTGCTCCAGGAGTGCGCCCGTGGCCACGGCAGCCTGTTCTCCGCCGATGGAAGGACACACAGCCTGCTGCTGTTCAGAAATCGCACCCAGTCCGCCACGGGAGCCACGCAGACTCACCGCAGCTTCCGGCACGCACGCTCCCGTCTGCAGAGCTGATGCTGACAGAGCGCCAGGGTTCTTGCGGGAACACCGTCCCTGTCTTCTGTTTCTCTTTCTGTCTCTTGTTTTCTCTCTCTGCTCTCTTTTCTTGTCCCCTTTGCTAGGAAAACTTACCCTTCTTTATCAATAAACAGTTCTCAGATATAGTATTGCCACGTTTGTGCTTCATTTTCGTCTGAGAAATCAATCAAAAAGAATCCTCCCCGACTCCCCTTTTACAGTGGGACAGGACACCATATAATAACATCTCTTCTAGCATCAAGATGGAATCTAGTGTTAAGACAATAAGCCAGGCTATGGATCCACTGAGGCAGTGGCATTATGACAGAAAATTGAACCATCACAGTGTGGCTTTATTGCAATTGCTCCTGACCATCACCACTGCAGTTTATACATGGCAAGTGTAGCGGAATCTTGGAATAGCAATGTACTTATGAAATTCCTTTTAAACTGCCCCAAAAGGTTAATATCATCAGGTTTGTTTCTGTGTGCTACCAAACAATGATATGTCATAGGTTATAAAAGAAGTCCAAGGTCCACATTAACAATATAGGGATTTTATGTTTTCTTCACTCACATTCCTGGAAAAACTGTGAAAAATAAGTGTTTATCGCTGGAGGCAAGAAAAAAGATTAATGAAGGATATTTGTTTCTGAGATGGTTGGGGAAGTTAGATCAACGAGTCTTTAGAGTCCTCAAAAAACCAGTAGATAATCTAGCCCTGCATCATCCAAACCTATGCTACATTGTGAAGTGCCATTATGCTTCCCTACCACATCATTAATGAACTCAAAACCATTTAATAAAATGAAGAGTAAGCCGAATCCCATTTGTATTAAACTGGCCCCAAGACAACCTTGAACACTGTGTGTTACCAGCAGTAACTTATTTTGCTTAATTTAAATTTACAACACAACATGAAGGTTAGGAAAGTAGAGAAGAAAATTAAGCAACCTTATCAACACCTCAATCCACTCACCAACCTGTACCCCAAATGAAGAGTAACCTTGATGGATAAAATGGAGCACACTTTTTACTTCTACCTGTTTGCCCTATACAACCAATAAAGTTACGATGAGAAGTTATCCAAACCCAGAAGAAAGGGAAGAGCAGCTTTTTTTAGACTTCTAAAACGAGATATGGGAAATCATTATGGAAGAACTGAACATGCAGTGGAGGAACTGAGGAGCAGGAGGAAAAGACATTCTAGTCAGAACAGCTGCCAGATAAGGCAAGACAGATAAGAAAATAACATATTTTGTTCATCCCAGTAGCCAGCCATGTTGTGTGTCAACATTCCAATTCATTAATTACTGCTTAGGTATTACAGTGATGGCACCCATAGCAATTAAACGTACAGCTTCTGTAGTCCCATATTTGGACTGTTTTCAAAAGACATTCCTAAAAATTGTACCAGCTTGGAAGCACTGTTTGTTTATCCTGCTTGTCAGATAAAGATGTGAAAGAACTTTTTAAAAATACTTTCTTTTTTACTTTGTCATGTTCCCAACCTTGCCAAGAGAAAAATCACTCTCCATACCTCCCCCTCAATGATTTCTGCTTCCCTGCAGTTCTGTGGACTATTCCCCAGAGAGTATTTCTACCATCCATCTAGTTGTGTTTATCCACTTATCTTGGAAGAAATAATTTCCTTCCCACTCATTGGGCTGATTCCTGAGGCAGCAGTGCTACTCTGGCACCTGGATGAAGCTATTCTGTTATCCTATCCCAACTAACAATATTCCTGACTTATAACAGTGCACCTTGGGTTCCTTCTGAACCCAACTGCATTTCTTGGCTTCTTGGTCCTTGCAAGGGTGTCCCCTATTCATCCTTCTCAACCACTTAGCCATGAGTCAAAAGCAGTAATTTGGATTTGCTTATTTTCTCTCTCCATTTTAGTTCTGAAGTTAAGATGGAAGATGTTTCATGCTGGCTGTGATGAACCTGCCTGCTTCATTTTTCTGGTCAGGAATTTTAATCGCTTTCTAAATTACTGATGTAGAAATCCCAGGAAGAAAAAAAAGCCCACCTTCCTTTAACTACCTGTTGTTCATGGCTTTGTCTACTAGTCTTTTGAGAGATGAGACTTTGGATACAGATAAAAGAAAAAAATTTAGAAGCCAACAAATGTAGGAATTTTAAAAATGTATCTATTTCAAAAGAACTGTAAGGAGAAATATGCCACTGCAGAGATTTCATCAGGGGTTTCCAAGCTTTCCCTCTTTTCATCTGTGTGGTCCTTTTTCTTCCAAGTCAAAATCCACTAAAGTTTCAGGCAATCTTTTATTCTTCCAGTAGCAAGAGGAAGGATTTTTTTTTTTTTTTTTTTGTGAGGGTAAAACCAAGAACTGGAAATAGAAGCCACAGATTTTAAATGTATGTGTTTCCTTTCTAACAAGTGTGGTATATCTAAAGCAGAGACACCTAGTAGTTTTCAATGTCCTTTGAAAACCAGAGAGCTTTACACCTCTTGTTCAAGTTTCTGACACCTGCCCATCAATAATACTCCCTGGCTACCTCATTTAATTTATAAAAATACTAAACAGTTGTCCATCTATTAATAGAAATAGATTTTAACCTTAAAAACCACAACCACAATGCAACAGTACAAAACAACATAACAGCAGTAACTCCTAGAGACCCAGTACACCAGCTTTCAAAATACCAGAAATAGAGGGAAATGTCCTTGAATTGAGGCCAATTCAGAGTAGCTTTGTTTCTTTCAGTTAAGATTCTTACTGTACTCACTTCTGATCAGAGAATGCTTCAATGAACAATGCATAATAACCCTGGCAAATTCATGGCTGTGCAGCTGCCTGCAGGACACACTACAAACCCTGGAGACACAGCCAGCCCATACCTGATTATCTATAAAAAAATGCCTGCTGAGTCTCCCTCATATGCTGAACACTGTGGATGAGAACACAGAACAATGAGAAATGCATATCTACAGGTCTACTTCCTAAACACAGTGTCTCCTGTACTTGCCTCCTTCCCCATTTTTCAGCTTTCCCACTCAAGCCTTGGATTTACAGATGAAGAAAAGGTTGGAGGTACAAATTAAAAAGCCAAAGAAAGGGTGGAAAGGCACACAGAAGTCAGTAATGATGCTGACGGGAGAAGTCTAACTCCTGTTACTTCCAGTCCTTTGAACTTCTAACTAGAATATACTGAATTTTATGCATAGTATCTCAGCCAGCTTCAGAAATCTTCAAGTCCACTTGAAATAAACTCCTGAATGCTAGGCAAACTACTCTGGAGATTAGCAGTTTCTAAAAAAGTATTTGGAATACTGAAATAAATCTATAATAAACAAAATATTGCTTGTGTCAACACAAAATAAGGAAGTTTGACATTAAAACAGATATTAAAATTGTCAGGAGACACTGAACCAATTCATTTTGGTTCTGTCCTTAGCATAAATTCCTGCTGAGCTGTTCATGAAACTCTACAGTGACCACCAGGGAAACCCGGTGAGGGCTGATGAATCCTACACACAAGCGAAGTCCACCATCCCTGGCTGGGTGACCATACAATTATGCAATAAACATTACTATTGATTCTGTAAATTTTATTTTGAGACCTGTTAGGCAGATTCTTAGGGTCAAACCTGAATGATAGAACTGGCAAGGATCTCACCTGGCATGAGACAAAGCCAGGTTTTCCCTCAGCTGCACAGGAAACTCAGCAAGTACGAGAAGATGCCAACTGATTTTACGCTACTCAGAGTCATCCCCACCCTTGCACACATGACTGGAGTTGAGCCAGCCACGTACCTAAAAGGAATCGTGTGTTTTCTTAAACCCTTCTGGTGCTGTGTATGTGGCATCTGTTTGTTTTTTCCCCAACACAACTTTGTGCAGCAATACGTCATTGATAAGACTGCTTTTTTTTTTTTTAGCCCCCTAGGAAGTTGTTGTGGTCATAGGGTAGAGCCAGTGTAAAATACAGGTCACTTGGGAGACCCCATTATTGTACTGGAGAACAGTTTAACCAAGGCTGCAGCTACTCCAAACTATTCTGTCAGACTTTTGACCAAATCCCTTCTGTGCCTGTCTCCAGCTCCCAAAGTTAGATCATGTCCTCTTTCCCTGGCTCTCCAATTCATGTGTTTTTATAGTCTTCTTATTGGCACAGCATAAGGAACTTGAGTCTATAACTCTCAGTAATGCCAGCAACCAGTATAACTCCCAGAGTTTTCTTGTCTAAGTGATGATTAATCAGATTTAACAAGACTGATGCAGCACTCTGCCGAACACGACACTTTGATAAATGCTGCTCTCACAGCAGCTAACACCAGGGGCATTCCAAAGCACTCAGACTGATAGGAATTCTCCTGATGATTTCAAATATGCACTGCGTACCAGTACAGAACAAACACAAGGTTTTTCATGACCCATCTGTATCAGAATCTTTCTTTCTGAGGAGGGATTTCTTTAACTGTTATTTTCTCAACCCTCAGCTGGGTTGAAGAAGATCTGAAGAATGTGGCACTGGATTTGTGCTGCTGCTGCCCAGCTCTGCTGGTTGGATGCAAGGCTATGCCAGGAGCACATTCACACAATGGTGATATTTACTCTAGCTCATTCTTTTCTGTCCTTAGAAAGCAAGCCTGAGTGAGTGGGAGATGTCAGGACAGTGCACAAAGCAAACTCCGACAATAATGAAATAAGTAGTATCTGTTTACTCCCAAAGAACCAGGAGACTACCCCAAAATAATAAACTTTGGGTTCAGGCTTTCTTAAAAGATGCTTTTCTTCAATGGCAATCTGGTAATGATCAATATTTATCCTAACAGTTGTAAGGCAGTATTTATTCTAACAGTCTTAGCAGGGATAACAGTAGATTGGATTTGAGTGGAAAGGAGATGTACACCCTTCCCTCTGCCCTATCCCAGAAACAGTTCACAGTAAAAGAACAATTTTTCTCCTTTGGGCTGTATTTAATTCAATTGCTCTACTTTTTGGTGTAATTGGTGTATGTAAAATGACACTTTGGCCTGACTGGCATTTAGCAAACTCTACCTTTACCAAATAAGCATGTAAATATATTCTTTCCTTTAATTCTTTAAGTAGCTATTTTACATCAAAGATTAAAAGAAAAAAAAAAAAGGTTTTGTGGACCATCAAGCTACATTACTGAGTATTAAAACAATCTCCCAAAGATTAGACATTCCATTTTGGAAATTAAATTGATAATCTAAAAGTGGTCACTAATCACTTTTCATCAGACATCTTTAAAGAATTTTCAATACACAATTTTAGACATGTCACAGATCAGAGGCTAAGCACACATTAAAATGTTAGGCATTCCCCATCCTGTTGCTATTAAACACAGCAGGAATCCACAGATAACTCTGCTGGAATTTGAGTAAATGTCAAGGTGTTCTGGAAGGTCAGCAAATTTCAACTGTCTCAAAAAGCACAACAATTTTAAAATCCTACCTACTACTGCCAATCTCAAGTGCCAGTCTTTCTGCTCTCCCCTCAACAACTTTTCATTCACCTCAGCTATAAAAAAAGTGACAAGAAATGCTAAAGACAGACTAACTAAAAAAAAGAAATTAACCCCAGACTCCAAAAGCCTGCTTAAATAATAGCACCATTTTCTGTCCATCTGCATTCGGCAACATTCTTGAATTTAGTGTGACATCATCTGCACTGGTACTGTGTTGAAATGTGGTAGACAGTAATAAATTACATGAGGGACATAAAATGGCCTATTTCCTTAGGTTAATTGTCATCCTAAACAGGCATTTTGTATCATTCATTGTATATTCATCATCATCCTTCTCCCTAGCACTCTTTCTCAATGAAGTCAGAGTCTTGTGGGGACACCCAGAGGGGCTCAATCAATTCATGTGAAGTCAGTCAATAGAAATTAGTACAGTAGTACCAGGGTTAGTGTCAAAACTCCAAACACAATTTCAACCATAAATCAGCATAAATGAGGTCACAATCCACTTAAAATGTTAACAGAGACATCTGTATTGAGTTTAAATAAAGTAATAAAAACTGGTGTAATTTACCCTATTTTGAGTATCAACTAGCTCCAAGCTGCCCTGCCTCACATAAATCTGCATTAAGAATAATACAAGATTTGGACCTGTGAGCCTCCAGACCGTCAAGGCAGCTTTTTCACTATTTAATAGTTTTTCTAGGCAATTATCTCTGTGAAATGCAGTGCAAAGCATGACCATTCTGATTTGGCAGTGAACTGTGAGTCAGCTGTCTCTGACCTACCCAGAGAGGTTTGTACACCCTGAGCAGCAGCATCTCTTTATTTCTATATAATAAGTAGTAGAAAATATTTTGAGATATTAGACTAAAAGGTATTGTAAAAGTAGAAAGTACTGCTTTAATAGCTTACATTTCTCCGGGCTTTGAAGTAAGAACCACAGTCATTCCTAATGGATGAGAACAGAACATCCTAATGGATGCTTTATTTAATTTCTATACATGCTGCCATCCTTTTATAAAAGGCTAATATAGAAATTTGTTAATACTTTTCCATGCATTGGTAGAGCTGGATGGTCTGTGATCCTCAATACACAAATCAATCAGCACTTCA
Organism: Vidua macroura; assembly: GCF_024509145.1. NCBI lineage: Eukaryota > Metazoa > Chordata > Aves > Passeriformes > Viduidae > Vidua > Vidua macroura. Next base: position 8,085,296 of record NC_071589.1, read on the forward strand.
GGGGATGGATGAAGCCCCTAAGTTACATATGGTCCACAGTCACATTAACAGTATCCTACAGTAACATGACAAAAAAGAGATGAATTTTAGTGTTTGCTCTTTCCTCTAAAAAAGGTATCAAAAAGACCTGTCTGGACTTCACGAAGGAAAAGGTTTCCAACCTTCATTCTAAACCACAGAGAACAAGAAGACTGCTCTCCTTACAAGGCTGTGATATCTCTGCTGAGCAGGACACAAAAGCTGTCTTGTTAAGGGTCTGATCTTCTTTTTCCTCTACTGCATCTGGTCAAATCCACAATGACTTCAACAGAATATGATCTGAACCCAGATCTGCACCCAACAATTATGGAAGAACCTAATGGTTCCTAGGTCAGATGATCTGTTAGAACTTCAGCTGAGGGTTGTAGTTGGAAGTAGAAAAGCTGGGTAAAAGGAGGGGACTGGCTTTGTTTTATGCTTTCCTTAAGATGGCTGTTTGAGGTTTTTTCCTTCACCCTGTCACTCAGACTGAACTTAGAGAGAAAGGGCTGCTGCTGAGACCCTCAGTGCAGAAGAAAACCCTCAAAGGCTCTTTAATTGAAGCCAACCAGCAGTGCCATAAAAGGCCACGTCAGCCAGACTTCCTGGCACTTCAAGGTACAAGTATAATGGATTTTTAGCACACGACTCAAACTTCCAAAATGTTTCAGTTTCATTCCCTGAATGAAAGAGGTGGTTTCTGAAGAGGTGGTGTCCCTTTTATTCAAATGTGCAAATGAAAGCCAGAGTCAGAGAAAGATTCTCTACCTTTTAGTAGACAATTGATAGCTCCAATGAATATTTTTACAGGATTTCGACACTTGTAGGTCATTTGATACATATAAAATATTTCTCCCATTGACCTGTTTCAGCTGTAAATACTCAGCACTTCTCCAAATAAGGCCTTGGAGGAAACTAGGAACACACAATTAGTGACCACCATCAAAAAATCTTAAAAACGGTTAAAAGAGTGTTGCCAAGCAACACAAATTCTGCCAGAGACAGTGATAAAATTCTATTCTCTAGATAAGCCTTAAATTCCTTTGTGACTATCTTTTTCTCTTCCTGCAATCCGTTACTTTATTCACTGCATCCCACCAACCTCTGCATTAAAACAATGATGTGCTCAATTAGTGTCTTTACCCACACAACCTTCGCAATGGAATTTCTAAAGTGTTAAGATAACTTTAGTTGTGAAGATGTACAAATTCTTCACTTGCTTCTCCTCTCATTTTTAAAGAAAACTTAAAGAAAACTTTCAAGAAAAAAAAAAAAAAACAACACCAAATAGCCTGATTTATTACCTACCAAGGTGATTACAAAATGAGGTCCTTCCAGTCTTTGTCCCTCACCTCATTACTTTTTCAAACTAATTTTCTCCCCTTTTTCTGTTTCTGCCATTCCATAGCTTCTCATTTGGGCACAATCTCCTCCACAGCAGATGTCTGCTCATCTGCCCACCCCAGCACAATTGTCTTCACCGAGCCATTCCCAGTTATAGCAGATCCCAAAATCTAGCCTAAAGCCCTTCATTTGATAAGATGTAGGCTTTGGAACTTATTTTGAGCTTACCAAAGAAATCTATTTCCCTCAGATGCCAACTCCATTTTTATCACACTCATATATGCAAATCTATGCATATATGTGGCGTGCATTTGTGGGCATGATATTTGCAACCATAATAATGTGAATCTGACTTATATGAAAGACCAACAGCAGATGAGATCAAGCAACCTGGGAAAAACGCAGGAGATGAGATATGAGTGCTTCCTTTAAGAGTGGGTTACTGAAGAGCTCCTGGGAATAGGAGAGGGGATATGCCTAGGGAAGTGAGCGCCTAGGCCAGCAGTTACAGCAGTGAAAGGACACTTGAGGAGCATGGACAGAACCAGGGGACACAGGTATTGAGCTGAGCACCTTCTTTTTCAGCTCTTCTTCTTCAAAGCTGCTCCATCTCCAGTTATCCCACTCCCTGGATTCAAGTGGAAACAAGCTTGGGAACTGCACTAGTAAGCAGCAAAATGTTGGAAAAAAGAACACCAAAATAGGCAGCAAAGAGAGATCCTTTATTTTAAGCCTTCCTGCCATAACAGGTAGAGGTTTAGGAATCTCCTGAGCCGGAGGTTCTGTTGCATTAACCTAGGAATAACAGAATAATAATCCTCACTGCTCTCACCTCTAGGAAGATGCAGTCTCTAGCTAGGACAACTAGGTGTATATTTAGAAAGATCAGTGGAGCTATGCTGACTTACTGTGCAGAATTATTTAGGCTGTAGTAGCATCCAAAAGCTCCAATTAGGAGGACAGTTCCATCCTGTCAGGCACCAGATGAATACCCACAGTCAGGCATGCCCTATTCCAGGGAGACAGGCCAGGCTGCCTTCATATGCTTCTAATTGGGCTCTCCTTGAAACTCATCCTGATTCTGCAACATTTGCAGATTGCAGCTGTTTGTTTACTTCACTGGACTGGAACATGAGAATTACTATAGTGCATCCCTTGTGGAATGCAGTCCTTGGCAGTAGACTAAGGGACAGAACCCAGACCTAATGGTAAGTTATAAAACATACCTTCGTCCTCCAGGCTCCAAATATTTGACAGGATCATCAATTTCTGTCTACCATGAAAAAAATTGATCTCAGCCCTGCAGGCTCAATAAACAGGACATTCATGATTCAGACATCTTGGACTGCCTATGGGAAGTTGATAGCTCCATCCAGGTCTTTCTTGACATTCTGACCTTCCCCTCCTTTTGGGGAGGAAACCATGGAAAGAGAATAAAAAGAAGAGATGACGTACATCCATCTTCCTCAGTTTTTGTTCTGCATCTGAAATGAACTGAAATCAGCCCTTTCTGAAACAGCCTTTTCTAATGCTTTTTTCACTGGGATATTAACATGTTATTTTAAACACCTTGTCTAATTGTCTTCAACAATGCAGAAATTCTGAGCACCTAAATATGACATGAAATCCATAATGACACTTATAACTAAACAACTCTATGAGAGGGATCATTAAACTCATCATAGACATCTTTTAAAAAAAAACCCTGTTTTGAGGCTGATAAAAGAACAAAAGCAAAGTCAAGGTCCCAAGTTCAAATAAATCCTACCCTGTAGATAACAAGCAGAAGATTCTCTTGGGGAGAGTGGGAACTAAAACCAACTGTTGCCTTTCTTCAGGAACAGGGATGTTAGGTAAGGCACAAGGGAAAGGAAGCCACATAAAACACCTGTAATATTTCAGCCTCACCAAAGTTGTACCTGGGAAGGCTTTTACTGGCAAGCATCCAACTCTGTCAGCTCTTTGTTACATAGTGGATTTTATTCCGAAGCTGAAGACCTTCAAAATAACAAAACCATGCAAAGCAAAAGCAGATTGACTTTTTGGCAGGAAGTCAATGTGCAAATACTAATGAAATAATCTCAGTAAGCAGTCAGACTCTTCAAAGGTCAACAGCAACACAGCGGAGAACTTCAGCATTTAAGCTATTAACAATTCTGTCTTCAAGGATTCTGGCAGCTTCTGTGCTCTAAGTTAAGGGTTTTAAAAAAATAATCAAGATTTGATGACTGAACAGTCAGGGTCTCTACATCTCTATTTCTGTGACTCTTCAGACAGAGAGATTGTCTTGTTCCTATGGGAGCTACCAATCCAATTCCTAACTATTTAGGACCAGAACCAAAAGCAATTAGGAAAGTGGACTGTCATCAATACTCTTTCTCATTTGTTTCTGGCAAAGTACAATATGGAACACCCAATCTCAGTGCTATCTTCCATTACCTGCATTCTCCCTATTAATCTCTATCTTGTTCTTTTATCTATTTCTCCACCCTTCAACCTTCACAACCAAATACTCTTCGTTTCTCAGTAAGGGAGATCCCACACTGATCTCCCCATGTCCTTCTTCTCTCCTAACTCAGAACTGAGGATTGGGTTGCAAGCAATGACAGACAATGGTGAGGAGAAAATTACGCTCAGGAATGAAAGTCAATGATCTCAAACTGCCCAAGCTTTGAAATACCTTAGGTGAAACTCACTTGCTGCCCCACAGTCCAATTTTGGTAGAGTGAAAGTTAGTGGTGACAACTTCAGTGTTTATATTGGGATCAGAAGCAAGACTCCTGGAAGAATTAAGCACAGCTTAAATATTCCAATTATTCAGTGAAGCACCTTCAATTCTCATTTTTACTACTTGAAATTATGGAGCACTGATACATTTCCTATACTGCACCTTTAGGAAACAGGATCAATCCTGCTCTGCTACTGACAAACACCTCATCACTGGCATGTCAAAATTAACAGTTAATATCAATTAATTCTGTATTAATCCTGCTAAGGGACACAATTTCTGTTAACTGTATATGAAGGAACACTTTATTCCACTCTTCACTATCCCACTCTTCATTTTATTGATGCTGGGGACTTAAAAAATCTTATTTTCTTGTTGCTACTTTAGATGGTTCCTTCATATTGCAAAGCTCCCTGAGTACATTGTAAATTGCCAGGAAAAAATGTGCATATAAGGTAGACAATCCTCTTATCTATGCTCAGAAATTGTACTGGAGAGATTTAGACTGGTTTAATTGGATTCACTTCAGCATCTTCCAAATAAACAAACTAAATTAATACAAACCAGGCTAACTTCATCCTAGGACTGCCTATACAGTATTTTGTAGGCCTTTATTGAAAGTGGTTTTTAATTTAAAATACCTTTTTGTTCAGCCTTTGCTTTCAGAACATTAGAAAACAGAAAATCATAAACAACAAATGCAGAATTCTATGACAGATTACTTGATTTTTACCCCTTGCTGTGCATAGTTCAAACACAGAAGGGTTGTTTTTGTTCTGTAAAAATGGCAGGGGTAGATTTCATTTCCACTTATTGCAGTACTACATTTGAGCCTCCTTATCCCTAACGCGGGTCAGCTATGAAATGAATGTGAACTAAATCCTAACTCTCCATGAACCATGGAATCAACAACAAGTTAACCTTTCTAATCCAGCACTTTACTAAAGAAAATAAAAGCTTCAGAGGAACAAGAAGGGAGCACCAAGTTTCTGGTTATATTGATGTGTTTGGGATTGCCAGTCAGACCCCATTAGCTCCAAATCAGAGCAATCAACAAGACAAAATGAGAATTCTTATCTGCTAGTTGGGTTTCTGCATCTCTCCCCATCAATTTAAAAACATATCGAAAGTGAATTCCACACTGGCATGAAGCCCTTTTGACTCACACAGTTGAGTGAGCCTCTTTGGCAAAGACACATCCAGAGTCAAACAGCCTCAATGGAACATCTCTGTATTTCATCTCCTCAAAGTGTCACAACTGGGGACAGAACAGCAAGAAGAGCTCAGCATTACAAAGAAAGTGACCTCAAGACAACAGAAAAGCAGCTCAAGTGACATGGAAATGGAGGTGGGCCACTAAAGGCTACAGACATATAGGTTTTATGTCCAGCATGAAGTCATTTAGGTAAAAAGGAAGACGTGTCGACTATGACACTACCAAAGCACACATACAGCAAGTATGGAAGAAACACAGATGTTTTACTCAATCTGTGAGAATTTGCTTTTGTTCTTTTATCAGCCTCAAAACAGGGTTTTTTTTTTAAAGATGTCTATGATGAGTTTAATGATCCCTTTTACAGAATTGTTTAGTTGTAAGTGGTAGTATGGATCTCATATCACATTTAGGGGCTCAGAATTTCTGCATTGTTGAAGACAATTAGACAAGGTGTTTAAAATAACTTGTTAATATCCCAATGAAAAAAGAACTAGAAAAGGCTATTTCAGATAGGGCTGATTTGAGAGCAGATTCACTACTAATGGCCACTAGGAAAATGTAAATTCATTTCAGATGCAGAAGGAAAAATGAGGGAGATGTATATACATACCTGGCTAAGTTAGACTCATTTCACCAATGTATTTATAGTCTATAGCAACAGCTCAAAATCCACTGATAGTGAAAATTGTGTAGGAATAGCACAGTAAGTTCAAGGCTTCTAAGCAGTCACTACAGTAACATAATCCATTTCCCAACATCTTTGCAGGCCTTGGAGAGGTGTAGATGCAGATTTAATGAGCAATGCCTACCATCTGTTAATACTGCCTCTAAGAGCAACTGAGAAAAAAACCAGGAATACCAAAAGCGCATGAGATGGCAGAAGCTTTAGGAAAATGGACCATCAATAATCAGGTTTTCTATGTATGATTGCTATAAAAACAAATTCCCAAAAATGAGCAGACTGTATTTTTATTTTGCAAGACTTACAATATTTAAGTCAGTCTTGAACCTGGATTTAGCCAGGCAATAAACATTCAGGTTAACAGAGCTAGTGAGCATATCAGGTTCACCAAAATGCCTGGAAAAATACCACAACTCAGGACCTGAGCCTGCAGGATCCAAGCTCTGGGCTCACTCCTTTGTTAATGAACTAGAACAGCTTTTTTGAGTTATGCTGATTTACATAAAGTATTGCCTATATAAGAAAGTAAGACAGTATTTTCTCATAGCTGATAGGACAAAAACTTCATTTTCTTCATCCAGTCATATACATTTCAGTCTTTTATTATTAATTTCTTCTTCATCAAGAAAGCTTGCCAGAAATTAATTTAAGTGCTTTGGGTTTACTTCTCAGTTCCAGTTTTATTTGAACACAATATTGAATCTGGAGGGAAAGACATAACTGGAGGTCCGTAATTTGCACAATGAGGTATCTTTGGCCTACTTTGTCCTACAAAGATTTGTGACAAGAACAGATGTAAAAGCGCCTTGCAGTCCTTAATCAAGACATACTATTAACTGAGATAACCAGAAGGCAAAAGAATAAGCCAAGTCACCAGGGTTCAGAAACAAAGATGCTTGCATGAGATAAAGGGTTTATTTTAATCCCAGGAATTCCCTGGCAGAATTTAAGTTAATTATAATGTTAAAGGCACATTACCTTGCTGTATGCTAGTATAAAGATGTAGAATACATTCCTAGTAATTTAATAATAATCAAATTTTAGCAAATATTGACCCTTTGAATCAGAAATGCATTATTTTTCAGTGATTTTAATGGGTTATTAATTTATGCAAGTTACAAAGAGAGATTACTTCCATTTTCCAAGCACATTATTTCAAGTACAGTTAAAACACAAAACTATACTTTCTTCTGTTTCGTAACTACTGCAGAGAAAACAAAGGCAAAAAATCCCTGTTTGTTTCACCACAGAAAGACGGGAATCAAAACCACATTCAGAGCAAGATATAATTAGGTGATAATTCAACCATGTTTCCTATTAAGGAGACCGTTGCATTGAACTTCATTTAAACACCAAACCTTGTTATTTAGAGATAGACTGCCATTATTTATTCAATCAAAACAAAAATAAAACATCTCATCTGTATGTCATACAGACACTGTGTATACCCACACCACTCTGGCAGGCACCAGGTACTCAGCTCCTTTCATCAAAGGAAATAATTATTGAAAGACTGTATTTTGCATTCTTCTAGAACTCAAAATCAAATTCTTCTTTCTTTAATTTTACTTTTAGCATGGGGCATGGCACCAAAGTGCAAACACATGAAAGCCAAAAAAAATTCCTATTCACAGTTCTTCATATAGAGGTGGTAAATAGAGCCCAAAACACACACACAAGGTGCTCCATCCTTCTCCTTGCCCCATGTAAAGACATTCCTACAGATAAAATGCCCCCCAAACTCTCCCAGCCACAACTACAGTCTGGTTCCTTCCACAGCCTATTCCCTCTGCCCTAACTTTTGTCTCACCTATACTGTACTGATGAAGACCTATTAAAACGCTTATTTACAGACCCCTGCTGAAACCCCAAACCACTGCTCTGTAGTGTCCAAAATTACCTCATGTCTCAGTAGACAGATGACTTCTTTCATTATTTTCTTCCTCTGTGTTTTTGAGGTTTTTTTAATTTGTACATTGTTTTTTACCTGGAGACTTTTTTTTTTTTTATACCTGCACAGAAATTAAGTACTGAAAATAAGTCCAGACACTCACTGTGCTAGATCTCTGCAAAAAGCTCTGGGCCCTGACACTCCAAATACTCTGCTAGTTTAGAAAAACGTAATTCTGCAAAAGCTTGAACAGCCATTTTGACTTTGGCCACATCCTCAAATGTCAGTAAAAAGCACCTGAGGTGACAACCACCCCTGTTAATGGCAGACAGACTGAAGGGACATAGGGGCTGTCTTAACAGTTAGGGAGAGTTATACCACATTTAACTCTGTACAGCACACATTTGTTGTTGAGTTGTACCACATTTAACTCTGTACAACATTTTATTTCTGTACTTCTTATTTTAGCTTCTACTAATGCCAGCTCACATCTAAACAATGTAACGCTTTCTTCATCCACATTTATTAGAAATGGCACACACCCTTAGTGTGCTCTAGAATAGGGGAAATAAAAAAGCATAAAGTTCACTTCCATTCAAGAATAGCCAAGATCAGTCTCAAAGAGCAATAAATAATAAGACACTGCTAACACCAAACATGAAGAAAGACAGTTAAAACTGTTACAAATCCATATCTCTCAGTTACTTAACAATCTGTAGGTTCAGTCAATTTAAAAGATCTAGGAACAGGGGTTTAGTGGATTAGTAACAACAGACCATTAATCTCTGCAGCCTCAATTTTAATCCAGCAATAACTGAAGTAATTGAAAATCATTCTGACACGTGACTAGTAAAGCTCCTGAGCATGGTCCTCTCCCATACCTTAATCCCCACTGCAGAGGTCATGGCACCTTTCTAATGAGACTATTTACCAAGGGACCTCTGCTTAATGTTTAACTAAACTCTAGGCCAACATTTATGGCTGAGTAATTCCTCTGCACACTACTTCCCTGAATTAACAGCGGATTTTAAAGATTTTATTTTGCATTTCATTTCAGCCTATATTAGCAAAGCTTGCTTTCTTTCCTGAAAAAATATCCAAAACAAAATTGTCAAAAACAAATACTCATTTTCTACATAAGATTTTAAAAAAACATGTAGGAATTGATGACTGTCATCCTAGGCAAATTCCAGGAGATTACTTCTGTACGGTTTATATAATATCAGTAAAAGTTACATCCAAAAAACTTGAGTTTTCAAAATAATGCATTAGTATTACATCATATACTCTGGTTTTAAATATAAGAATGCTTTATTTCAAAGATACTAACTTCTGGAGTATTCAGTGACTAGAATAAATTCTTAAATGACCAGTAATGTGATGATATTAAGCGATCCAGACACATTTCATCATTTAGTCCTCCACAACGGTTATCACCATATCAGTAAAGAAGCCACTGAAAGGGACACATTGCAAAAAGGATTTGAATTCAGCTGTTGCTTCCTGTGGCCTGAAATCTGAGCCACAGGTTCCTTTTCAGGAGCATTAAAAATAAGATGCTGACTACCTTGTAATCAGAAACACTCTTTTATTACTGCAAAGTAAATTAAATATTTAAAAACATAAGAACACAGCAGACACAGAAGGTCCCAGTTACATAGAGCAGGGAAAAGGGAGTGTTCTGAGAGTTACCTGCTGCTGTTTTTCAAGGATTAAGTAGCACCAAACTAGGGACAAGGGCTGGAGGAGAGAAAGGAGAAAGTCTGCAAGCTCTGTGCCCTTTGGTAGATATAATCCAAATACATAAATATGATGTAAATGTATTGCAGAGATGTCCAGCTTTTTTATAAATAGTACAAAACTTTTTTGTGTGTGGTAGAAATTGATTCATAGTACTATAAATGAGCTTTACCTCATTTACAACATGAGGAATTTTTCTGCTGACACAGACTGAATATGCCACTAGCAGTGGAGAAGACGTGTTTGCCTTGCTTGGTCCCACACAGAGGAACAGATCCTCAAATATTTTGTATTTCCCCCCAAACAGTTTTCTCTCAGTCTAACTAAACTCTGCTTAACCAATCTAACCTCTGCCAGCTGCTTCCACAGAACTAGCATGAAGTGTCCCAAACATCTCTGTAGGTACCACCTGGTCCAAAGGTGAGTCCCCATTCCACTGAATGTCCTCTTTATATCAGGACTTGAGGTCAAATCAAGAGAAAATTAAAATTTGTGCTGGGAAGAAAGTGGAACAGAAACTCACATATAAAAAGCATTGCATATTACAATTCATCTCTTGTCATTTCAGTTTTAAGTTTTCTGGTTGTGTTTACTATTGTGGAAGATGGTGTTTGTTTCTTTCAGGGCATCCATACAGTGAGAATTAACAAAATACAATCAAGTTTATATGAATTCTGATTGTACAGTTTCTCTTGTTGTGTTCATCACCCTAGAAAAGCCTGCATCTTTGCTTTACCACATACAGAACTGAGATTATTTTACCCAGACAAAAACCTATTTTCTATACAACTGTATAATTTAAAGAGAGATTATGAAAACTTTTGCTCATCTTAGCTGGGCTTTTCCTAAGGTTTTGTATTATTCATGTATTATACCACTGCTACTCCTTGCTTCAGCAAATCACTTCAGCACATCCTTAATCTAAGTTGTTTTATACAATTACATGTTAAGACTCAGATTCAGCAGAACACTTAAACATGTCTTCTAAGTTTTGCATTTTGCTGAATCTGGCTGTTATATATCAAAATAAAACATAAAGAGGATGACTCAGTTTTTAGCTTTTATACTTATGCTACCTAATAAAATAAATCTTATTATTTATTACTGTATTTTCCATCCTGTTTCACAGTGAGCTAAATACCTGTGACTCTAGAGCAAAGGCACAATTACAGACTGGCAAAGATGAATTGTTAATAACTTGGAGAGAGTGCTAGGGGGGGCTACTGAAGATAAAAATTATGCACCTGCAGGTAACCTGAAATTCCAGTTGGAATTACTGCCACACAGTACCCTCAGAATTGTCTGGGCAAGCAAGAGGAGACTGTGGAGTCCTTATAGATTACTTCATTTTCTTGCAGGTACAAAAACCAGTATGACGATAAGATAATGTTTATTATGAATGTGAACAAAAAAAAAAAATAACCCAAAACCCCACAACTGTTGAATTCAGGTGATTATAATGCAAAATAAAAAATGGGAGGAGTTCAGACATGATGGGCAAAATGCCCTGGGGTGAGGTTTCACCCTCAAAACAAATTCATATATGTATTCACAGTATATCCAAGAATTCCAGCAGTACAGAAAGGAACCTGTTGGGCTGCTGAGAGCAAATTTCAGAGAGAAAATTTAGGACCAAAATCTATGATGCCCTTTACTGTGTGTTGTCACCTACACCCACATTGAGGGGATGTGAAACACGAGGCAGCAAAGTGCTGCACTTGGAGGAACCCACTCATTACTCACAGCCCAAATAGAACCAGAAAAAGGCCAACTGAGTGAATCTTAGTAATTTAAACAGAATTTAAATAACACACATTTATGGAGGAACCTTGTCTGGATCTGAATTTTTCCTTAATATCATGCTAACTCCTGGAAACCAATTTAATTCTAATTGATTTAATTCTTATGTATACCATAACTGTATCTCTCAATAACTTCACTGCATGTATGATGAGGAGAAAAAACACCTTGTAGTAGAAAGGCAAAGAGAGAAGAAGGATCCAGGTCGTGAGGGGACACACCAGGGCCCCTCTGTGACCCTGCACTCACTGAGGGGATCCAGCCCCACATCCTGACCAAAAACACAGGCTAAAGACAATCCTTGTGTTACAAGGCAGAAATGAGAGTGAAAATGGACTGCAACTACTCAAAGTCTTGCTGACTGAGTTTCCATGTGACATTTTACCTCAGCTTCTCCATCTGTGAAAGTGTGGCCAACACTGTGTATTCCCTGCAAACTGCTCCAAGTTCTGACACCAAAATTCTTTATATTTTTTAATTGAAACATAATGCAAAGCTCTTTCATTCATACCTTTCATTCTAAGAAAAATCAAGACAAGCAGCCCCATTCAGAGAACTCTCCTGTCAGTAAGTGTTTACACACACCCCAGCAGACGGATTAAAATCTGCACAGGGTCAGAAAAACTCCTTCCTTTTCCAACAGTGGGGACAATCATAGGGTCACTCAAACACCTTTCCCTTCCAGCAGCAGCTGCCCTTCCCTTCCAAAACTGCCGCTTCCCACGTGGGAAATAGCAGGCCTCAACTCCAAGTCATGTGGCATTCCACTGATGTAGAAACAAACAGTTTCTCGCTCTGCATAAAATTTCACTCCCAGGAACACTACTGAAGTACTGTGATCCTTTTTTACCAGCAGGTATAAATTTTCAGCACCATCTTTTTCCTGAAGTTTCTTTTCTCTGCCATGATGGCAAATGCAAGTTAATGCTCTTTCTAGCAGCCCAAGAAGTCACATTGCCAAACAAACTTCAACTGTGGCAGCAGGAACCCTTCCTGACCTGCTCCCTTAGCTACCCAAATACCATCCTACTGGAAATGGTAGGGTTTGCTGGAGGACATAAATCACTTCAAACACTTGTTTTCCATGGTCACATGTACAAAAGATCCTCCTCTGGAACTCATTACCTTTTTCTTTTAGCATTAATAATCCATAGGAGTCCTGCTGGCAAAGCAAAAAAATCCTTTTAGGATTATTCCTGAAGCAGAACAGGGCTGTATAGTAGTTAACAGCAAAGAACTTAAATTGGAAACAACCCACAAAAATGACAAGAGAATGATTTTTCAGAAACTACATTTCCCTCTAAATTCATCTACCCAAATGCTATTTCCAAAACATAGAGATGTCAATCCATTTAGAGGGAAAAAAAAAGGATAACGTTGCTTAGCTGCCTCCTCCACGCATGTGCTTAGAAGCCTCTTTGGTCAAGTTAGTGCACAATTCTTTCCATTCCATACTTAAAGCTTAACCAAGTTAAGGACTAATGATAAAGGGAGGGAAAAAGACTGTATGCTTATTTTAGTATTTTTCTAAAAAGTACATCCTAATTAGTTATTTGTGGCTTACAGCTGCTGTGGTATTTTTCTGGCAACAGTATCAGAAAAGTTAAAAACTGTGGGGCATTTAAGTTTAATGCTATTTTTACTACAGAAATACCAAATGCTACAGATTCATGAATTCAAAACAGAAATGTTTTCATATAGAAACATACATCTGACAATGAAAGTATTTATTTACTTTAGTTCTGACCACTGATTTCAGAATGCAATGTGTGTGGAAACTGATCACCTTCCACTTTCCAAGATGAGTAAAATTAGATTAAATATTTTAGGGCTGTGATCCTGAAGGGCTTTATACCTGGCAGTCTACAGGAGCACAGACACCTGCCATCTAAAGCTTTTCTCATTGTTGACAGTTCAATTTTTGCAATTTTTAAGGCCCAAGTCCCAGTAACACCAAAGCCCTTTATAACATTTTTGGGAGTTACAAGGACTTTTAGGGTAGATGCAAATCTAGGTTACTTTTACCTCAACTGTCACCTGCTAAGCACTACATGACAAATTCTGCCATATTGGCAAATTGGAAGTTTACACTTATGAATACCTATGTGTATGAATGAGGCACTACATCACCAGAAAGGCACTACACAGGATCTAGGTCTACCATGTTTCAGCCCTCTATTTTCATGACAATAATAACTTGCTATTTTATCTCCAAGAAATTCCATTAAAAGACCCTTGGCAGCTTTTTAACTATCAATCATTAAAACCAGTAATAAAATACTCTACTACTTTGAATTCAACTGTAAATAGGTTTGGCTGTAAAGCCTCCCCTCTCTCAAATGCCAGATTATTATCCTTTGGAAAAAAAATTACTTTCCATTTATTTACAAATAATGTTTCAATTCATTTACCACAGTGCAATTTTTTTTTGCTAACTGTACTTTCCGATTGCATTACAATGGAAATGCAGTCCCATTGTACAGTGTTGCCTGTAAACAAGTCAATTACAATTTGATCCCTATTTTCTATTCCTCCCAACATGGTGTGCAGTAAAGATAAAAGCAAGACAGGAGCAAAATAACACTTATCACAGTATTTCACTATTGTCCATAACTGACTGTCATCTAGTTTCATCTGCTGCTTGAGCTGGTAATGAGATAATGATGGAACAGTTTTATACAGTTTTCTATTAACAGCCCAGATGGGCCAATCATCCCCTTCAGTCTTTGCCATGTTAAGTTTAGCCATAAACAATCAGCAACTATCAAAACAGCAACTTCCTCCTCAGCTGAATTACCACCTTTCAACCAAGAAAAAAAAGTGATACTTTGACCAATAGCAAAAGAGATAAAAACAATATTTTAAAGAAAGCAGGAATTCCTTGTTCATTCACATGCAAGGAATATTCAAAATGCAAATGCAAACCCATTTCAATCCTTGCTATATTTAAAATCTAGCTGCTGTAGAATTAAAAACTGAGAACTTTCCCAAAATGTCAAGGGCAAAACTTCTTCATAGCCTCAGCTGCATTTTAAAGAGCACCCTTAAACTTGAGAGTGTTTAATTAGAGTGCGGTTTGATTCCTTATTTTAATAATTTTGTCTTGGTATCCAGTTCAACTGGATTACGAGGCAACACAACAAAGTAAAGAGATTTGAAAACTGGGTATCTACATCACTGAGATTTGGAAAAGAATAGCAGCAATAACAAGTTTCTTTCCACCAGCTTATTGGATGGAAAATAGCTCAGCATAATATGTGCAAAAACTATTCATAAACATTCCCCTTCTACTACCTTAACATAAGCTAAAAATATGTGTGTTGTTCCAGCACTTTAGTGCCTATCTGGTCACGCTCTAGTTGTAAAACTAACAACGAAAATAAATAAAATGATAAAAATACAAGATATGCACCCCCAAAAAAAAAAAAGGTTAAAGCAGACATTTACAGAAGACTACAAAGGCTATTTCCACAGAATTTTAAGCAGAAACATCTTTAGCCCTTTTAAGAAGGTGGAAAAAAAAATCACTAAAATGAGAAAGTATTCCAGAGCTGAGGAACAGAGAGTCTCCAGATCAAACCTATGGTCCCTCCATTCTGTGAATGTGAGCAGACAGACTGAATCTAAAGCTATTTCTATGACACTATTTGAGGATAATTAACAGTTTCACATTTTTGTCCTAACATAATGAACCATTCACTGTTCTAATGTTGGACATTAGAGCTTTGATATTCTTCTCGTCTACAAGAGTACTTCTGTTTGAATTATCTCAGATTGTGTGATGCTATGAGAAGAAGAGTTATCAGACCTTACAGACCATGATTCAGCAGGTAGTTCCAGCCCTGGCATAATTTAGAGTTCCTATAGGGCATCTCTGTGTTATGCTAGGTAATAAGAGCTCAGAGACTGAGGAAGCTACAAACAGAAAAACAAGAGCGAATGTACTCCAAATCCACCTCTAGTCCTCAGTGCCAGGAGATGCCATATCAGATGCTCAATACATAGTGAAATTCCTGGACAGATGAGGGGTTTTACACCATCTCAGTTGTTCACCATACATGATTTATGGCACTTGTGTGTTGCCAAATAGGCCACAGAAGTTGCATCATAAAAGGGATTTGGCCCCATGTGCCTTGACAACATGGCAAAGGATGAAAATACTTCCATATAACAAGACAGCTTTCATCCATATTAGTTCCCAGAAACCAAACCAATAAGGGATAGTAAATCAATTCATAGGAAGGCACAAATATGTTGACCAGGCAGGTTTTAGAAATAATTTTCTTGACAGAAAATGTACATGGAAACCTTCTTAATCAATACTCAAAACAACTTCATTTTCTTATTTAAACTAAGAATCCTGCAAAGTTTTGAAAACAACTTCCTAGCTTTTTTTTTCTTGAAATCAATTGTTAATATTTAAATTCACAAAAAACCTTCCTTATGGTTCATACAAATGATTGTGTAAGCAAAGGTGACAGCCACCTGAGAACACTGATGCAAATTCATATTCAGTGGTATTATTACTCAGGAAGGAAATTCTAGACATCATACAGCAACTACTATCTTCTTTGTATGAAAACAGTAGAATTCCTGCGCTAGGAGTATCTGCATCTTCAAAGGAACAACATCTAGCAAGGGCTTATTCCAGCATTCTGTCTACAGGACATCTTCACTTCCTCTGCTCTGTGCTCCTTCTGTGCTGAACAGTATCATTAAAAGGACAAAACCTCAAAAGTCGTAACACAAATAATGACTATTTTTCTCAGAAACTACAACTCAAAGGACTTAATATGACTTTGAAGGAAAGCAAGGGCTTTCATTTCTGTCTAAAGGACAGAAATGTTTTTTGTGGTTCTTCAGTCTGTTTGTATTTCTCATTTGCATCTGCACAAACAAGCAATTCCAAGTCGCAAAAACCTTAATTCAGTATGGCAAGAAAATATTCAGTTCCCAAAGTCCACAGATAAATTATTTCCCAAACACATGGAAGAGCCAGTAATTAAAAAAAAAAACCAAAAGAATTTCTAAATCTCAGTATCATTTCTTCCAAAACAATCAATCTCTCATACACACAAGTAACTGACTCATAAAAACTTTTAAGTATAAAATATTTTGAAAATATATATACACCTCTTTTTAATAGATTAAATTACTTTCCATATACTAAGTCTCCAAGAAATTCATGAATGTAAAAGACACCAAAAAGTCAACTGTATATTGTTATCATTACTTACTTGAAATAAGAAACACAGCACAAGTGCTACATTCAGCATAATTTATGCTTAAACATTGTATAAATACATGGCAAAAGGTATAACACTGAACCTGTGTTTAAAAAGTTTATTAATAATGATTAAAGAACTTAACAGTGTTCAATTCAGTGAATGACATTATCCCTTTGAAAAGCAGCCCCTAATAGGTCCTAATCCAAATAACCACTGGAATTAGCAGGAGGAAGATCACAGGTTTAAATAGACAAGGAATCAAGCACTTGCTAATGTTCAGGAAAGATCCATGTACAGCAGACTTGTCTTGAGTCCTCACTGCTGAAACAGCTGAATGAATAAGAAAGAAAAAAAAATAGAAAATACTGCCACACTCCTTAATTCACATTCCAGTAATTTGCAGCACTCGTGCTCAACTAGTGGGTTTTTAAAGTAACATGTTGAATGAATAACCAGTGCTGAAGTGCTAAAATACATCTGCAATCCTGTGCTGAGGCAATCCCTTAACAGGCTTCATGACATCTCCTACTTGCACTGTTATCCAGACATTCCAGCTAGATAATTTGCTACAAAACCCAGTGTAAAAAGGATAGCAGAGGCAACATGCAGAGCATTAGTGCCAGTCAGATATCTACAGATCTTAATCCTTTTTACTAAGACGACAGATAGTGAGGATTCCTGGAAAAAACCAAAAATCCCCAGGTAAAAGAAAACAAGGCTGAAGCATGTATACATCCTCTGTGTGGTCAAAATTATCTGAAACCACAGCTTTAACCATGTGGCAGAAGCATTTCACCATTCACTTATTCCCTTTATTCCCTCAAAAAAAAAAAAAAAAGAATAAAAAATAGAAAAAACAAGCAGACATGGTGCGAGTGTGCACAGTATCAGGTATTAGTGCTAGAGGGAGATGGAGAGCGATGGGAGCCCCTGCAGGACTGATCCAACTGGTTCAGAAGCCTGGGCTTCCCCAGAGGAAAGGAGGGCAGGAGCTCAGGGAACGCTGACAGCTAAAAGCATGGCATAAGTAGCTGCACAGAATAGGACAGCTTCTTTCTGTCTCAGGATATTACTGTCATAATGGCCAAGAGAGCGATGAGCTGTGGTTTGCTATTCTCACTGTGGTACTTTAAAAAGTACCTGATTTGAGGAGCACTGGACAGGTGGCACATTACACTGGGCTAAATAGCTAAGTGTGAGATTTCAACGACAAGAGGCAGCAGGTTTTGCTGTTCTAAAAATCGAGAGCGCGAATTTTTCTGATGGTACCAATGGGTAGGAGTGGAAGGTCAGCCCAGGGTGCTGGCAGTGTCACCCGGGTGCCTGGTGGCAGATGGTGCCAGTCTGTAGGGATAAAAGGAAGGCTGACGCATACCGTGGGCTGACAGCGATGCTATTTGCTCAGGAATAAAGGAGCTTTGGGGTAGGTGCAGGCAGGACAAATTAACAGGGATGCTGAGCACCCAGCGTTCCTGTGTGCCCAGCCCATGGGCTGGAAGGGTGGATAAACTGGGAGGTGCTGCAGGAAGTGCAGTGGGGCTCACAGCTGCCAGGGGGTATGCTGCAGGTGCCACCGCCTGGGGGCTATGGCTGGGACACAGCCCAGACCAATCTCTACATGGTCCCAGGAGAGCTTTGGAGCTGCCTCTCCCTACGGGCATCCAGGCTGAATACTGAGATGGCCACCAGGACTCTGGATCTCCCTCCAGCAGTGCCATGCTTGTGCTGCTTGTGTTCCTATTCTGGACTTATGCAATGGCTGGAAGGCAGAGGCAGCCTGTGGGAAGTGGAGCTGTGGGAGATGAAGGCAGCCTGCACCCCAATGGGGTTCCCTCAAGTGTCCCAAACTAGAAAACTGGCCACCTCACTGCTCCTGCCTCCCGCAACATAATTTTCCAGCATGACCAACATGACAAATTAACAAGGGAGCTAGAACTTTTGCAGTCAAAGAGAGTGTTTTCCCCAATAATAAATTGTTCAAATCCTTTATGCTAGACCTAGCCATGCCTATTCATTAATTGGACAGGCTCCAGTGACAACTGAAATGACCTGACTTTCTACATATTGAAGGGAGAGCAATCTTTGCGAGCTTAAAATAAAGCTGTAAATCCCAGCCAGCACAAAGCCCCCTGAATGGGCTTTTATGAAAATTATGAAAATAATTTTCAGAGCACAGACACAATAAAGCTCATTTTAAAAGCAGAGACACTTTACTTCTATCCCTCCCTTTGCAGACACTGAACTGTGGCACCAGAACATGACAACTCCATCAACAAACCACAAACCCTTCAGGATCTGCACATCATCCAAGTTTAAGAACTTCAAGAGATATGAAATTCTGGGATCACAGCAATGTTGCAAATAATTATCACAATCAAGTACACTGGGAATTATAAGCATCTCCTTCATCAGTATACCGTATTGTCTATTGCAACCAATGAATGATAATTAAGACACAGGTATTGGAATTAAAGGGGAGAGGGAAGTGATGAGAGTCAATTTCTGTCACAACCCACTCACAGTACATCATTCATGGATTTTACAACTATAGGTTTGATCTGTTTAACTGGTCCTCCTGCCCTGCAATAAGGGGGCACATGGGAACCCTGTACGGTATCTCCCCCGCTCTCTCGCCCTTTCTGTGCTTGCTGCATACCTGAAATGCAGACGATGAAATTCGCTTGCAGAAGAAAAAGCACCTCCCAAACAATTTCCATCCTCCGATTCTCATGCCAAGTGCATCCCTCGGCGAAAAAAAAAATAACAAAGATCAATATCGCAGTTTGAATGATCGCAGCAAATTTCCTTTCAGACTTGCAGACTGTATTCCCCAGATGTGCTGACAACACATGTCCGAGCTCTCTCTCCGCACGGCTGAAGTGAGATCCCTTCCCTTCCTTCGCCCTCCAAAAAAGACCACGAAGCCAACTGCCAACACCGGGCTTTTCCTCCTCGAGCGAAAAAAAATTCCACCAGATTTCCCAACACGACATAGACAACAAACCCAACCGATCCGATATCCGTAGAGTCTCTATTCCAGGGGCGGCCAGGCGCAAATTAACCCCAAAACTCTTTGCACGTCTCAGCGGGGCAGTGCCGGCATGCCGGGCAAGGAGGCGGCGGAGGGAGGGGGATTCCCCTCCTGTTGCTGCTGCTACAGAATGAGCGAAAAGAGGTTAATACTCGCTGCAAGCCCCGCCATCCCCGCCGTGCTCGGAGCGCGCAGCCCCGGCTCCCCGGCCCCGCCGCAATCCTGGCGCGCCGTGGCGGCTCCGCCACGCGACTGCAGGGGTCGGGCTTGCCCCGCGCACCGAGCGCCCTGCCCAGGGATGCACCCCCGCAGCCCCCCACAAGTGAGAACGGGGCTATATGGCAGCGGAGGAGGGGTGGGGATGTGTGTGTCCCCCAAGCCGAACGGCACGAGTGCGGAGTCCGCATCAAGTGCGGCTTGTGCGCACCGCCCGGCGGCTTGGCTGAGGACGCCAGTATTTTAAACTTATTTAAACAAGAAGGAAAAGAGATTCAGACCCGAACTTCTGTCGGGTTGGTGGCGGAAGGGCACCGGGAGGCTCCAACCGAGAGTTAGAGAAGTGCCCGCGCTGCAGTGCGTATCTGATGGCATACCCCGGGTACAAGAGTTCTGCATCGCCTCCCCTCCCGCCCCTAGCCAAAAAAAAAAAAAAAAAAACCAAAAAAAACCAAAAAAAAAAAAAAACAAAACCAAAAACAACCAAACCCCCCCCCCAAAAAAAAAAAAAAAACCACAACAAAACAAAACAAAAAAAAGCAGCACCAGTTTGGGGGCAATCCCTCACTTACCCCCAGTTATCCTCCTGGTTTTTATCTCTCCCAGCTCACCAGACGTGCGGCTCCAGCCTACAGTCCCAAAAACAAATCGAGGTCAAGCTGCGAGCCGCCGGCTGCCACCGCCTACCTCCACCTCAGCTGTCGGGAAGTACCATAGCTGCTCGGAGCTCGCCCTGCTCCCCGGACCGCGGCTACTCCGCCACGTACCCGGGCTGCAGCCGGTGCTGCGGGGGCCGCGAGCAGCAGCTGCAGGAACGGCGGGGCTGGGGCGGCGGCGCGCACGGGCGCGGGCTGGGGGGGCGCGCTCCGCCGCGGAGGCGGTGCCTGCGCGGGCGGTGGCGGCGGGGCCGCTCTGCGCCGGGACCGGGCCGGCCGAAGTGGGGGTGGAGGGGGAGGCACGCCCGACCGACCTCCACGGGCGCCTGGCTCCCCCGGCTGTCTTCTGCATTCCAGAGGATGTTGTTCACTTGTGTTTAAATGTGCGGCCAACTTGATTTTTTGATTTTGCTCTCCCCCGCTACCCCAGGCAAAAAAAAAAAAAAAAATTTAGAAGAGGCGCACCTGGCGCGGGGAGAGCCTGGTTCCCTGGCTGCGCATGTGGGAACTGGGCACAGTACGGCAGCGCTGGCAGAGGCAGGGGGCCGTGGGCTGGGGTGGTGCGTGGGGCTGCCCCGTGCCGCGGCGCCCGGCGAGATGGCTCGGGCTGTCGTGGAAGAAGGGAGGGGACAGGGGCCCAGGGCAGGTGTGAGAAGGTGCAACCGCTTCGACTGCGGATGCCTTCGATGATCACGGCAAGGAAGGGGGAGGGAGAAAGATGCTTTGGATATCAAACTGATCTCCCAGCTCTTGGCAGGTGTGCGGAGGTCATATTACAAACCCTCCAGCGGGGGATGCATGCAGAATAGGTTGAAAAGGGATTGGTTTGTAAATCGTTCTAAAACCTGGGCATAACTGGGGCAAATAAGGGCATACTTGTAAAATGCACCTTTGTGTGGATTCCAGCAAAAGGAAGATGTCTGGATCTCTGAATGGGGAAGGAAACCATCTTGAAGAGAAGAAACTACAGGGCTATGTTATTTCCATAGTTTCTGAGAAATGTGTGGAACTCCCAGGTTTCAAATATACCCGATGGCATTTAATTGTGGCAGATCAAGAAATCCTTGAGTGCTTCAGAGCAAATGGATGGGACAAAATCATCACTGTTTTGAAAGGAAGAATTAGACTCTAGGCACTTAATAGTCAACGTGATGCTTATGTTCATTTTGCTGGTTCCCGGGGTAGTGCAAGTGCTCTTTGCACTGCAGCAGTCTCTGCTGATGTTTACTCAATCTCTTCTTATGGCTTACAAAGAGACTCAGGATTCTATCAAATTAATTGCTATTATCTGCCCAGTGAGAGCAGTGAGGCTGGACATGAAGCATTGTCATTCAAGGCTTATGGACAAGAATTCTCATATGTATTGATGGACTTTTGTTAAACAGTGGGGCTGTGCAGCAGGAGGGAATCCTCTCCCTGACAGGTTTGCAGAATGCTGAGTATCATTTTAATACTTAAGTTTTAAGTATTCTATGCAATTTTCTTCTTTAGGCCTTATTAAAATCCAGATTAATATCTCCTGTTCTGGGATTACAGAAGGTATGAGTGGCATGATCTATTTCTAGTCTAGATGTATGTAAGCACACCTAGGAAATGCTCAGTAATGATTTCCATTGATGCTTACTAAACTCCTTTATTCAAACAGATTAATGTTTTCCATGGATTTGCCTGTGAATTCTCTTTTGGGTTTTCCAAAATAATTTGTAACAATAACATCCCAATCTAGAACATAATAAACCCCCACAGAGACCTTGTCTTTTATATTTACATAGTCATCCTTGTTCCCAAACTAGTCTCCTTGAAATTATGGCATTACCTGTGGGGAAATGTCTCAAGGAAGTGAGATGACCTGTTGTAAAAGGGTGTGTTGACCACTAGGTCAGCAAAGAACTGAATTGGTGATGGGAGAATGCCAAATCCTAGGCAAGCTCATGTTTAATTCCTACTCATGATCAGTTGGACTTTAATATGAGTTTAATGGCAGAAAAAAATTAGGTAGTTGATGTTGGCTGCTAGCAGATAGCCAAAATTCCCAAATATATTCAATTTTGTGCATGTTTTTAGTAAGCTTATCATCCTCATGCAAACCTTATAATTATTTCAGTGGCCTGTGATAATTAAGTAGTTCATGACTCAGACTGAAAAATCTGTGAGGGATCAAAGACAACTTGGAAGTTTCCTTCACCTGGAAAACACAGTCGTGAACTTGGAGACTTGAGGGTTTTTTTAAATCTAGATAAATAATAATGAATTGATTCTGCTGTCATTTCCTCGCTGTGATGTGATTTGACTGGCAATGGCCTTCATGTTTGCTTTTGAAGTCATTATGCCCATATTGGCTCCTGCAGCTCCCCAGGAAAACTTAGTTCAATAAAGTTGAATAGATGCCAATATGGGCCTGTTCCAAAGCCCACTGAAATCAATTGGAATATTTCTGCAGGCTGAGATGATGTTTGGATCAGGCTTTCACTACAGAATTTGGCACAGTCTGTTTGATCCCAAGGAAAATGGTTTAATATTGTAGGGTGTATTTGAGACAGGAGCAGAACATCACTCTGCTGTGTACATTGCAGGGTCATTCCAAACAGACGAAAATATTGGCTGCAGCACCCATTTTTTTTATTGTAGGTGTTTCCATTCAAAACTCCTGTAACTCACTAAAATGAAGTGGGTTGATATTTACTGCCCTTATTTCAATTCCGTTCTTATTTATACAATTGGCTAAACTTCTTAAACTTAATCTTGGCAACCTTTAAGCTGTACTGGAGTCATTGGACTGACTACTCATGTCTGGAAGTTAAAATGACTGCAAAGTGGATTCAAACAGGTCTCTGAAGCAAGTGTGTGTAGTTCAGTTGTGAAGATTTTACTATCTCAGATTTCTGGCTGGGACTTTTGGCAGCTTAGAAGCATTTAATATATTAGTTACAAGCTGGACACACAAGTTTCTTCAGGCCAGATTTACATAGGAACACCTTTTTAATTCTGTAAACAGAGTTTAAAAGGTATTTACTAACTCCATATGCTGAAAGGTTTTTTATACCAACATAACACAGGTTCATACCTGCTCAGAGGAGCCAGCACTTGACTCATTTGACTCAAAATTAGCTTGGATCAGGAAAGATCAATTGTAGAAATTATTCTGAACTGGGAGCTTCTGAGCAAAATAGGTTGAACTGTGGCTTCCCCTGTGTCCTGGAAGAGGTTGCTTCCATTCCTTACTCCTGCCCTGCTGAAGGTTCCCCCAGTCAGGTAAAGGAGTTTTCCTGTGCATTCCCTGGCTCAATGATGTTAAAATAAGTCCCATCAGCAAGGGCCTTCTATTGAAGTTGGCTAAAGAGTCTGGCATGTTTCCAGCAATTAAACTGGCAGAGCTGGAGCAGTTCCTACTCTTTCTTCATTTCCTCCTGTCCCAGGGGCTTCTGGCCCTATGGCAGGGATGATGGAAGAACTTGTGAGTTTTTTGTCTGTGTCTGAGCTCAGCCCTCTTAGTCACATGTCTCATTTTAAGCTTTTAGGTAGCCCCACTCAAATTACAAAGATGCTTAAATAACTTCTTGGTTCAGAGGTTAAGAAAGTTACCATTGAAAAGCCACTGGTAAATTGCTGAGAATGTGGCTATACTCAGTGGGAATGTTGCCACATCATTTCTAGTGCTCCTGTTCCACATTTTGTTACTGCCATGATTGTATTTGCTGATGTCTTCAGTGCTTATAAATAATGCTGATCTCGCTAGGAAAACTGATAAAAAATTTAACATATCATTATAAAAATACAGCCCCCTAAGAACCCATCTGTTCAATGAACATTAAAGTAATTATTTTCTTGTATTGATAGTCCTTATCAAAACTGAGATGTTGTTTCCATTTTGCTGGTAGAGATAATGATGCAATTTATTTGAAATTAAAAAAACCCAACAGAGGAAGAAGGTAGATGACTGACACTTAACTATGAGGTCAATCAATTTGTTTTTCCTTTGAGTCAGTCTATTTATTATCATAAAGACTTATTTTCAGTCCAACTCCCCCTTTTTTTTCATGTCTGAACTCCAGCAAACAGTGCTAAGACATCAAGTATTTGTAAAATAACATTCTTCAAATTCAAAAAGCCATATGTAAAATGCTGTGATTTAGTTTTTCTGTGAGAAGTCAGTCACAAAAGTGTTTAAATGTCACGCAATCCTGCAGTTCCTCAATAAACCCCAGTAGGCTTCCTGGGATTCTTTTCAGTTTAGCACCCACAGATTGGGGTTTTCTGACTAGGCACATAGAGTGGGAAAACTGATTTTTTTTTTTTTTTTGCTAGTGTCAAAGTCACCAGATGAAATTGACTTCAGGTGGTACAGTGGTTACAATCCTTGTAGTATTCATATTTCATATCATATATTTCCCACAGCTGGGGAGTAGATTAGGAAAGTTGCCTGTTCAAAATAATTAAAGAGATGAAAAAACAGGGTTTGGGGATTGAGTTATTTTTTTGTACTAACTGACTGCAGTATAGTCCAAGAGAGGTGGATGATGAGAAGCGACATTCTTGCAATCTAGCTTTTGGCTGACTCACATCAGAGATTATGGGCAGATGGAAGTTTTGCCAAACTCCCAGTGTTCCAGCAGGATCATTAAGGCAAACAGGGCTATTTGGCCTCTATTGGTGCCTCTTCTATGGCCCTTTCTTGTATCGAGTCACAGGTGTCTGGTTTCCCACACTGCTTATAACTGCACCTTGCCCCAGAACCGGTGCAAGACCATTTCTGCCACATTCAGGCAATTTCTGTTGGTGTGAGAGAGACTATTTCTACAACCAACTTCAGTAACTACAAAGCAGAGAAGAGAACTTTTTGCTTTCTGTTTCTCTGCCTTCCTCCTTATCTCTTGCAAGCTTGAATTAATTAAAATATCAAAAGCAATATGTATTTTCTGGTATTGAGAATCCTTTGTCATCTCACTATAAAAGTAAAGAACACACATCTTGAAACATTTTCTGAAATGGATCTCACTAGTTCCACATTATGCACTTTGACAGCCAGTTGTCACCTGGTGCCTGTTTAACATAATTTCTTAGAAATGGTGATTGCAATATCATAGTAATATTCTGGATGTGTGAGTCAAGGTAGCTGTACTGGATATTTTAAGTAGATGTTGCTTTTGAGGTGAGTTGAGTTGAATACTTATGTTCCACTAGAACATGAGGTAAGAGGTATGTTGCCACTTTTCCCATTGTGCTATGATTTGCCACCAGGATGTTTGTCAGGAAAAAGGTAAACTCTGAGCACATACTGATTCCTGTGTGACTGCCCAGGGTGAGGTGCATGAACTCATTAGAAGTTGTTCTCTTCTGAGCTTTGTTCTAGAACCTAAAGGAGGAACATTTAGGAAAAAAATCACATTCCTTGGCTTCTCTCTGTGTGTTTGGTTTGTGCACTTGTGGAAAATGAGGCACAATCCTGTTGAAATTGTTGCCTGTTTCTGGTTGCTATTTTTCCTGTATTAATGCATTTTGTTTTTTCTGGCAAATACATTGTCTTTTTCTGCAGTTATGAATAGCAATTAAGAAGGAAGAGAAGCATGCTTAGTAGCTAGCATCCTTCTTGTCTCTCTAGATTATTTAACATTTTGTAGTCAAGGTTTTCTTTAAAATACCTGCAAGAAAATACCTTACATCTCCAGTATCTTTTTTTTTTAAGCAAAATCAGTTAATATGAGTGCTGTGAAACCAGAGATTAACATGCTCAACATTAAATGGTGTTCCATGCAACTTCTCACATGTTGCAAACATCCGTAAAGCAGCAAATATAGGCCTGAGCTTGTCCCCATTAAAGTGAGTGGGAGATTCACTCTTTGATTTTTGGCACATATCCTTTGAAATTAAGCCTCAATTTGGCTGGATCACTTTTATCACAGAAGTAATTGAGCAAATGGAATTATTCATGTGCTTAAAAGAGACCATGCAATCAGATTTTGGGGTTTTTTTAAGTCTTTGAGAGGCACAGTGTCTCATACAGCACAACTGCAGTTTATAGTCAATAACTGGAATAGCTGCAGCTAGAATGGCGCTTCCTCAGCTCCTGTGTGAACTGAACTTTTGTGTTCATTTGCAGAAGAAAACATTTCTCTTCTAACTCCTTCCTCAAAATCTTCCAGGTTCTGGGATGAATTTCTTGTGGTGATGCCTGCTTCTAAATCAGCTTCATCTCCCTCACTTTTCCTCTGTAAAATGCTGCTACTCCTCACAAAGATGTAAAAATACAGCAGTTAATGTTTGCAGTAAGCTCTGGTGATTAATACCATGTGAGTCCTAAGAAAAGCTGTTATTTGAAGGAAGTCCATGATGACTGGTCTGCAGGTGCTACCAGTGAATTTATGGGACATGTGAAACTTATGCTTTGTATTTTTCTAGAAGGAGAGTGGAGGAATTGACATCTATCACAATTCAAAAGGATGAGAACAAGCCCACAAAAAGAAAAAAGACTCTTCTGACTTTTAGAAATCTTCATAAACATCATTTAATGTCATTTTCAAATACCTTGAAGGGATCATAAAACTTTTCTCTTCTCTGATCATTGTACCACTTAGAAGTGGAAAGGTATGAACAGCCATAACCCTGGCACATTTTTAATAATAGTCAGGACCAAGGGGGATTGTAAGATGGAAGCTTTGATAACAAAAACATAAAGATGTCATTTTCAGCTATCTCAAAATATACATGCTTGTTGTAAATGTCACATAAGCCCACAGCTAAGTGATGAATCAGAATTTCCTGTGTTGTCAAAGTGCTTCTTTTGATGAACACTTTTAACTCCTTCATGAACAAGCAATTTCATGCCCCTCAATTTGCTTTCTGTCCTTGTACCTTTAATCACCGAAACAAAAAAAAAAAAACTCATTTAACATGAATAAGATGGATATACAGGGTAGAATTTCAGTTTTAATCTGCACAAAGGAAAAAAAAAATACTTGGAAAATCTTTGGAACTAACATGCATAACATTGTAAATCACTTTATTAGCAATAGTATGAATTTTTTCCTCTTCATTAAAATAAGAGAAGTGGTAAACTGAACTAAGTGTTGGAGATGTATGGACTAATTTGGCCCCAACAGAAGTCTTCATTCAGTTAAATACTTCAGCATATGATTAAGATTAAGCATTTGATTGTGTCTTGGACCAACTTAGAACACTTTGCTGAGAGGAAAAGAGATGAAAATTACATGACTGAGAACACCAGATACGTCAAGACAGACTTTGACCCCTTAGGCCCTGCCCCTGTGGTGACAGTACACCACAAGTCATGATTGCAGTCAGGCCGTCTTTGAGGAGCTGGAGGTCCCAGAGATTGAGATGCCTGAGGGTTTCTATCTTCTGGCACTGCCAATCCCTGCCACACATGCCCCCTCGCTGTGGAACAGGGAGAACGTACTGCCTGGTTTTATGTACAAGAGGTAAATCCCATGGGCTAGAGCAGAGAGAGGCAGTATTTTGGAGTTTTTTAAATTCTCTGTCCTCACTATCTGTGAACTTTGTTATTACTTCTTCATGTCAATCATCTCTGATACACTCACCTTTACCAAAACAAATCTGCTCTTCTTGTGTGGTCTGACCAAATAAATTTGCGTTGTTTTTTCTACAGAGATATTGGACTTTTATTTGGGGTTAGAGATGTTTGTACTATTTAAGTGCTCTGCTATTAAATAGAATCATAATAATGATTTTTCAGTTGAGCTGCAGGTGCAGAATACAGGAACCATCTTTTGCCAACACTTACTAAGTGCATTAGGCGTTCATCACTTATTAAAATCTGTAATCCCAGTAAATAAAAGACAATTTTAAAATTATAGGCTGGGTGGGTATCCTAACTCAACTATTAAAAACCTGTTTGACAAGTTGCAAGTCATTAATAATTAGTATCACAAATGCTATTATGTCTTTGATTGCAAAGAAATGGACTGAGGCTAGGATTACATTATTCAATTAGATTTAATTCCATTTGGTATGTGTTCTAGTTTATGTGAAGTTCAGCCTGTAAAAGGATCATGGTAGCAACCATCCAAAATGTTAATTTGTGTATAGAGCAAATAGGACACATAATAACTTCATCATGTAGTGCAGCTCTGTTGACTGACAGTGTAAGTGCTACTAGACTCACTATGGTTAATTAGATTTCTTTATGCACTGTACAGTAGCATTACAGACAATCATTTATAAATTAGTTTATTAAAATTTCTATATTCATATAGTGAAAGCATGTTAAATTCTCTCTTTTGCCTCTTCTGTACAAAAATGTAAAATGTCACTAGGAAAAAGTAAAATGAAGTAAATTCCTAAATCACAGCAGTCTGTGAGTTAGCAAATCAAGTCAGAAGAACTCAGGTATAAGTAGCCTGCTAACTGGTGAAAAGGTTACTAAAGGCCTTGTATTTTCTAGGATTTTATCTTCTGCCAGCTGACTGGAATTACATACATTCCCAATTTATAAACATTAGTCATATATATCTGAGCACCTAGAAGTTCAATATTTCTTTCCCATTTTGTTGTATTTTCCACCACATTTCATTCAATCTGTTAACACTGCAATAAATTCATCTTTGCATTTATTTCCCAGTCTTTATCATCTGTTTCTCCTATGTTCCTCACTAGTAATTCCTTGGTATTATGGTCTTGCCATTGTGTGGATTTCTTCCTCTGCATCGAAAACACTATTTGCCACCATGAAGAAAACGGCTTTGTAATGTGTGGCAGTATTGCTCTGTGAAACACCAAAGAGAATATATTCTGTATTTCTGGCATGTTACACAGAAATCATCCATTTTAGAACCTCCACCACTGGACAAGTCACTTCATCAATATCAATGTCAATGCAAAAGTAAAGGTCAAGATTAGGAGGGATATCTTTAAGATGTCAGGCAGAGAGTTCTCCTTGAAAATTCTGCCTGCAGCTGCTGTTCTGTCTGAGCTGAACAGTTCAGACACATAAAACAAACAGGAATTGACCAACAAGTTTAAGTTACACCAATTTGTTTCAGTTGTTTTCCCCCATGCAAGGCATTCTTACATAGTCTCACTGGTTACTTTCCCCCAGAGATCCAGGAGCAAGTGGAGGGCTTCATAATTTATGGATGTAGTTGGGAATTACTTTGAAATTACAGTATTGTGGGGAAGGCTCTGTAACAATTTAAGTGAGCTGTAGTGACAGGAATTGGTAAAGAAGGGGACTGGAAGATCGGGACAAGGAGACAGGTCTTGTTATCCCAGCCATGTGTATTAATAGTGCTCCAGTAAGTGAAACATTTCTATATTTAGTCTGTTTGGGGACAAAAAGAAAAAGGCAGTAGAGGATTTAGTAACCATAATAACAACCATTTTCAGTGTGATTCATGCATCCCAATCCTCTTGTTCTTGTTCAACATTGCTGTGGTTTTTTTGTCCCACCTATTAAATGTGTCATGCATGGTCCAGCAAAGAGTGAAGACAACCTTTTACACAGCCTTCTGCAAGGGAATTGGTAACATATTTTTGTTGCTAAATTAGTTATAAAGAGTTGAAACATGTACTGAATCTTTTGGTCTGAGTCCTGTCTTGTGCTGGTTGATCATGTCCACAGTAGTACAGCACAGGAGAGCACCAAAGCCTGGACTAGGAACAATCTTCAGGATGAGAGACTTCCTAAGTGCAACAGGAAATTCTGGAATTAACATGATAATTCCTTGCAAATTCCTATCAGTTCTTATCAGTTTAAAAATTAATGACTGGGAGCTCAAACCTGTTGAAATGTCTACAGTCAAGGCCATTGCTCCTGATTTTTCTGCACTGAGAAACAGTCTAGATGTGAGAATATGAAATGTGCATGGAAGAGTGTATTTTTTTCTGTCTGCCTAAGATATTCTTGTAAAATATATGTACTTTGTATAGAACTTATGTTTGCTTTAACAGAGATAAATCTGGACTTTTTTTCTTCTTCTTCTTTTTTTTTGCTAGTTCCTCACCACTTTGCCTCATAGATGTCCTTTCAGAGATGGTGTAGTATTAGAAGATGTACCTATGAAGTCATACAGCATTTACATACTTAAATGTAATTGAGACCTAAGGCAAATCAGAATAAGGAACTACTATGTAAAACTGATTTCTGAGATGTTCTGGGAGTGCAGATTTGAATTTTTACTCAAAAAATGCAATATATATACACATATATATACGTGTATGTATGCAGGAAATTATTTCCCAGGATGCAGTTAGCAAGATTTGGAAAAGGGAAGCCACAGTGGACCAGACCAGAGGAAAAAGATTTTTATCTCTTCATACAGTATGAGGTTAACCTTCATACTGCTTTTTACCCTGAAATCACTTCTAAACAGTGGCCTTTCAACAATACATTTCCATTCAAGTTTTAATTTTAAGCTGAAATACTCATTTTATTTGTGAGGCTGCTTTCAAAAAATCAAATATTGCACAGGGACAACCGGAACAACTGGTGTGGAACTGCCTGCACAGAGAAGATGCAGAAGGGCAGCCCCACTACAGTATTTTCTGGTATGATAATTAATTACCTTTTTCTTTAGCAGAATTGTCAAATATGAGCCTTTAGATGCTGCAGGAAGCAAAGCTTTCACATGCATTCTATTTGCATCACAGAAAAAGATTTCAATGAATATGCCTTCAGTCTTGAATCTGTTTCCTATAGACATTTAAATCACAGATGGTACTAATGGGCTTCTAGCACAAGACTTACTATTCTTTAGGAAAATAAAACTGAAAAGAGCTCTGTTCTCTTTTTTTTTTTTTTTTTTCCCACCCAGAAAATAATTCAGCTTTGCAGAACTAACCTGGCTCTTGGTGCCAGGGCATTTTTGCTCTGCTTGGCTGAGGCAGTTCTTTTCACCTGTGCTTTATTTCTTCTGCCTGCATCCAAGTCCCCTGGGGTAATGGGTTCAGAAGTAAAAAAGTCCAGCATAGCTGAAGCCCAAACCATTTGACACTGTAAGAAATACAGCTTCCACTGCTGAAATCAGAAATCCTGTGGCTTTGATCTGTTTTTCCCTGACAAACACTTGGTGAATGTTCTGTCTTTTGGCAGTGTTAGGTCTTATTGATGGAGTTTTCCTGTGGAAACAGAGATAAACTGTGTTTGTGTGAGCTGCTTTACCTCCAGAGGGGTGGATAACATTGACTGGGATTCACTGAGGTGTGTGATAATTAGGGTGCACTCCAGTTCGTGAATCATCTGTTCACCACCTGGGTGGAGTACACTGGCCTCCAAGCAGGGGAAATTTGTTCCCTCCTGGAGATGCTTACCCTCATATTGACCTCTGTTTCAGGTCAGGAGTTCTCCCTTGTGCCATCACTTCAATCTTCAGGTCATGTCATGCAGAGGGCCTCACTCAGGAGCAGTTCAGACTCCTGAAACCTCACTGTGTGTATGGAGCCATGGGTTGCCATGACCCAAGGCTAATGTAGAGCACCTGCTCTTCTCACCTCTCTCTTGATCCTTTCTCCAAGATGCTTTGCCCTCACATTTTATTTTTAAAACAGTTTATGCTGCCAACTCAGATTTTTCAAGTAGGGCCCTTCCTCACTTTTGAGTTCACTACAGTCAGGTTTCTTTCCTCAACACAGTTGTTGATAAAAGGTCCCTTTCTGTCTACATCATCACCAAGACCATTATAATATTTTATAAACCATGAAGTACAGTGGTTACACAACATTTAACACTGATCTTCATTATGAACTAGACCTGGCACAGAGGTGGTATAAATGAAAAACTCGATGGTCAGAGTACTTTCAAGCCCCCTCCACACTTCTGTCACATTTAGGAACACTTCACTGGGTTTGCGAGCTTCCCCCAAAGAGACTGGAAAGCAGGATTAGACACAGCAACACAGTGGGATTATGTGGTGAGAAGAAATAAAGATCCTTCAAAGTCATGTTGAAGATGATTGCTACTAATGGATTTATCTTACAACAATGAGGAATGCTTTATTAGCATTACTAACTAACTGTTGTTAATGCATCATTTACCCTTCTGTCCCCTTTTATTCTTTATTCTCATTGCTGTGTAACTTTTCCCTTTTCCTTAAAAACGCCTAAACCCAGACGTATGGCACTCCAGAAAATTAAAAAGATATTAATTCCCTACTGCTTTCTTTGAATTTCCCCATGATTTTTTTTTTTTTTTTCCTTTGGGGCT
Organism: Vidua macroura; assembly: GCF_024509145.1. NCBI lineage: Eukaryota > Metazoa > Chordata > Aves > Passeriformes > Viduidae > Vidua > Vidua macroura. The sequence goes on from NC_071589.1 coordinate 8,118,021, forward strand.
TTTTTTTTTCTTCATGAATTCCTTAGTGTATAATCTTTTGGGGAAATCACTCATGCTTTCTGGTAACTTCCCAATTAAAACCTTTCTAGAATTTCTCCAGAGCTTTCTAATAATTTCTGTAGATTTTTTTCAAGGATGTTGCTGATCTAGAATTTTTCTAGGAATTTTGTAAAGCTTTTCAGAGATATCCCAAAGGCTTTCCAAGAACTGGTAGATGTGGTATCCCTGTCATGTTTACCCAGAATCCCTGCTATGTTACCTAAAACCCCAAGGACACTTTGAGCTTTCCTGAGAGAGCTACCTAGAACATGTCCCTTGGTATGATTAGCTACAGCCTGTCCCAGCATACCTGTATTTTATCTTACAGTTCTAGGGAACTTTCCAAAATGCAATGTGGTGGAATAAATGCCAAAAGAAGTCCGGACATTTTTCTGTTAAGTACAAGGATGATCCCTGTAATTGGTTGATGGTAGAAAGATTATTAAAAGGGAAAAAATAACTTTTTAGTTTGCTAGCTACTAAAGCTGGGGAAAACAAGAGCAAAGAATATTACCATAAAGGAGAATCAAATCAGCTCAAACTTTGAGATGTTACAGGAGCTGAGTTAAGAAATCTCCACCATGCTGTGAATGTGGAGCTACTGTTGATGAATAAAGTACTGAGAGCAGACCTGAAGTCAGAGTAGAACTGCAAATATATCTGAAAGAATGAAAACGGGCCAAGTTCAAAACACATGGGCTTTCATTCCCCTGTCACTCAGGATGTGACTTAAGAGCTTACTCTTCACCTGTAGCATTCTGATATTTTATTAAATATGCAGTACTCCAGGAAGACTGACTATAGTATCAAGCAATACCATGCAAAAGCACGAGAGGACTGAAATATATAGACAGAGTTGAAGATAAAACACAACCATATTAAAGTCACTGTATTAAAAAATAAGAAGGCCTGATTTACTTCTGCATCAGAGGTTCTTTATGCCACTTTGTTGGAATAATGGGGCCATGAAGTGTGCATATCTGTAATTACTCCTGCTGCAGAGGTCCTCTGAGCTGACAGACTGGTGTAAATGGAGCATTGTATAAATGAGAATTGAGTTCAGTGTGGTGTAGATTACATGTTCCTCTGAATTTCCAGTACATTCTAAAATTTTAAGTAGGGAAAGTGGCAGGGGTATCTCCCTCCCTCTGTCAGAAATACACGTATTTCAGAGTCAACATTTTGTGTATAGGGGAATTTCACAGGACTTCATTGTATATCTTTCCCCTTCCCACAGGTGTGGTCATCTGTCGCTTTCTCTCTCTGACTTCCTTGTTTCCACCCGGCTCCTCTTTCTCAGGGCGCTGGCCAGGCACTTCCGGGAGCAGCCGGAGAGAAGCAAGAAACACCTTTGTGGGTTCGTTTGATACAGGCAGAGCTGTTTAGAGAGCGCGATCAAGACCGGGATAAAGAGACTCAAGAGACTGGACACTTGTTGTGCAGTCCAAAGTAGGTTGTATTTGCTCGAATGCCGCACGTACAAGTGACCCCGGTCTGGAGTTAGATTACAGTTTTTATAGGGGAAAATAAGAGATAAGGTGAAACCAATAGAACAATGCCCAGTGTGAATACATTACAGGTGAAATCCAATGGGAATAGCTTCAGGGGGAAGGGCAAATACACGTAAAAATACAGAATAGAAACTCCAACTTTAGGTTTAGGAAACAGAAACTCCAAACTCCAAATTCACAAAGCCTCTTTGCTCCGTTTGCGTAGCAATGCACTACAACAGTCATCCACAGAAGAGTGTTGCTAATGCTGCCAGGTTGTTCTGTTAAAATTTTGTACCACTTTTGTCAGCTATGACTGCAAGAGAGAGTCAGACTGTGCTGTCTTATCTGGTGTAGAACAATTCAGAGGAATGTCCCAAGATGCTGGAGGGAGCTGAGCAAAGAAAGGATAAACACAGCCCCCAAAAACATGTTAACCCTTCTTGTCTGGCATAGGGTCTACGACTGCCATTCCAAGTGATTAATCCAACAATTGTACTGAGACCAAAGGAGGTTTGATGAGAGACTCCCTCTGCCATTCCTTTCTAGACTGCAAGGCTGGCATTCTGGGGCAATTCTTAGATATCAGAAGGCATGAAATACCGTGTGGAGTGTGCTCTCTAGTTACATAATAAATAGCTAGCTGAGAAACATCCTTTTAAAATTTTGCAATTTCTCTAGGGGAAGGATGAGGTCAGATGAGCTGGGGCTGTAATGTAAGTTTCTAACAAGAAAATTGAAAAGCAGGTGAGGGAAACTGCCTTTCACAATTCTCCTTTATTATTTCCCTTTCTTCCCAGAGTTTCCTATCAGGACAAGACCCACACAACACTTCAACAGTCTTGCAAGTCTGCTACAGTGTAAAATGTACTGCTCTGCTTAGCTGACTTGTACCCAGTGTATCTGTATAGGTTAATGAAATCTAATCCTCCACTCCTGATAAAATCCATTTAGCAGTGACCAGATGCTTCCTTTGGAATCCCAGCTCTGCTGCATCTCCCCTTCACTCCTATCTGTCAGTCAAGAAGGTTTCTCAGGGAAGGTTTCCTGTTTATCCTGTTGACTTTTGCAGCCCTGCTGCTTTTGGATCACTTTGAAAAAGAATTGCTGCAAAATGCAATAAAAAGGATTATCTCTGGGACCTGATTGTCTATGTGTTTTGGATTGCTTTATACTGGGAGAACGCTCCCTAGAGTGTATTTGATATTTTTAAACAGGATTACCAGCTATATATTATGCTGTTGGGAAATATTTCCTGGCTAGCTGAAGCTCTTATACCAGTATTATCTTTTCAGTATAAATATGTGAACGTCTGCCTTGGAGTTTTTAACTGCAAATTTCACTAGGTAAATTATTGTGATAACAACATATGGGGGTATTTGGGCAGACTCCTGGCCAAATGAAAACTTAAATGAGAAGAAATAACTAGCTGTGATTGGTGTTTATGGAATTTTAGGTTGTGAAATGACTGTGGAACCAAGATGAACCCACCAAAATGGTGGTGCTGCAAAGCACTTGATCCTAAGTTCTTTGCTGAATTACAGCCTGCAGCTAAAGAAATTTCAAATTGAAACTTCATCTTGACTGCCAGTTATAAATTGGTAAGTTACACAGAGAAACCTTTATTATTATGTTTTCATTCAAAAAATGCTGTGGAATTAGTCAAGAGTAATAAATGTGCCATAACTGACAGGCCTAGAAGATAATCCTTGATTAGAAATGTCCTCCAAGGCATAGCTTTTGGTATAAGTCAAATTTTTAAAATGGAGGCTTTGTGTTACTGAGAAATATGTGTTTTTAACAAGAAAAGTACAGCTGAGTCACATCCTGCAAAGCAGTCTGAGATATGTGCAGTCCAACTCTGTAGCAGCCCTTGCTAGTTAGAAATGCATCACACAATTGTGCTGTCTCAAAAGGCAGCGCTCATCTGCAAACCAGAGACAGTGGGAACACGAATGGATGCTTGAGAGTACTTCAGTGAGGAGGAAAGGAGAAAAAAAAAAAAGGGGGATAAAGAAAATCCAGTCCCTGTTTCTCTTTCTTCTGGAAAAATAGCGATGCTGTGATCCCTGACCTTTTATTAACAAGACAGTCCCTTGCAGAGGACAGTGATTCATTGCAGGGCACCTTATCTGCATTTGAGCAGGCTCACCCCCCAGGCATTCCTTTGTCATCTGTTGGAACTACTGATGGCAATAGATTCGCTGCACCAGTTATGAAGTGTTACTTTATCCTATCTGCAATATAAAAGACCCTTTAATGAGATTTAGAAAATTATGGATAAAGCCTAGTTTGACTTTTGTAATAAAGCATACATTGACATCTCTAACTAATGTGCACTGTTGCAGTGTAAGCCTATAGAGAAGAAAGGGTGCATTATTTGAATTATGAATTGATGGAAGGCATATGATCCTGTATTTGAAGGTAATACAAAGGCAGAAATTTTCCATAGGAGTAAAAAAAGAATAAAAATGTCTTTCTTGATCTTGTCAATTGCCAATCAAATTAAGGAAAAAAATCCTGCTTTAAATCAAACATTGGACAGTCAATGAGAGGTAAGAAATATTCTTTATACGGAGTGGGTAAATGGTTCCACTCTGATTACTCTTTCAGACAAAGTTTGTTGTGCCATTACTAACTAGGATTTTTGAATTGTCTCAATGGGAAGTAATCAAGCAGCTAAGAGACCACTGTTTAAAAAACCTTCTCAGGAAATGCTCAGTATCAATATAGAATCCTTTCAGATATAACAAAAATAAATTATATACTGTGTCTGAGTGGTTACAGTTTGAAGGGGAACTTTTAATCTCGTAAATATAAGGTTGCTTTCTTTTCTTTTTATGACATCTGGAGTTCCTTGAGTTCTGTATGACTTTCATTCCTACCCACACCTGTGTATATTGCTTCAGAATCAAGTGTTGGATAGAAACACAAATGCCTGGTGACCCTGTATGTGGCTAATAGCTTTGGTATTTCCCAATCCTGATTTACAAATGATCAGGATGTATGTAAATTATGTAAATACCTTTGCTGTTTGCTCCTTAGTCCAGGCTATTTTTCCTTTGTTCCTCATCACAGCTGGCTAATTGTCACTATCCAATCTGCATGGTTCTCTTTAAACTCTCCATACATAATTAGGGTTTCTAGTACAGTCATATTAAATATTTTACCAGACATAAGGCATACATGCATTTTTTTAGTGCTGGTGACCTGTGATGCATTATCAAAACCTACACCTGAACTGAAGGATCTGGGAATAACTCATAATATAAAGGTCCAGCCACACTTCTCCACTCTCCTACTTGGTTTCTATTCCGTGAACCTGTTTTTTCAGGGGAAAACCAAAACACACAAATAGGGCAAGAGCTGTGACTTAGTCCAGTTTTCCAGTCTGGCTGTGGGAAGACTGTTCTCACTGTGAAGTGTGCCTCTTTTGTCATTAAGATGTGTTGACTAAAGAATGGGTATGACACATTATCAGCCAGAATGATAATCCAGCAGCATCCCACTTTTTCCACATTGTCCTCTCCCACACTTCTACTTCCTGTGGTTTCTTAACATGGATGCTCAAATTCCAGGGGTCTTGGTAATGAGTAAAAATCAGTAAAAACCATTTTGTGATCATTATACCTCAGATCCATTACCTGTCCGAGAAATCCAGCCACAAGGTCAGTTTGTAGATTTTTCCTTTCACCAAAACTATGAAGGCTTGAAATGCAACTACCCTAACCTCATATTTCTTATTCTAATCCCCTTACTGCTTGTCAAAGAATATCCTCTTGGAGATCCCATTTTCAACGCCTGCAATTTATTTTCTGTTTATTTTGCCATGTTACATAGACTAATGTAGCATTTGTGGACTTGACAAGGTGAATTTTTATTGTTTTCTGCACCTGTAAGGCTTTTCAGAATTTCATTTTGATGATTCACATATTTTCATAATACAGCACCAAATTCTTAAATTTACTAGGCAAATTTATGTGATGCAAGTGGAATCACACAGTGAAAAGTCTGTTTAAAGTAATCCGAGAAGTGTTCTGGGGAATCCTCCTGATTAAGAGAAAATCTCTGCCATCAGAAAGATGCTGGAAGTAGCTGTTTGCAGCCACCCTTTCCCCTGTTTCTAAAAAGGTGAGGAGAGGGGTTATGTCTGGAGGAATTCTGGAGGGGACAAGGCATGAGGCCATGGGATAGTGCTAATGGAGCAATATTCTCACTTTGCTACCAGCAACAGGCAAAATTGATTCCTTCTACACTACTGAGGATGTGGGAGGTGCAGTTTACTCTGTTACCACTCTCCTCCAGCTCCAAATGTTTACCCTGTTTACTTTCCTCCTGTTCTCATTATAATACATTCCTTTTTGGGGTTGAGTCTGTGTTTTGATTTAGTGATCTCCTTGGGCACCTTCTGCTCTTGCAGGTAATCCTTATTCATAAAGAGCTCAGTTACAGGCAATAGGACCTTAAATCTAATTTTTTGGTGTTTCTGCTTGTATTTATGAAGAACTATTCTTGTGAATGAAGCATTAGCTTGTGGTAAACAATGGTAAATAACGCCAACAGCTACAGTGTAGTTACAGCTGTAGCAGTCAAGAGACCTGAAAACTCATCTCTGTCAGGCACTGTCGCTTTTCTAATATGGAAAACTGAGTAATTCCATGATATTTGGAAACATTTCTCCTCTTAGCAGATGATGAATTCTCAAAGTGATGCTTAATTAGTCTTGTTACTTTTTAATGAAATTAACAAAGGAAAGATATTATGGAACTGCTAAAGGAGGATAAATCTGTGTATCAAAAACTCTTAGTAGCTGGGAAACAGATAAACCAAAATCCCACTGCTTTACCTTTGTGCAACCAAATGCTTTATTCCCTTTTGAACTGTACACACAATATTGATACAGCACTATTTGGGTAACAGGAGACAGTGCAGCTAAGAATGTGACTGGAAGACCATAAGAAATACACGTATTCCATAGTTTTGTTTGAAAAATACTGATGAAAATTGATGGTTTTGGTAACTTTTGATGTGACATAATAACAGAAGCATATTGATATGAAACTGTAGCCACTTTCTTTCAATAGATAGATAGATATCCAATAATTAATGTTTTCTGTGTCTCCTACTAGTAAGATGAGAGGGTTGCCCTGGGTAATTACTGGCTGCCTTCTCTCCATTTCTGGCCTTGCCAAGTCTGCCAAGTTCAGGTGACAAGCAATTGAAGAATGGAACAAGCTATGTCATTATATTAACAATATAGATCATGAAGCTGTCTAGGAGAGAAAAAAATATAACATACAGGTGGTGGGTTGTTTTGGTTTTTTTTTTTTTCCTCTTTTGCTGTTGATTGTTCTCCCATTTCCAAGAAATAGGCATGTGAACAAAGCCCCCAAAACTGCCATGTCCCTGTAACATCCAGTGACCCTTCACTGCTCTGTGGCCATTATTTCAACATTTAAGAAAGGTGCCTAACTAGCAGGATGGGGTGATGGAAGATTAATACAGTCCAGAATTCTTAGTTTTTGAAGGATTACTGAGTGGTGCAACACCTCAGCACACTTCGTTCCCTCTGGCCTTCCCTTCTTCCCATGAACAGTTCTGGGCCAAGTCAGGTGCTCACTTAGGTGCAAAAAAAGGGAAGGTACAGCACTGTTGAACACCTGTTGAGCCCTTGAGCTGTGCTCCCCACTTCAGGCAGCACAACAGAGAAATAAAGGGTCTTCTCTTCAGAAGGATTTTAAAGATATTCACAGTCTGCACATGAGCACTTACAAGGCTTTGTAATTGAAGACGAGCAGCATCACTACAGCAGCATCTTTGAAAGTCAAGAATGGGTGTCTAACTCTGGTACAGCCATGCTCTGTGACCTTGGGCAAGGCACTTAACACCTATGTTTCTCTATTCCCTGCTGTGTAAAATATTGCTGCTGCTCATCTAGATTAAAGAAGAGGAGTGAGGCGATGTTCATTAATTATTGTTGCAGGGTGTTCTGAGATTCAGTCCAATAAATGTGTAGGATACAACATTTTGCCCTTCCCTTCTAGAGCACATTCATTTGAAGAAGGTAAAACATTATATCTTCTACTTTTATGTGAAAGGGGAAAAAAAAGTAAAATACAACTAGAGAGCTTCATTTTAATTGGCTTTATTGTTATTTTTCAGTTGTGGGTTTTTTTTTCCCTGTACCATACCCAAGACTAAATTCACAGAGGTGTTTATAAAACAGGAAAAGATGCAGACAGGTACCTTATACAATTTGCATAAATACTCTGGGAATCTGCTCCCTATGGAGTCAGGCATCTCATGTGCTTGGGTGGCTTCATCAGCCCCTGGGGAATGCCCACCCACGTCCTTATGAGTTCAATTTTCCCTTGCAGTCTAAACTGCAACTTCAGTATTTGCAATACTTAAGACACAAAGTAACCTTTTTAAAATATTTGTGAAGCCATTTTACAGCATGCCTTCATTATCATGTAAGATTTTTGAAATAGTTTCCAATATTAAGTGTTAGAATGAGTCTTAATTAAATGTTGCCCTCTTTTTTTTTTTTCTTTTTTTTTTGCACATTAGTCACATTTTATTTTTGAATTGAGTTCTATTGAAGCAAAAGACACTGACTGGCTCCTCACATGTAGATTCTCCCTGGGCTATGAGAGCTCCTGGATTCACAGACAGCTGTAGAAATTGTTATTCCTGATGGAAGGGATTTGCTTCAGTGCAGCTGGTCTGAGTATGACTGGAAGAAATTTGGAAGCCCTGACATGTTAAAGGAATGGTTGGATGATACTGCACTGCGACTTCACCTGGAATATGCTATTAGAAGTTTTCCATTGAGATGTGTGTTCAAACAATTCCTGCCTCTGTGAATGTAACTCAGTGCATGTACAAATCCTACAGGAGAGGCCCAGTTCCATAGCCGTAAAACTAGTGTTGTTTTTCTGGGTACTTTCTGGACTTATTATAAGCTCTGGAACCATTCTTCTCACTATGCATCCCTCAATTGATGTTTTCTCCTGGAAAGAGGAATTTTTGGCTATTTCATGAGGCACAAGGAAATAGCCATTCAGCTCATCATTGTTTCATTAGTAGTGTGAAAACCACTTCAAGAATGAGTTAGAATAGCCCAATCTTAGTATTCGAGAAGAAAACAAAACTATTTACTCTTCAAGAAATTGGTAGGTACCTATTTTGGGTGTGCTGGAAGGAAATTTAGATTCTTTGGATATTTTAAATTCTAACTAATAGTTTGACAATTTTTTTTTTTGCATTTGGAAAAGAGAGAAAATTGCTCAGGGTTCAATTTTTGTCTGCTGAGCAACATCTAAGTTAAAAATACAGGCTCATGTCATAGCCTCTGGAATGTAAAACTCGCCTTTCAAAACTGGCCCAGGAGAGAGTGGGTCCTGTGTGGCCTTCTGCCATGGGGTAAACAGGGCACTTTTTAATAGAATGGATGGTTTTGACAAAAGTTGATGCCTTAGGCATGTCTAAGTAGCTTGGCAGCTACTGGGCAGGTATGGTATTTCTTCATAAGGGCACAGTCAGGGAAAAGATACTGGAAATCTGCTTAAGGCTATGATTGTGTTCAAGTGGGTCCTGAGTGCCACAGGACATCATGGACAAGGCAGAAACTGTGACCTGAGAGATGTTTGGGTCCATATTTATCTTTTTAAATTCTTTTCAAAACTTTCTTTAGTGAATATATGATATTTCCATTTCAGTTTCTGGCTCTTGTCTTGGCATGGATTTCTACTGCTGGATTTGAACTGCTTATGGGGAAACCAGAAAGAGTAAGTGAATTAATTGCTGAAGAATGCAAGCTATTAGGCAAGATGTTTTCATTGGGGAGAAGAGAGATCCCCTTAGCACTTTATTATTACAGATATTTTAAAACCTCCTGTACAGGTGACTATGCTAATATCTGTTTTAGTGGCTGCAGTGTCCCCTTAAATGTGGCTTCCTCTGTAAATGTATGGTTTTTTACACTTCTGTACTAGTTTGAAAGGAAACCAGTGTGAGATTCCAGGTCAGAATTACAATTCTCACAAAAGTGTAAAAATCTGACTACAATTTAATAGGAAAATGAAAGTAGAGGCAATAGTACAGAAAAACTGTCTTAAACTGACAGAGTCCGGATATGACCTGACACCCTGTTGGTCAGGGTGGTAGTAGCAGTCTGACTGAATGGTGGCTGCAGTCCTTGTTGGAATGATATGTGGCTCTGTCAAAGCAGTGATCCTGTAGAAGGGGCTGTGTTGCTTTTCGTTCTTTTCTTCTCTCTCCGAGTTCCTTGTTTTCGCCCGGTCCACTTTCCCGGAGCGCTGGCCAGGCGCTTCCGGGAGCAGCCGGAGAGAGAGAGAGGCAACAAACACATTTGTGGGTTCGTCTGATACGGACAGAGCTGTTTAGAGAGCGCGATCATAACCGGGATAAAGACACTCAAGAGATTGGACACTTGTGCAGTCCAAAGTAGGTTGTGTTTGCCCAATCGCCACACGTACAAGTGACCACGATCAGGGGTCCAGACAAAGGTTTTATAGGGGAAAATAAGAGATAAGGTGAAACCAATAGAACAATGCCCAGTGTGAATACACTATAGGTAAAATCCAATGGGAATAATTCCAGGGGGAAGGATAAATACATGTAAAAATACAGAATAGAAACTCCAGCTTTAGGTTTAGGAAATAGAAACTCCCATCTCAAATTCACAAAGCCTTTTTGCTCCGTTTGCGTTGCTGCACACTGCAACATGGCTGGTCCTTCTCCAGTGGTGACTGTCAAGCTCTTGTCTTCTGGGAATCCAGTGGTAGGTGCTGCTCTGATATTCCAAACTCAGATTGTATCCAGGTAGGAATTCTCGGTTCCTCCCCCGGGCAGAGCATCTCACAGTGGCATGATGTAATTCTATAAGTGATGTGGTGAGACTTGATGGTCCATTAACAGAAGATAGCCCCTGGAGGGAGTTATCAGGGATGAGTCATGGAAGAGACAAAGGACTTATCTTAACAGCTTACATAGATGGTAATAGAACACATACTTTTAGTTGCATTTTACATTGTAACCTAAGACAACTATAAATGGTGAGCTAACCTTGAGAGTGTGTGATTCAAATGGAGAACTGAGAATGTTCTTTGCATCCAGCTGCATGTTGTCCTATGGTGGATTCTGTGGGAAAGCCCTTGTTGGTCCTTGTGGTGGCTTTGCTAAGTGTAGAACTCACCATGGTGCTCCCTGCTTGTTCTCCTCAGCTTCTGTAGAAAATAAATATTGTAAAATGCAGGCGAACCCAATGGGAAGAAATTATGATGTCCAACATCAGTTTAGAAAGCTGAATGATTTCTTTATTATAACTATGCTATAATACATGAATATACTATATAAAGGAAGATACTAAAACTACATACCTACTTTTCTAACTACCATATCTAACTAACAACTTGTGACCCTGTTCGTGAGAGTCCAGACACAGGTGGATCTGATTGGCCATCAGGCTCAAACAATCCTCAACAGAATCCAATCAAGCAATCACCCCAGGTAAACAATTCTCCAAGCACATTCCACATGAGAAAAACAAGGAGCAGAAACAGAAATTGTTTTCTCTTTCTTTCTCTCTGTGCACCTCTATGAAAAAATCCTGAGAGAGAGAGAAATGTGCTGCCAAAAATAAAAGTAAAATAATCTCAGGGAGGGGAGAGAGAGGTTCCACTTTGGCAGTCACTATGTGCATTTTCTCCCATAACATTCACACTTAATTTTTTCCCTTTGTGAACTGTCTGGGTGATTGTTAACATTCTGAATATTTAGCAACAAATTAGACACTTTTTTCCAGTTGCTGCTCTGAGCAGCAGCTGTCTCACTTGGATAATAGTTTTTTGGTTTTTTGTTTTTTTTTTTTTTAAATACAGTTGGAAGAAAATGAAATAAACCAAGGAAAAAAATCATTCTGCCAGTAATGGAAGGGATGTGCATCTAGCATAGTTGTTGTCAATATTCACAGTGAATCATCCTACATATAACCAAAATTAGGTGAATTTTCTTCTGTTCAAACTCAGAGATGTAGTTTCAGGTTGCCATCAACTCTACCTAGAAAACAGAATTTCATTTTCTTTAGAAATTTAAAATTTAAATGCTCTGTGATGGAGCTCCCCAAAACAGGTCCTGCTCAATGTGTTTAACTGGCTGCAGATGTTCACATACTTGGTCTAAAAGAGATTATTTTGTTGGGTTTTATTTCCAAATTGGTGCTACTCCAAATAGTATTAGAAGATGAGGGTCATGTCTTACACTGATTAAAAAAAAAAAAAAAACAGTTGGGTCTTCTTCTTCTTTTTTTTTAATTGTTTTTTTTTTTTCCTTAAGTCTATGGTTTTATACTTTCAGTTCTTTCCTTGCCTGGGATATAGTCAAGATTCTTTGGAAAAAGCAGGAGAGGATCTTTCTGAAGGAAAAAAAAAACCCTACCTCCACCTCCACTGTTATTCCCTTCCCTTTCACAGCCAAGGGAACTGAATTCCTTCAGTGTTTTTAATTTGTTCCTCCTGGAACTGACTCAGGAGGATAAACAGAGATGTCACAAGGGTTTTCTGCTGAACTGATGCTGTGGTACCTGCAGGAGATGTTTGATGTGTAAACACAGTGGGTCAACACAACTGAACTTAGAGATTCCAAAACTTTGCAAAGAGATGGGAAAAATAATAAAAATACCATGGCAAATACCAATGAGGAAAAGGAGTACTTTAAAATAGACAGGAATCCAAGAGGGGCTTAATAATTGCATGAGGTATATTAAGTTGTGGTGTTGCTTTTCCTTTCTAAGAGGTGTTCTGCCTTCTAGGATTAGCCTGGAAAAGATGCACTGCATTGAGCTACTTGCACTGACAAGCAAATGGCTTAGATGGGCTGCTGCAAATAGTCTGACAAAGTTTTTCCTTTGAGCAGTGAATTTCACTTACCTTAAAGAAATAATATGTGATATCTTTAGCTTGAATTAAACTTAGTTCTTCTGGAAGCTTCAGCATTGCTGTTCTCATTCATCTATCTGAGGACCATTCCCGGCAATCTCTTTCTTCCTTTTCCAGCTCATTTTATTTAAAATTTATTTTAAAACCTGTTGAAGTGTCAGCTTCTGTAACAAATCCTAGAGGCACATCACTTTGACAGAATCTCTTGCCTACACAATGATGTGGAGTAAGGACATTTTCTTTGTTCTTAGTTTCTTTTCGTCTGAGGCAAAAAATCCCCAAAACACCCAACACAAAACCCTGAGGTTAACAAGAGATCTTGAAAGAGAAGTGTGAAATCTTTCTCTTTCTCTGGTTTGTTAGTTTTCCTCTACCATGCTGAGGATAAGCTAATCAAGAACCTGAGCCAACAAGACCAATATGATGAGTGTCCAGCAAGTCATTAGGAATAGAAAGGATTTGTTTTTTCAATCTCTTTTCTCTGTGGTTTACTTCTAGTTTAATAATTCAGATTTTAAGGAAGCTCTTTGTGAGACCTGAAGGGACTTTTAGTCTTCTTATTTTTTTTTCCCTCCTTTTTCCTTTTAAACTGCTACCTTTAAATTACACTTAGAGGCATCTGATCTCTGCAGTGTACACTACAGTGGCTTGTGACACTGCTTTCTGTTGTGATATTGTAGTCATTTAACACATGATAGTCCCTCCAGCCAGCTGGTGCAAAGTCTTCTTCAGCTTACAGTATTTGGGAACTGGAGGTCTTGACTCTAAATGCAGGGATGATTCCAGCATGCAGAAAGCAATTACCAGCCCTGGAACCTGTCCAGAGCAGCAAGGCTGACAATGCTCCTTTTTGCAGTCCTGCCCTGGCAATGCTAATAACCCAAAGCTACTTGTTAATATATCTGCTGGGAGACGTGCATTCTAATAAGCACTTCACAGTCATATACTTTTCTAAGTTTTCATTTGAATATGTATGAATACATATAACATCAGCCAGAGCAGGTTGAACGGTGAATTTGCAAATAGACATGCCTTATGGAGACTTACAGAATGCTTGCCTTAGTAAAATTGTAGCAGGTAAACTATGAGTGCTGTAGTCTATAATCTGCACTATTATCATAATTGCTATCTGCATTATCTTTTTGGATGGTGATGAAAATATTTTATATAACAAAATTAAATACCAGTGTTTGTTGTGCTATGTTTAGTACTTTGATACCTTTTAAGTATGCTGTAAAGATTAACTCAAGTGGAATTTAGATCAGTGATTGCTTGTAAAATGTCTGAGATGAAATGTCGGAAGATTGAGTGTAAAGATACTTTGTGAAGTAAGACCTTGAAACCAAATACAAGGTCATTAAAGAGCACTCCTAATTGAATAATAAGATTATTATTACAATCTTTTGAAAAAACTGTTGCAAAATAAGTCTCTTTGTTCTCTGTGTGTTTTCTGTGATTAAATGATTTATGGCTAATTATCCTCCAAGACTCTCCTGCTCTAAACCATCTCGTTGTCTTAATGCTGCTGTGGATTTCCACCCTGGGGCACTTGGCAGTAGTCGAAAGAGGTGTCTCTCAGCTTTCTGCTCATGAAGACCTCTGTGCCTTCAGAATCACAGCAGACACTTGATGTTCACAGTTTTGGGCTCCCAGATGAAGTGTGGTGGGAGAAACAGCCATACATGTGGGATTTGCAGCTGCTGACAGGCAGGACCTGCTGCATTTAATTGCCTGTTTTTAGAAAGCTTCTGTTGCAGTTATATTTTTGTCCTTTCTAATATCTAAACCAAATGCTAATGCATTGAAAGGCTTGATAACACCTCAGAATAAATATCTAGGGTTGGGGCTTTTCTGTATGGATAGACTCAGCCTCTTCTAGTGGGGTGCTTTCCCTGAAATTTTCACAAGGTGGGCTTGCAGCATCTTGTGGAAGACTGAAACAGGATTAAAAAAATGGTAGTAAAAGATTGTGGAAGCTTTTCCTGGATCTAGAATACCTGGGGATGAGTTCAGTCTTCTGCTTCTGCAAGGTTCTTGTGTTCATTTGCTATCAATTGCAAAAATAATTGAGAGGTCAAGCATTTAATCAGCCATTATTATTACATCAAGTTCTCATGTCCTGAGCTTTCTCTGACACCACAAATGTCACTGTCATGGGTTTTACTCATTCATTTCATGCTGTTCAGATAGAGGATATGGGAGAGAAATATCTTACCCTCCATGTAACCATTCAATAAAAGTAAGAAAAAGTGAGATAAATCCATGAAGATAGATGCTGGTGTTGAGATACTGTAGAAGAGCAGCACAAACTCTCCTTTGTTCACAGCAGCTCTTCTACTTCAATCCCAACACTAAAATTCAGAGTAGGGAGTTTTTAGTGGAGTATTAAATATATATTTTACCCTAAATTCAGACTGGAAAATATCCAAGCATACAAGAAATCTGTTTATATTTTATGGACTAACTTGATATGCTTTCATGCTGTCAGCTAACTAAACTCATACATCAAGGTCGTGAAGCAACCCAGAAGTATCTCGTGCCTGATTATGTCATCTGTATCACCTACAGAGTCAGCTATCCCAATCTCACTGAAATTGTGAATGAGTCTTTGGTTAGAGCCATGAACTGGTGAAGGCAAGGGAGATGTTGGTCCAAACACACCCTGGCAGCTGAGTGCTTCTGGTTTTGTCTCTGTGGAAAAAGGACAAAGTCTTGGGGGCCAAAAGTACAAGTGATGTTATGAGAAACAGAGAAAGGCCACCCTGCTGTTATGGTCAGAGTCATCCCTTTTCTTCCCTGTGCTGTGACCACTTAATAAGTGCTGCCCAGTGCTTGGAGCTTTTAGGACAGAGAGGTTTGTGCGTCTCTGTCATTACACTCTGTTCTACCAGTATTTGCTGGTGTGTGGTAATAAACATCTCTGTAAGCAAACAAAAAGCATGTTCTGCTTTGATTCACAGGATATTAAATCTCACGTCAAACAAATAATTTGCCATGTGGCGCAGACCTGTCCAGCTGTAGTCAGTCACCTTTATCCAAATGAAAAACCTTCTTACAAACATCTGCCTTAAGTGGGAGAGATTTCTTGCAAGCATATGTTGAGTGCTTAAATCTTGGGCACGGTGATGCATTTTTACAAAATAATAAAAGTTTGGGGAACATTTCATTATCATATGAAATATGATCACAGGATATGAAATGTAAGTCACAGGAGAATGTGATAGGAGTTCCCTGACTTTGGTCACTTTGGGATTTCCTTCCCACTTATAAGATTGTGGATGTAGTGCACATTTGACCATTGTTGCCTAGGTCCCTGAGGACTTACTTGGTTATTTATTAAGGAAAACAGGTGTATAAATGTTATGCAATAATTGGATTCCTGAGAGCGAGTAAAAGCTTGAACAGGATATACACTTGTATTAAGGCTATGTCCAAAGCTGGATTTTCAATTGAGCTTTGATAGGCACTGTTTTTGGCACCTACTAATATGGAAATTTGTGGGGTTTTGTCTGGATAAGTGTGCGTTACACAATAGACACGGGACTGTGCCTGTTTCAGTGTTGTGCTTCCAGTACAGAGCAAGCTAATCTGTAAAACTGCTAATTGCCTTACCTGGAAAGCTTCTAATTCTACATATTTCACTATATTTTCAGTTGAAAAGTAGGCTAAATATCTGATTGAGCAAACAAAATAAAACTTCAAAACTTCATGGTGTTTCTTTAAAACTCATTAAGCAATGTTAAAAATCTACTAGTGAATCATATTAATTGAAACATAGATGGAGGTAAATTAATTTAAAGATCTGGATGGCTTAAATTATTCAAATGTGAATATAGGGGTTTAATATTTCATCTGTAGTTTGTTAGCCTGTACTTACATGTGAACTTTTTTGTCAGGCTAAATGAGCCTTCCTTCCCTGAGGTGTTCATTCCTCCTTTCAGGGGGCTGTGTGATTTAATTTAGGGGGTCTTGGAGAAGTGGGCAGGGCAGCTGCTGCTCCAGCTGTTGTAATCAGACTAATGGTGAACAACTCACTGTGGCCTCATTCTCTTTGGATCACCATTTTACAGAGTCATCATGAAACGGGTGATCTAATTCCCATTCGTTGCCCTTTTTGTTTTTAAGGGATCACTACAAATATAGCAGGATGCACTTGGAATGCTTCACACACATTTTTGTTTTGTGTCCTTTTTCCTCAGGCTTCTTAAGCAAAATGAATTGTTGAATGTATTTACATGCTGTTGTGCTGCAAATTATGTATTCAGAGATTTTTTTTTTGTCTGCATACAACTAGTTGGGTGTAGATGCTCATTCTATTAAGTGGCAAGATTCCAATCCATTGTTTTCTGCTTTTTTGTTTTTTAAAAAAATGTCATTCTCCCCAAGGAATTGCAAACTAAGATGAGGCAGATTGAGGGCAAGCATGTGGTTACAAACAACTTCTGAATAATTTAATTTAAGACGCTCAGTAATGACTTTGAGAACTTTGCAGGTAAAACAAACTTTTTGAGTAAAGCAAAATCCTTCAGATAACAATTTCCTGTGTGTGCATCTTCATTTTGTTTTGTTTCTTTAAATTTTTTATTTTGTCTCTTGCAAGAAAAGTCTAAAATTATTCTGATATTTCATTCAGGCAGAAATTTTTTAAAAATTCAATGTATTTCAGTTCTCAAACTTAGTTTATTTTCTTAATTAAATCTCAGTCCTTGTGCAGTGATCTCTCTTTGTGAGAGGACAGTGGCCTTTGGAAAGAAAACCCAAGAACATGAGATGAGCCCTAGCACAGTAATCTTTTTTTTTGTCCCAATCAACTCTGAAAGACTCTGGCAAGAGTGCCTTATGCCACAGTAGCTGAAGGGTCTCAGTTTAAATGCCTTTTCTGCCTGATTTG
This sequence comes from Vidua macroura, assembly GCF_024509145.1. Classification (NCBI taxonomy): domain Eukaryota; kingdom Metazoa; phylum Chordata; class Aves; order Passeriformes; family Viduidae; genus Vidua; species Vidua macroura. The sequence continues at coordinate 8,135,402 of NC_071589.1, forward strand.
GACTTTTAATGAGCCATTCATAACCAAAATACCTCTGTGCCTCCAGTAGAGCTGTTTCATCTTGGATTATCTAATTAAAACCATCAAGTACAGAGCGAGTTGCTGGCTCAGAGGAATACGCAGTGTTGATCTTGCCCATTACAGGTTGCTGATCTACCATGTTAGACTAGGACATTGCATATCTTCTGTGGAAGAACTGGCTTAAATAAACCTTATTTTGCGGTCTTTGTCCAGGGGTAGTCACAGGGCTCTGGACACTGTGACAGCAATGACCATGTGGCTGTTCCACAGCTCTGCCCCAAGGTCTGAGGTTGGAAGATGTAACAGATCCTTTGACTTCCCTGCCCTGGGAATAATGCAATTCTCTGGATCTCATTTTATACCACTTCAGCACAGTGTCCCTGGGTGCTGCTGGGTTGATGGTTGGCTTAGATGATCTTGAAGGTCTCTTCCAACCTTGACAATTCTATGATTTTGTTCCTAAACTGGCCAATCTTTGGCTAAAGTCTTCCAGCAAAGAAGGAGGTGGTTCTACTGGTTCCAGTTGTAGCTCTCACAGTATGGAGGGTGATGAGATATTCTGGTTTTTAGTATTGACTTCCCAGTCCTAAAGCAGGGAACATTTTTTTCCTCTCAGCACATCCTGCTCCTTTCCTGGATGTGGCAGTGGAATAAAAGCAATATATAATAATTTGTTTCATTGCTTCAAAGAACCAGACATGATCACAGCAGAATGAAAATATGAATGCTAAAACAGAGGCAAAGGGTGAAATATATTAAGCAGATGACATTATGGCAACAAAACGAAGAAACTGAAAGGCGCAAAATGAGATCTTACATTTTCCTTAAGTTTAGTAAACCCATTCTTTTCAGCTTTATGGATGTGATGAACATCAATAAGATTGATTAAAAAAGGCTGTAGAATGTTAAAATTATACCATGTTGCTCCCAGCTTCAGTATTATTCATGCTTACAATGGATCATTACCGACACACCGTTCTTTACTGAGGAAAATAATAAATTAATTGCTTTCTTCTATCTGTTTTTACCTTGCTTAAAGCTTGTCAACAGCTTCTCTGTAAAGATTGCTGCAACTTCCATTTCCATAGTAAAGTCTGCTTCTTCAGCTCGGGAGAGACTTTGCCACAAGCCTGGTTTGCTCAATTGGACAATTGGCTCTGCTTACTCACAGTGCACAACCTGATGCTGTTTGCTGGGAGCTATGAACAAGGGACAGAGCTCTTGGAGGTGGCAGTGGCTTTGGACGGACAAGGGCAGTGGATCAGTTGTATTTCAGCTGAAGTTTCTAGCAGCCTTGCTGTTACCACCATAACCAAACCCCAAATTGGAGCCTGTGGCCGCCATTGGTCCACTTTGATGTTTTGTAGGCTATATGATTATTTAAAGCCTTAAATTCCTATTTATGAGGTGCAAAAATCTTCCACAGAGAATGATTTCCCCTTGACTTGACTATATACCAAGAAAAGGAAAATCTGATTTACTACAAACACTTTTGTTCATCCAGGAGACAAGGAGAAGGACTAGGGGTGGTACAAGGTTGATTTGAAGTGAAGCAGAGAAGGAATGGTCAGGCTGTGCTTGTGTTTATTTAACTGAACAGATGGTTTGTACTTCTGGGAGGGGAATGTTCATGTGGGGGAAATGTAAGTGAATAAAAAAAGAAATTTAATCTTTCACCAGTTTCTCCATAGAGCTGACAAGGTTTGGGTAATTAAACTGTTTACCTATATTTTGTGTGCCTGGTGTTACAGCTGGATGCTGTCACTGTCACTTTCCTGTGCTGTACAATTTACTGCATTAGCAAGTTGCTGAGCCTTCACCTGCCTGCAAACATATCATCCTTGGAATGGAGAAAGGGATTTGCACTCAGGGTACAGCTGCTTTAGGGTTCCACTGAGGGAGGAGGATCATTTTGATTAATATCTTTATAAAATTATTTTATCTGAATTGTTCTTTTTCTGTGAAGGAATATTTGTGCAACTGCAGTTCTGTGGGGAAGCCAGCCAAGCCATTTGTTTTTTTTGTTTTTTTTTTTTTTTTTTAATCTGCTCATGCTACTTAGTCTCTTACTAGTAAAGGTAGTTTATAAACAAGAGGACCATATGTGGCATTTTCAACAAGTAAATGCTCTGTGATTTCCTAAGGCTGATTTGGGAAATATCCTTCCTCGATGGGAGGCTGTGTGGGCTCCTTTCAGTGCTTTTTTTTTCCTCATAGGAAAGCCAGCCAGACACCTGCTGGCAGGAGCAGTAGCAGAAGCAACCAGGCAGGACTTTACCATGTTCCTCTCAATTTGCTTTACTATTTCCTTAATATTTTTCACTTCATACCTCCTGCTCTTTCTTCAGTTCTAAGTTTCACTTAGTCTTTTCTTGTTTTTTATTTTGTTTTTTTTTTTTTCACATTCCTTTACCTAATCATTACTAACTCCTCCCATACTGGGGAAAAGTCCTGATGTTTGTTTGAATCAGTTCATGCATTGTATTTTTCCTTCCTTGCCAGATATTTTCAGGGCAGAACTACTTCTCTATCCCATATGTACAGCACAATGGCATCTAAATGTAACTCTAATAAGCTTCATTAACAATATTTATTTCTATAGTTGACTTCATCCCAAATACATGGAGTGGTCAGTTTGGCTTGAAAAATCAATGGAAAAATTAACCCTTATTGCTCTGAAAACTCATACATTTATTTCAAGATGTGTTCTTTCCAAAGGAGTCCTCTGCTTTCAGAAGACAAAAAGCCCTTTTGAAAATATTAGTCTTAGAGATGAACCCAGATTCTCCTTTCCTTTCTCTCCAGTAGAAACAGAAGCACTGTCTTAGCATGGCCTTTGAAACTTTGGCTTTTCTGATGGTGTTTTTATGACTTTCACAGAAGTTTTACATAGAAGCAGATATTAAATCCACCCCTGCCACACTCACTTGCTTTCATCTTCTGATGCTTTGTGGGAAATAGTGCCAAATATTGCCAGTGAAATTAAACTTTCAGAAGGAGGCATAAAAGAAATGAGATTTCTTAGCACTGAAAACAGACTTGGGAATATCTTGGGAATTTCCACTCATCGTTGTGGGAGGGGTTCCTGCTCTCCCTTGGGAGGCAGCAACAGTTTAGAAAAGGTTGTCAATCAACTGCTGCCCTCCACCCCAGTTGAGCTGTCCGTCAATGCTTGGTACTCTCCCCAGTTCCAGAAAGTTCAGTTATTCTGTTATCCCCATTAGCCCCTGTTAGAATACCACTCCTCCTCTGTACCCCGATTAGTTCTCTGTATGTCACCCCACTCTGTCTCCTCCCCTTTACCTGTTGCCCATTGGTTGTTTTGTACCCTAACCACTCCTACTCCTTTGCCCTTAATACCCAGCCCCGCCTTCCCTCGGGGCTCCTGGAGCTTGCTCCCTCCTGGAGAGCTTGTGTCCCTTCCCTCCTTCTCCTGTTCCTGCGACTCTCCTGAAATAAAGCCTCTAGGAATACAGCCTCTCCAGAGTCCTCCCGTCCTTCCGGTGGAGTTATCCGGGTCCCGCCACCTCCTCCCCGTGGACCGGTCAGCCGAGGGTTTTCCCCCGGACTGGCTGGGCACCCGGGTGAAGCCCGGAGGATTTATAATTTAATACACATTATCATGAGTGGAAAAGCATCTAGAAGGTGAGCGAGGGTGATGCAAGATGACTAATATAATTAGTGGTGCTAGGCATAATAATAAATTTCTTAAAGAGCCGTGAATATTTACTGTGTGATAAATTCCTTGAATGATCCCAGAGGAACAGAGATGAGATGCTGTACCAGCATTTGCTCCAGGCTAAAGAAAGAGAGGGTAAAAAAGCACAGAGAGTTTATGCAAAACCTGAAAACCATACCCAAAGAACCTATTGAGTTCATAGTGCATGTTGTGGGCAAAGTCAAGCCATGCAAATCCCTTTTTATCTTAGTGGGATGAAGTACTTGGCAGGTGGCTTTTCAGGGATCCCCTGTAGGCTCTGGATACTGTTCCCAGCAGGATTCCTGATGGGACTTCACCTTTGAGAAATGCCCAGTCAGCAGCTCATTGGAGCCCTACAAAGCCTGACATGTGAATGGGGAGTTGCTGGTGCTGTGGATTCACATTGAAATGGTATCCTTTTTTTCTTTTTTTTTTCTTTAGCATTAAATTTATACTACATCATATGGGAAATTTGAGTTCTGTTAAAAGCTCACATGCTTTTTTCATGCAGAGGCAGACTTGATTACAGTGTTTGTTTACCAAACTAAAAGTATTTTTTGTTTGTTTCTATATAACTGTTTCTACATTAATTTTCTCTATTTAAAGTCTTACTGAAAACAATTCAATTATATATGTCAACAGATTTGCAGTGGAAGAAAAAAAAACAAAACTCATGTGGAGTAAACGGTAAATTTTTAAAAAATTAAATATACTTTAAAATTGCTCTTCATGAAACAAAAACAAAACCTACCAAACATGGTGTCTTGAAGCTTGAAGTTGAAGCCTGTTCTTATTGTTAAGTTAAAAAAAAAATAATGACTTACAGAAGTTATGAGAAGATCTGTCTTTTCAACAAGATCCAGTTTTAAGCCATATGTGATTTAACATGGGCTGATTTAATTCCTTGTATTTCAGGGGGAGAAGTCAATGATGGATGTAGTTCTTAAACAGCATTACATAGTAGCATTGTACAGAAGACACTAATTAAGGTAAAATGGTTCTGGTAGAACTTGTGCAAACATGTGAAAGGGAGTAATTCTGGGGAAACCCAAGTCTTTATGAATATTTATTTTGACTTATTGCACGTACAAAACACATCAGCACTCTGAAAAAGACCATAACTACAAAAGCAGATGAGTAAACAGCAACTGTATACAAACATACTTACAGCTGCTGTGGGTCACTTTTCACTCATTTGAAAGAGAGGAAATACGAGCAAACAATTATGTCTTTTTCCTGCCATTGTGGCTTTGATACTAATTTGTTTCTGCCTCAGGAAAAGCTTTTATTCCTTCCTAGGCACAGTAACACTTTTCATCCAAGCTTCTATAGCTTATCTTCAGGACAGTAATCCTGTTGCAGCAGGTTTGGGTTTGGCTTTTTTAATATTTTGGAGCAGGTATTTTGCTTTTGCATTGATGAGGACATACTCAGGAGCCTGTTCAACAGCTGATCTGGGCAAAAGCTCAGAAGTTCAATTATTCTACCTCCCTTAACAGAGATGATCAAAGCAGTGCATGGGGGAACATGGGGAGAAGGGAGTGCACCAGGCTGAGGAAGAAATAAATGTGTAGATAGAAGCACCAGAAAATTTCCTTTTCTTCCTTCATGCAGAGGGCAGGGCAGAAGGGGCTTGGAAATCTGCTTGTTTGTAATCTCTCTGTTGTGGCAAGTTCTGACCACTCATACTGATGCTGTCCTGGAGCCAGGGCCTGGGCTCTCTTATGCCACATAAATCTGAAACCTTCTGTACAGGGATAAAAAAGGGAAGGAGAATCCTGGCTTTTGGGCCTGGCTTGTAAACAGTGCTGGTGTCACAGGGGAATATAATCCCCTCAACTGAGCCCCGTTTCCAGTTGTCTCAGTGGGGGCTGCTATGCCTTGGTGCTGTTGGACAGAGCAGTAAACAAGCTCTGTTCCATGTTGGTGACAGGGGAAAAGCTGAGCCACTGACACTCCATGGTCATTCCCATTCCCACCTCCTCCTGGGTTTTATGGACCAAGGAGACCCCTGTGATCATCTTGCCTGACCTCCTGCCTAGTACAGGCCATACATTTCATGTAGGAATTTTTGGAATCAGTCTATAAATTCCAACTTTCATAGTTTCTGCAAGACCTACTGCCAGCTGTAATACCTTACAGATGAAGGATAAATTTCTTATTTTCAAGGCAGTTCTCAAAAACCTTTCGAAAACAAACATGTGCAATTCTTGCTAGAAAAACCAACCCAACTCCCAAAAAACTCCCAAATCCAATCAAATATTTTATTGTTGCTCCATTTATTTTGAATCGTTTAGTTCTGGTAACACCTAAGCTTTGTTGATTCCCCTTTGTGATGGACAACTCTAGAAACCATTTGGCAAATATTGCAGAACTGTGGCATTTCTAGTTTTCAGCAGTCTTACTTTCTCACTAGTGTGTTTTTGGCGTTCTTTGTTTTGTTTCAGATTACACTGATTCTGCACATCTGAAGTGGTTTTGTATCTGCTTTGTAGGTGGCAGCTATTTAATTCAGGAAGAGAGTGACTTCATCTGACAGCTCTGGAATTGTACAGCTCAACCAGTTACTATTTATTTCTAATAACAGCAAACTGTTGGGTATTTTAAAATTATTTTTTGTAATAACACTGTTATATAGGCATTAAGAAGTCCTGCTTTCTGTAATAGGTTTGCAATTTAAATTACATGTAACTTATTCTTACCTTATTTTGAAAAATACTATCTTCTTTCCTTTACTCTGAACTCTATTCTAATGCATAAATCTCAGCTTTCTCTTATTAAGTACTGGAATGTTTCAGATGTTTCATATGCTGACCTCCCCAAAAAACATCCTCTATAAATCCAGTGTGGTCTCCACCATTGAAATGGGTACCATATTTTATGGAAACTTAGAAACATTCTCTTTAATTCCTTTGTATAAATTATGATCCATTAATATTTCACCATGAGGAAAACAGATGTGCCCATCTTTAAAGAGGAAATACAGGCTGGAACTAGAATGAATAATAAAAAGCTTTTCTGTCTAATGAACATCTGATCTTTTAGAAAAATATTTCTGAGGCAGGAGTGTAAAGTTCAAGCCTTGGAATGGTTTGTGAACTGAATATAAAAAAGTATGGACTAAGTTAATCCAGGCACTTCATTGAGTTACTGTCCTACATTTAGAACAAAACCTAAAAACATCAAAACATTCAGTAATTCTGAAGTCTGTGTGAAGAAATTGGTTATAAAATGTCAAAACATGACTTTTCAGCACCCTAATAGTTTTCTATTTGCTTTTTTTTTCTGCCAGAAGAGAAAGTTCATCTGCATGACAAGAAAATAAATTTTAAAAATGGCCTGTTTCCACAAAAATGATTAGCAAATCAATATCTATTAAGAATTACTTTAAAATAATGAGCAGTTCTAGTGGAGATGTTTTAGAAAATAACTCAGACAAGACCACTGAACCATTCTTAACTAAGAATGTACTGTCTGGCGTCTCTGTTGGCAATCAGAAAGAGCTGCTTGTATACCTTAATCTTGGACATTTTTGTTCTGTTTTGATATTGCCTGCTACAATCCATGTGTAGTCCTTCCTCTAACCAAATGACTTAGGTAGTCAGCCACTTAAGTACTGTAAAATACCAGATGATATCTTTACAATATCAATGTACCACTGCATGGGGCATTGTTTCAGACAGAAAGAATTTCTATTGAAAAGTGAGCATGGCTAGAGGAGTTTCGGATGCTTTTTTTCCTGTATGGCGCTCAATTTAGCATAGGAATCAGCTCATCAAATTGCTGAGTAAGGCAGGGGCTTATGTGCTCTCCTCATTCTTTTCTTCCTTCATCCTCAGGTAGAGAAGCAGAACGGAATTTCTGGGTTTCCCAGGAGTGTTGCAGCTGATGCCAATGCAACAAGCCTTGTTATTAGGGCTAATGCTCCTTGTGTTCTCCCTCTGCCGCTCTCACACGCACAGAGGAATCACAACAACCTGACATGAAATGTTTAGAACATCCACTTTCTGCTATGCAATTATTGATTTTTACTATGCATTTCAGTCATGCTTCAATATTTTACTGACACAGAGGTAATGTGAGTCTGAAAATCTTGAAGGCTATAAATTTTATATTGATTGACATTATAACATCTGAATTTAGAAATATCTGGCATGAATAAAATGTAAAACAGGATGATTATGTGTGATTAAATAGTTTACTTTTATATTGTATATTAGTCATGCCATCATCCAATTAAAAGAATAATGGAAACAATAGTGATTTTAAATTTTTAAACCAGTGTGGGCTGCAATAAGGGGATTATGGAGCTTTATTAAGTAGTTTGCATAATGTAATGCTCAAGAATAGAATTTGAGTCAAAGCTGAGCTGCGCATGGTAAATTAGGCAACTTTTACTTTCTCCTTGACATAAATCCAGACTATAAGTTTTGCCTGTGAAAATTAATGGAAATGTCTCTGAGTTAGGAAGAGAGTCGCAGAACAAGGTTCCAATTTGTGCTCCTTTTTTCAAGAATTCTTTTCAGACCTGACTTTGTCATGTGAGTACTGAGGCCAGGATGGCTGGCTGTCGGTTTTGTGCTCTGCTAGACCAGACTTTACTTTTTCTTCAACAGAAACTGATTTAAATAATTGTTGCTGCTTCATGCCACTAGCTGCCATTATATTTTATCCACTGAAGCCTGCTCTATTCTTATTACCATTAGTGAGCCTTGTTCACCTAATTAACCCAATGATCCTCTTCATTTAATCTGATTAACTGCAAATGGGTAAGAATATAGTAATGTGGCCTCTGATACCATTGGTAGACATCAAAGGCATTGAATGAGGCTTGTTTGCCTTTGTGGTCCAAGAGCACAAGGGCACAAGGCAGAGAAGTTTGAAGCACTGTGGGAAAGGTGTTTCATTCCCCCCCCATCTCATTTAAAACTGGTCATGGTTAATTCAGCATCTTCAATTTAGTTCTGTTCTTCCCCAAAAAACAGAGTATTTCAGATACTTGGTTGTTATTGGAGACATTTTTATAGTGAGGCTTGTGTGAAAGTCTCAGCCCTCGCATTAATCTTGTCAAAGGCAAAATGTTTTACGTGTTGCATAAAATAGCTGCACATTTGTTGTTTTTAATAATGTTTTCATTTTCAGGACTCCTTTGAAAAAATAATTTTATAATCCAACATTTTATGCATTCTTATTATTCTGTAAGTCTTCATGAATTTGTTTGAATTGACTGACAGTTTTAATCTGAAAATCCCTGATCTTCGTATTTTGTCACAGGGATCATGAGTGAAACTGAATGGTAAGAAATAGATTTATACTGGTGTGTTAATGACCTAAACTAAAAGATCCCAGTGCTCAGTCATGTCACAAGAGAGAAACAAGCCTCTTCTTTTTTAACAAGAAACCCTTTAATGCAACAAGAGATTTATAACTTAGCTGCTCTAAATTCCTCTCTCGGAGTTTCAGTAGTTTAATGCAAAGATAGTCACTCTAGGGCTACCTGGCTGTAGGAATGTCTGAATTAAAATGGTTTCCTGAAATTGCAAAGGAGACATTTGCAAAGCAGTCCTAATGATATGTAAAAGTAATTGAAATGTGAAGCTATTTTTCCTGATTTCCTATAGCATTTGACAGCCCCTTTCCTCCCTCATTATTATGTGTGAATATAAGGAAGAAAAGAAGAGATTGGGGTACAGTCTGTGTGAATTTTGTCTGAAGCTGAGGCTGCACAGACAGCATGAAATACCAGTACTATGAAAAAGATAAAAGCTGCCTCAGCTTATCTGTACTAAGAGGTACTAAAATGCTATTTTCCCAGGAAGCTCTGTTGGATGACTGGGGATGTTTTACAGACCCCTGGCTTGCAGGGCAGAGGTACCACCTGCCCTGAACATCCCATGACTCACCAGGAGTTGGTTGCTGTAGTTTGGCAGTGTCAAAGGACAGGGACATGAGGATCAGCGTCCCATGTGGTTTGTCCACAGCTTGGACTGAAAACTTTTAAGTAGCCACAATGCTTTCAAGCATGTACGTGAATGATTCTCTGTTATGGGGGAGAAATTAAGGTGCCTGAGTGTGACCTGCAATGGCTGTGTAAAGCAGAGAGAGGATGGATTAATTGCATTCAAAAAGTAAAAGCATTGCCTGAAGAAGTTAAGAGCCATGTTAGAGGATGAAATTTGCAGAACAAGGTATGCAGAAATTTGGTGCACAAAGAACTCAAGATCCTTCCTGGTGTTGTTGAAGGGGATTGTTTCTGAGCCTTTTATTTACTTTGTCTCCCTCAGCAAACCTGGGAATTCTTTATATTTAAGGACTTATCTTCTACTTTATTATTTCTATATTTTTTAATGAAATGTGGCTTTAGAGACTGTCTTTGACTGTCTTTTGGTCTGTCTACTTAAAGGAAAGACTGATGGGGAGAACAGTCCACTCCAGAGTTGTATCTGAATTACACCATCAGTCAGCCCTGGAAATGAGCCTTTAGGTGCTGTAGTGGAAGAAAACCAGATGCATGAACTGATGTTCCAATATTGATTATTTTTGAAAATACTTTTGTTTAAAAAGGCTGCTTTAGAGGAGCAACAAAAATTTGGTTTCCCAGAATGTCATTGCCTGCAAGTTTCTTTGTCCAGGTAGTGGGTGCATTTTTGAGTGATGATCATCCTGGAAAGTTTATTACTGCAGTGATTTGCACTCCTTTGTGTCTTAGCCAGGCACAGGCTATAGTTTTGTGTTTTCCTGTGCTTAATCTGTATCCACTTGGCAGCACATTGTGAGTGAAGAATCAGGGCTACTAGGCAGTTCTGAGTTGACATGATTCTTCATGCACTTGCAAAAAATTATAAATTACTCAGGGCACCACCAATTTCTTCAAATTGGTGCTTTCACTGTCATGCCAGCTTCTGGTGACTTCAAAGCAAGTAGGACCTGGCCACTGGTACTCACGCCTTACATTGAAAGCTGTATGTGGCGGAGTCTCCACTCCATTCTCTGCTGTCCCCACAGCTGATGGAGCAGTGGCCACCTGCAATTGGCCACTGGCTAGCTGCTCTTCCTGCCATAAACCCCACAGCAGGGCAGCAGGTGGTGTGTAAGCTGTGGGAGCGTTAAACAGGGTGGGATCTGAGAAACAATCCTGTTGGAGGCACAGCAAATGACTTCCCACAGTGAAACATTTGGGTAATCCATTGCCATCTGGCTTTATTTCGCGAACCCACTCAATTGGCCAACACATTCAAAATATCACTGCAACTTCTTTCTCTCAGAGAGAATCTTGAAAAAAGAAAAAAATAAGCTGATAAAGTTACCTACACTTTTTTTTCCCCGCTCCTGTTTCAATTGTAAAGGATTTCTTTATATTCATTTATCATTAGGTTTCATAAAATAGCCTTTTCTTGTACTGAAAAATGTCCTTCTGTGGGAAATGCAGATACAGGGTACCTTTTACAAATGATGTGATTTTATTAGGTGCTCAGATAAACTGTGATAATGAGCTGGTCCAGCCAAGAAGACTGAGAGGCAATGACTCAGGACTGTCATACCGATATTTATCAGGGTATGGATGGTCTAACACTTAGAGATGGAGATACTGGTACTTGAACTCAGCTCTCTGGTTTCTCCCTTGCCTTCCAGATGCAATAGATGCTCCTCTCTACATCTGCATGATTGGAATGCCTATGGCCCAAATTTGTGGGGGTTTTGTGGGGCAAATCCAGAATGGATGTCAATAGGAAGTCAAAGGACTTGAAAATACAGCTGTCTGGTATTAATTTTTGCATCATCTGACAATCTTTTGTCACAGAAGGTATTTCTGAGGAATTAACAAGGGCAAGGATTATACTGGAATATGCTTTTGGAGAAGTTATCATCCTTAAAGTTTTTTGAAAGATGCGTAACTTAAACTCCAGTCTGTATTTCAGACCCACATGTGACTGTCTTAGAATGCAGGACATATTCACTTAGATAAAACCAGCTAGACTATAAAAAACAAAATCAAAACCAACAATAAACCTATACCACAAATACACATCCCTCTGAGCCAAGACTCCAAATCTCAGCCCTGGTGCAGTCTAATAGTCTAATACTGTTCAAATATGCAATTAAATGCTATTTTGTACATCTCACTCTTAGATAGCTGGGGAAATTAATGCCCTATCCTGAGGCCTCTGTGTTAATGACCCCCAGCTATGCAGGGATGAAAGTTTTTGTACATCAGTTTGTTCCCCACAGCTGAAATTCTTTGTGGAGCTACAGCCTTTTAAGCAGGGTTCTTTAAAATTTAAATTCATAAATGTATCGAATATGGGCATTCTTTTTCATACCTCCCTCTTTGCAATGAGATGTGATCATATTAGAGTGGATGTTTACTGGGGAGAGGCTCCTTTTCAGAGTTATGTTTATGGAGTCTTAATTGGTCTGATGAGTGTGCTCTGCAGATTAGGCTACTCCCCATAGATAAAAAGATTACAAGGGCATGCATTGATAGAACAAGGGAGAATGTCTTCTAACTCACAGAGGGTAGATTTATTATTAGCTCTAAGGAGAAAATTTTTACTATGAGGATGGTAAGGCAGTGGCACCAGCTGACCACTGAAATTCTGGATTCCCCATCCCTGGAAGTGTTCCAGCCCAGGTTGGATGGGTCTCTGAGCAACCTGCTACAGTGGAAGATGTTTCTGCCCATGGCAGGGGATTGGAACTGCATGAGCTTTAAGGTCCCTTCCAATCCAAACCCTTCCATGAAAATTATTAAGCGGGCTTAAACGAAGGATAATGATTTTTCCAGCTGTTTATGGTTCAGTAAATGTCCTCCTCATTCCCCTACACTGTAGCCATCATTGATCCATAGGCAAACTCTGCCTGTCTCTAACCAATATTTCTGAGAAGGCATTGACTGTACTGAGCATATCCTGAGCTCCTTTGCTTTTCCATACAGAGCCCTTGTGTTGCTTTGGCTTCAGAATTGCTGTTCCATTTTCTCTCTGGCTGCTTCCATCCTTTCAATTTTATGGCATTAAACAATCTCAGGCCAGGTCTAAGAATGGTTGATTTGCTGGGTTTTCAATGAATTATAATCAACATTAGGCATCTAAAGGCAACTATGCTCCATTTGATTAGAGAGGTGAACATCCTAGGGATCTCTGACAATGTCTTGATGTAGATATTTCAGTATCTCTAGCTACATAAACTTAAGTCCTGCAAATTCTTACAGATGAATATGCTTCAGACCTTATCCTGTGCCCTGTATCCATTGATCAGTGTGATCACTGACACAGGAAAACCCATTTGAGAGCAAGCTTGAATATAGGCCAGAGGAAACTGAATGTAAGCATGAGAAAATGTATAGATCCTGGGGCCAAATAGAATTATCAGATTGGCTACTCTGCTGTCCTGTAAAGTGAGTAATTCATGTTTATTTTGACCACATCTTATTTTCCCAGGAAAAATGACAGCTCTCTGTGTCCTTTGCATCATCTGTAGCTTTTTACCTCTTCAGCTGGTGCAAGTTTCTGGACCATTTTGCTCTAGGCTGCAGTGTTGTTGTAGCCTTTATGTAACCCTGGGACGCACTGGCACCTCTCATTCTAACAGAGCAATGTCCCACCTACAGGAAATATCTGGTGATGGGGATTTCATGGCATTTCTGGTCAACTTGGACTAAATGAGCTCATATTAATGAGAAATACTGCTACAAATTTCAGAGGTGAGAAGTTATCTTCTATTTAATTTACAATCCTTAACCACAGTGTGAAGATGGATTTAATTCTGAACCAGATCATGATTGTTCTTAACACCTTTTTAATTGCAATAGTTCCTATTGGAATGGACAGTGGTCATTTTAAATGTTAAGTGCTCTGCTTATTGCACAGGAACACAAGCTCAATTGAACTTAAGTATTGTGGGATGCTTTCTAAAGCACTGTAGGAAAAATTAATTCTTTTCTGACTATCAAAGTTGTGCTTTTGAACACCTTTCTTTGATCAATCTACAATATATTTGCTTTCTTTGTGTGGGAGCATACTGGTGTGAGGATGGCACTTGTGTTATTAATGGAGCTGTTGATCACCTGCTTGTTAGGATTCAAGCCAAATGAAAAAATATTAAAACTGGGCTTAATAAGGGTATTTTTAATATATTTAATTGATAGTCTTTAGATGCTTATTTAAACTTTATTTGCTTGCATGAGAACTGTATGATACACTGCAGACTTCTCAGTTCTGGAAAATACTATATATACTGATTTACTAACTGAAGTTAGAGACTCAAACATGTACTTTAATAAGGCCAGTTGTTCTTGCATGTTAACAAAATGAACATAATTGGCAAACCAATCAACAGTAATCACTGGTAATACCTCTGCCATTCATATGGGTGGCATTAAGAGGCCTATTTGGAACAGAGCTCATGTTGTCAAGAATTTATTAATTCAGAAGTCATTGTAGAATTAAAGCAAAATGCCACTGGAGTAAATTTTAGCATATCTGTATTCAAGCTACAGTACAGTATTTTCATAGAGGACACTTAACTGACTGACTTGAATGCTCCCTGGTTTAAGATTTTTTGTAGAATAATGAGTGGAATGAGAGATGGGACAAGGGGAGTTGGGTCTGAAAGATTGTCTGATTATTGCAATATTGTGCTGTAAAGGAGAGCAGGCCAACGGCTGGGCAAAAGAGCCTCTAACACTGTCCTAGGCACGCACTTGAGGAGGAAATTAATTTGTTCCTGCAGCTCTGTCTGCCCCCATGCCACCTTCTCCCTGGGTTGCTCAGTATCTCTATGCCAATTAGCTTTGAGGGCTTGATGAACATTGTCAAGCTCCACCCACCTGCGACAGAACATGACTCCTGTTTAGATATTTCTTTTTTTCTTTATTTGCTGAGAACCAAATAAGGCAGTTCTTTAACTCTGTCCTCTCAACAGCTTTAAAATTATATACATTCACACATCCATCATCTATCTATCTATCTATCTATCTATCTATCTATCTATCTATCTGTTGTTTCAGACTGCTGGCAGACTCGAGTTGTAATCAGTTTAGATTTTGACAAGAATATGCAGATGCTAGATATTCCATGACATTTTTACTGAATTACAGTTTCTGGATAATCAGCAACTTTGACCATTTCTTAGGCTGCTGATTTCTAGTTCTCATAATGCTTGATCTATTTACTCCTGAAGAGCAGAAGAGCCTGACAGCAGTATCTTTGGGACACCTGTAATGCAACGTGTATTTTGTTCTGAATGTGCTCCTGCACTGTTTCCTGTCGCAGCTCTTGGGAGTTTGTGCTGTTGATTAAAATGACAACTATTTATTTATTTAAAACTTAATCACATCTGCATTCAGGGATCTGTGAAAAGGTAGTTTTGACATTTTTCACACATCAATCTTTAATTAAAAGTCACTTGAAAACAAATAAATAATCGGGAATGACATTTTACAGGAGTTTTTACCTGAGGTCTGTAATTCCTGATGAGCAAGACTTGAAGGCAGGCATTATAAAGCTGCTGTGTGGGATGTGGATGAAATACTATCCCACTTCATGGGTCTTAGAGACCTGTAAGGATAAGTCATGGCAGAAACTCAGAGAATGATCAGTATTATAAGCAAGAACTCTGGACTGTAAAAAAGAAGCTTAAAAATTGATGGGAAATGCTAAACTTTGGACAGTAAAATAGAAGCTAAAAAGGGATGAGTATTGCTTAAATATTTTGAAGATATTTCACTTTCAAAGCAAACCTTTACCCACCCCAGTGCTCTGCACAATCAATAGCAGAAGTGAATATGCAAAACTGCCAGAAAAATGATGGTGAAATCTAGAGCAGCTGTGAGCTGACAGTGTTGCTGCAGCCTAAGAGAAGTGTGCCCTTTTCTGGCAGCTCTAAGTGGACATCTTTGTGCAGTTTTAGGGTGATTGTAATCCTAGAGTAGGTTCTATGTGCTGTGTGACATAATTAAGGTGTTACTTGATGAAAAGGAAGGTTGTCCATTGATGTCATATGCATAGATGCCATAATCTATCAAACTATAATTGGAAGAGAAATAAAACCTTAAATAACTATATGAGGCATCTTCAATTATTTCGAATAGATTTTTTTTCAGGCTAATGAATTTGAGGCAATAAAGTGGGCTTGATTTTTAAAATCTTTTAATACAGATAGACTTCCTGTGAAGTTGCAAAGAGATGCAAGAGCAGCACAAACCCTCACAGCTGACCATCCTTCAGCATAGGCTAAAGGAGAGGCTGCCATGTGGCAGTGGCACTGTTTTTCAAGTAATGTGTCTCGATAAAGCATAAATTGTGACACCTCTGAAGCAAGAAAAGGCAGTTTTGCTAATGACAGTTCATTAAGATTGGCAAGATGCCTATAGCATGTTTTCATTTTTGCTGTATTCTTGCCTTTTGCCCAAAGGACTGACTGTGAGGCAATTTTGGCTGTTGCTAATAAGCACTTAATCAAATAATCATGGCAGAATTACCTCAGCATTGACACGTACCACAGCCCATGGCATGTTCTGTGGAGTTTCTGATAATGGCCTTTCAGACTGATGAATTCATAAATTGTGATGTGGAATAAGGGACTCTTATTTGAGTTTGGTTTACACTGCAGGATCAAAACAGGAGTCTGTTACTGCACCTGAGGACAGCTCCCTACATGATTTTTAAATGACTGCAGAAATGTTGACTTGAGTGGAGCAAAATCAGGCAACTCCCATCAATGTCAAGACCAAGTGAAGATGGATAGCTATGAATCCTGACTATGTCCATGGGTCAGAAAAATCCTGACTCTATTTCCACGAAACTGAGGTGGAGAGATGCTCAGCGGATTGCTAAAAAAAAAAAAAATCTGGCAAATCAGAAACTTGATCCTAGTTCTTTTTGACAGTTAAAAGGATAAAAATAGACTACTTTTCTCTCCTCAAGGAAAAAATGTTCAGTTGCAGAGCAGGTGTCCAATAGCTAACTCATGGCCAGATCAAAGCAAAGACTGTCCCGTTGCTGATAGATTTACTCTGACTTGGGGCTGCATTCTGGTATAGATATGCCTGAGCTCTGCTTGCCACAATACATGTTCTTCTAGTGGTCTCAATTTCCTTGCCACCAAAAATTTAGGAATGCATTGGCTCAGTCCCTGAAGTAAGAGAAAACAGACAACAAACTTTATTGCAAAGCTAGTAGATCTTGTTTTAGGTGAGTGTTTAGGTGTTTTATTCCTCATGTGGGAATTCTGTCAGATATAACTCTGATCTTACCTAAATTCACAGAGAATCTCATAAAGAATCTACTGCCCTCTTCAGCTGAGTGTGTCAAGGGATAAGTAATTTGTCATCAAATGTGCTCAGAACCTTTCAGAATTTGACCTGCATTTATTAAATCTGTGATACAATGTTTAACAAAGAAACAGTAAAATGTGCTCTTCAGCAATGTCCTGGGTTGACTGTATGATGCTTTTATCCCCAATTGTCTGTTCTGTTTATGCTGAATAATAAGTTTTGCACCTTTAAGACTTGTTCCAGGAGTGAAGAGGGGAGAAGAAGTGCAGAGTTTGTTTTCAGAAACTGCACTCACTCTTCCACATTCCTGCTCCTGGACTGTGTTGTCTGTGGATGGACAGAGCTCTCCTTTGCTTTTAGTAGTTTTAGCTAGCTGAGGCCAAGAAGTTCCCTGGACTGTGTCTTTTCCTTTTCTTTGGACCTGCTCAAACCTGCTCTGGACTGAACACCCAGAAGAGCACCGGCAGCTTGCACCTGTGGTCCAGCGGGCCGGACCTGGGCCGCGGCATTTCCAGCGCCAGAGGGACTGGTAAGTGACTGAGTGAGTCGAGCTGCAGCCCAGGGCGGGGGGATTTCTCTGAGTTTGTCTCTTTTGGAGTGGCAAGAAGTTTTATTGTTTAATATTGTTTAGGTTTTCTTGTTTAGCAAACAGTTTTTTCCACTTTTCTCCAAGGAGGTATTTTTTTTCTGAAGCGGTTGCGGGGAGGGGCCAATTGAATCTGCTTTCTAGAGGAACCCCTTTGGGGATTCTCTCCCAAATTTGCCCTGAACAAGGACAAGCTTCAGGAATTTACAGTGACATAGTCTTGGGGGTTTTCCGTTTTTTTGTGGCTCCATTACTCGTACCTTGAAAAGAGTTACAGGTTTCTGATTTAACCCGCTGTGCAACAAATATGACAATTAAAAGTGTTTTTCTGCTGATTAATGTCTGTGGATCCCTGCATAACTCTGCATTTTATTCTGTTCTCTCTGGAAGTCCATGTTTTGATACAATAGTAAAATCTAGGGAACGTCTCAACACAGCTGGGTGAGGGAACATATTTATCTGGTTCTGTTGTCTATTGTCATGCAGAAAGTATTTTCTCTTCTTTAGGTGGCTGCAAAATGACTTTCTAAAAATTCTTGGGAAGTTACAATTAAGCCCATATTTACTGGAACTTTCACATTCCACTGCCAATGGTTCTGCAGAATATTTTATTTCAAGGTTTTGGGAGTCCTTCATCTACATTTATTGGTTCCAACAATGAGTAAAAATAATTTTAATATTTTTATGTAAAAAGTATATGTATACTAAATCACTTCCTTGATTAAAATCAGTTTCAAATGCACCTAAGTGGGCTTCCCCAATGCCCCTTTATTCACAGGGGTTGAAAACTGGCAACCCACAATTTCATTCCAAAGCAATCCAGTTTAGTTGCCATGGAGACAGTCAGGATGTTAGTGATCTGGATTATTATTTAAAAAGTTGAACCACTTCCTTGTGTGCTTCCTGCTTCCTCTTCCCTAATCCTGAGATCCCATCAGGCTTCGAACATGCAACCTGCTCTTGGCAGTGAATTGGCTTTTTTAATCCTTCTTCCTGTTGGAGGAATTTTGAGGTCTGGGCACACCCCACTCCTTAGGTCTGAGCCTTATGTGCCCTTGTCCCCAGGAGTTCATATGTAGGCTGCTCTAGATATTAATCCACACATCAGTGCTGGTCAAGGCTTTTGCTTTTGGGGTCAATTCATGTTTCTGCATTCTCCTTCCAGTGCAAAGAACAGGGTTTACACCTCTACACTCTATCAATGGTGAAGCTTAACTTCTCTTTGCATAAACCCCAGATTTTTTTGGGAATATATCAGGTTTTATACTCAAAAAGTATATTTTTTTCCCTCCTGGCTGACTACAGAATGTGGGGTGGGCTTTGCTTAATGTGGTCAAGTTAAATGTTTAATGACATCTATAGGAAAGTTGTCATTAGCTCTTGTTTGGTACCCTTAGGCAAAAGCTAATTTGAAGCTTGAATTATCAAGACTGCTTCTGGTTGACAGAAAAATATTATATTATTTTTTAAAAATTAATTACCAGTCCCAAAGTATGACATATGTTTGTCATTCCTAACAGTGCATGAGGTGTTGACAAGTTTAAAGAGTAAAAAAAAAAAAAAAAAAGAAAAAAAAAAGGCTAAAACTGAGAAGGGGGAAAAGACCAAAACAAACAACTCCCCAAACTTTGTTTCTAGATCCTGTCCTTGAAAGGTATAGTGTAATCTTTCCTTATTTATTCATTCCACTCTACTTTGCCCTCTCTGCCATTTTGCAGGCTCCAACAAGGAAGGTGACCCTTAAGTATTCAAAACAAGTCTGGAGTAATATATTAATAAAAATTCATGTGGTGTTTAAAAAAATGAAAAAGAAAAGCTCAAATCTTTGTTCAAGGTCCATTAAAATGTACAGACCATTCTGCAATACTTCCATTAGCAAGCTCCTTGCTTGGAAAAGTCCTGCCTATTGTGTGATGAATCCCCATATTGACTGTCTTGTCCTCTCCAAAGATAGAAGATAAATATAACAACAACAACAACAAAACAACAACAATAACAATAACAATATGGTGGAAGAATGATAGCAGACAAGTTTCATATGCAGTCTAGTATGAGCTGCATTAGCTTTTGTCAGACTCTATTTGAACTCACATCATTTGGCCATTCAATATCATTGAATGTAACTCACACTACAAATAAATCAAAATGTTAGCAAAGGTCCATGTTAGTTTGCAATATAATACTCGAGCCCTAAAGAGAACTCTTCTAATGCTGCCATGGAGAAGTAAAGGGCAACAAAAACCAGAGGTAAATGCAAACTTTTGGGCTGGAATAATTTATCATGCCTGAAAACCCTGGTGCAATGAATGATCCATTCAAAGGGGACATTTACAATCCAGCAGATCTTTCCTCAGCTTTAGGGACTAAGGGAATAATGTTGCTTAGGAACAATCTGCATATTTAAACACTGTTTTAAACAAAAATGCCATAATCCAGTTAATGAATTCCAAGCTCCGAAACTCTAATTTCTACACTACTGTCTTGTCTAAAGGCTGTCTTTGTTGGAAGTCTATGAAAACATACAAGAGCAAGTCATCAGTCATTCAGATAATCTTTATTTCTATTTTACTGTCTCCCAGTCAAGATTTTCCAACTGGTGGCATCCCTGTGTATTTTAAGTACCACAACTTCTCTCAAGGCTGTGTAAGTAATTGGGTAACTGAGCTGTCACCATTTGGTTCTGTCTCTACAACTCCAGAGTCTCTTGAGCTATAGACAATAATAATTCCTGCCTTGAATCCAGCAGCCTTGGGGCTTGTTCTTCCCTTTATGCAAAATCAACAATGAGGAGCTGCTCAGTGAACTGCTGTGACTGCAGCATTGGAAGGCTGAAAAATTGCTGCTTGGCTGGCTGGATGATGGACTGTGGGGATGCACAAAACCACAAGTGTGCCTCTGGTGCAGCACCGTGCAACAACAGAGCTGAGATTATCTTAGTTGTGTAAAAAAAAGTCACAAAAAATCTGTTCATCAGCAAAATTGCAGGTATTTTAGTAAGGTTTGGGATCATTATCCCAATGAAATCTGGAAGAGTCTGCTCCTACATCCCAGCACTGTAGATCTCTGTGGGTGCTGCTGCTCAAACAAAAGCAAGATGGAATGCTGCAGAAGATATGAGTACATAATATCATCCTCCTCAAAGAGGCTCCCTGATGAATTCCAGTTGTCACTGAATTAAGTGTCTTCTTAGGGATATTATATCCGTGGCAGGTCTTTCCTAAATATTCTGTTCTGTTCCATGTTAGAACTGAGAAGGATCACTGAATCCATGAGAAGAGGGTTTGGTTTTCAGTTGGATTTGCCTGAATGCACAGATACTTTACCAACTCATTTCTTTTCTGTGTTCTATTGAAGGTTTTCTAAACATGCGATAAGCTTATTAAAAAAAAAAAAAAAAAAAAAAAAAAAGGAAGGAAGAAGAGAAATCTAGAAGATAAAGGGGTTAGAATCAGCTGGTAATTGATTGCAATATTGAAGAATTTTACTTCCATTAGCCTTACGGTCTTCTATTTCATGCTCTCTAATCTTAAGTAAAACTAGATCCATGTGAACCTTTTGTAAATAAGATCAATCAAAGCTCCTTTAAAGATTATGAAGATGATGAAGATATTTTTTCCAAGCATTGCTCTGCAGCCCTACTCATACATTTTGCTGGGAATTAAAATCTCTGGTTTTGGCAATGGCGATGTGGGAAAAACAGAGTCTTTGGCTTTACCTGATGTAAAGGAAGTGTACAGGAGAATTTGATGAACTCTGTGTCATAAGGTGAACACAGCAGCACTTTGTAGGAGATGAATTTTGAGAGCTGTCCAGGCTTCAGTAAGTCCACAAATATGGGATCAGTATAAAAGTATGATTCACCTAAAATACAGGCAGATGTTTAGGTTTTGGATAGCATTTTTTTGTGTGTGTAGTTTTCTGCTTTTGTCTTATGAAAGCGATGAGTTTTCTTTTCCATTTTCTACTGCCTTTGTGGCTGCATTTATGCTTCCTGCTGACAGTGAGTAGAGGTTTCAAACATCATACTTAGTGCTTATTGCTATTATCCATCAAAACAGTGGCACACAATTCCACTGATTTTAATATAATTGAAGCAAATTAATTTTAATCACTAAAATCTGAACATTAGCATTAGTTGAAATGGAAATAAAATTGCTCCCATCTCGTGTTTAAATTACTCTTTCTTTTCATAAATTTTGAAACAGCTGACTCTGGATTCCTACCTGCATTTTGGAGGAAAATTTATTGCTGCTATTTTTTAACAAGGACTCATGCAGAATTCTATGGGAGCTGTAGTTATGCAATAGATAAGGGCAACAAAAAAGGCTGAGGACTGCTCCTCCACTGCAGGAGTCTAAAGCAGAGAACATTACATCATAATTTCCTAATACATAACTGGGCATCCCCAAGGGGTGCAGCACATTATTTACCGTATTTTCAAACTGTCCTAATGGAATTAATTGGAAAGAAAAAACACCCAAATATTTGACTCATTGAAATAAGTGCAATAAATAAGTGAAATAAATTTTAATTCAGGTTTTATGGAATTACTTGCTTTATCATTCTTGCATAAAAAAATCTCAAAATATTTAATGCTGGAATTATTTTTACCTTTGTTACAGCTTTTCCTGGCAGACTTGTTCTGCTGTTTTGGCTTGAAATTATTTTTTCCTTAGTGAAGCGGGGCAGTACTTCTAATCTTTTATAATCAAAAATAATAATCAAACTGGTAAAAATGCTCTCCTACTGCTTTAATCCTTACTGAGTCTCATGGCAGCCTAATGTCAATGTAGCCAGCAGTGAGAGAGTTCTGAGACCTGTGACTTGTACAAAACTAAGGGAGTTCTCAGTTTGTCTCTTAATCCCACACACAAAAAAAGCACTGGAATTTTATAACTGGTTTTAGATTTCATTTTCCCATTCCTCTGTCAATAAAGGAATGCTCTGAGGATTTCAAAACTCTGGGGAGCTCTAGTCCATGTTTACGCATTTGTAAACTGAGGGCAGTAGAAGTTGCGGCTTAATTGATCTGACTTTTTCTGCTTGGGCAAACAGGCTTGACAGAGCCAGTAACTTTGACAGAGCTCCACTGTTGGAGTGTAACTTGTTGGTATTCAACAAGATAAATGCTTCTGCACAGGTCTGCTTCTCCTGTGCTGTTTGGTATTTCACTTCTGTGCCACGCTCATGGCTCTGACCTGCAAGGAAAGTCTCTATCTGCAGCAAAAAGCTTTCTGCTGGCTGCTTTTATTGATTTGGAAAGTTACAGTGGGTAAGCATATTAGTAGAACTGCCCTTCTAGAAAACTGCATCTGGTGTATTTACTCTGTTTTCATTCTCTCATGAGCTGGTTGATTAAGCAGGTGATACTCCAAACTTTTACCTGCAGCAGAGTTGAACAGTGCTTTGAGGACTGTGTTTAGATGGTGAGAATATCTTGCTCTGGCAGCAGACATTGCCACAGCCAGGACTTGTCCAAGGCTGAGGGACCCTGCTGAATTTTACACTGTGCTATTGCAGTTTGCAGAGATGCTTTCCTGTTCCTGTCATTCAGTAACTTTCCTATAAGTAACCTAATTGCTACTTACAAAACTGTGTGCAGGAAGCAAGAAATGCAAATTACTGTGTTTGATGCAGACTGGCTCTTAATTCGAATTAACGCTTGAGAATAATGGTTTTTTTATGGTGTTCTATCTCTGCTCAACATAACTGAGCCTTATTAAATTTAATTTTTCACTTCCCTCTTTTCCTCAAGTGCAAAAGGTGCACAAACCTTGCTGAATGGTGGCAGACAGTATCATATTGGAGCAGGTGATTTTGGAGGGAGGATTAGAGACCTTGCATATGAGAACTGCTACTGCTGCATTAAATTTTAATGGCTGATGTGCAAGGGTGCACGAAGGGAGTAGACTGACTTCTTACTTTGGGATAGTGGGTGCCATTAACTTTCTTCATGTTTATGAAAATTAAAGTTTATTTATGAGGCACTTTTTTCTCTTTGCCTTGCCTTTGTGCTCAGGTTGAGGACTGGAAAGTGAGATTATGTAAATTGTTTAATTTAATTACTAGTCTCATGATAAATGTTCTGGAGAGCATTAGTGACTGACCTGTGCCCTGACATTATTGAACTATAAAGCAAATACCCATGAGAAGAAACTATAGTGAATTAGCAAATTAACTAGCAAAAGCTGAAAATTAAACTCTCATATAATTGTGTTTATGCAAATCCCTTGTACTAACTCTGAGACTCTGTAACTTGAGGAGGTGAAAAGCAATTTCCAACTCTTTGTTGAACTGACAGGGTGCTAATCAACCCTTTTTTCCCATCTCACGCCAAATCGTTTCCCCCAAACCTTTGTGTGTCAGAGCTGTAATTCCCTGAGGGGATGGAGGGAGGTTTGCAGTGTGTATTACTGACTCTCTTAGAATCTCTTGGAATCACTATATTTATAATATATGGAAAAACTTTGTGGGTGGTGATGAGAATTTAAACCATTTCAGTGTAATGCCAACCCATTACCAATCATTCCTTCCTTATTTTTTAAACATAAATTCTGTAAGTGGAGCCTAAGAGAAATCAGTAGCATGATGGAGGATTTAATGTGGATCAAAGTGGAATTACTTTAGGTAATTTACCTTTAGAGATCAGTTGCTAATAATTAATGTCTTTAATTTTATGAGAAGCTATTAGCAGCTTGTAGAGGAAATGTAAACTTCTTTAGATAAAGAATGCTACATGTGTGAATATATGTGCTAGCTTCATGTGTGAAAATATGACTCTCAAAATGTTTCTAATGTTGTCATCTATCTAGGAAAACCAAGCCATCTGCCACATTGATGAGAGAAAGCTGTGATAATTTAATTTCCTAAAGAGATTAGACTGGTGAATTTTCACCCATATTGAAAACTGCATGTTGGAGCAGAAAGTGTGTTCCTGCTCACCAGCATTTCATGAGTTGCATTTCTTAAATCCAGACTTGTTTTATTTTTGTGATGGTAGCTGTTGTTTGGTATTTGGGTTTTGGTGGTTTGTTGATTTTGTTGGTTTGGTGGTGGTTTGGTTTTGGTGGTTTGTTGGTTTTGTTGTGTGTCTTTGAGATTTTCCAGTACCTCAGAGCTGTTTTTTCATCCCTTCCAAGGCTCCTGCCATGCTGGAGGTATCAGTGCTGATGGATGGACTAAGGAAGAGTTTTGTATATCTTAATGACACCTTGATGAGAGCAGAAACATTGCAATATTGCTGCACAATTGCTTAAAAACCTTTTAATAATTCTAATGGCCTTTTTTTTCCTTTTGAAATCTAAATCTCTGACACTTTATGTATATCTTAAATTCCCTTATGAGTGTCTTGTGATATAGTTTAGATGCTTTCCAGCTTGCTACAAAGTGATCTTATCTTCCATCCTCAAAAGTTTGGTTTCTAAAGACATCCTCTTTTATTTATTTACATCAACTTCTCCATTGCATCATAAAACAGCAAAATGTGTATTATAGCTTGAAAGCAGCACCCAATCCACTGATCAGTGCAGGAGTGAAACAGGGCTTTTGAACAGCTTGCCAAGAAGGTGCAATGAGGCAGCTTGGAATTATCATCCCAGCTTCATGTTTCTCTGAATTCTTCAAAGCAGCAGGAGTGTTGTTAAAAGAATATATCTGCTTTTAAAGTAGGAGATTGTTAATTAAGTGACATTTGCTGCCAAATATTGATAATATTCGAAGTGCAAAGCCAGGGCTTGTAGAACAGCTTGGTGTGATGTTTCTGGCTCCTGTAGGTCTTTCAACAAGCTGGACAGAAGTCAGCAGAGCCTGCTGGGCTTGGAGCTTGGCTCTGGTTGGGTTGTTAAAGGTAAATCCTTAAACCTATTGAGTCCAATGTGCTTCTGCTGAGACCGCTGATGCTGGAGGGTGAGGGATACCAACTGGCACCATGACCAAAATGAGCTGATTTCACATCAGTACTTCTCTGGGTTGGAAATGGAAATACTGACATTTACCTCCAGGAGTTCTTGTGCCATTATAGCACAACTGTTTGGTTTGGGGTTTTTTTGATTGGCAAATATTTAGGTCAGCAACTGCGGTACAACATGGGGCTGTGCTTTCTGAAGCTGACAGTCCAGATCTGGCCTAACAGCTGAACTTGCAAAGAAAATGCTCTCCAATTTTTAGGACCTCAAGCTCCAAAAATCAAATTATCCATGTGTGGGAATCACCCTGCACCAGACTGAGAGATTGGCTTGGCTCTTTCAGCTAGATTAGAGAACCAGAGTTAACACAGCTCTCCAGCAGCAAACAGCTGAAGTAATGATCACAATTTACAATCAGGATGCTTAGGGCTTCAGGGTAAAGCAGGACAGGAGAGGGGGAATGTGTCTGAGGACAGGAGTTGGCAGTTGTCTAGGCAAGTCTTAATTTCATATGGCTTATCCAATTAATCCCTGTGACACCTTGGACCTTCTGCCCTAACTAGCAGGTGGGCTTAATGTACTGAAGAGCCTGGGAGCAAAGTGGGGAGAGCTCCTGGTACTGTGTAAAACAGCTCCCAGCAGAGCAGGGAGCTGGAGAGAAAATTATCTCCTCAACATGATGCAGTTGTAGAACCTAAAACAGTACTTCTGGAGCACACTGCACAGTCACTGAAATAAAGCCCTTAAGCAAGCCAGGTAGAAAAATACAAATTAGCTGAGCAGGCACATATATCTGAAAAATCAGTTTAAGTCCTGGAAGGATCTTGCCAGCAGGACCACACTCTTAGACTTTTCAGTCCAACAGAGATGTTCAACACAAATGTATTTTTGAGTACCAGCATTAAGTAAGAGTCCTCTGAAGCAGTGACCTGGAGTCTGCTAAATTATCCTCTGTCTCGATAGGGCACAGTAGAAGTGTTCATAACTGGGCAGTGTAAATGGACACGAGTTGATTACCTTTGGAAATGAAATTCTGCAAGTCTTCACAGAGAAGGGCAAGATGAAATTACACCTTTGCTAATGTTTTATATTAGCTCCTATCTGCAACATTGCTTGAAAGCATTTGTGCCTTTTGAGGAGGATATAATCCAAGGCATAAAGGAGAGGGATGCTGGAATTACAAGACCTCCATTTCCCTATGCATGGTACAGTGACAAATGTTTGCTCCCTCATTTCTTGGCAAATGCTGAACTATAGAAATCACTGCAATTGTTTGTTAATCATTGAAAATCAGAGTTGCCCCAGGCAAGAATCTATCAGAACTCAGAGCTCACTTGATCAGATTGAAATCCTGATGTTTGTGTTTTCAAAGTTCCAGTAAGCTGCTCTTTCAACTGGGAATTGTACACACACATAACACAAGCTAATGATTGTAGGGGATGGATTGGAAGGCAAAGATTTCCAGGATTAGCACGGGGGAAGCGCTCCACACCCATCAGAGTGCTCTGTGTGCACTGGGCTCCCACCAGCCTTGGTGAGGTTACAAGCATGGCACATTATGTCCTCATCCAAACACATGCCCTGACATTTTTGTTAATTTTGCACCTTTCAGGGTGAATTCAAGCTCAGCTTACCATGTTTATTAGTATTCAGGGAGAAAAGCTGACACTCCAGAGAGCAGGTATCTGAGGGTCATGGTACAAAAAATGTCCCATTATGAAAGAAAACAGAGTAATGGAAGAACATATATACTGAGGTGGTAGTTTCCATTAATACTTATCATATGAGAACTTCTGGCTGCAAAATTAAGGGTTTCCTTTGCAAGCCCTTGTTTACAAGAACTATTTTTGCTCATCTTCCTTACTCCTTGCAAAGGATCCTAATTTTTCAGTGATGACACCGTCTTTCCCATGGCAGCTGTGTGACAGGTGGCTGAGGGACACTGTAATGGTTATAAAAGCCAAGCAATCAGCAGAGATTATACCTTCTGGTTCTGTGGACAGGAAGTCGTCACCCACACTTAAAGGCAAAAGGAGGAAAGCAAATTTTAAAAAGTTCCACAAGTTTCTAACAGCGTGATTTTGGGATTCCAGAGGTAAAAGAAAAATTCGGTAAAGATAGACAATGAAAGTACAATGAACTTCTGCAATCCACTAGGAATTCCATCATATAAGACAAGTACTAACTTCTACTTTTCTGTTTTGAATATTTTGATTTCCCACTTGCATTTCACACCCATTCCATATTAATTCCTAATTTTTACTGACCCAGATCCTCCTGAAAGTCGCTTTAAAACGTATCATAAACCCCCTGCAATTTCTGCTTGTAGTGATCTGTTGGGCTCAGTGATTGTTCTCCATTAATTTAAGTGAACAGCTCTTTTATTTTTAACTAATTCAAGCTTTATTTTGGACCTCAGGATAGCTTAAATTTGGAGGTCCTTTAGCAAAGGAAGTGTAGTTATGACAATGGGGAACAGACATGTGATGATGATGCAGTAGCCACACTGTAGGGAAGGCACAGATTCCTGGAAGGCTTTTCCCATAAGTTACTGAACTGTTTTAAATGACAAACTACTGTGATGTGATGATCCTGCATGTATGAAAGTCTGGTCTACCTTTTTCTCTTTCAGCTGTTATGGATGATGTGTGTGAATGATGAATGGCAAAAAGCTTTTGAAAGGCTTCTTTACTTATTTTATAAACTGTTATTTCAAGGGAACAGAAATAGTTCTACAATAGGATCATCGGTAGGATCTCCTTGGTGTGGCTGTGAGGGAGACAAGCTTTCCAATGCTGAGTGATGTGCACAGTGGTGCTGGGAGGGGAGCACATCATTCCCACCTCCAGTCTGGAGCTTGCAGCACAACAGAACCTGCACTCTTTATGCCTGTCTCTCTCAACAACTTTACTTTATATCATCATTTAATGCCAACTGAACAAATAAACAAAACTCTAAAAAGATCTCATTGTTTGCTGCTGCCAACCTGGGATGATGCCAGGATCAACAATGGCCTTGATATCCCACTGTGCATTAAACTGAGGGTGAAGGGAGAGGGGGGGAAAGGAAAGCAGAGGCAGGTGGAAAATCCCTCTTGCTCCAGTCTGTCACCTTATATCTTGCCCAGTTTGTGATGCTTTGCCCCACCTTGAACAGTCCTATTGAAGGGGCTCAGGGTGTTCATATCTCCGCTATCTCAAACAGATCATGTTATATTTCTGCAGAAAAGTAAGGCACGTGTTCCTCATACATCAAGCAGCTGAAGATGAATACAAATTATGTTCACTAAGTCCTCTTTTATTGCCTTGAAAAATATTCCATGTGATTTTCTATTATTTCTTTTAATGGCCAGAAAAAAAAATTATTATATTGGGTGAACTTTCAAGAAATAGTCACTGATCCATTCATTGTTTTCTGATTTTAGTGATTCTTTGACGCCACTTTTATCTAAAATCTATATCTTCTGTTTTATTCAACTTTGCAGCAATGTACCATGGAATGGTTTGAGTCGGTTTGCTAGGGACCTTAAAGTTCATCTTGTTCCAGCCCCTGCTATGGGACACCTTCCACTATCCCAGGGTGCTCCAAGCCTCATCCAACCTGGCCTTGGACACTTCCAGGGATGGGGCAGCCACAGCTGCTCTGGGCACCCTGTGCCAGGGCCTCCCCACTGTCACAGGGAGCAATTCCTTCCAAGTATCCCATCTATCCCTGCCCTCTGGCGTTTTGAAGCCATTCCCCCTTGTCCTGTCCCTCCATCCCTAGCCAAAAGTCCCTCTCCACCTCTCCTGGAGCCCATCTAGCCTCTGGAAGGGACTCTGAGGTCTCCCTGGAGCCTTCCTTCTCCAGTTGAACACCCCCAGCTCTCCCAGCCTGGCTCCACAGCAGAGGAGCTCAGCCCTTGGAGGATCTTCCCAAAGATTAATAGTCATAAAAATGTAGCGTTCACACCTCGCTTCTCTCCTAATTATTGTGAGACACACCTGGAATTACTAAAGACATTCTCAAATAATACCTGATGCTGAAAGGATACCTGAGAACCTGTGCTCAAGGGAATTTTGACTTTTCTTCTGAATTTGGCAAAATATCTATGCTTGGCATAAAATAATTAAAAAGAAATCTAGTACAACCTAAGGGAATAATTCTTTTTCTTTTTTGTTTATACATAAACAGCCACAAAACTCTGAACAGTGGCTGAGTATGATACATTTTGTTTCAAGAGATCTCAAATGCCTACAGCTATACTTGACTCCAGCAAAAATTCTGTGTGTTCACTCCTTCTGAAAATTAGGTTCTTTGTTCTTTTCCTAGAGCAATGACAATCTGGGTCTCAAAAGTAAAACCACACTGTACCATAACCTGGCAGTGTAACAATATGCTTGCATTTTTGTAAAGAAATTTGCAAGTCCAAAAAAAAAACAAAAAAAAAAAAACAAAAAAACAAAAAAAAAAAACCACCACCCTGAAGATTTGAATTTTTAACAACTGGTTTTGATTTAACACCACCTTCAAGATTTTAAAATCTTACACTTTCCTTCTCCAGTCAGTATTCCTACAGGCAATTCTCTCACTCTTAACTATCTTAATAAAAATGGAGTAAAAATATATTGCTCATGTGTTTTAATTGTGAATAAGAAAGCACTCTAGCTGCCTCATATAGGAAATGGGAAATAGACAGTTCTTTTTCAGGTACTTGTTAATGTTTAAGAATGAAAGAATAGAGAAGAAAAAAAAAGATCAAGCCTGATGCCAGATTCCACAGACCTCACATAAATAAATGTTTTGATATTTCATCTGTTCCACACACATTTTTCTGAAGTCTCTCAAATTCCCTTTGAAGCAACCGGTATTTAAGTGTTTCTTATTTAGAGGGGAAGAAGATACTTTCCCCAGAGATGTTACATGTGCATTGACAATTAGATTTTTGCAGTGAAAAGTCTTTCCTCTGTGCATACGTAGGGGAAGCAGATCTGTTCACAAGGAAATATTCATTGGAGAACAACATTCACCCTCTGAGTGTTGTTACCTCTGAAACTCCCACCAGGAATCCTGTGCTGGAAGCTGTTGGATGGCAGCAGTGCCTCTCTCGCATGATCGTTCTCTGAAGGTCATGTTTGTATCACATTTTAAATAGGGCAGGGTGAGAAGGTCAAATCAATGACTGTTTCAGCTATCTCCTGGTTTATCTGTAAGGCTAATCTCTGTGTTCCAGCTCCTTATCTCCTCCAAGAATTCATGTCTTTAGTATCGACTGGGGGTTTGATGACTGTGTGCATAAAGTACAAATCCCTCTCATTAACTCATAATTGCATACTTTGGGCACTTACATTTGTTCTAAACCTAAGGATGTCAGTGCAAGGAGCCAGGATCGGTCAACAAGTTACATAGACTCCATGCATTTAGAGAAGGCTGAATAATAATCTTTATTAAGAAGCCCATACTTTTAGAGACAGTTACAATACAGCTGGACCTAACTGGTCCTCCAATCAAAACACCATCACCATTGGCTAATTAAGAAATCACCCTTTGGTAAACCAATCTCCATAATACATTCCACATGTTCACAATACCAAGTGCAGCAAGTTAAGATAAGAATTGTTTCTCATTCTTTTCTCTGATCTTCTCACAGCCTTTCCCAGAACAATACCTGGGAAAGTTGTATTTCTCTCTGTGGCCAGAGAGCTGCTGCCACAGGTCATCCTTTTGTGTTTAAAGAGAAAGGCGGCGTTTGTAGTCCTCTGCAGGGCCCTTTACAGGAAGGAGAACAAACACAGCTCAAGGGTTCCCTTAGCAATCTGCTGTAGTAGTTTGTTATTTTATAGTTTGTTCTTCTGTGATATGTTTTAATATTCCTTGTTATAAGTTTGTAATGGTTTAGTCTCTGTACCCCATTTGGCTTCCCTAATGGTCAGTCCTGAGTTGTTTACCACAGTTTTCCCCACCAAAATGTATGTCAATCCACCTGTATACCTCCCTTGTCTCACCCCTGTCTGTCAAAGATAGCACACTCCTTTTGTTCTGGAGTTGTTCCCTGTCTTTCATCCTTCCTCAGGGCAGAAATGGGTTGTGGGGCTTGCTCCCTCCCCGTGTTGGCTTCTTTTGGGGAGCCCTTACCCTGCACCCCTCCCCTAATGCCCTCCTATTGGTCAAAGGTTGTGTCCTCCCTGTGTTCCCCCCATCCCTATAAAAGTAGTCCCTTCAGGTTCAGATTTGGTTCACTTGCTCCGCCCCTACTTCGACATTAAACGTTTGGAGATTCAGACAAGTTTCCCTCCTTTATTCCTTTGCCTCAGTTTACTTGTGCTCTGTGCCTCTGCTGTACTACCCATGCCGCAGCAATTACTGCCACCCGCAACAGTCTTGGCAGACTCAGGGGCAGCCACGTGCATGTCTGCCCTGTGGCCACCAGCGAGACAGCTAGCCAGCAAACCTCCATCCCATGGCCACTGAGAGCCAGACGCAATCCGCTGGTTGTCAATGAGAACTTCAATCAGATGCTGACTTAGAATGGTCGGGGAGTGACGCCGCCAGTGCCAATCTCGGGTCACGGGGGGATGCAGTCGCCAGCTAGCTCCCAGCCCCCGGAACTTGGTACGACACCACTGAGTGGCTGCTCCCTGCCTCTAGCCTCTTGCTGGGGCAGAAGGTAGCGGTTCGGCCATCGGCAGAAAACCCCTCCTTCAACCTGGCCTGGCTGAAATGGGCACCTGGAGAGGTTTCTCGTCTGCAGTGGAGTGGTAAATAAGCAAGAGAGGGGCTCTCTGGTTGCAAGTTCCAAGTTGTTTATTCTTTCCCCCGGAGGGAGGTGACACAATGCAACCAACTCGAAGGGAGCACACACAGGCGAGCCCTAAGAAGGGATTTGCAGCAATTTATAAAGAAGTGCAGCCTCCGGGGAGGAGACCACCTAGCAACCAATTGCTGACTAGCAGGGAGGAGCATAGGCAGGGTTCACATTAATATACAGCCGTTGAGGGAGAAGAAGGGAGGAGTGCATGTATGATACACGAATAGGAGACGTGGATAGCTGACGTGGATAACTGACATGGAAGATTCTGGATGAAGGGGTGTAGCAAACAATAACAGGAACACTGCAGGGGCAGGGCTTCAGAGGATTGACAACAAAGGGTATAGAAACATGGGAGGTACAAGGGTGATGGATATAGGGATTGACATAGGGAAAGGCAGGAAAATTGGGGTAAACAACTTCAGGGAAGTACCATTTGGGAAACTGAATAGGGGTGCATGGAACGAACCATTTGAAAACATGGAACAATAATAAGTAGAGAACAAAATCAAACCACAACAAGGGAGATTCTCTACCAGAAGAATATCAGTCTCTATCATATCATTGAGACAAGGTTTACAATATGAGAAAACCAAATAACAAGGTCTAATGTCTTTTAGGACATTATCATTGTTTTAAAGTCCAAACAGCTGAATTTCAGGAGAAGGTCCATTAGCTGGAGATGTTCATCTTTGACATCACTGAGTGTCCTTCTTGATCCTGAAACAGAGAACTGCTGAATCCTGAAACAGAGAACAGCTGAAGGAGGTTAATAGGGACATCACACTATGATGATGACAAAGCTTCATTGACAAATTGCTTCTATATGTTTCCAGACACAGGTGTGTCTTGGTTATGAGAATGAGGAAACATCAGAGCAAAACCATGCAATTAGGAATTAATCAGATAATGCACATGTGACATTATATAATTATCAGGCACTATAGCACTGGCTGTCATCCCAGAGTCTGCAACAGCTGATAAACCTCAAATCAGCAGAGAATTGGAAATCATATCTGGACAATGCTTTTCCAAACTCCCTTTGAAAGTAGGCTCACCTCTCATATATATATGGTCAAATTGCCAAGCCAAAATGACTTGAATACTTTGGATGCAGAAAACATCTGGGTTGATTGTCAATCATCCCATCCAGGTAGAGTCAGGGCTTGGCCACAGCCCAAGCTCTAACTGGAAGATGTCACTTAACACATTTCTAAAACCTAAGCCTTTCTAAAGGCTCTTATAAATAACCGTTATGAGTGAATGAATGGTTCAGATATCCTTTACCTTATTTCTGCATATGTGCCCTTTGGGCTTTCTGCTGGTTATGTTTGCAGGATTACATTTTCTGCCTGTGTTTCTGTGTAAAACTATGATCAAATTCAGAGGTACATGAGAAAATCGCTGTAATGCCATGGCCACAGCCTTTGTCGCAACCAATTGGGCCCAGCCTGACTCGTGGCCTTCCAGTACTCTGAGCTGTCAGTGAAGATGGTGGGTCTCTGTATCTCTATCACCTTTTTTTTTTTTTTTTTTTTCTTCAGAAGCCAGCAGCGGCGTGTTGGCACTGCCGAGCCCAGACTCATTTGCTTTGTTCCCTTCCCCCAGCTTTGCACTGGTGTCATTTGGTGCCCCTGGATCTAGGGTCCCTGGGACAGCCCGTGCCCGTCCCAGGACAAGAGATTCACTCCCGCCTTCTCCTTCACCGCCCGACCCCACCAAGCAGCCAATGTTTCGGCGTCTCCCCGGCGTTCCATCTATCACCCGCCCGTCCGGGGCATGGACCAAGCCGCAGCCTTCCGGGACCCCGCTCCTTCCGTCCTGCGAATAAGAGCGGGACACACGGGGCGCTCCGAGGCACGGCAGGGACCCCACAGAGCAAGGACGGCCCCGTCCAAGGGAAGGTGCTAATCCCAAGGGAATGTTGATCCCCAGACAAACGCTGATTTCGCAGCACGGTCGGGCTGGCCCCCAGCTGCGAGGGCATGCCCCCGCTGAGGGACAGGCTGTTGGTGCTGGCTGCTGTCCCTGTCCTTGTCCCCGGGCAACCTGAAAGGAGCAGCGGGGGGCGGGCCAGCTGGGTGGCGAGGCGAGCTGCGGATGTTCAGCGTCACAGCTCGCGTCCCGGATGGGAGCCAGGCCGGCTAGAGGAGCAGACCGGGGGGGGGGGGGGGGGCATCCCCGGCCGAGGAACCAGCTGCAGGGCAGAGGGGCTGATACAAGCTCCAGCGCTGGCGTGGCGGCTGTCGGCGCAGCCCCGCCCAGGGTGAGCAGCGTGGCTTGTGGTGGTGGAACCGTAAAAGACATCGGGTCAGCCAATCCACACGCTGCACGGGGGGAGAAAGGAGAAGGCAATTGTCCCATTCGCGCTGGTGAAAGCGAAGCGGCTGGAGCGACCCCAGCTCCGGTCGGCGTATCTGCTGACAGTGGAAGCGCAGGCGCTGAAGCGTGGTCCTCCCTGCGCATGCGCCGGAAAGCTGGGCGAGAGCGGCGCTGGGGGCGATGCCTCCCCACCCGCGGAGGCGGTCCGCAAAAGGATCGTTCACCGGCTGGCCGCGGCCGAGACGGGAGTGGAGTCGGCACATAGCCGAGTTGTGGAACAGGGAACGTCGCCCCTGGCTATCAGAGCGGGGCTGCCGAGACAAGGGCTCACCTGCCACTGCTCGGGGAGCAGAGATGGGTATGGCCGGCGGCCAGAGCAGTGCCGACTGTGGCAGAGGCTCGTCAGCTGCTACGTATAGAGCAGGGAAAGCCCGATCTGCTGGTTGTGGCGGGGGCATTCTCGCTGCCGTCCGCGGTGCAGGAGAGGCTGGGGGCTGCCCACACGGGGGGAGGCACTCCTCCAAGTCCGATTGGGACGTGCCTACCGAGGTGGGTTTGCTTTCCCTTGGGGTCCAGCCCCATATTGCTCTGGAAAGGATGCCCCAAACTGGTATTAGTCGAGGCACAGCCGCATCTCCTGTCGTGAGTTCCTCCCATAGACGGTGACCCAGTGTGTCCCAGGTCTGCGGGTCCAGTGAAGTTTGCACGTCCACAGGGAAACCATGAATTTTGGCCCAACTTAAAAGCTTGTGGAAAGCGTCTTCTGACACAGGAAGTCTCTTCTGATGAATCACGTGTCCCCACACTGTAAGGGTTATGTGTTCTGGCATAGAAATTTGGTTGCCCATTTTGAAGTCAACTTTTCCTAACTCCTGCAAACCCACCCCGGGATGCAGGCAGTGCTATGTTGGGAAATCTGTTCCCTGCCCCAGCTTCTAGGCTATGAGGGCAAAAATGCTGTCCGGAAGGGACAGATCTTCTCCAGGAAGACGCGGCGAAAGGTCACTGGTACCTGTCCGGGGGAACAGAAGGTGTCCAGATGCGAGCGGGCTGCGCGGGTGCTGCAAGGTCCTAGTGGGGGTCAGATGGGGTCCTGGTGGAGTCCCGGCGGGGTCCCGAGCCGTCTCTGCCCGTCCTGTGACTCCACGAAGGGTTGCCAGATGCGATTTCCGTGAGGGTACCAGACCTCCTTGTCTTCAGTCTCAGCTGTGAACACAGCCGGGGTCTGATGTCACCAGATCCCCGGTTCGTCAGTCTTGGCCGCACACACGTTCACCAGATGTCAGCGCAAGGGGCTATGTATAAATTACATAGACTCCATGCACTTAGAGAAGGCTGAATAATAATCTTTGTTAAGAAGCCCATACTATAAGAGACAGTTACAATACAGCTGTATCCAATCAAAACATCATCACCACTGGCTAATTAGGAAACCACGCTTTGGTAAACAAATCTCCATAACACATTCCACATATTCACAATACCAGGTGCAGCAAGTTAAGAATTATTTCTCATTCTTTTATCTGATCTTCTCACAGCGTTTCCCAGAACAATGCCTGGGAAAGTTGTATTTCTCTCTGTGGCCAGAGAGCTGCTGCCACATAAGGAGATGTAGGAGAGAATTTGGTATTTCTTTCAGTCATTCAAGCTGTACAAACTGGACAATTACATGATTGGAAGAAAACAGACTGGAACTTTGCTAAGAACAGGCAGTTGGGAAAGAACTAAATGACCCACTGGCCATATGTGATGTCTTATGGATGAAGTACAATTATTCTTAAAATAGTAGAAATCAATAATTTTATGAGACCCATCACACTGGTTGCAAATAGTAATTACTCTTGCTAAAATAGAGTAATTAGTGGCATTTGTTTGAATTTTAATGGTGTTCTCAATATATGACTTGTTCTCTACTCATCTTTCCCATGGTAAATGTAATGGCTTTTTAATATTAATCTGTGGAGTCTCGTCCTGCTGAGATCTTTACTGCAGATGCTTTTATGGAGGGCTTTGGCCACAGACTGTGGCAGACAGTGTACTGAGGGAGGCACCTATTTGGGTCACAGTGGGAACCATGGGTTCTTGGGAGCCAGTATGCTAATGCAACTATCCTATATTTGGTCAAGTTTCCAGTTCTTGTTTCCAGTTGGCTCCATGCCTAGTTCAAATAAGGTCATATCCTGAGTTCACGTTGTGATAAGACCTGTGCCCCTATACCTGGCTGTGTTTGTCCCGCCCAGAGGTCTTTGAAATCTAGTCTCTGTACCTGCGCCACGTTTGTTATTTTCATTATTGAAGTTTTTATTTTCTGGGCTAGTTCCATCGTTCCCATTCCTCTTTATTAGCCAGATCCTCCTGGCTAAGAAGAAGCAGGGGGATCACAGTGGGCTTCTAAGCCCATAGTAATCTGTAAACTAAATGAATTGAATGTTTCAGTGGAATGAATTGAAATTCAGAATATTCTGATTGGTTTGTTAATTGCTTGATAGTTACATTAAGTTAATTGCTTGATAGTTACTGAGTGGAAAAATGGATGGTATTCAAAAATGGATGGTATTATCATAGAATAAGCTGAAAGTACTCTTCCAACTCCAAGATAGCATGTCAATTTAGGTTTTACAGGCTTCCTCATTTACATTATTATCTGTACTAAGTTTTACTGTCTGACATTTTATAAAATCAAAGTAATGAGCTTAATATAGAGAACATATTTGAAAACATCGTTGTTGGAGCTGAATGGAAATTTCAACAACTGTTTTTGATCACAAATAGCAATTTCATCAAATAGAAAATGTTTTCAGAAAGTCTGAGTTAATTTTTTAGCAGAGTGAAGTTAAAATAATACCTTTAGAATTCATTTCTTGTTACGGTTATTAAGATAAACCAAGAAACTGTTCAGAGGACTTCTTAATTCTAGTTCAGGCTTTTCATACAGATTTGAATTTTGAAATGACTGGATTACCTGTGGAACACAGGTTTGATTCTATGACAAAGTCTAACGTTATTAATCAAAATAGTTCAATATTTCATTTTACTCTTTGGTGAAATAAAGTGTCTATTTGACTCAAATTGAAGACTTTGAATTTCACTTCTGATCTCAGTGATTCTTTTTTCCTGCTGTTTCTCCTTACAGTAGGACAGTGCAGTTTTCGTGTTCAAGCCCACTCAGCTTTGCAAAGTTTGGGTTTGGACTGTTGTTGAGAACTGTTTAAATATTTCTGTGTTCTTGTTGACAGCTGTATGATCCCAAACCTGTGTGAAAGATTTTGCATTCTTCTGCCAAAAATGGATCCAGACTAGGCAGACATGTGAGGTGATTTTGCTGTTCTGAATTAACAAAAATGCAAGTTGCCCTTGATAGTAGTGAGCAGTTCATCAGTGTTCCAGCATCATTAAAAATTTTTATTTGTTGCTTTGATGGTAGAACCTGCGTTACAGCATGTAATGGGTGAGAAAATGTGATGCACATTTCTGTCCCTATTTCTTTCTCCCTTTGCCTCCCCTGTGGATTTGCAGACTCCAGGATGGGACTGGGAGCTCTTAAACTTTTGTGCCTCAGCAGTGAGAGCTGAATTGCTCCATGACAGCTGCAGTCTTGCACAGGTAATAGAAGCTGACAAACTTTCTCTTATAAACTGGATTTCTTAATACCTTTTAGTTTCTTTAATTGCTTGTCATGGTTACAAGGAGAGCTTTTGTATAAATATTAATGTTATGAATGAAACATGAGACACTTTTATTTCAGTAGTGTCTTCAAACTCAGAGTTTCCTTCTAGTAGAATGATTGAGGGAATGTCTTGTTGAGAACTGACAACAGGAATTGTAGTTCAGAAGAAATAGCTTAGATTTTAAAAGCATTTAGCTCTTGTTATGTTGCTAGAAAGAGCTGAGCACATTCTAAATGTCTTTAAAATCCTCTTGAGTAACAGTTGACACACTGTGTCACTTGTAGATATTAGGGCAACTTCCTATATTGATTTTTTTTTTCTTTAGTATTCTCTCATCCTGCTTCAGAATCCATTGTCCTTTCCATAAAAATGTGCTATTTATTGCAAAGATTTTGCTGGTTGATTGAAAGAATTTCCTGGTAAGAAACTGTAGCTGTCTCTATGCAAGTCCTGTGCAAGAACAAGGAAGAAATTATTATGCTTTAAAAAAATGGAAAAAAAAGTCACTTGTCCCATAAGTATCTCTTACAATCTCTGCACTGGAGCAGGAGTAGTCCTGGATTGAAGTAAATCAGTAACATCAGCTTGAAGAGAAGACAAATTTATAGCAGTTTTTTCCAAAGTGGATAAGGATTGGAGCTGCAATTCCCAAAGTTCTCTGCTGAGAAAACTTACGGGAATGTTCCTAGAGTGTATTTGGCTCTACAGAAGAGTTTCTCAATAGTCAACATTAAAAGCCCTGGCCATGGTTTACAGTCTTTAAATGTGCCACCATAATACTGGAGACAATTTGTCTTCTGAATCTTATTTAGTAGAATTTGGCCTTATCCAATGGGTGGAAATCATAGGAGAGTCTATGATTAATCATCATCTTATGGGATTTGGTGGAGATATTTTGTATGAACAGCCAGCTCCTACATCCCCTCCCCCACTGATAAGATCTTTTTAGATATTTGCTTTTCTGTGGAGAATATTTTTCTTAGGCAGAAATTTTATTCCAACAGCATCTTGCTCTCAAAATCTGAATCTTAAATGATCCATTAATTCCTGTTTGACCAGGGATTGTGAAAGCTGTATGCACACATTTTTCCACTGGAAATAAGAAGTGTGACAATAGGATAATTATATTATTAAGCATTCCTGCATATGTATTAAGCCATCCATAAGTTTACTTCAAGTTTAAATACTGATGTGCACATTTTCATCGGTATGTGAATGTCCCTGAACACTTGCTGGTTTGGATTTTTTAACAGATTTCTCTTCTATGCAAATGTAAAGCTTTAAAAAATCAGTATTGCAAGAATTATCATCCCTGGCTTTAATGTACTCAGGAAGCAAACATAGTATCCTTAATCAGTCATAGCAGCCAGCGTTAAATAGGATGAGAGATATTCTATTTCACATTCCGTATTTTTAAAGTGAAAATTAAACTAAGGAACAGCCAGTCAGTAGACTACATAAACTTTATAGGCAAAGTCATGGGGCTTTTAACTTGTCGAATGATTTCATACACCATATGTAGTCTAATTCAACAGTTTCAGTGAGAGTATGGAATCATGTCTGACACTTTTTACCAAACATTATGGATCTCCTTTAATGTTTTCATTATCACATTCTGTAGCATATATATAGTAATTATTTTATTATGTTTAAAAGTCTAAAGCTCCAACAAGAATCCTTCCAGATGAAAATCAGAAGTGTAAAAATGACACTTGAAACTGGGTTCCTTTTGAGAAGGTATCTGTACCTCTCCTTTCATTCCACATTTTCCTTACAACATCCAGACTTTCATTTAAAAATAACTTTTTCCTCCTTTTCCTCCAGGAAGTTATCAGCTAAGCTTGTGTAAATCTGTGCTGACACATGTTAATTCAACCTTGCTGAGAACTGTCTACTTTTAAATTGCAGTGACAGCAAATCCATAAACTCTAGAATTTACTGAGGGTCGCTTCAGTGTTAAGATGCATTAGCACAGCCATGGCAAACTCTGATCCTACAAATGGCCACACTCAGGCTGGAGCTCTGGAGCAGGGACCAGGTTCTTGTGAAGACAGAGCCTGAGCATTATCCCTCATAAAATATCAGCATATTTATTCAAAGAGAGTAAAGATCTGCTGCTCATTGGAGCTTAATTCAGCTGTCAGGTCAGATATGAGCAACTTTGAAAGGTTTGAGGTCAGTTTTGGAAGCGTGTGATAAGTTTTTAGAACCTTGTGCCAGCATTGGTGTTTCTGGTCCTGTAAGAAGTGGTTCTGGTCACGTGTAAGTTCAAAAAAAAGCCCTTGTGAGGAGTGGAAATTGTTGTATTGTGTTTTTACAGTTTTATAATTGTTCTGTAATGGTTTGTCCCTTAACCCCCCATTTTCTCCTGATGGTTCTGTCCCAAGTTTTTCCGCCTCTACCCTCAATGTCAATCTCCCTGAAATTGCTTAGTCATCCCCCTGTTCTTCCCTCGGTTCCTTGTCCACCACTCGGCTCCCCATCCCTCTCTTCCAGATTCTTCTATCCTGGGCATCGAGTGATTTGGATGAGGACCAGGGACCCCTCCCTTAATCCTCCCCCATTGGTTTTTGTATCCGTCTAGCCCCTCACCCTCCACTCCCTCAAATCCCCCCATTGGTCAATGGGTGTTCCCTTTTCCCGGTTATCTTCCCCATATTTAAACTGTTGCCAGAGCGCAGAGAGCGCGCTGGGTTGTTGGGTTATTTGGTGTTTGGAGCTCCTCGGAGCCTGGATTAAACCAAGTTGCTTCCCCAGCCTTGAGTCGGCTCCTTTCTTCTCTCCTTGGATGCTGTGTCTCCTTCACACTGGACTGACAGCGAAGTGCTCAGTCCAAGCCGCTCCCCGACTCTCCCGGAGATCCAGGGAAGTGTCCCCTGCAGCTGTCTTTGTCACAGCTGGGCAGGTGAAGCCAAGGGGCTTCAGGTGGACATGACAGCAGGAAATGTACATGATGAACATAAAAATTAATGTGGATGATCACACAGATGAACAAATCTCACAAGCTGACCTCTTGCCTGCCCAGGGGTGCAAAGAAAACAGATTTTAATAGCTGGTTAATGAAGCTT
The DNA here is from genome assembly GCF_024509145.1 of Vidua macroura. Taxonomy (NCBI): domain Eukaryota; kingdom Metazoa; phylum Chordata; class Aves; order Passeriformes; family Viduidae; genus Vidua; species Vidua macroura. The sequence goes on from NC_071589.1 coordinate 8,176,734, forward strand.
TATAAACTAAGCACAATAAAACTCTGGTTTATTTACTGTGGCTCCTGGGCTGGGGGAAGTTGTACACAGAGAATTAAAAAAAAACTCTTTCTCCCTCAGACTGAAAAAAGATGTACAGATGCCTTGAGTGATGTGGACAAAGAAAGAAGGAATGGGACAACCCTGCTCAGTGTGACACAGTCACTTGTTCTGGAGGTGATTTTTGTCTATGGCTGCTGTACAGAACCAGGCTTGGAAAGTCTTAGGAAAATCCTGTGTCCAGGAAGATGTACAAGACGTGGACATGTGCATATGTCTGTTTGCAGGAAGGGTTGTGCTTTTATAGAAAAAAGTTTTTATTTCTTGTACATTGTGTACAAAGATAATCTTCCTCACACAGTATTTCCTTGTGTAACAGTTTCCTTCATCAAGCAGAAATATAATAGGATTCTTTCCTCCTGCATCCCTTGGCCTCAGAAGAGCTTTTTTATATCCTTTAAGAGTCTGTCACAGATTTTCACCAATGATGCTGAAACAAAGGCTAAATGTTTAGAGCAAGTAACACTTGAATTTGTCCTTCAGCTTTTCTAGGGAAAAAAATACGCGTTCACCTTATGCCCTCATTTGCTGTCCTCAGAGGAAAAAAGAATATTTTTTTCTCAGTGGTAATGTTCCAGCCAGGGGAATGTCATTTAGCACCAAAGGATGTCAACATCACAGAGCATTTGCTAATTTTATCAAGATTAATATGATCCTTGGCACTTGGTCTTAAATCATTGCTGACAGCTCATGGCAAAATGGGAAATATCATGGGGACCAATGACACTTGCTCCAGCTTTCCCTTCAGCAATAGCACTTCTGATATATTTATCTTAATTAGCAGCAGGAGGAGGAAAAGGAAAAAATAGAGACAGAGAGAAACTCAATTGAGTTTGAGCGAGATCATAATTAAGAAAGCAGTCGCTGTACAATTCCAAATGTAGATTTCTGACAATGAGAAAGAAAGGCAGTTCACTTACATGAAAGGCAGAAATGTAGTGAAGTTTAAAGAAATATTTGTCATCATTTTTCCTTTTCTAAGCATCAACTCTAAATGCCAGTCCTGTGTAACTCATTCAGAAAAGCTTATGTTCCTTTATAGTAAAATCTTCTTATCAATGGAAAAAAACCAACAAAAGTAAGTAGCGTCATGGCTGAGAGATGAAAGATAAATCATTCAAGTTGTTTAAGCTGAAAATGCCTTTAAAAATTAAAATTAGATGGGTATAATTAAATATAAAATCTATTTTTCTAGCTTGTTTGATTATTACCCTGTTTTCTGGGTGGTTGCATTGTCTTTACCTCCAGTAAATACAAGACCAATGTGCTGAGTAACTCAGCAACACCAGTCTGGTTGTCCCTAGTTTTGTGCTTTTGGAAATGAAAGACTCAAATATTAATTTTTATTAGTAATGTGCCCTTTATAATCTAACAGCTTATCACTAATACTTATAAACAAACCGTTATAAGATTTATAAATATCTGTTTTTTAAAATTATTTAAATTAAAATCTGCTGCTTCTGAGTATTTTATTTTTCTCTTCTACAATTCTACATGAATTTTGCTCATAAATTAGTATTCTCTAATGGCTGATGTTTTATGGGGTTTTGTAAACCCTGTTAAACTAAAGGAACAGCACAAAAACTGTTTGAATTAGTTAAGAAGTACAGGAAAGACTGGGGCTGAATGACCATTTATAAAGGAGGATATTCTGTCCCAAATTACTGGGAAAAAAGTATAGTTTGCACCTTTATAGAGACAAGAGTGGAAAAACTCCAGTAATTCAAGACACAGGGTAAAATTATTGGGAAAAGCAACTGCCAAAGGACTCCACAATAATAATGGCCTTAAAATATCTTCTTTCATCAATATTTTTAGTTGCTTATTCTGACAAATGCCAACACAAAATTAGTACAGCTTCTTTTTAGGGGCTTCTATTAGACTAAAGGAACTTCATGCACAAAAAGCACATTTGTGTGGGTTGGAGGGGTATCTCCCCTGTATCACGTGATAATTATGTGGCCAAAATATGAAAAACTCTGCACTCTGTAGGAAGACCGGAGAGCTGAAGGCCAGCTGAGTGTGCAGCAGTGCTGTTCATTCTAATATCTCTGCTCCCTGCCTAACTGGATTGCTGCTGGGATGGCAGAAATATTAAAGTCATCCTTTTTCCCTGCTGTCACCTGCATCAGGTGCAGCTCCCCAGTATTTACAATTACCTAATAAACTCAGAACTGCTCACTGCTATCTTTTTGGAGGTACTGTGCTTCTACTGAAGACCATTTGGTCCAGCAGATAGATTTACCCTTTTGTCATTTCCTTAGGAAACAAAATGCCCTCTCCAGCTTTACCTTAGAAGGCAGATATTCATTATTACAATTTACTTGACAGAAGAGCACCTGCTGGCTGCAGAATCTATTTCAAATCTAAATATGTAGCAATAATCTTTGTGAAAACCAAACTTTCCCTGGGGGGAAAAAAAACAAACAAAACACAAACCAGAGTGTATTTGAGAATTAAATGTTTAACAGTGTAAGTTAACTATTACTGATCAGTGAGCTGTGGTTATTTAAAAACCCCCAATAAAATCATCCACAAAAAAAAAGGAGGAAAATCCCCAAAGCTTGCAGAAATATTTGGTTGCTCTGTACTGACAACTGGTTTTCACAATCTTCAGTTTATGTGAGCAAAGGAGAAACTTCAGGCTCAAACTATCCCAAATTCTTCTTGAATTGAGCAGAATGTTAAGGTAGTAGATTCACGATCTCAGTTGTTTTTAGCACCCTGACTGGTGGGTTCACTTGGTAGGTATGAGCAGACAAAATTTTGAGCAAGCAGCTCAATCTCCCTTCAAGTGATATCAAACTGAATTTGGCTACCTTGCTAAAAATGTCTGTGGGTAATCTGGACAGGCTCTGTTGTGACTCATTCTTAATCTCTCCATAGGAAATATAGCCATGGAAAGCCCTGGGTGACCCTGATGTTCCTGCAGTGCCTGAGGAACCTGAGCTGCTCTGGACAGCCCTCACCTGTTGTAAATGAGGGTGAATATGGAGTTGGATGCCACCAACACGAGTTCAAAATCTGGGTTTCAGCCATTTCTGGATCTCTGGTTCCTTTTAGCCAAGTTGTTCCAAGAACTGATGACTTAAATTTCACAATTCCAATCCAGCAAAACATATGTTCTAGTGATGAGAGGATCCTGAGCCCAGTGATGTCTTTGTTAAGGCTGAGGGAGTTTCAATGCCTTGACTAAACTCTGTGGATGGCAGTGTGTGGAGGGGAAATATGGGGCCCTGCTGCTTTTCTTGGGTGCATTTTCTACAATTATTGGCAAATCCTGTATGTGTCACTAGGCAGGGCTGTCTCCAGCTGCAGGTGGGGTGATTTTGGTCCATCCCCGGTGCGTTGGACCCACTTTGCAGGTTGGGAGAGTCGTTCTGTAACTGCCCATCCATAAAGCAGAGGTGTCTGTGCCCTGCACCTTTGGAGTACATTAGAATGAGATACTTTGATAATTATCCCACCTCAGTGTGTAACTGTGGTTAGAAATACTGAACACATGTAAAAGGAAAGGAAAGGGTAGATTTTTTTTGTATCCTTCCTGAAATATTTTTAATTTTCCAATTTGGCACTTTTTTGGCATTTTCCTCTGAGGGACAGCTTTCCTTTCTCATTAGACTCCAGATAAATGTTCTCCTTCCACTGAGCCATGTGACTTTGTTACATCTCAGTTTCAGATTAACGCACAAAAAAAGTTCTGCCATCTAGCAATTAGTCAGATGAAAAAATGGAAACCTTCAAGACTTGTGACAGGACTTAAATTTTCAGGGGCTTTATCTCAGTCTTAGACTCAAATAAGCTCACATAACTTAATAGATATGATTAAAATCTATTTTTTAGAGAATGTGCTCCCATTAATCATAGTAATTTTCTTTCTGTCCTGTTTCTCACTTCAGGCTCTTTCTTCTCTCTTTGTGTGAGATCTGAACACCTGTTCTGTCCTTCATCAGTAAAATTACTTTTTTTCCTATAAAATGGTAATAAGGTCTTTATCTGAGTTCTGCAAATGTCTAGAAGAAGACAACTATATCTGTGTGTGTGTGTTTTAAGTGATAAAATATTTGGTCTCCTTTTTGGACATTTTATGTTTTGTTTTTCTGTATTTGGTGCAATGAGTGATGCAATTTAATTTGTCTGCAAGAGGATACTTCCACAAACTCACACTAATCCAGAAGAAGCTACAGGACTTGATGAGTGAAAAATAACTGACATAACACAAAAATATTTGAAAGAAAGAGCCTTTAAAATGGGGAATTTGCTGATTAAATTCAAGTTATTTGAAAAACATTTGTGATTTTTGAGATCAGCGGAAAAGCAGCAAAACTACTCTTACATATTACAAATGATACATTCAGGATGTCACATGTAATGGTTTTTCACGTCAGGGAAGGATAGGTCAAAGATATGCTCTCCAAAAAAGAGAAGTGCTGGGAAGTTATTGATTTAATGGCTTACATTAGATTTTGGTGCAGCTGATATGATAATCCTAAATAATTCCTTATTATTATATATTTTATTTTATATAGCTGAATCCCCCATATGTCAGACACAGCCCAGCCCATTTCTTAAGTGACCATTTAAAATGGTCAGAATGGCTGCCCTCTGTGTTCCCAGCACAGTCTGGGTCTGGCTCATCTACATTTACCTTTTCAAATACCAAATCTGACACAACGGGTAACGATTTGAACTATTCCCTTCTGTTACTGCACTAATATCTCAATTTCCTTTATATTATTTCATTCTCCAACAGTTTTCTTATTTCTAAAACTACTGTGGTTTAGTTTAAATCACTTTATTCTGGTTTTGTTTTAATGAGTAGTGTGATATTTGATTTTAATTTCTTAGTGAAGCTTCAGTATTTCTAGCTATAAGATTATTATTGTGTTTCAAGAATAACAAAAAAAAATATGTATTTCAGTATTATTTACTGTGACATCTAATGTGAAACTTGAGGGCTTTCACACTCACTGAGATCCTAATTTAAGAAAACACTGGAAGGAGTGTAGGATTATATAACACAGTTCTTCATAGTTATTGGTCCACTAATCCTGGCCCTATTTAAAATATTTGGGTTTCTGTTTTCCATCAAGACAAGCATTTTGAGGATTTCTTCTATAGAGCATTTCTGGCTCTGAACTGGAGTTGCTGTGGAAGAGGAGCTGCTTTATGCAACGATAATGTTTTGAATTAGGGACTTGCTATGGACACAGTAGAACTCTATCAAATAGGAGATCATAGAATCGTGGAATGATTTGGGTTTGGAGGGACCTTAAAGTTGATCCAGTTCCACCCCCTGCCATGGACAGGGACACCTTCAACTATCCCAGGTTGCTCCAACCTGGCCTTGGACACTTCAGGGATGGGGAGTCCGTAACCTCTGTGGCTAACCTGTTCCAGGACCCCACCATACTTGTCTTGCACCTTAATGTCATTCCCCCTTGTCCTATCACTGTTTGCCCATGCAAAAATTCCTTGCAAAAGGAGATATGGACAGCAATGCATCCCATATGGTCACATATAAATACTGACAAGTTATTTTTAATAGTGTTTGTGATTTGCTGGTGGTTCTACATTTCAGGGTTCTCTGCTCAACACAGGGTGTGAGGAACTTTGTGTTTGCGCCTAAGTACAGAGACATTACTCCTGATTACAGCTGGTGGCTCTGCCTTGTGTAATTCTGTTTGTACTGCTTGGTTATTCTGTAGTTACCCAGAAAAAAAAAAAAAAAAAGAAAAAAAAAAAAAAGAGAAGGAGGGGGAGAAATTAGTCTGGCTTTTGTAAAGTAAATGTGAGCTGTGTGCCAGCCCTTGGTGCTGTTGCCTCTGGAGAAGCCCCATGAGCACCATGCTCAAAAGCTCAGATGGATTGCCAAGGTGCCCTGGGTCCTTTGCTGGTCGTTTGCACAGGGATGAATTTTTCCTCTGACATGGAAAGGGGCTATAATAGCTGCTACAAATGTATTTTTTATTCATCCCCTGGTATCTTCATGCCTCACAGGTACTCTGTGGGGAGCCTCCCATACTGTCTGCTCTGAGAAGTGGAAGGTTTGGTGCATATCTTAGGTTAATTCTGAAATCTCAGATGTCACCTCCTCAGCCCGTTTCCATAATAACTTATTGGAACCAAATCAGGCAGCCATGATGGAAATGGAAAAAAAAAAGGTAGAAGTTAAAAAAAATAAAGTAAAATAAAATAAAATAAAATAAAACAAAACATTTCACACGCTCCCTCTCCACCACCCCCTACCACACCCCTGCCTTCCCAAAATGTGGTCCTGATCCCTTGCCTATGGAAACCCATACAAAAATCCTAGTTCTGTGTGTTTTTAGGCTCATTCCAGAAATCATGATTTCAACTTGTGTGTGATATATGTTTTGCAATGTACTCTTATCTGTGGTCTTCACAGCATTCTTGTTTATCTGTAGCTCTGATCTACTGACCCTCTCACAGTATGGTTATTGGACTTGTGTGAGGTTTTTTATTTGTAAGACCTGTTTTTCTGGGCTTTAATATTTAAATAGTCATTCACAGCTCTCTGAAATGCCCATTCCTACACTCCTTGCCCCCTCCCAGTTCATTTATCCTTTCATGGGGACTGAACTCTTGGATCTCTTGTGATTTGAGGCAAATTTCCCATGAGCTCTGTGACTAATCCCAGTCTTCCCAGGGTGTTTCTTGGTTTGGTGTCTGCTGGCAGCTGAAAACCAGACACAAGATTTTCAAAGTGAACTTAGTGGGCAATATCTGCCTCAGCCTCCTCTCCTTCCTTTTATTTCTGGGTATTTTGGGGTTTGTTTTCATTCAACCATCATCCAGTCTTATGACTTGAAGAACCAAACCAGGTGAGTTTTTTTGGTTGATGGGCTGAGTAGTACATAGCAAATGTCTTAATTTTTGCCTCTCTTTGAAGTCATTAAAGAAATTCATTCTCATTTATGCAAAAAATTGCCTAATCACATTGCATTTCTTCCTGAGATGACTGAGCAGATATAATTCTCTGTCATTGCTCTGTAAGGGCAAATGTTTGTATTGCCTTATCTCACCTAAACTTAGGAGTTTATAGTCTTGTTTTATTACATATCTCACAAACATATTTATAGTTTCCTCCAGCTCTGGCTTCCTTCATATGAGGCACTTCTCTGCAGGTAGTGAAAAAAAATACTTCTAAGGCTGTAATATTCATCTTTCTCTGACACGCTTGGTTGTGATATATTAATTATTTTAAAATAACATTCATTAGAACTGTGCTCATTTCTTCAAGATTTTAGAATCAATGTCAGAGAAAATTAAAGCCCTTGTTTCAAATTCTCTTTCTGATTATTTCCCCTCTAATTGACTTTTGCTCATTTCCACTCACGTTTTAATTTCCTCATATGGACATATAATGCTGTCAGTTCCTATTTTTCTTTCCTTTTGCCTAGCTTTGCATTTCTGGCCTAATATTGTCTCACTTTGATTAGTTTCCATCACATACTAAGGGCTGTGCATAATGAAGACCCTAAGGACTACATATGAAAAAGTCCTAGTCAAGGTGGGCTTTGCTTTTTTGAGAAATTCTCAGTATTTCCCCAAACACCAGCTGGTACAGAGGCTGCTCAAGGTTATTTTCCAGTTTTCATATTTCATAGGCACCATGTACATTGCTGGAGTCTGGGGACAGACAGCCTCTCATTTTTGAGCAATCTTTATGAGAAACCATTTTTAATTTGATGGCATGTTTTAATTAAATATATATAATTCTAGAAGTTTTTACTGGTTTCAGCTATAATACCAGAGAAGTTCAGCTCCCTGGTGAGGAGCAGCACATGTATGAAAGTGTTTAGTTAACTGCGAGAATACCAAGACATAGTTTAGTTATATTAAAACTTTATCAGGTCCACACTGACAATAATTTGATAACCCAGTGCTACTTAACAGACTCTCTCCCAAAATTTTATCCTGTTTTTTGGCTAATAGCCTGATAGACATTCTGAATTACTGCATGTTTTGATAACCAAACCAAAAAAATCCAAAACAAAACCCCCAAACCAAAACCATAACAGCTTCATAGATGCATCTGATAAGCTCAACTCTTTTAATTACCTTAGTTATCTGTATGTTTGTATGACTGTAAGGGAAGGAAAACACAGTTTGAGGGTGGAGCTGGCAGAGACCTGAACTGGGCACTTTGATCCCTTTGCCACCTCAGAGTAGGAAACTTCTCTCATTCCTCATGGGAAGCTCTACTGCATCTCCTGTAACAGTTTTTTCCTGACTGCTGATCAAATGGAATGTTTAAAAACAATCCCTGCCCCACCTGAAAATGTGATAGGCAGGAAGTTATTTGTAAAAATGCAGAGAATTTATCATATTACAGTAAAAGCAGAAGTAAAGCAAGAGAAAAGGCTGTGTCAGAGAATGACTTAAGTCCCTCTTGTTGGTAAATATTGGCTTCATAAAGTGCAGTGAAGAGTGCAGCATCTCCCTGGAAGATTTTTTTTAATACTTTCCTCAACATGAGAAGGAGCTTTTGTGTTCCACAATACATCAAGTATGTGTTTGCCAGAAGACTTTATTAACTTATTAAATCAGCAAGATGAAGTAGACACTTTGTTCTATTTAATTTAAAACAATAAACTAAATAATAAAAATGTGGCTTCATAATGTAGTCTTGTGTTAGATAGGAAAGTCTTTTATTCAATATTAGAATTTCTTCCAGTGGTAGTTTAGTTTGGTTTCCATCCATATGTTTAAGTAGTGACACTACAAAAGGGTCTGTATGTTTGACAGCCTGTGCCATATAATTAAATATGAAACACTTTTGTTGATGCAAGTAATGAGGATTTGAATTTAAATGCACACAGGTTTAGAAATGGAGATTTATTTTAAAAAGAAAGATAAAGACATCAAAAAACCCCAACCAAAACTGCATGTATCCTACATGGAGGTGAGTAGGACAACCCAACTTCCCAATAATAATTTCTGTATTAAGCTGATGTTGCCCATGTTGAGGAAATGTAAATTTATTAATAGAAATTCACATATTTAATGCAATACAGAATAGTCTTTCGAGCATGTCCCCATAAAGTGGTATTGAAAACTGAATTTTAAGAATGGGATATCAGTAGGAATGATGGATTTTGAAACAGAGGGTTTAAAAATCTGTCTTCTAACTTAGCAGGGCTACTAATTTTCAGATTACTTCAGTTGCCCATTACTTGCACCTACCCAAAAATTCTCCTTTCTTGACTTTGCGTTAACCCCAGCTCCTGTTGGGGGTAACCTGGGTCTGTGTGCCTCTTGCTAGGCCAAGAAAAGGCTCAGCCCTTCAGGTGCAACTCTGGGCTCAGATTCTTGGGTTGTAAAGAAGGAGCAATATTGTCAAATATTTAACTTTAAGGTCTGAGTGTGTTTGTAATTCTTTATTCTTCAACAGGTTTAGAATAGCAATTTTTTGAACTGGCAGAGCCCTTTAAAGTCACCATCAGTAGCAAAGTTGGTTTTGAATGTGATTTCAATATCTTCTGTCAATTTGTGAAACAGCTGTTATATTATTTTCAATGTTTCTGGTTATTTCAGTGATTAAATTTTGCATTTGATATAAATGTCTTAAAAATACAGATTTTTTTTTCCTAGGATGTTTTTGTTGTTGTTGTTGTTTGGGGTTTGTTTGTTTTTAAAAATAAGCATTTAACTGAAAAATAGAATGGATAGTGAAACAGAATAGCCACAGTCCAGATTACATCTCCATTTCCTATAATCATCTGCAAATGATTTAACAATACTTTGAGACATAATGCCATTATTTGAGCTTAAAGCAATTATCTGTTCTCAATAATCACAGTGGTCTGCACCAAAAGCTTCTGGAACAATTTTTTAGTCAGAAACTGTTGATTTTTTTGAAGGTACACTTCCTGCTTTTGTATCAGTGCTTAAATTTTACCTAATCCACTTGCTTTTCTGCCTGTGCATGTAGAGGAGGCTGCAGTGGGTACAAACATTCCCAAGTTCAAAATCCCTTGTAAGAGCATAAAAACATGGTGCATTGTATCTTTATTTTTCCCAATAAATTTATTTTTGATCCATTTTTTGATACTGCCTTTGGTGGAGTAGTGTTTAATAAAGGCTGCAGGAGGCAAGACTCCCTGTGTACTATAAAACCTGCACACTAGCCTTCTGCAGAGTTTAAGGAAATGTGAGATCCTATGAGATCCTATTGCTTTGAAATAGCTGCTTGTTGACATTCTTGCATTATTTTTCTTTATATGGGAGCATGGAGGGCTCAGAGTCAGGGCTGCTGACAAAAGCTGTGGGAGACATTTCTTACCAGTACATGGCTTATCAAAATATGAAACACAGAATGCTGAAAAGGTCACCATGGCAAACAGCTGGCTTGTATTTAATGAATATATAAAGCATTTCATTTCTAATGTCTCATTCCAAAGACAAAGATTTTGATGAAACTGGAAAATGGCAGGAAGCTGCTTTTTTAATCTGGCTGCTTTTTGAACTGGCAGTTTCAAAGTCAGGTTGCCATTATGCATTGAGAGCTTTCAGGGCACATAAAGTCGTGTTAGAGCTGGCCACAACTTTGCTGAAGTACCCAGAGACTTGATTAATTTACTGCTATTTTATACAAGTAGAATAATTAACACCTGCTGCTTACAGGAGTTCCCACTTCCTTCTTACCTGTACTGTTCAAAATGAAGTATTACCTCAGGAGCCACAATCTACAGAAGAAGTTCACTGCGGGTCTGGCCTTCAGTGGGATGATCATGGAAGAGCCTGATGGAAAACTGCTCTTTACAGCTTCAGAACTCGGGGGTTTGTCACATTTTCAGTGCAATTCACTTTCTGAGTTTTATGAGTACATTTAGGAATAGCATGGGCTCGATGACTGAAATTAAATGCCTTGAAGGGTCTATCTTTTTAATTTGTGCTGAGATTTCGCTTAGTACAAAAGTTATCTATCAAAAATTTTTATTAGGATCTTACTGTGCCCTGTAGCCACTCCCAAGACTGCAGGACAGTGATGGTCACTGATGGTCAGTGACTGGCCTTCAGAAAAGGAATATTAATTATGACAAATACCATGGGACAAGAGAATACTTCAAGCAGCAGCACATGAATTGTAGCTCAAAATGCGGAGCAGGGATGGAGCTTTTTCCTTAATCTGCTTTCATGGCTGGATCGGATCCTGTGCTAGGAAAAGGACAGATGGACACACCCTTTATAGATGGAGAATCTGGATACATGCCCTGCCCTGCCCTCTCTGTTCCTTGCTGTGCCCAAAATTAGGTTAGAATTTCTTAGGTAGGAATGATGTGGGTAAAGACTCTTAGTGTGTAGTACAGTACCAGCATTGGCTTGTCTTCACCCCTGTGAGTTGGTACAGTTTTGAGGATGAGATGCAACACTTAAATTAACAAGGAAAAAAATATATATTAAAAGTATGTTTTGGTTTATAGCTTTATTTGTGGCCTTAGGTTATAGACTTATGAGTGAAAAGAAATGTGATGAGGATGAATTTCAGGTCTGTGCTAGACCATTTAAAAATAGAAATCTGCAGTACACAGTTTCTTCATAAGATTCAGCTGCTGTAGAAGGGGGATACAACATTTGTCAGTGTCTGTCAGATGTTTAATTGGATAATTTCCAGGAGAATAAGGTTTATTTTGAGTAGTGATTTGACATCTTCTACTGTATGAACCACAAAGAACCACTCCCCCCTCCTTTAATTATGTAAGAGACTTGATTTTGTGTCGAATAGTTCTAATCAGGAGTTCAGTTTGTGGTGGCTGTAGATTATTCATGCATCAGCCTTTCTCTTTTGATGGAGAGAAAATTGTGCCACCATCATAAATCTTACAGCAAATATTTCACATTCCCAGTTCTACTGGGACAAATATTTATTTTTCTTGCAAGCCAGAGAGCAGCTGTGATATTGGGGCAGATGAGGCAGTGACATGTGCTCTGTGCCGTTTGTCATGTCCCAGGCTCCAGGGTAAAGCTTGCTGGTAAAGGCATCCAGTGATGGATTTGCCGGTTGCAAAGAGTGAGGGATCATTTCCAAGAAAGCTGAGCATTTCAGCACAGTTGGTGTGGGTAGGTGTGCTGGAATTACAGGTAAACAACAGCATAAGGTTTAGCTAGAGTATCCTGAACCTTTCAGGATTCAAGGACCAGGGATTCCTGTTCCAAGTTACTTTCAGGATAAGCTGCTTTTTCACTGCCTCAGGGAGAGCCCAGGGGTATGGCCAGGGTAAAGCTGGCTTCTCTGAAACCCATCCAAGGTATCCCAACAAGTTCTGTGTACTCAGAATACTTTGTCCTTTAAAAATAAATAAACCTGAAAGAGGTCGTGTTGCAGATCATAATGTGCACAGAAAATTTCCCTTCCATTGTTTTTGCCTGGCTGCAGCTCTTTTGGGGACTGTAATGGTGTGAGGGCAGCATCATTTGGTTCTATTTGTCTGTTGTAAACTCTGATGTAGTTATTTCTGCACCAACATTTGGAGCAGAGAGAAAGCAGGTGTGATAATGTAGGTCGGATTATACTCTAAATAGTGAGAACAGGCTGGTATTCTGAAATTTGTCTCTGTGAGATTTGATGACCAAAAGAGTCCAAGGAAGCCTGATGAGCCTTTCATTACAGGAGGGCTGATCCCTTGGGAAGTTGGTTAATGTAGCATCCCATGAACTCTCCCACCTCAGTCAATTCCCAAGTCCTCGGCCCTGGCAATAGCAGTAACTACTTACCATAGAGCAAGTCCTCCTGTGGGGGAAAAAAAACTCTCCCAATTTGGACTTCTGTGCCACAACGTCCCCTGCGTAACTTCCCCTGGTTTCTCCTTTCCTCGTCCCCTCACTGGATTGGTATCCCTGGCGGCCACCCCCCTTTTCCTGGAGACCAAACCCCTCTGCCCATCCCTTAGCTCCACCCCCCAACCCTTCCCCTTCTTACGCTGTCTCCTGCAGGTGGTTGTGCTCTTTTACCTTGGTGAGTGCTCTTCAGCCACATGTGATATTCTTCACTGGAATAAAACCCTGCAAAAAGAGCCTTTCTTGCCTCTATCACTGAGCCAGATGCAGTGAGTGTTGAGTGAGGGTCTGACTGCGTTGCCTGAAGGTTATCTCAACCTGCTTTTCCACAGGAGAGGCTTGTGGGGGACAGATTTTAGGCGGCAGCAGCAGCCACTACTCCAACACCCACATTTTTAGGTTAAGGTCTAGGAGAATCTCTTCAATGTGGAGTGATTTTGGGCTTTTATTAATTCTTCAAAATGCATTTTGTACAATTTGTACAAAATACAAAATACAAAATGCTTTACTGTACAATTATAGGGGTTTTTTTCTGAAATTTATGATTTTTGAGTGTTTTACTGAGGTGTAAAAGTACTCCTGCTTACAGGTTTTCCATTTCAAATCATGCTTCCTTTCAACCTATCCTTCCCCCAAATCTTTCTGGTTGCCCCAGTCTTCACCAAAAGACCAGTCTTGAAAACGTGGCCAAAACCCAGCTGTAAATTAAAAACTGGAGCCTTGAAAGGCCCACAACAACTAAAGGAAATACAAACAAAACCTCCCAACCCAACCAACCAACCAAAAAACCTCACAACAACAAACAAGAAAAATTAAAAAAAAAAAAAAACAAGCAAACAAACTCAACCATCCTACCCCAGGTTTCTGAAGATGCTTCTTTGACAATTTTCTGAGTTGGGGATTTTTGGCATAATTTACTCAATGTGGCTGAAAATACTAATTTGATAAAATTCTGCTTTTCCTTTAAGATGTTCACTTATTTCAATGCTTTTTCTTAAAGTGAATGGCCTCTTGATGAATTATTGCTCATTTTCTCTCTGAGGTTTGCTGTGTTGCTCTGCTTTACCATCCCCTGGGTGTGACCAATTCCCTTGACATTTCCAGGGAATAAGTTGATATGGTGAGACATAAGTGTTTGTTTTTCCTGCTCAGCTGCTAAGATTTGTATATTGAGATATGCACTTGGTGCCTTTTCCTCATGCACCAACATTTGTCTGTAGACTGATGAAACAGTGAAATTTATCCTTCCATTAAACTTTTCTACTCTGGTTTAGATAAGTGGATTAATTATTAAATTAGTGCCAATTTAAGATCCAAACTCATATTTTCTCATTATCTGTCTTATCCACATTACTTATTTTACTATATTTACTGCTGGAATTCAGTAATTCAAAGTGTAAAAGTGATTGATATGAGGAGGATAGAGAAAATATAAATTTATACTGAAATTATTAAGTATTACTTTATAAGTGGATGTTTATAGGAATTTGGACTGAACAAGTATATATAGGAAATATGAAAAAGTCAGCATGAAAGAATATTTTTGATGCTTTTGGTAGAAGAATTTTGTCAAGTTTCTTTAAAATTTCAGGTGACATTTTAAAGAATGCCCTTTGAATTTAATACAAACAAGCAACTCATCACTGCAAAAACTGATATGAATTGCATTAAATAGATGTACTTCTTACATATAATTAACTATGCTTCTTAAATAGAGTTAACTATTCTTTTTCATTATGTCAACACCAAATTCTGCAACTCCCTTTAAATCTTAATAGATGTTTTTTGGCAAATAAGTGAAGATCTGCACTGTGAAATATTAGAACAAATGCACTATTGCCTTGATCCTGCCTGCTGCTTTGTGTGGGTTGAGTTAATACTGTCTCTGTTCAGAGATTTTGATGTTCACTTAATATATTAATTTGTTGGTTTGAGGTATAAGATTGTTCATCTTGCATGCTATCCTGCAGGCTGTTGTTTACTTCCTTTGGTGCTAAGTAACCATGCAAGTAGAATGAGTGCATTGATTAATCATTTCAGTGTAAATTATTTATATTCCAAATTAAGTAGCTTGAAAAAGAGCTGAGAACAAGGGTTTTTTTTAAATCCTTTTGCCAGAGCCTGACCTGTCCATCCCACAAATGCACCCCGCACCTCCTTTCTCCAGCCCAGTTCCTAAGCAGGGAAGTCATAATAGAAGCAGGGATAGCCTCCACATACAAATTTACATATTAAGGAAATTTTTATATATTAAGGAAACATTATAATGTTTCTGAAGCAGAAGAGCTTAGGATAATGCATGAGAAAGAAAGTTTCTTCTCTCTCTTGTCTCTCCTTTGTCTCTCCATTTTGGAAGAAACACATACATAGAGCCTGTCCCCTGGGGATGTTTTCAACTTCCAGAAGGTCTGAAGGTTCAATGAAAGTGTTGCCCTGCAGACTGGGAGAGTATTTGGGTGTTCAGCAGCGCAGTCCAGAGCCAATTAGGCACCACTTCCATCTGCAGATGGACTCTCCAAGCCCTTTCAGATCCTCCTGGAACACTCTGCTGCCAAAGCTGATGGTAATGAGCACTTACACAGTGCTTTGCAGGGGAAATCAGGGACATGATGTGCACTCCAGCTGGGGAAGTTGAGGCACAGGAGGGAAAAGTGGCTGTTAAAAGAGCTGGGAGTAAGGTCCAAATCTCTTGAATCCGTGCCCTGGGCTCTTTTGGAATTCTGCCAGGGAAATTGACTCTAAACCGCTGCTACATCCACAAAATCTTCTCAAATCTCTTACATCAGCACTCAGCATGAGAGATATCAGAACTGGGATGTTGTATCAGCCTGTTTGTCTGTGACTCCTGAGCCCAGCTGCATAATCAGGGCAGCTAAGATAGTAGCTTCCTTAGAAAACACAATTTCACCCAACTATTGCTCTACAATAGCAAATAACAGGTTTTATTTCAGAAATTGTTACAACCAAATGTTCAAAATTTACCTGTAGCCTGATAGCCAATATGCATTATCCTCAGGTTCCCTGCTAAACTATTAAAATCAATCATGTACCAAACTTTCCTTATGCCAGCTCTAATAAACAAGAAATCCAGGCTCCTAGCACTGGCAACATCAGTAAATAGAGCAGTACAGTAAGGTGGATGATGAAATTATCCGAAAGATAGTCAAAACAAATTAAACTGTATGTATACCAAACTATTTATTTTTTGTTTCAATTTTTCATAGAGAAGTATCACAACTTATTATCTACTACATTGTAAAGTGCAAATGCCAGCAGTTGGGGGTGATGCTTTGCTGTGTCCCTCTTTGGCAGCTCCATTAGTGTTGATGGTGCTATGGGAACCAGCATCTCTGGGTAAATTAGGAGGAAGTTTGGCTCAGAGAACTTGCTTTTCTTATTAGTTAGAGAAGACAAGCTGACACCATTTTGCCTCGGATTAGACTGTGACATGACACAAAGTCTGAGTGTTAGGAAAATGGAAGGGAAATTAAGCAGGAAGCAATAAAAAATGCATCCAGGGCATTGGTTAAAAATAATAAGAGTTAAGGCATAGGTGGTCACGAGCTTTGCAGTTCAAACAGACACGGAAAGAGAATAGAGAAGGTGAAACTGCAGCAGCTGGGAACTGATAGGATCAAATCATTTGCAGTATAAGCTGTACATAACTTAGCAGTAGTGAACTAATCAGCTACTGAAGCCTTTATTTGTTTAGCACAAGTGAATGGAAGAGAATGGACCAGGGAGCATGGAGCTACTGAGAAACCTGGAGGTTGTGTTTATTTTAAATTCCTGAGAATTTATGGAAGTCATTTAAGAAATACAACTATGTCTCCAGAGCAAGAGGAAGAATAGGCTGCAGTTTCTAAAGGGAATAGGCTGCAGTTTCTAAAGGGAATAAGCTGCAGTTTCTAAAGGAGCATGGGCAGCTGAACAGCAATTGTGGTGGTATTTGGACACAGAGCTTCCTCAGGCTTTTCTGAAATTTCCACAGGGAAACCTCATTAGGTTTATGGGATCCCTGAATTTAACCAGAGCAAAGAAAACAGCCTGAGGAGGAGCCATTTCAAAGTAAAAGCTGCTGGTGTGCACAGACAAACTGCAGCTGTCTGTGAAGGCAGGATCCCAGAGGCTGGATCAAGGCTATGCTGCCTGGTGCTCTCAGAGGGCAGATAGGGAAGGGGGGTTTTATCTCTGTGTCTGAGCCCAGCAATCCTTTTTTTCCAAAGGTAGTAGACTGAGCAGCAATGCATTTGTTTCTGGCACAGATATGAGGAAACTCATCTCTGTGTGTGCAGCAGCCAGGACAGGATGTAGGCAGCCCTGTCACCATCTCCAGATCCAAAACAGGAGCTCTGCAACAGAACCGTGAGAGTTGTTCACTAAACTGGGATTAGGCTCAACAGCTGCAAAGTCTTTGTGTTTGGCACTTGGGGAATATCAGCTTGCTGCAGATGAGGGCTCTCACCTGGCAAATTAATTTTCACTTTTAAACTGATCCACCCTGTAAATAGATTGGCCCTGGCTGAGGCACAAATACCATCACTGCAGCAATGGATACTGCTTGGCTGCTGCTTGGGCAGCCTGGTTTGGGATTTGTGCAGAAACTGCCTTACTGTGTATTTAATGACTGATGTGTTGGTAGGGTACCTTTTTTCTATTTCTCTCAGTACATTCATATTTGTGCAATTTTGCTCCTCCCTTAACCTGTGTTGAGGGAGGTGGTGATTACTCATCTAGTCACCTCTTGCTTTGCATCTGCCCAGGGTCTGTGCTCTTCCCAGAAATCTGTGCAATCCCTTTATGGAAGTGGCAAATGTCTACCCAGCAATGCAGGGCCTTCTCCAGAAAAATCTGAGAATTTTAGTAAAATAGTATTACTATTGTAATTAAATTGTATTTATTGTATTAAATTGTATTATTTGTGTGCTATTGGTAGCCAGGACATGCAGAAATGTAGTAGATAAGAATTATCTCTGTGATTTTTGGGAAGTCTTCCTATTCCCCCTCCCCTTTCTTTTTTCTTTTTCTTTTTTTTTTTTTTTTAAGTAAATAGAAGTCTAAAGGTACAGTCTAATATTAGGATTACCAGCTCAATGTAGTGCTCTGCACCTCAGCAGGCAAATAATCAAGGTCTTCTCCCTTCCTGTGGCTGCATGCTAAGTAAAGCAAATAACTGAGCTCATAAATTAACTGAGATGGCCCTGCCAGAACTCCTTACCTGAGCCCATTATTGCCTGCTCTTTCAAAATCTAAGCACGATGGAGATTTCCATGTTCATAGAGTTCGTATCGGGGGCTGATGCTGATATTCTGTCACATTCCAAAATCCTTCTTACTTGTTATACACATAGGTGATGAGAGAGCCTTTGAGTTTAATGTGAGGCTGTCCTAAACCCGTGCCCACCACATCCCAAATAGGATCATTCCACAACTCAGTTATCTTCTGATGTTTCTTGAATCAGTTACATGGAAATAGAATCTGGAAGATAAACGCAAAAGGCATTTTTAAAGATGCAAAAGGAAATTACAAGGATGAGCCTTATAGAGCTTTTTATGGTCTACCCATTAGCTCATGGAAGAGTTTGGTGTTAGAGTTTTTTTGTTCGGTTGGTTTCTTTGGTTGGTTGGTTGGGGTTTTTTTCCCTAAATACAGACTAGCTCTTTTGTGTTAGTTGCAAAAGAGCCTCTGACAAATGGCTTGAAGAATGAGGGAGTGAATAAAGTGACAAATTAGGGGATTAGAATATTTTAGTTTGGTTTGTTTTGGACATGAAACAAATCAAATGGCTTCCCTTTTAATAGGGGACTGACTATTGTTTTCAAACTGGACATGGTAGAAAAGACTACACTTCATCTTGCACAACTTCCTAAGCACATCAGTAGCACAGGCTGACCCTCAGCTCCTGTGAGTGGCTTGGGAGGGACTTTGTGCATGTGCAGGAAAACTCATCACTCCCTGGTAGTTTTGTGCCTGAGCCTCTGGATAGAAAGGTTTGAAAACTCACCTTGTGGGGCAGACAGAGGCAGAAGTACTCTTTAAAAAATTTATGAGCCCTTGACAACATTTTCCTGATGGGTAATGAAACAGAATCCAGAGAGTTGAGAGTGGCTTCAGGAAGAGGTAAGTGTTTGAGTTTCCCCTTGAACTGGAATAGCAAGATTTTAGTTGCCACTGGAAAGCTTTCATCCACAAACATCAAAATAATTTCTAGATAAAGAGGGAGGTAGTTGGGCTTTTTGACTAAATACATCTTTCAGTTGTTGCAATGAAATAAAAATAGTGGATAAGTATGATGTACATGGGATTGAGTATTAAGTTGTCCAGGCATTACAGTTTTAGGCATCAGTTTAATCAGGCAAGTCAGAAGAAATATGCAGAACTGAAATCAAATAATATATGGTTTCTAAGAAGGAAATGTAGGCAGATTGGAACCTGAAAAATTTTATGGAAAGACCTTTTTCCATATGTGACTTCTTTTTTTAATGGTCCAGGAGGAGCCATAGCCATCCAAAGCAGCTCTTTCCCAGATTGAACCATGTGAGCTTTGTCCCCCAGTGTAAAGAAATGGTCATTCGGCTGGCTACCAGCTGGCAAGTCCTGAATGAAGAAGTCTCTGTCTCTTGTGACAGTGGCAGTTCTGCTGCTGGAACCCTGAGCAGAACTCAGGTCTGGGCAGTGCAATGACATTTTCCTGTAGAAAAAGCACACAATATCTGGGAACTGAATCCATACAGTCACACATTCAACCTTGAGCAATGGCCTTGGCAGATCTCAAATATTAAATAACTTGAAGTCTATGTGAGAGCCTGGGAGAGGAAATTGGTGGGGAAGGAAGGCAGGCAGAAGGTTCAGCTCTGATCCAGTCGTTCTGGTTCACCAGCTGTACCTACTGGTAGGATGCCACATCAGGTGCTACTCTGCAGTGCAGGTCCTGCCGTGTGTGACTGTGGCACAGCTGCACATGGGACAGGGTTGTTTGGTGTTTGGATATTGAGTTGTGACTTGAGAGAAATTAATCTGATTCTCTGCTTTCCCACGGTTTCCTGGGTTGCTCATTGCTTACATATTCTGGGCCTGTGAGGGGTAGATTCAGTTTTGTGCTGCACAGCTGGAAGAGCTGTGTTATCTTGAAATACAAGTTTACTAATTTCTCCCCTTACTGTGCCAATCACATTGACCAGCCCAGAAGCGTTATGTTTATTATGGTGGTATTAAAGCTGCCAACCACAAATGAGGCCCTAAAAGACTGGAAACAACACAAAGGGAGAGTGAAAGTTTTTGTTCCCCATGATATTCATTGTTTTAAGGGCTTGTCTAAAGCAGAAAGCTATTCTAGTATCAGATAAGGTGTGAATAAACTCACATAATGCAGTACAGCTTCTTGGGGCTCCTCTGATGTCAGATTAAAAGCAACTTCTTTTTAGCTGTATTTTTTAGTTTGTTTTCAACAACTGTACTTTTAAGTAGGGTTTCTAGCAAAGAAACATTTTAGAATATTCCCTTCATTTCCTAAATTTCAGTGTGTTGTGCAGCTGCTTTCTATTTATATATAACTGTATGAGTATATTTATATGCTCTGCATCCTTCCAGAGCTGGCTGTGAATAAAATGATTCCATAAAATAGAGTCTGTAAAGAACCTGAATGATACGTGTTCTGTAAATGTGTGGCCAATTGCCACAGTGGGGTTTTGTGATGTGTGAGACCAACAAGGTGAATCTCTCCCTTGTGCTGGAAGGTGGAGATGGAATGTAGGGAATGACAGGAAGTAGGTGGTACAGAAATGGGATGGCAGGAGAAGGATGTGTCCTCCAGGGATGCAGAATCAGCTTCATTAAAGTTTCTCCAGTTAAGAATCTGGCCCAGAAGGTATCTTCGTGCCATGATTGATGTAGAAACTATTTGCTGAACCTGTTGCTGTAGAAACTGTTTGCTGAATTATTTGCTGAATCTTCATCTTTATGATCAGTGGTTGGAGCTCCATCTATATCGTAATATACTTATGATATGATTAAAAACATGAACTTAATGAATAGGGAGAAATTACTTTCTTACTTTGTTAGTATAAAGACATTATGTCTGACCTAGTTCTGCAAATATTAGGAAGGAAATAGGTAAGGAGAATGAAAATATGGCAGCTGATTTTTAATATACTGTGAACTGCTTATAGGGTGAGAACCATTTGTTCCAGTGATTTTCTCATCCTTTACATATTCAGCTGCATCTGTTCCTAAACACAATTCACAAACTGATTTATTTCTAAGCCTATAACTATAAGGGGTGTATTTTAAAAAGCAAATCCAACAGTACATTAAGTAACAACATTTTAATTAACTCAGGAATGCTTTCCCTTATTTGTTGTGATTTATTTTTCCCTTCTTACCTAGCTCTTAAGAGCAGAAGCTTATGGGTTCCCTATGGAATTCTGTTACTATAGTGAAGTTGTTCATTGAAATTTGAACAGACAAAGCCTTGAGGGTATCAGAAAGTTTCCTGCCAAAAATTTAGTATTTCCAAGAATTAATGGGAAGAACTATTCCAGTGATCTGCTAACTGCTGTTCACTGTGGTTTTAATCCCTCAACAACTTGTTTCAGATTTTCAAGAGTCTGTAAAGTTGTGTTCGAGATACTGCTGAGATGCTTGTTTAATTTCACAGAGTAAATATATTCAAATAATCAATAAGCATAATTAGGGAACTTTATTACTCTCCCTGAGATACAGCTCAAGGACATAATCCTGAGAGAAGGAAAATTCTCAGCTCCCACTGACTTATGATGCATCCAGGTAGCAAAGGCACAGGGACATCTGACCTTAAGACAGTAAAAAAGAGAATTATTTAGGAGGCAGGAATATAAATAATTTTCTCAAATTCCACCAAGTAGTCAACTCAAGTTATTTAATAAAGCACCAAGGAAGACTTGGGTTTATGGCTGTCACATGGGAGGTGGAGAGCAGAAGAAAATAGTGACATCTGTGTGGTTCTACAGGGCAAATTCTCAGAGCTTTATTAATGAGGCATTAATGAGCAGAAGAGTAATTGTCCTGGCTGATCTGTGCCTCTGGATCCTGCACGTCAGGAGTTTATGATGGACCCAATCTTCCTCTGTAGCAATTTATCTGAACAACTTGGGCCACATTGTGCACCAGCCATACTGCTTGTAGTTCTTATAAGAGCCCTCTGGAATGCATCAAGGTTACTAAGACATAAACTGTTCTAAAATAAGAAAGAAGAGGCTGAGAAACAGAACACCAAGAACTAGATTACAGAGCTGTGAACCACCTGGATTGTAACCAATCACATACTCTGAAGAGGGCATACAGAATACGTGGACAAGATAGAGGCACCAATGAAGAAATGCGTGACTAGAGTGTGCAGTAGTTTTTAGAATCTATAAATAAGTGCATAATATAAACAATAAAGGGCTTCTGCTTAATCATATTGGTTGGTCATACAGAGGTCCTGTTTCCCGCATTCCTCCTCCTGTAGTCCATGGCACTGCAAACATCAATTATTTGTTACAGTCCTCATCTATGAAATATCTCTGTACTTCAAACAATTAAGGGCTTATGAAATATCCCAGACTGACAGCCTTAGAGACTAAATTCTGTTTATTTGCAAAGTAGGTTGAGTTCAACCAAGAATGCTTTCTGGCACTCCCATCTCCATGCTGTTGCCCCTGGACCCTCTCAGTGGGCAAGAAGTTTTCTCATCAGTAATTTCCTTTCATTTATGGCACTCCAGAAATGCTCAGCCAGACATCTTCTACCCACTGAGCATTGCTGTTTCACCTCAGCGAAAAACAAGAGCAGGTATAAATGACTGAATTTCATTCATGACATGTGAAATGTGTAAATGTGTTCTACTTATCAGCAAGAAAAATGCCTTACTTCTCTTGATATTCCATCCAATTTCCTCTGTCATGCCAAATATGACTGCACCAGAAGTTGAATTTTAAAGATCCAGGTTTGCAGACCACTGAAGAGCCCTCAAATGTTAATGAGTTTCAGTCGTGGCCAGCCAAGGGCACTTTGGAAGCAACAACCTCTGGGTGAAATGTTCAATATTCTCTTACCAAACCTCAGAGGCTTCCAGTCATGTTGATGGATTTCTTTTCTGGTTGCTTAGATATTAACTCCACATACTAGGGAATAAAAACATAAGGCATAGCCTAAGAGGGAAGAAAAGTGCTTTTAAAAAGAAAGGAAATACTAATAATTCTTATTAATATTTCTAAATAATAATAGTACTTTTATAGATCTGTAAAAGAGGCTATCTGCAAAACACTAAAAATCATAGATGTTTTGAGATTATATCCTTGGGGAAATCAACAGGTATTTATTGCTATGTATTTAACTTGTTCTGTTTCATATGAGGGTATTGGTTCAAACAAAATTTGAAGCTAGATGCAGTATGCCTCAGACCAAAAAAAAATCATTCATCCTCTGCTAATTTGCCCTATGACATAGAGCACAATGTATGAACATTTTTAATGAGATTAAAATTTTATTTAGGAAAAAAATCATCTGGGCCTTTATGATCTTCAAAAAGTGCAGTTGAAGCTGTGACATTTACTTGGAAGCAAGGAAATATAACTCATGCAGGGGATAGGATTTGGTAAGCATCAATATATACCTATAATCCATACAGAAAATCTTCTTCATTAAGTCTCCGGCTGATCACAGTATGTTTGGAAGGGATTTTTTTCTACATACTGCAATTGCATCCAAAGGGTGGAGCAGTTTTGAGGCTTAGTATCAGGCATTGGCAGTTCCAACATGTGCCAGCACTAACTCACAGGAGAGGCCTGATCCAAAGAAATGCATTTCTACCCCCAAAACTCAGAGAGCAGTGTGTCTCAAATGGAGTTGCTGCTCCTCTTTATTTTTATGGGCACTCTGAGACATTACATGAATAATATGAATAAATAACCTCCCTTCTGCTACAATTCTCCAAATGCACTGAATAAATGGCCATATCTCTTTCTAGAAGTTGAGCCTAAAAGGAATAAGAAGATCCTGCTACCACTCAGGTATGGAGTTCTTTTTTTTTACTGTCAGTGGAACTGGGCTGGTGTTCCTGGCATGCTGACAGGCCATAATAAAGGTCATTACACTTGCTGTCTCCAAACTCCCAGCACCTTGAACAGGAGTTTCAAGTACACAGAATGGAGCCTAAGAATTATGGCTTAAGAGAAATTTGTCTGCTAATAGTAATTTCTGATAAACACCAGGTGAAAACCAGTCCTAGCACTGATTGTGGGAGAGGAGGAGCAGGGAGAAGCTGTGTGCAATTTTCTCATTTCTGCTAATAAAATTAATCCTTGTGCTGTGTGTGTTTTATCCATGGACTTCTGATAATAAAGATGCAAGTGCCACAGAAATAATTTTAGGCGCAGGGAAATGAGTTGATTAATTCAAGTCCTTTGATAGAAACAGGAACTTGTTCTCCAGCTTCTGAACTCCTGTGTACCCCTGAGAAATAGCCTGGGATTTCATTGCTTCCTGTGCTAATTTCTGCAGAGTCAAACTGAAATATTTTGTGACAATATGAACTTGATTTTAAAAACTTTTATGGAGAGATTTTGCTCAGTACAGAAAGGAAAACTGTTTTTCATTTTATTTTTATATATTTATATTCACATATATTTGCATATCAATTTAAGTTTCCATTTTTCAGGCTTCTTTTTAGTGAGGTCTATTTTGTTCTGAGCTGTTTAAGGCAATAAACAATTCATCATAAGTATGTTAATCCTGTGAGATGTATCTAAGGCATGATCAGGGTGACAGTGGGGCTAACATGTTGTGCAATTAAATTATATTTAACAAAAGTCCTTTACATTCATGGGCTTTGTGGACTACAGTGACTCGAAGATCTACATGAGTTTATTCCTACACAATCCAGCATGAGTATAAAAGCTATTACATTGCTGATTTAATCATATGTAGCTTGTTTTGTACTCTACCAACATACTTTTCAAAGTTTGCTGTCAATATTCTCTCTGATTCCAATTGTTTGTCACTGAATGTCATTTATTGCAGAAAAACTGATTATTTTCTGAGAATGTTGATGGGAATGGTAACAGAGTTGAGAGGAATTCTGCTAAAACATTTCCATTTTTCAGCTGGGTCTGTCAGCCCTCCCTCCTTCACTCTGACAGGTCCAAGGCCCTGGCCAGAGAGGAATCAGTAAAGTTTGGCTAAATTTGGGGATGGAAAACTAAAGAATGAAGGGGGAATAAGAATTTATCCCAAAATGTGAGGCAAACATTGTCCCAGCTCTCTCTGAGAGCTCAGCAGCAGAGACCAGGCAGGATGAGGAGGAGTAAAGGAGAACCTGTGGTTTCAAGCCACATTTCTTGACTGAACACAGGGAAAAAATTAAAGGGGAATTTTATCGAGGTCATGCAGTCCCTGGGAGACGTTTTGGGAATCTCTATTGTGAGTTTATTAAAGGCTGTGATGTGCCCCACAATGTTTATTTCCAACATGAATAGTTACCTACCCAAACTGCTCTTGAGTAGCTGCAGGATTGAAAGCCCTTGCATCCACACAAAGAACTAAGAGCTTAGTGCCCAGGGAGAAGGAAAATCAGTTTACAGTAATCACCAGAAGCCAGCCAGGTAAATTAGTACGTTTGCTGCTGTCAAAATTGGTGGTAGTGGGGAACCTTTTAAAACCAATCTATTTTCTCTTGCATGCAGTGTAATAGGGACTTCTTTTCCCAGTGAACAGAATTCCTGAAAAAACCCCAGTAATTTTCTCTTTTGTGACATTATTATATTATATATTATGTGGCATATTTTATTATATTGTAGATTATGTGGCATATTTTATGATGGCTGTATGAAGTCTGCCTACCTGGTTCTTTCTCTGTCTTCAAGCAATTAATCTTTTTGGTCCCTGTTTGTAAAGTAGTTTGTTTCTTGGGACTCATATTTTGTCAGAGGGATATTTTGGCATGCTGCTGGGCTGAGTGAGATTATCCCAGTTACATTTTACTGATAATGTTTGGTGTCTGATGTCTTCCGTGTGAATACTTGCATGGGATGAAATGCTGCCTTTCATTTCTGTATGATCTGGCATTACTCATAGGTAATTTGTACAGAAATTATGAATTCCAAAGCAAGAGCTCCATTATGAAAATCAGTGACTAATGGAACTATCAACACCTTAATCCCTATTAATGGGAATACTCAGTGGTGGTGCTAGGTTCCAGCAACTTGTGCTCATGTCTCTTCAGATTTTATGGATGGCCTGTGGGAACTCTCAAATTCTGTGCCCCAAAAGGCACCTTTTTATAAGGGTGAACCTTCCTTATCTCTAGGAAGGTAAACTTTCCTATCTTCTTCCCTATCTTCTTATCCTCTATCCTCTCTTTTATAGAGGACTTGTGAAAATAAACCCAATCCTAGTCTGTGACAGCAAAGGTGCAAGAGGTGTAATGTATGAAAATAATTTTCCTGGTTACGTTTGGATGCTCCTGAGGGTGATCCAGGTCAACTGCCAGGATTCACCATCCCTGTAGTGTGAGGTCCTAACAGGAGAATTAGCCCTTTCCAGAATGAGACAGATAATTCATAGGAGTCCTAAGGGAGGGAGGATGTTGGAGACTAAATTATTGCATCTCTGTTAGCTTTTCCTAGCTGAGTACAATTAAAAAACGTGATATTATTTTTAGAGAGTTATTGTTAACTCTTCTTTTCAGCAATCACATTTTTCATTTCCATATTCTTGTGACATCTCTTCTCTGGGCATGGCAGTTGCATGAATTAACTTAAGTGCTGTTGTTCAGCTTGATTACAAGGAAACTGAAATATGGCCCTCTTGGGCATTATCTGTCACATTGTTGAAAACAAGACCATCATAAAGCTCTGCTTGTTACTGTAAAAGCTTCACAGTGCATCCATCTCTGTGAGGTACCAAATGTCTGCCACTCCTGCCAGATGCCTCTTGGAGTTACTCTGCTGTCCTGTGGCATGGGAATTTTCCTGTGTTCCAGCCTCCTGGGATTGCTGCTATCTTTCCTCAAATTCTCTAATCCAGTCTTCTCCAAAGTGAGAATTTTTTTATTTGGGTTTCATCTGGGGTGGAAGGCACAAAGAGTAATTCCAAGACTCTTTACATCTATAGGCACATGTTCCTCTCAATTGTAAAGTGCGTCAAATTCATATCCAATTGCTAGAGTAAAACAATACACCTTCTGTAATCAGTAATTCTGTTTATGCCTCAAAGTCCTCACATTTGTGAAACACACAGAGGTAAAAACGGAGATGGAAATATTGTGGTTAATTCTTAATGCACAGTGTCTTCTCAAAACTTCTGTACCATTGTTTCCTTTCTGGCCTCCTTGTGTCATCCTGAACATGGCCCATGTGCTCCTGCCTTCTGTGCATTGTTTATTTAATACCTGTCCTCCTTTCACTTTTACAACAGAAGTGCCTATTTTAGGCTTCCTCAAAAGCTTTTCTCTAAGTGGTTTGAGCCATGTTATTTTCATGCCCTACTTTGAAAATGTATGACTCAAGAATTACTGAGGATCTTAAGGAGTTAAAACATGAAATAATATTATTCTCTTAGATTTAATGAGAAAATTTGCTGCTATCAGCTGTAGGAGCATGCTTTTGCTTTTCAGCTTGTACAGAATGCAAGCATCAGCTAATCTTATACTTCATCAGAAAAATTGCACTTTCTATATGCGTAGCTGTTTGATTAACTCCATCAGTTTTATAAAAGAACTTTTTGTTTAAGAGTGCACAAGACTAAAACAACAAGTAAATTATTCTTTTTATCTTATATCTCTGTTTTGAATATGCTTTTAATTTTTTTTTCCTTGTCCATATCTGTCCTTTCCTTCCTCAATTAATAAGCCATGATTTCATCCCATCCCCAATTAGGCAGTCCTGGTATCATGGACATTATCTGGTTTTCAGGGTAGGACTGAGACCTGAACTGTGAGTGGCTTTTTAAAAATATGTTGACAAAATTGGTTAACTCAGACTGCCTTGAAGAACATCTAAGGTGCTCAGAAAATATGTCACTGTATGTAATATACATAATGAAAAGAAATTTTTGTCTCCTAAATGCTAGGATTACAGGAAATGAATATTTCACTGTGACCTGATTAGAAACCAGTTCTTTAATTCAAAGAAGTTGCAATTGAAAAAAGCTTTGAAATTCTTTATTCATTTCATACTTTGGATTTTCTGTGTGAACTGCTTTCATTTTTGACTATGTGTGGTTAATAATAGCTGGACAGACAGCATCTGTCCAGTCCTATTCAGGGATTAATGAGTAGTTCACAATCTAGTTTTTAGCAAACGTTGTTGCTTTGTTTGTAAGTCAGCCCCTGAAAAAGGCTGTACTGAATGAAGTCACTGTCTCCTCTCTGTTTCCCTCTGGAAAAGGAGTAGCAGCAAGTTGTTGCTTCTTCTATATCTGTGTGTGTGTGATTGTGTGTGTGTGTTGCCTGTTGATCAGAGGCTGGAGCAGGGAAATTCAAGATGTCCCTGAAAGCATCTCACTGTATTTATCTCCAGGCTGTTCCCTGGATGTGGGCTAATGGGTTTTTGATGGGTTTCTTCCCTCTTCATGCAGCCAGGGGTGCCCTGAGCAGCACTGGGCTCTGGAGTGGTGCTTGCTGGAGCTCTTCGAGCACAGTGACTCAGCCCTGTCTGTGAGGAGCAGGGTGTGCTGACCTGCCAGGCTCCTGCAGCAGTGCTGGGGATGCTTCTCAGGATCTCCAGTGGCCCTGTGTGTGCTGTCACTTGTCCCAAATCACACTGCCAGGCTATGCTGGTTCAGTTGCTCCCTGGCTCTCCTGTTCACTGTGCTCATGCAGCCTGGGAACACTTCTGTGCAGCCTGTCTTTCTCCAGCTGGAAAACAGGTCTCAGTCCCTCTGCTTCTATCAAAACCCTCTTCATGCAGTGGCAGTTCTGTTGTTGACAGAGCTGGGGTTCATCTCAGCTGAAGCATCTGCATGGAGAATTAAGCAGGGAGCCCATGGCAGTGTCTTTTGAATAGGTAACTTAAATATTGGTATTATTCTGAGCTCCTGTTAAAATTTGTCATGCATTTAATTCCTAATGACCTATAATTTTAGGGCTGACTGGTCCTTTTACAGGGCTAACTTGATGTCTTGAAAGACCTCTCAGAAACAGCCAAGTTCTCTGTAAATCAGAATCTTCTAAAATGGCTTAAGTTGGACTCCTGTATCATTTCAAACATTTTCAGATGACTGTCCTCAGAAACTTGGGATTGTTTCTAATGATGTGCTCCTTTGTGCTTACCTAGAGAGTGCTGTAGAGAGATTGTATCAAGCTGAAAAAAAAAAAAAGCCTAAGGAAAGGTACATTTTTACAGCCATTGGGTAATTTCAAAAAGTGTAACAAAAGGTGAAGTAAAACAAAGTGTTTTATAATACATAGTATAGTTCCTTATCCAGTCATGGTTATTTACTTTAGAGAAGATGTCCTTGATGTGGCAAAGAAACTAATATATTGAGTTACATATTTTTAGACTGTACCCTGTGCCTTAGTAGCTTTAAAAGTAACAAGTGAGGAAGAAAGAGATGACGAGTAAAATGTTGAGCCAAAAATGAATCCAGAGTACTAGGGTAACTTAACATGCCTCAAGACATGTTTTTTGTCACAGGAATAGGTAATAAAAATACTCTGTTATGCAAAATGCTTTGTCTTAAAAAGGAAAAGAACAAGAAAAAATCAGTTTAGGGTGAACATTAAACTTGTGCTTGGCACATGAAGGTTTCAAGGCTAGTGATATGCAGAATTTATGTCATTTATAGTCTTGCTTTCATGCTACACTCTGTGTCCTGTGACCAAATAATTGGAGTACATTTTACACACCATTATGCAGCAACATAAGAGCAGGGTATACAGTTTTTCTGAAAGCTTGTCTATCCATTCTTTGCATTTTTTATTCCTTTTATGAACTATTCTGTGACATAAAAAAATACACCCTATTCCCTTTATAGTTGCATAAATATTGAAGGTTAAATTGTACAAATGGTCTATATCTAAACACTTGATATGAAATCTACACAGCTTAGTGAGGAGGATGCTCTAAAGAACCAAATCTGAGAGTGTTGTAAAAATCCAGCCTGTCCTTGTGTGCTGTGCATGGACAAGACCTGCTATGTCCAACCCCGGGCATGTTGGCTTAGGGAGGACACCAGGGCTAATGCAGAAGTGCTCTGTGACAATTCAAATATATCCTGAGTTGATGCCATCCTTCAATAAGTAAAAAAAAATCTATTTGCTGTAGTAAGAAACTCGTTTCACCAAATGACAGGAAACTGAGATCCATGGAAGCTTGACTTTCTCATCAATGCATTTTGTTCACAGTTTGAAAAGTTGTTTTTAGAAAACATCTTTCATTACATTGTGGGAAAGAGAGCTCGTTGCAAGGAGTGTAGAGTAATAGCGAAATAAAATGCAGCAGATGTCCATTCTATTCAAGAAAGAAAGAAAAAGAAATTTACTGTTAGCTGAGTTACAAAGTGTTCCCTGAAACTTTCTCTCTGTGGGAAATAATATGGGGAATATATTCTTTAACAGTTCTTGGTATTGATTTGGCATTAGTTTTAAATGATAGGTTCTCTTCAGGGTACAAATGTGTAAGAATTTCATTAGTTAATAATTTTATGTTGCATCCCAGGTTGGTGAAGGGGGGATGAGGAGACTGGAATGCCCTGGGAGAATACTCACTTTGAGATAGGGTGACACGGTGAGATACTCTCCCACAGTTCCTTGTCTCTTTATGTTAATGTCCCCAGTTAAATCACTCCTGTTCTCCTCCCCAGTTCTAGAATGTTCCCTGTTCCCACTTTCCCTATTGGTTCCCATTCCCTGCAACTCCTCCCCTGTATCCCTGTTGGTTGTTTCCCTCTGACCCCGCCTTTGCACCACCCCTAATCCCTCTATCCATTGGCCCTCAGACTTGATGCTTCGTCTCCCTCATCCCACGTAAAACCCTGGACCCTCCTTTGCTCTTGGTTCTTCTGTCCCTGAATCCCTTCAGTGTGCTAGTTAATAAACTTCCACTGGAGCCTCATTTAAAGAACCCCTCCTGCCTCTTCATTCCATTGACCACCTTTTCCACCTAGTGGCGCAAGCGTCTGGTGCTTGTCTTGAGCTATCTGCCTTTCCCTAAGGGAGACGCTCTTGGGAAGGCAGTGACCTTGGCAGCTTCTGCCATGTCACTGCAGTTTTATTAGTTATTGTTATGTTTTTCTGTGTAAAATCCTTTTGACATGCTCTCCTAGGAGTTATTTACATTATGAAAGATACAAGCTGCTTCAGGGTGGCTTTTTGTCTGCATTTTTTAAAAAGCAATTGCACATGCAAACATTAAAACAACTGCCTCATTTAGAGTGGGACTGTAGCTAACAATTTTAATTTATAAGCCTTACAAATTTCAATGCTGTTAATGAATTTTGGTAAAACATAACTGATTTTAGTTGTTTTACAGAGTAATTTGTATGCTCTAGTTAAAACAAGCAACCTTTGCAAGAAGAATCTGACCATAGAATGATTTATTTTACTCTACTCTACTAAGCCATGAGGTGCAGTCCAGCAGCAGATGACAACTATATAATGCTATCATTTATATGCACTTTATAGAAAGTTGCTTTTTAATTTGATTTTAAACAGGAGCAAAACAGAGCCTGGAAATAAACAAAGAAATAAACAGCTAATGGGAACATGAAGCTGTGAAGCTCCCAGCTCCAGCAGCAGCTCCCAGAAGGATTCCTTTTGATCTCATTCATATCTAGGTTAAGGGTGTGGATGTACAGTCAGAGTTCTTGGAAATCTTGGGATGCTCAAAATGCAAATCCTGCTGCAAGTCATTAATAAATAAATAAATTTATTTTCTCCTCAGGTAAAATATGTGGTGTCCATGCCCTGCAATGCAGGACTTGACCTGACATTTGATCTTTGAAGGAGAACCAAACTGCCCTGACTGTGAGCAGCACTTTGCTACAGGAGCTGAGAACTTCAGTATCTGTTACATTTCAGTGCTGTTGATTCAATTTGTATAAATGAGCCCAGGAACTGGAGCAGTACAAAAAAGCACAAAGGCATTTCACATACATCAAACAGCAAAGAGTTTTCAAACCTTGGCTCATGGGGGGGTGCTTGTAGCTCTTGGATTCAGTTTCTGTCTTCTCAAGTTACAGCAGAGCAGTTGCTGAAATGTGGTACTGCTGTTTGAAAAAGAGGGGGGAATATGGAAAAAAAATATTTTACCTGATTTTGCATACAGGTATGGGGATAAAGGTAGATGTTAAAGCAGTTTAGTGCTCTTGGTGAAGTTTCAGGGGGAATTACGTTCTTATTCCCTCCTTTTAACAATGCAGATCCAAACACATCATTCTGTTTCATAAATGAGTTTAGCATGGCACATAATCCAACCAAAACCCACAACGCATCTATGATTTATTTAGCTGAGATCAAAGGCATACAGCTGCAAAGAACCTAATGAAAATTTGATGATGCAGCAGGCAGCCTACATCTATTATTTAATTTGAAGGTTGTGATCTTACACAGAATTAGCTTCCAGATTTCTCTTGCACTCTTGGGCTGCAGATATACTTGTACTCTATCATTTTGATATGGAGTTGAATCACCAAGATTTCACAGCTGATCCTTAGATGTCCTATGCTAAATTTGCCGTCAGGAAAGGAGATCATTCTAGCTAAAGAATTCTAGCTTTGGATCAGCACAGATACATTTC
This sequence comes from Vidua macroura, assembly GCF_024509145.1. Lineage (NCBI taxonomy): Eukaryota > Metazoa > Chordata > Aves > Passeriformes > Viduidae > Vidua > Vidua macroura. The sequence continues at coordinate 8,209,370 of NC_071589.1, forward strand.
TGACCTCCTGGTGCTCAGCACTTGGACAGTTCAGCTTGTTTTACTTAAAGGACCAAGATTGACATAATTTTAAAATGTGATTGATTATTGAGGTGTGTCCAGGGTGGATACAGACCAGCTCTTGGCCTGCTGAAATGACCAATAAGGAAGTAACCTCTAGAAAATCTTGAAAAAAATCTATTACAGTTTAAAATTATTATAGATCTTCATTTTATGAAACAAAACATCACAGAAATAAGTCTAATTAAAGTACTTTTTTTGGGTTTTTTTGTTGAAAATAACAGAAATCATATCCTTTCTGTTATCTTGTTGATAGAAGGTTGGGTAAGCAATTACTAAAATAATTTCAGTAGAATTATTTTATGAATCAACCAACTTATCTTTGTTTCTTTCAGCAGACCTCTAATTAGGGGTAGAAATGAGCTAAGACACAGACTCTCATTTAACCACATGAAAAGGGTCCTAGTTTATTCTTCTTTACAGCTTAGCCATCCTGACTCTGACTACAGCTAGCTCCTACTGTTGGCTTCTCTGACAGACTCTGACTGTTGGCTATTCCTGCTGGAATATGACTACAAGTGCTGCCTCTGACCGCAGGCTTTTACCTGGCTCGACTGCAGGCTCCAACAGCAGGCTCTAACTTCATCAGACCCAGCCTGACCTCACAGCAGATCTCTTGCAGCAGCAACTCTCTTCCTTGTCTCATTCTTCTTTGTGTTCCTTTGGATCGTTCCTTCTTCCTCAGGGCTCCTCTACCTCCTCAAGGTCTTCTCTCTCTAGGTCCTCTTCCTCAAAGCGCCCTCTGATCAGCCAACCCACACCTTTTATCACACCTTTATTAGTCACAACTTTATTAGTCAAGGCTGTTCGTCTTTGGTAATTAGTATAACTGTGTCTTATCAGGGGTGAAGTCACTTGTAATCCCTCCTTCTACACCTACATATCTTTATTAAAATGAGAATGCTTTCGGTTGGTGGTTTTGACTGGAATTTTACCTCAGTACAAGTTCTGGACATTGAACATGCTTTTGTCAATAGGTCTGATTTCCACATGTGAGTACAGTGCATTCATATAAGCAACATTTGGCTCTGGTTTTATAGTAGCAATCCCAGCCAATTTACTTAATTTGAGTGTATGATGCTGAAGGTTAAAGGTGAGTAAGGTAAGTACAAAAAGCTTGACTGAAGCACAGGGAGCTCTATGGAAAATGACTTTCCATCCTCCCATAGCCTCACACTCCAAGTCAAGCACGTGCTAATTGTGTGTCCCCACTCCCTGTGTTTGTTGCCGACCTTCAAACTTATTACAGTTTTCATGTCAACAGTGCAACTCTGCACTTTTCAGGGAGTGAGAATAGGAAAATCTTGCCTGTCCTATTTCAAACTGAGGCTTTCACTTGTTCTTCTGTAGCCAGGAAAGTGATAGGATAACTGCAGAGAAAGGGGAGCAGGCTCAGCTTTGGGGAAGAGAATGAATATAGGCTGAGAAATATTGGCCCCACTTTCTTTGATGCCTTTAGTCTTTGGTCTGGAGATCTGGTGTAAAATACAAATGCACACTTCCAGAATCCATAGGGCTTACTTGAGATTTGGTGCATTTGCTGAGTGCATCAAGGGAGTCTGGAGAAAATGTCTGTCCTTGGCTGTGTTCTGAGGTACTCCTCTGTATATCTCATTTCTTTTATGCCCACTGAATATGTTGGCACTTCTTCTTTTTGAAATACCCAGGGGTCTAATTGTTGCTTTCTTCAACTGAATAAAACATCAAAATCAAACCCAGAAGCTAAGTGATAGATTTTTTTTATTATTTTTTAATAAATAAGGTAGCCAGAAAGCTCTTAAGGTTGTTATTTTTATTTCACTACTAAGAATTTACCTAGAATGTATCATGAACAGATTAAAAGATTAATTAATTGTATCACTAACAAAAAGTTTCAGATTTCAGATTCACCTGCTTTGCATTTGGATATTCTTGGAAGGTCATTGGGTTCTTGGTGTTAAATGTGTCAAACTACAGCGGAAGGCAGAAATATCCCTAGCATGGCACTATAAAAGCTGTGGGTTTGAGCAGAATTTTGCTAATTGGCAGATTGATTATTTCTAAGTGAGTCTACTGCTGGTGAAATATCATGGAAATTATTGAAATGAGAGCTTTTAATAATGCAGAGTAGGCGTAAGATGATACATACCTTTGATTATTGCTCTGTTTGGGTTTTTTTAATATAAACTTTAATCAAAGAAAAAAACAAATTTCAATTAATGAAAGGAAGAAGGATGTGATCCAAATCTCTGGGGAGATATAACAGTTAATTTGGTTTCAAGTACTGTAGCTCCATTCTCAATAGTGTCCATTTTCTTTGCAGGATTACAGTTGTTTAGTTTCATTAGCCTAAATGTACAGGGTCAGCTTTTAAATTATACTGCATTATGCTGCTGCTCTCTTTTGCTTCATTCCTTCCCTTCTTGCTGCATGGCCTCTCTCATGGCAATGACCCTGCCTTGGCAGAGGTCACTTGTTACTGCCACCAGAGAGCTGCCATTGGAACTGCCAGTCCTCTTCCTAATGAGTCCTGCCTTCTTCATGAGCCTCCAACGTGTCCCTGAGAAGGCAGAGCTCTGCATGTGACTCTCAAAACAATGAACTGAAGCTCCTTTCTGCTTGCTAAAATCAGTGTTTACCAATAAACTGAGCCTTGCAACAAAAAAAAAAAACAAAAAAAACCAAACCCTGGAAGGACTTCATTTTGCAGCACTCACTGTGACTGCAGAAAATAATTCAGCAGCACATTAGGGTTTATTTTAAATTCCAGATTAACAAAAAAAATATTATGGGTGATGCTGGGATAAATTTATATTCTAAAGGAAACATTTTCCATGTTGGGAAGGAGAGGTTCTTGAGCAGGGGCAGGTTGTTAGGTTGTATTTGCATAGGATGAAATCCTGTCTTTCTAAGTGACTGGAATTTCAGCTTGCAAATACTGGTGCTGTTTGTGTCTAGAAAAGCAAATGTTAATGAATTTAGTTTAAAATCAGAGTTGCTAAATGTAGGTGGAATTGGGTGACAAATACAAGTGCTTGTTATGGCTTCCTGCATAATGAGATTTGCTAAAAGCATTGACTTTCCTTCGTTGAAACTCATTGGTATTTGATTTTGATGAGTTCAGGTAGAAAAACACCAAGTACTTTGCCAAATTTTGATACGAGCTTCAAATCTAGTCCATTAATTTGGTTTGAATTGTGAATGCATCTTCCTGGTGGAAATAAGCTCTTTTTGCAGTGGAGAAATGAGCAATGGATGGGCTTGGCCATCATTTACATCACTTTTGTATGTCTGGATTAATAACAAAACAGTGTGATAAGATGCATACCAGATTTTTCTCTCAATTCTCCCCTTAAATTCCCACATCCTTGAAAGAAGCAAAGCATTCCAGCAATATAACCGAGAGTATACACAGGCAGTGATGGGGAGAAGTTACAGAAGTGTTGTTGAAGTGCCAACCTCAAGAGACAACATTAAGTTTACCCTAAGTTTTAAAAATGTGTCAGCATTGTTTCTCTTTCAAAGAAACACACAACGCTTCAGTGAACCTGACATCTCTTGGAGCTGACCCTATTAATTATTTTTGACTTACTGTGTGCTATACATCCACAGGGATTTGCAGAGAACCAAGTACACTATTGTCAAGGGCTTTTATTCCTTCTTTATATTTCCTGGTGCATTTAGAGAGTATACAGGTAAGGCTAATAGCAGGTGCTGTGTGATGGATTTGGAGATAGAAATGCATCTGTCTTGAGGGGGGAAAACATGCAGAGCAGATTAGGGAAATGCACTGTAAACTTTTTATCTGCTCAAAAATTCAGACATCTCATAGACCACTAGGCACAATACCTAATTTTCCTGCAGATCTTAAAAGGGATGATTTCTAAGGACAGGTTCCAAGCTTGGAATACACTCTCCATCTGGGAGGACCAAATTTTGATCTTGACAACACAAAAATTACATTTGAATTCCTGCACTAAATGTGCAAGGCCTCCTCTGCATCAATATGGCATGACTGAGAGCAGCTTCCCTCCCTGTGCATTTGCTCTTTGGGAACCACTGACAATTGAAAAGGTGGGGAAGGGAATGCCTTGTGAGCCTCAAGGTGAAGGGAGAGATGTGAACATTTGGTGCAAGTAATGAGTTGAGGAAAAACTAACACAGATGCTGAGGAATTTCATTTTTTCCCAATTATTTTGCAGTCATTCATGGGAGAAAAAAAGGGAACTGTAGGAAGAAGGACAAGAGGAAGAAGGTAAAATAATAAAAATATGCCTTTGTGCAATGAAAAGTCTTTTCCTCTTTGCCCACATATGCACAGGTTTTAAGTACAGAATATATTGTTTCATGTAGCAGAAAAATATGAAAGGACAGAGAACAAAATACGGGGGTTTATTGTTTGTGGTGCTTTCTTTGTTCGTTTGGGTTTTTTGCTTAGTTGGTTTTGTTTTGTTTTTGTTTGTTTGGAGGGTTGTTTTTTGTAGGTTTTTTTTGTTTGTTTGTTTGTTTGGGGTTTTTTAGTGGTTTTTGTTTGTTTGCATTTTTGGTTTTGGGGTTTTCTTAGGATAAATCCATAACTTTTCAATTTTGGTTTTATCAGAAATCCAGCTGAGCTCTGTGGCTCCATGACAGAGACAGCTGTACCCAGGATGGCTCTGATTCCAAGGGAGAACCAAATCCTGCCTGTGTGGGACTTGGTATAGAAGGGGACAAAAAAATTATTGAAAATCAGACATGAGTGATTTGCCTAATCATTAGCATGGATTTCTCTTGTAAGCCTGAATTTAAAAGAGAGTAAGGGAACACCATTGCCCTGATTGATCAATATTTAGCACTGTAATATCTGCAGGGTTTTGGTTTTTTTTTAATATTGTTTTAATTCAATTGAGAAGTCATGATACACCTGTGTGACTATTGTCAGTTGTCAGGAGTGTGGGTGTATAAATGGGAGTGTCAGTATAAATGTGCTGGAACAAGATTGACTCCTAGAGCAATATATTCTTGCAATACAGGCAGCAATTGGGCACTCTGGTCTCTGTGGACAAACTCTCATAAGAGTTTACTATCTGAATTGGATTTCAGTGTTGGATCACTCTTTTTAATTGTTCTTTTTTCCCTGAAAAGTACCATTTCCACCTCTAACCATGATACAATCCAGCATTTAGAAGCAACTGACTGTTCTAAGCAGAGCTGCTACCTCTGCTCAGGGTTACCTGTAGGGTAATTTGGCTGTGCCAGATTTTGACCTCCTGAAAGCAGTAGAGATCAATGAAAATTGAATGCAACTGGAAGGAAAACATGGATTATTACTGGGATCTTGCTAGTCAACTCAAGGAAAGAGAAATGCCATTGGAATTGTTGCATTGTTGAATCCAGGGATGTGATTACTGTGTGCTGTGATGCAGGAGGGGACACCACTGTGAAGGGTGGTCCCACAGTGGATCCACTAATCCAGGCTGCTTCCAGTGGCACAGGGGGGGTAACTGAAGCACAGCTGAGTAAATCAGAATCTCTGTTTTCCATGAGTATATTTTTACTAAGCTCCACAGGGAAGCCCAGAGTTCAGCCACTTTCGTCAACATCTTTCAAGCTGTTAAACTGTTGTGGGCCAGGATGAAGCTGATGTTGAGTATGGAGCAGGGAGGAGCTGCAGACAAATGGTCACATCTGGGTTGTAGTGCTTCTCTTTCCTATCTTTTTGTTTTGCCAACCTATGAAACAGAGGACATTCCATAAAAAAATGATGATAAAATAGAGAATGAGAGTTCTGAAGAGTCACATTTGAAATGTTTGGATTAGTGGAGGGATCCTCTCTGAATCCAGATAAATCTCTACAAAAGCCACTCAGAAAAATTAACCGTAAAGAGCATGGTGGAAATAGTTACCAAGTAGCTTCCTACCTGAAAAGGGATCTCAGCTAGATTATAAATTCCTTTGAAACTTTCATATACTTGAGACTTTTTCTCAGGCACTTGTCATAATTGCTGATTCTTTTTTAATCAAGAAGAAAATATCAGAAAAATGCTGCCAAGAATACTGTGTGAATCATTGGGTGATGTTTTTTTAAGTTCAGCATCTTCTTTTAAATAAAATTAGCTTGGCAGAAAAACAATTCTTTGAGCTTTTTTCTTTGCATTTTCCTGTTGGAATATAACAATCCCCTCTTACTTTATATCAAATGTTTAGCTATGAAATGTGGTATTGTGCTTGGGATTTATTTAATATTTTATTTAGGTATATTTTTTAAATTTTGAATTAAAAAGTGGGATTTTTTAAGTGTAGTGGGGTTTTCAAAAATGTTTTTAAAGATTCTTCAGCTGCAGGAGTTTGAAGAAAAATCAGATTTTTTCTGAGATTGTGAAATATGCATTTGTCAGTTGAAGACACAGACTGAGCGAACAGTGTCAGACCCTGATCCTTCAAAGGTTGTGCATGTGATTTTTCGCTTTAGACACAGCCTTGCTCTCTGCTAATGGAATTTTGGTAGGCTTGGCATTCCTATCTTCCAGGAGTGCTCTAATTGCAAAAAACCACATAAAACATTTAGCAGAGTGTGTTGGTGGGTTAACACAAGGAGATGGTTCTGTTTCCATCCCAGAGTATTGAAGCATGGGTGTCATCCTGAACACCTCACCAGGAACAGAAAGTGGGGACAGCAAGGACTAGTAGCCTTATTCCCTGAACAAAGGGACAAACCAGACCAACCCAAAAATTCAGCCTAATCCAAAATTTATCTGCCTTCCTCCCTGAGAATGACTGCTTGGGCATGGGCTGTATCCCCTACAAGCAGGACCCACTGGCTTCTGGTGAATTCCATGGCAGGGCAGACTTGTGGCTGGACATCCTTGCTTCCTTCCATGCCTATGCCCTCATAATTTCTGCAATTATGAAACAAATTCTCCTCACAGCTGCTGAGTCCAGTGCCTTGAATGCAGGAGACTTAAAATATACCAGCAACAGACTTTCTTGAAAGGTAGAAAAAGCTGCCTTCTTTCACTCTGTAGAAAATTTCCCACTTTAACTCAGTTAAATAGCACAAAACTAATAATCACCAGAAAATAGTACGATGGCTCATTTTTAAAATTTCATTTATTTTGCCTGCTTAATTTAATTTGTCTGCTATTATTATTTGTTAGGGAAAGGCAAACTGAGCCACAGGAAACTGCAGCACTGTAGAGTTGTCCTGAAATCATCGGAGTCTGGATCAGTTCTTTCCTCACTGACAGGGTAATTTTTCTTGCTGTCACCAGTTGCAAAAGAGTTTAATTTTATTGATTCTTTATTCATCCATTTATATTATTTGTACTCTCTAAGTGAATCTTCGGTGAGAGTTTACTTTTTACAAGGCAATAGCATGTCACCAGTTTTCTCTGTGATGGATTTATTCTTCCTGATAAAATGAACTCCACCTGCATGTTAAAAAAATAATATGTAGATTTTTCTCACTAGTTTTTCCACTAGCATATTGCTGTGCATGTCTTTGGTATTGGAATGCCACCAAGCCAGATAAAGTTTGGCGGAAAATATACAAATACCACCTCCATCCTCTCCCAAAATCCAGCCAGATGAACTTTCCTGAAGTCAGGAAGGCATAGGCAAAAATTGTTGGCCTTTTATATGAAGTTGAAAGGACTGGGCTGACTGGTAACTCCTGGTGCTGCGGGAGCTGCTCATTTGTCTGAGCCTGAACTTTCATCTATTTTCCCTTGTTTCCTGACAAAATGGAAGCAGTTTGGGAGCCAGTGTCAGTCCATTTGAGCAGCTCTTCCACAGCAGTTTTAGATCAGTTGAAGCAAAAAATGTGTCGGTAAATATAAGCTGGTCTTTCTTGGGAATTTAACTAAGTAGCTCATTTGTTAATTTGCATAAATAGGCTAATAGAAGAACTTAATTACTGGAATTCTAGATTTCAATATAAACACTTCTAATAAGTTGTGGACAGACAGCAGAACCCCCTGTTGAATCATCCTTCTACTTGAATCCTAACTCTAAGCTATAAATAATCTCATTTCTAGAGGAAAAGGAAAATTCTTTAATACTTTATCTTACAAAATGGGCTTAGAAACCACACTTAATATAAGAGTAAAAAATAGCTAAACTTACAGGAAATGGAAGAATCTTGTCTGTGCCATTGTTAAGTAAATTTTCATTTATCCTGTTGAATTCAGTAGACTTCAAACTACCCTGTGATTATGTGCCATTTTCATTATGCTTTTAATAAAAAATCTATTTAAGGTTGCTTTTTTGAGATATTTCCTGCTTTGTTTTGAACTGGGAAAACACATGAAAGATAAGAAGCTAGAACATCAAGAAAATATTTTAGTTCAGAAAATCTTTAAAAAATATTAAAAGCACTGAAGTACTCAGAACTCATTTCTAGTCACCATTCCTCTTTTTCAGGTCTTATTGTCCCACAGAATTCTGCATTGTTGTTTTAAAGGGGTTGAGGCATAAAATTGATTTTAAAAGTTGAGTGGAAATGGTTTTTATTGTTGTTGTGTTTTGGGTTTTTTAATTGTAAATTTATAAAATGAATCCCTTATACATGGCAATTTACCTGCCTCTGTATTACAGCCTGAAAACTCTGATCAAAATTCTTGACTCCCTTTATTTTGCTCTATTTTATAACTGCAGATAGCACCTGTTGAGATCTTGCAGCTCTGTGGAGGCCATTCTTGGTTTATGAAAACCAGCTATGAGATGTGTCAACACAGACGTGAGGACCACTGTCCTCACATACAAAACCACAGAAACCTGACAAATCCTTCCATGTATAAAGACATTTGGAGGAGAATTCCCTCAGCACTAGGAAAAACCTGAGCATGACTACAGCTTCCAGGGGTACCTGAGACTTAAAGGCAGCCTAAAAATGCATTTTCATTACCCCAGAAAAGGAGAATAATTTCAATGAATATGTAAAATGCAAACACCATGACATCTGCAAGCAGGAGCTGTGTGAGTTTCTCAAATTAGTTTAGACTTTACATATTCCACCCCCACCTTCTGTTTAACAAATGTATGCATAGATGACAGAAAAAAAATGAAGTCTACAGGAAAAAAACCCCAAACCATGGGAATGAACTAATTCTCCTGTCAGTCAAGTAGTTATAAAACAAGCCAAGCATATACTGAAGGTGAATGTTAATGACTAAGGAGGCAGACAGATGGTCCGACTTTTCTTTAGGTGGTTCATCATCCTTTATTATTCACAGAAAATTGTCTTCAATAAATGCATTCACTGTTAAAAAGGTATTCAGGAAACATATAGGTCACCTTGTGATTATGGCCAAGCAGAGTACAGTTGATAGATTTCTGCCACTTTATGATTTTATTGCAAATCCATGGTGGGTGTTAGATATTTTGGTGTGGGGGTGTGTGTCTATGTTTTGTTTAATCAGTTTATCACCATTAAACTCCATGTTTGTTTCCTGCTCTTAAAAGTACAGTGTCATTCTCCAGGAACGCTTATTTGTATTGAAGTCTCATGTTCCTTCCACAGTAATGACACTTCCTGACTAACTGAGAGCTCCAGATCACTGCTGCAGGCACTGCCACCTTGGGAGAAGTTTGGTGTGTTCTGGGTCTTTCAGGAAACCCTTCAGTGTCTCCAAGGGCTCAGCCAGCTCCAGACATGTTTTTGAGGAGGAGGAGGAATTTTTTCTCCTGTGTTGGCTAACAATTAGGAAAGCTTTATGCATGAAGGAAACTGAAGGAAACTGAAAATTAGCTGGCTAGACACCAGCTGCTGATGCTGATATAGGCAAGGCTTTTCTTTGCTCTGCAGGCAGGAATATATTGGTGTCTCAGGAAGGGAAGGCAGCTTGTCCCATGACATCTTTGCCTTCCAAGCCTCACCATGGCTGAGTTCTGGCTGCAGGTTTGGATGGGCAGTCATTCCATGGCACCATTTTTTTTTTTACACAAATTTTGGGGTGCAGAGGTTAACAGTGACCTACTTGGTAGAAGTTTCCCTCTCTCCAATCAGACACAAATCCCCTCATTGCTGCAGTTGTATGGAAATCATCCTCATTGCAGAGCAGCACTTCCAGGAGTAAGTTTTGCATGTTTTGTGAGTTCCAAAATATAGGAGCAACAATTGCACAGAGGATTTGTATTTACGCAGGTGGAAACCAAGTCAGGTTTTTAACAAGCTCTTCTCACCACATCCTCTGACTACTGCCCACTTGGTTTGGAAAAAAGCCTCTACTCTATTGACCTCAATTTTGCAGTGTTGCAATTCAATATGCCCTCAGCAGTTGTGTGCTATTTACCCAAAATATTAAAATATTGCTGCTGCATAGTGTGTAACTTGTATTAGACTTCCCATTAAGGTGTAATATTGAATCAGGCAGCTGTACTTTGAATTCATGTCTCAACTCACCTGTGTAATCCACCAGTGTCTCCTGGGTAAGGAGACAGCATTTCAGAGGAGTTGAACTCCAGCAAGGTGGACAGGGAGATAGTTCTGGCCAATGTAATTATGCAAATAGGAATTCAGTTTCTCAGGACTATATTACCACTGTTACTTCAAAGACTTGCACAGAATTCTCACCTATCATCTTTTTTTATGAGTTCTTTTTCTTTGTTGCACAAGTGAAAATGAAGTATCTAAATACATTGTGAAAATTTGGAGAAAATAAATGAGCCCAGATCCATTTGCAAATGCTGACTGTTCCAGTTGGAGGCTGCTTAGCCAGAAGTAAGGAAATAGAAATTTTGTTCTTTTTCCCCTCTTGTCTTGCAACTATACTTTTGCAGAAAATTTCTGTGGAACTCGAAAACAGCATTACGTGTATTTTAAATAACATCAAATAATTTAATAGAATGTCTAGGTGGTACCTTTCTAATATGTATTTTAAAAAAACTATTGTAAAAGCAAATTTTCTCATAAAACCTTTCACTTGGAAAAAAAAAATTTTAGCACTTTAAAGGATTTTATGTAAACCTATAAGGGTAACACAGCTCTAATATTTTATGCCTTTCAGAAGTTTCTTTTGTGAATTTAGCCAGGAAATTGAAGAATGGCACTTTGCATGGAAACTTTGCACTCTTCATGGAAACTTGGAAATTGTATTCTAATGCATGTAAAGTTCAAGGCACATGAATGATTCTCTCTTTCCATATGAAAATAAGTCTAATTGAGGACATCAGCCCATTGGAGCCTATCTACTATAATGAAATTAAATAAATAGAGATGTTTAGACTTTTCATTTATTTAATTTTTTTTTTTTTACAGCTTATATTAGCATTGATTCTTTCCTTTTCCCACCTTTTCAGCCAATTGGACTTTTTCTTGGGTTCACTAGGAGGAGACTTGGCAGCAGCACTTGAGTACAGGAATATTTGATGTATTGGGGCTGAAGGTACTTCCCTACCCACTGACTTTCTCTGCATTAGTATTAGAGAGATGCTCGAATGTCTGCTCAAAGTGGACTTATCTCTGGGACTGGTTTATGATTTTTAGCCTTTTATTTAATTAGTGCATAATTTCCTTTTGAAAGTGAATTCTTTGAAGTTATTTCCAATATCTTATGGAAGTGGATGTATTTATAACTTCAGGTCTCATTCCCAAGGAGTCATGGCAACTATAATTGTGAGTGCAGGTCAGAGCTTATAACACTTCCCAATAGTTTTATGTTTTAAAAAGTCATAAAGCTACTTCACATTTCCATTTTTATTGTATGAGCAAATCTTCTACAGTGCAGGACAGCTTTTGGTAATCAACCTGTCTCATGATCTCAGTGAAGAAGTGGACTTCTGAACATTTTTAAAGGGCAGGACCACAATGTTAATTCAGGGCAAAAGCAGTGTTTTGTTGTCATGAAGAATAATGGAATTGTCCTGCCATTGAGACTGAGCTGACTGAAGCTTCTCTTCTGTGTTCTGTTTTGGTAACCTATTTTTGACTAATATAGCTCTGCACTGAAGTCAACCATTAATAGTAAAATTACTTTTCTCTACTTTTAATGATGTAAAAATAAATTATCTTTAAAAAATGCTTAAGCTCCCTCTTTAGTCAAACAAGAATTATTCACACATCCAGAGCATGAATAATCTCACCTAGAAAAACACCTATGCCAGTGCTCTCCATTAATTCCATAGAGAAACTAGATGAATAATGGGAACTAGGATGCTCCAGTTAGGTGAAGGGAATCACTCCTAAATGAACAGATCTCTGCTTTGGATAATGCCACAGATAAGCTACTAAAGATGAATACCCTGTCTCTTCTCTACAAGGATTGTACTCAGCCAGCCCATCTTCACCTTGCCATATCGGCATTTTATTGTGGTTTAGAACCAAAGAAGATGAAGAAATGTGATGCAAGTTTCTGGCCTGAGGTATTTTAAAATAATAGAGTAAGAGTAAGAAAGAAGTTATTTAATGTGAAGATGAGATTAGTGAATAAGCCATTGGCTTCTGGGTACTTTTTTCTTCCCTGCCATGAGCTGCCTTTTTATTCCTGCACTTCTTTGTCTCTTTTGTCTACAAAGCATGAGATTTTCAGCACAGTGAATCATCTGGAGTACTTAGGTTCTTCTGGGCTTTTAATCAATCATTCAATTTTTATTTATTAGTCCAGGTTCCATTGATACTGCATAGCATATGGCCTTCCCCAATGAGCTTGTAATAAAACCAGGAGTAGCTGTAGATAATCAGTCCTTGTTCGAGAGGTAGTCACTGCATCGAGGAATTACACTAAAAAAGTAATTATAGCCCAAACTGTGAAACTCTCAAAGGCTTTTATGAACATGCTATTCTGGATGCACATTTCAATTTACAAGGTTCATTTGAATCAGTGGCTGAAAGAACAATGCGCAACATGGGTGACAGACAACCAATATTTCAGATTTACACATTCAGTTAATTCTTTAAAATCACTGTTCAGTGACACCATCCATTTCTTCATTGTCTAATTCATTGGTATCATATTTTTGATTGAAAGACAGTTTGACACTCTTGCTTTTGCCCTGCATGGGATTCTCTTTCTGTCTCATCCTCCCTGTTTCAATTTCACACCAATACACAGTGCAAAGCTGAGTGAGAAAAGCACAGAACTCAAGTCTCATGAATACATGACTGGAAATGCTTTCAGTATTGGAGATCCAGTAACGGATGACAAAAGTTTTGCTGGTGGGCCGCTCTATAGCACTGAGAGCACAGCCTTTGCCATATACATTGTATGGAAAAAAATCCCTGCATTGCCTGGAAATGCATCCTCTTAACCACTCTTTGGTTATTGGTATGTTCAAACAAGATTTGGAAGCCAAAACCTGCCTACCATTTAAAGTAAACTGCATGTACCACTTAAAGTAAACAACATATTAAATAGCATTGCTGCCAGCCTTTAAATTGGCAAACATCCCTAGCCAGTGCCTGTTAAATATCATTAAAAAATTATGGTCAATGGGAAGTATGCACATTAATACTTTATGATGGCACCTAGGAGTGCCAGACTTCAATCTGAATGTAATTCACCCAGCAGTCTAAGCACAGACCACAGAGAAATACCTGTCTGGAAGGGCTTACAGACTGCAGGGAAGGCAAAAACCCAGACAGGAAGCAGGATGAGATCCAAAAAATAACATCAGTCAGCGGAGTGAGTGATGACCTGGGCACAATCATTTTCTGACCTCTGGATTTGGTGGCTTTATGTCTCAACTGGGAAATTTTGCTTAATTTGTTGCTAATCAGCCCACCTTTTAGAGGTGGACCTGCTCCAATTTGAGCTGCCCAGTGGGATCCCCCCCAGAACTCATCCCTTGCATGGAGGCTCCCAATGAGCCCACAGGTAGGGTTAAGGAGATGAATGGAGAATGGGAAGGAGAGCGGGGACTACCAGGTGCCTAAGAGGCAGCAGGGATTAGGAAAGATTCCAGGAGGCTAAATAAGAAAGGAGCTGCTGTTGATTGTAAATTTTGGCAAATCAATCTCCCAACAGAAAGAATCATCACATCATAAATATTGGACTATTTAAAGGCTTTTTAAATTTTTTTTTTCCTTTTAAATTGTTTTTGTCAGTATTACCTCAAGTACCATTCAGTTGCATTTGCAATGTCTACCTTAAACCCCATTAAAGACAAGAACAAGACCAAGCAGTACCTGCAGTCCTGCCCTGGCCACCTGAGATGCTGTTGCTGTTCCAGGGACAGGTTGCACAAAGGAGAAAATAATCCACCTTCCAACAGCTGCCTCCTGTAACAAATATCCCACAGCAATACAAGTTGAGGGAGAAAATAACCTGAAATTCAGTAGTAATTACTACATAGAATTTAATACTTGAGTTTACATTTTGCATGATGCAGAGATTTTCATGTATTTTTTTCCCATCATCAATGCATCATTAGATTAATATTGAGTATTAATATTGATCAAAGGCTTGGTACTCATTTCAGTCACTCTGTACTGGTGATGCTTGTGATGAATACTGTAAATACCACAAGAAGGCAATTTATCTTTAATAGGATATTTCAGAGTGCATTGACTGAGCAAAATTACTTTTAAACCAAAGACAGACCAGTGTAGGAGGACTGGAAATAGCAAGAGGGGGACAGCAACATTGTACCAGTTTAAATTGAGGTGGTTTTTTTTCCTGTGGTAGTGCCAGGGACTGGCATTGAAATAGGTGTTCTTTTGACAGCTATTGATAAGGGCACAGATCAAGAGATTGTCCCCACCCTGCCAAATTTACAAATTCAAGTAACAAAACAGACCAAGAGCCAGAGACAATGTATCGTAGAGGGGACAAACTGCAATGCAGAGAGATTTAATTACTTGCCCTTTACTGTCTGGAAAAAAATTCCAGCATTTCCACTGCAAACTGCAACCAGGTGCTGGGAACCTTGGCTCTCTCAGCTGTAAAACATCCAAACCACATCCACAAGCACTTCTCAGACAGAAGGAAAGCTCAACACCAGTGTGATGATTCAGAATTTATTTTAAGAGAAATGGTAAATGATACATTACTTATTCTGTTATAGATTAATATTGTTTACCAGTGGACCATGAGACAATTACTTTTCATGCTTTAAACATTTCCTGGTAATTTTTACACACGTTTCAGCAGCATCCATTGGCCTCAGGTGTCATCAGGGCACGCTCAATACAGTCACAGCACAGTAATTAATGGGTCCCTGCTCTGAAGACTCTATAGGGAAGATATAACATGTCCTAATTGGAAGGAGGAGAAGAAGCAGAAGTTGATGAAGAACCACATGGTTGAACTGCAGCTGAGAAATATTAGAGCAGAAATGGTTTTATTCATGTGTATTAGGCTCTTTGGTATAAAGTGATTCTGCTGCATGTCTGGATAGCTTTAAAAATATGTGTATAATTAATAAAATTATTTATTATATTTTTGAGCTAAATTATATGTGAAAACTGAATTGACTAATGTTTACATACATGTTATGGTAGTATTAAATAATACAAGCAATAAATTTCCACTTATATTGATAAAACATAATTATGAATAAATTTTTGTATCATACATCCAGCCACAGTCTTATAATCAGTAAAGATTTTCCATACTTATTTTAAAATAAAGAAGAAGGAAATATTGTGGAAAGATTTTCAATGGCCAAGAAAAATACAAGAATATATTGTAGAGTTTTTCAAGTGTACAGTTCTATTGATTTAATCAACCTTAAAAAAAAGAACCCTAAGAGCAATGATACACCAGTCCAAGTAGCAACTGTATATTTACTCTGAATTACTCTTGTTTCCTTCTGAAAATTCATAACCCGAGGTAGAACTGAACAATGAAAGCAAAAAACCAAGCATGTAAAATCAATTGATGTTCTGGCTAGCTCCCAGAACATCTTTATTTTCTATAGCCACATTCAACCACGTTTTGTATCTATTTATCACAGAACTCATTGAGCAGAAAAATGAGGCCAATGTTAATGCCTCATGAATATGCACATAAAGTGTTCTTTTTTTGCTTAAATATCAACATTTATACTAATCTTTTTGTTCTTCTGTGTTCAATAGGAAAGGCAGTAGGTGCTGTGGGCTAAGAGTCTTCACTAACATTGTTTTCTTGGGTATTCTTGACATTTAATTTCAAGACACTCATGAGATGAATGTAGATCCTGTATTTCGTTTTTACACATTAAACACTTCTGAAACTGGGCATGTCCTCAGAAACACCACACACTTTTTGAAAGCAGACTCTAATTTTTGGAGAGAAACATCATCTGATGATGAAAATTAATCCTCAAAAAACCTGACTGACATTCAGAGGATGAAATGGGAGCTCCAGGTGAATATTCCCACCAAACTGAGGTACCTGCTTGGGCCAAATACAGCCCATCACCATCAAAACAACCCAGCACACATCCGTGTTCCATGCCAGCAGCAACAATTTGCAATTTGGTGTGAAAAGTCACGTGAACCTATGGAAACGTTGTGGATTGTCTTTTCGGGTAAAAGACAAAGGAGCAGATAGACAACATCAAATGATGTCACAAATTATAGCAACTCCATTGTCTCAGTTCTGTGGGTTTTGACTGTTAGCAAGTTTGCTATCATCTTGTGCAATCACATGTTTGTGGCTGTTCCTGTAAATATTTTATGACACATCTGCGATTCAGGGTTTTTTTCTCCTGAGTATTTTGGTCCATTCCAGTACATCTACAAAGTTTGTTACTGTCCCCTCCATGTACAGACAACTTGTAGGAATTCTGTGGAATCTGACAGGTCATAGAGCCATGTTCATTCTGTCAGTGGAAAAGTGTCATGCCTTGGTACAAGGTGTTTGCAAAACTCCTTCTGTAGTGAGGAAAATGTCAGAGGGGACAAGTGGCCTGCAAGATACAGTTCTGGATGTGATGTTATACAGAAAGCAACTCAATCTTACCTGAATTTTTCCTTAAGTTCTTCAACCTGCTTTATGCAGATCTCTTTAGTGTGGTTAGGTGTGAAATACCATTAATCTGCTTTATCTGTGTTTCACTTGATTTCTGGATCAGTTCTTGGAGGAATAATGAATGACAATAATTGATTGTAAAAACTTATGTGTATCCCAAGGTCTTTAATAACTTGCTTTGTCCCACAAACTCCAGTAGAAATTTTAGTGACCACATTTTAATCTTTCACAGCTGTTGTGGATTCCAACCATGTTTTCAAAACCAGATTGAGCATTTAGAATAAGCACTGGTTTGCTGTGTATCTGATAGCTGCACCCTAACAACAAAACAAGTGTTGACAAAACAAGTGTTCTGAAAGAGAAGATAACCAGCATTAGAAAGTTGTCCTTACTGCAGCAGGCCTTATTTTTGTGAGTTCAGAACTAAATTTAGCAAATGGCCCTGTGATCCAAGTACTGCTACTTTCAATAGACTACTTCTTTTCCAAAATTATAGAATTTCACCATTACAATTATTTGAATAAAAAAAAATTGGGAAGACTTCATGTTGTTTCTAATTAAAACAAACACATAGTTTGCAGAATTATTGCTCTCCTATTTCTTAATCTTTTTAATGGAAAGAAAATACTTGATTCTGACAATGTCTTGTGTGTGGGCTTGTCTTAGGTGAATCCTCTTGTGTTCTTGCATCTGTTGCACAGTCTGCTAGCTCATATGAAATGAACATACTTAAAAATGACATTGTGTTTCTAACTTTTTTGAATAATCTAGATCTTGCTTGGTAGCAACAGTATTTATTTCTGATATATTTAATAAAAACAAAACAAAAAAGAAACCTTAGAAAACGATATAAAGCACTTAGAGGAAGGTTAATCAAAATTTTCTCAAGGTGATACAATGTGTTGCCTAATTTAACAGACAGCCATATGTCAGGATATATTCAGAGATCAGCTTTCAGCAATGCTTTTATTTCCAGGCTTCTGTGTTTTCTTGCTTTTGCAAAGATCATCACATTCTCCAGAGGATTAACTATTACTGTTCTCATCCTCTTCCTGGGAAATATAGGCAATTAGTATTTGACAGTCTAGAATCAAACTTCACACTGGAAAAAGAGAAGGAGTATTAATTAGATGGTAGCCCAGATGCTTGGGGTTTGCCAGCAGATTCTGAGGCTCATATTTGAATGAAACCACCAACACTAGGTGCTGAAATAATTTTTCCTAGACAATGAAGCCAAATGGATACAGTTGTATGGCATAGAAAGAAGAGCGTTTGCTCCTGGAGCTCCCCCAGATGGTCTCTGTTTGGACCACAGGCTGCTGGAGGAATTTTTAACATTGGGAAGTTCATATGGAGTAGGTCAGTTTGAGGCTAACGTGAGTTTGGAAGCTACTGATGGAGAAGGGATGAGGGGATTATTTTCAAAGAGAGAATTAAAATAATTTACCTTCATATTCTCTCTTTAGTCCCTGTTCCACCTTCTTCAACTTGCTTCAAGTTGATAAATAAACCTTTGTCATGGAAACACATGGGGAAAGGATCAGTAGGGAAACATTTAAATTTATGGTGGAAGGCTATGTGAAAGATGAAAAAGTACCAGCACAGGGAGGAGGGTACCATGACAACGACATCCTGCAATAAGCAAGTCTTGGCCTGTCTGAGGATGTAATGCTAAGACGGTTTTCATCTAATGTGCAATCAGAACACCCAGTGTGAAAAGAAGTGCTCACTGATGATCCAGAGATGGAACCAGTGAGGTCAGCAGGTTTTAAAGGAAATAAGGGGAAATGGTCCTGCAGATGCCACTGCTTCTTTATGTGCTCCATTGTGCTGATAAGATACAATGATGAATCATGTCAGTGTGTGACACAATATATTTGTGATGAGTAATGTCCTGAACAGAAACTTCATTGCACCCCAGCAGAATTTATTCATCTTATCCTTGGCCTCCCTGTAACCAAATCCATCAGGGGTGATTGTGCCCTGTGCCCAGAGGATCAGTGCTCAGTGGCCGCTGAACCACCTTTGCTACGGAGCAGGTTGGAGGCTCAAGAGGCAGGTGATAGTTCATCACAAAATGGACATCAGCCTGTGATGGGGTGGGAAATCTGACCAGAGGCAAGGAACCTTGAAACAAAAGTGCTGCCAGTTAAAGCCCTGATTGCAGAGGGTACAATTACTGGACCTGCCTAAGGGGAGCTCTGGAGGGCAACAGAGAAGGAGCTCTTAGTGGTGATAAGGGCTAAAAGGGGACAAGATGTTGGTGAGAGGCCAAGGGGAGCCTGGGATTTGCACCACAATCGGAAAGACGTGGGTGAAGCACTCTCAGAAGCTTATGATTATGGACAATAGGGCTTTGAAAATTCCTTCTGAGGATAGAAGTCAGCTCTCTGTAGGCACCATCTGCTGGTTTTTTAAATTACTAATCTGAATGAGCCTTGCTATTCCAACCAAAATTTTGGGCTTTATTTTGTTACATAATGTGCAAAACAGTTTGGGAAAGGCAGAGTCCATTACATTGTATATGGCTGTATTCTAAGTGAGGAAAATATTTGCCATCCCTTAGGTTTAAACAGGTTACAAACAAGTGAACTAGAGACTGTCTTCTGAGGGAAAGCAGAGGCATGTTTTATAGTATTTTTCTTAAGTGGTTTCCTAGAGCCACTTGGAGGCCTGAGCTGTCTATTCCTAAACAACAACAAATGCTATGGCCCTGGGTCCCCTGCCTCTTCCTAGCAGCCATGGGAGATTGCCTTTGTGCCTTACGTAAGACTGTGCTGGAGTGGAATAACAACATCCAGGCAAGGGGGAATCCTCTCTGTGGGCCATGAAAACCTCGTGTGAAGATTTGTAAGAGGAAACAGGGGCCCTACAGTTTTCCTCTTTCAACTCTTTCAGCTGCTCACTAGCAGAGGATTCCCAAAACACAAGATAGGTGCAGATAAATCTGCAGAGAAAAAAGAGAATTAAAGTAAAACTAGGAACTGGGGGACTAAGAAGGAGTTTCAGAGGGCCCTCTGCACACTTTAACCCTTGTGCCAGGGGCTGCTCACGAGACAAGGTGTTTTTATTCCAATAGCTCAAGGCTATGCCTGAAGACACCTTTTAGAGTTACCCATTTATACTAAGGCTGCACACCTGAGACGACCCACAACAGCTGAAAAGATTTCAGAGAGGAAAATAACAGTCTGCATGTGGATCTCTAATAACAAAAAATAAAATACAGCTGGCTTTGTTTATAAAGGGAATGTGTCTCTTAAAAACAATAGTTGCTGCCAGTCTGGATTAAAACAGATTCCCAAAAGCAATTTTAAACCAGTAATGTATTGTCACAGTTAACATCCTCCATTCTTCAACAAATGGTTGTTTATGCATGTTTAACTTAACTAGAGTTCCTGATGCACCTCCTTCTAGTTTTTTTGTTAGCTGGGTCTTTTTAGTTTCATTTTTAGTAATTTCTTTTTAATTGTACCTGTCAGTTTGGAGATAGATTTTTGTCATCATCCTGTTACTATAAATTAGGTCCTTCTAAAGAAGCATCACAGAATTTGTTTTACATTCTGCCATCTGCTTTACACAGAGTCCCTTTCCTGGGGAAAATTCAATCAGATCTCTTAAAGGTGCTTTAACAGAACTCTGAGGATTCTTTCTTGTGCTTCTGCCACTTTCATGAAGGTCTTTAGCTGGCACTTTGTGCTTATGCTGTACTTAGGTAATTTGGAAAAGAGGCTCCTGTGTGATAGTGTTAATTTCTCTTTATGGAGCAACAAGAGATAGATCTACTCAGTGAGAAACTCCATCTTAGTACAGCAATTTACAGCTGAGCCATATTACAAAATTGTCTGACTTATGTGAGAGGCCAAGGTGCATCAACCTTCAGCTGCCACAAATCAGTTGTTGAGATGATGGGAAGCAGCAGATCAGCTGCACACTCCAAGCTTAAATTTGAAGGCAATTCCTGTTTCAATTTCACCAAGGTTCCTTGGAAACTAGATTGCTAGTTAATATCATGTGTTTGTCCCAAAATAAACAGTGGTGCAAAATTAGTGAATTTTGGCTGATAGAATTGAAAAGATGATGGGCATGCAACAAAATGGTTTCCCAGACTACAAGTTGGGAGTTGCTGTTCAGAATAAAATAACTTGGTATTGATTCCTCCCCAGCTGTGATAGCTCTGTACTTTGTTAGTGTTTCACCTGTGCTGTGATAAGCCTTAGCCAGGGCTTTGTGCTCCTCCACCTGCAGAAGGTTTAAGGTAGGACAAGATGATAGGGAGAGAGAAGCTCCTCTTGTGAGGAGCACAGCTGGGTTTTGACCAGCCAAAATATACCAGAGGCAAGTTTTACTCAATAAGCCATTGTGAACGTGAGAAACTTAACAGTTTGATTCCTCAAGTGTGTGTGTTTTTCAACCCTGCATGTTGCTGTTGCTGAACTGACTCTTTCTACACTGTTAACATGTCCATGTGTGCCTCTCCAGTGATGTGAATCTCCCAGCTCTGATGTGGCACCCTTTCCCTCCTTGAAGCTCAGATGCTGCTGTACCCTTTGGATAACAAAAGCAAAACAACAGAAAAAAATCCCTTTGTGCCTTGTAAATATGTTTGTGCAAAGTAACAGGAATGTTTTGATAGGAGGGAGTGGATGTTAAGAAAATAACATTCTTCAACCCAAAGCAAGTTTCATATCATTGTTATTACTAAAGAACTGTGGTTCCTTTTGTTTAGGGGTGCCTAAAGCATTTCTCAGCTTTACTGCAGTTTTCATGGGGATTTTTGCTACCAGTGTCCCTGAAAACAAGGTGAACATGTGAAAACAAATGGATATAACCAAATTAAAAAAGTTCAACAAAACAAATGCATGAGGAAAACAGATTCTCTTAAGTCAATATATGGACTTTAAAGGACTTTAGCACTTATCTGAAGTGGTGCTAGCAGAAATGAAAGAAAATAAATGGAAATAATATGTGCAGCCCTCTTTGCATACTAGTGGAGATGCACTGATTTTCTCAAAAGATTATTCTCCAAAGAGCAGAAGACTTCAGGTTGTGATAACAGGATTATCTCATTTCACAGCTGAACTAGATTCCTTCTTTGGCTGCTCTGAGTCCTGCCAGGACAGGGCCTCTAGGGCTGCATAATTTCTATTTAGCAGAACAAAAGTTCTCTGTCCAGTTTCATCATGGTACTTCAGGATCAAAACAATATTATTGCCTTTTCCTGGTACCCCCTTCAGCCCAGCTGGGTTTGTCCCCTGAACTGTGAGAATTGCACTCAATCTTAAGTGACTTCCCTGAATTCTGATGTCTTTTAAGGTGTAGTAAGAGATTAGAAATAGACCTTGTAGAGTCAGGTGTCAAAAAGGAAAGCTAATAAAAAGAAATGAATTCCAAGGAAGAGTGTAAACATGCTGGATGCCTTGTGAGAAATGCTGATAGAGAGGAGTAGGAAAATGAGTGGAAAACACAGAGCTGGCTGCTGCTGAATGCAATATTGGTGGTGCAGAACTGTGCAGGGGATTAGTGGCAAGAACAGGTTAAAACTTGGCATAGGAAGAAAGAAAGCAGTAGTAAAGGCTTGAAGGGGTTGTATGCTGGCAAGGAGAGAAGAGGTCCTTCAGTTTCTCAGCAATGCTGGTCCTCAGGGACCAGCCAAAGGATGGCTCAGGAAAAGGAGTGGAGGAGAAACCAGAATCCCATTGAAACTGCACGGCATGGATGCCCCTTAAGGTGAATTTAGCCATAGAAGCTAGGGATTATCCAGGGTAATGAAGTAAATGAAAGGATGATGGTATTTGCTGTTAACTTGAAAATTACTAAATTCCTACCAGCCTTGTATAAGTCAGATCACAGAGCTCTCACAGCCCTTGAGGCAGGGGCATCTCAAGGCCAGCATGTTGGGATGACTGTCAGATTTCTGAAACATTTAAATGGTGTGCAGCTTTCCAGGAACCCCATTTAAATGCAAGAGCATTTACTGTGAGCAGCTATGCTAAATCACTATTCTGGAGACTTGTGTTGGGAAGCTGAGCTTAAAACATGGAGGAAAATAGTGGAATGCTGACTGGACTATGCCCTTCCCCCAGGGAATATCACATTTTAGACTTGAATGAGTATTCTACTCCCCAGATTAAAGCAAAAAAAAATTTTGAGTCCTTCTTTGTGCATTGAGAGTGTTTTGCACCATGGTAGATGAAATGAAATAGATAATTTTTGTAGGTTTTTAAGAAGCTGGCTCGAGTAGCAGGAAGACAATAAAAAAAACCAATAAAAGAAACCACCCAAAAGAAAACAAGCAATTTTGCTTACATTTTACACCCCTAAACAGTATTTCACAGAAAGACAACCTTACAAAACACAGTATTTCTCCTATTTCTGCACAGAATGACTTAGGGAATGCCATATGGTACATGTGTGGTGGCTCACACACCAAATTCTTCCTGAGTAATTTTGAGGATGCCATACACCAAACAGGTGGCCTCTTGAACTTGGCATGTGACAAATATAGATGTGTGTAAAATGTTCTGCTCCAGAGAACTCAAAAGATAAAATGTTGGATTGGAAAGAGGCACTCAAGAACAGGCAGAGTGAATGACATAATTTCAGATTGTTCAGTGCAAAGAATGTTTCGGGTGGAATGAATATTCCACCCAAAACAAGATGTATTTTATATTTCCGGTGGTGTTAAGTGGTGTTAGAAAACCCTGATTCTTTACGAAGTATTTTCTTGCAAGTCTCTGTTCCAGATGTGAAGCAGCCCAACCTGATGGCTTTGTGCTAAAGATTCTTACTGAACCAGGTCTTCCTTTTACTTATTCTCTTTGTATATACAGTGTGTTTTCTGTACACAATTTTTTTTTTTATTTTACTGAGCGAAGTAACTGCAGTGTCACATTAAATTCCACTTGAAATTGCTTATCTGATTGGGCTCAAGTTGGCTGCTAAAGAAAACAGGCTTTGAACAAAGCTCTCTGCAAATTATTTTCATCCCCTGTAAGAAAAATTACTCACTACTAACCAAGAGGCTCAGAAAGCTTGACCTCATACTGTGATTGTATTTGTTGTAGAACTATTCCAAAGCACCCAGTTCTGGTGTTGCTGGTACTCACTGCTCTTTTTGTCCCCAAGGTGTACACTGAATTGATAACTGCAGAACCTTTGCACCTCCACTTGGAATGTACCACTGGACTCAGATTCACATAGGATTCACAGAGGGAAATCACTGAACTTTTACTGAATTTCAAAACTGTTCTGTTGAAATTGCTTGCAATTACCAGATTTTTTTCTGGTCTTGCTTCAGCGAAGTATGTAGATAAGAGTTTTAGTTAAGGTTCAAAAAGAAAATATATCTGACTAAGGTGACTAAAAGAATCTCAATCTTGCTTGGACCAATGTTGGTCTATTGACAGAAATGAAACTGAAAAGACCTATGGGCTGCGAATGCTGAGGCCTGTGTAACAAGTTTTCTGTTGCCTTCTTTCATTCTGGAGGTTTTGGTCAGAGAATTCTCAGTAAGAGCTCTGAGTAGTGAAGTGATAAAACTTGTGTTGTTCTTGTGCCTTCTTATCAAGCTCTTCTAGAACTTCTTACAAGCATAACAATCAAGGAAAGAAGGTAAACCATGGCACATTTTTATAATTGTTGGGACCTCCTCCTTAGCATGAGAAATAATGTGGGGAAAAGCAGAAAAATACATTGTTTTGAATTTCCATCGCAATGGGCAGTAGAGGTGGCTGCAGTGAATCCATCAGAGACGGGTGTAATAGGGAGGAAAAGAGCACAGTTTTATTCCTACTATTAATCTGAGAAATTAATTTACAGTATTAAATTGTTGAATTTAATTACTTGTTGAATTCAGGATTCTGGACCGCACCAGAGCCAGCACCTGTGTCATGAGGTGCCCTTTACTCCCTTGCTTTCCCCCTCAATGAATCTGAGTACTAGATCTCCTCTGTCTTTATTCAAGGAATTCCCTTCAATGTTTGATAAACAACAGTACTCATCAACCTACACTACCAGTGCTTTATGTGTTATTTATTGGTCACTGGATGTGTCCTTTGTGGTTCTCTAATTTAATTAGTTTTTTTTTCAATTTACTTTTGTTTGTCTCTGGTATATTGTAAGCAGAGTTAATTGCATGTTGAAGGATTTCTCCCAGAATAACTGTATTAGAAGCTGTATGGCTGTTTTCTCTATCTACTTATCAGACAACAGTATCTTTATGTATACTTTTTTAATAAGCATTAGCGCAGCATTCTGTAGGATGTGTAGATGTGCCGTAAACACAGATCGCATTTCCCTATTCAGATTAAAATTTCCTTTCTGAATACTGTCCTTCATATTGTCATCTAATGCAAGCTCACCTCTTTGCCCCTTTTCTCTTGTGCATTTCCAGCTGTGTGTCTGAATTCCATTTCTTGGCCAAAGGTCTAATTTCAGTACTTCAGTTTTGGTGACTGGTATACTTAAGATTGTCTGGGTGATGATTTCCCTGTCCCTTATAGCTGAACTTGTTGGTATTACTTTGCCTTCAGAAGTGTGGTTTACATGACACTGCTGTCAAGGACTATTCAATTCTGCCTGTGTTATGCTCTGGTTTAGGACCTTGCACTGAACACAAATCTATTGTCACATCTCTGATGTACTTACGGTGCAGATCATAGACTTTCATGAGGCTTAGAATGTCCCTGTGACTTGACAAATGCAAATTCTGTGTCTGAAGCAGTTCTGGCTTCCTAGAAATTCCATCTGCTGTTACCATATTTGTGCCATGGATTTAAGGAGGAAGCTCTATGTCGTTTTCGACTCGGACGGATACCGTGAGCAGGAAAGCACTGTTTTGCTGTAATTTGTTTGCTGATAACCATTTCTGCAGGGGAAGTATCTCAGAAGGATCATTCTTTTTCTTTTCTCCTGTTAGCTGAGTGCATCTGTTTCCCAGTCATACTTGAAGATTTCTGTCAATTGGGGGATTAGACTGGGACTCAGAATTTTAAGGGGAAGATGTAGGTCAGGAGATTCTTGGCATGAAAATATCTCAAATGTACCTGAAGAGTTGCATACTGATATACATTCATGGAGATCTCAGCCTATCTGGTTAGATGCTTGTTTGGTTGAGCAGAAGTTATGGTATCTTAGGAAATTTTGAGGGGGGAGTGGAAAATATTTCTAAAAATACAAAACAATGAGCTGATTCTTATGTTGATGTATGTAGGTGTGCAGAAGAGACAAAAAAATGCAAGGCAGGCTTGGCAGTTGGTGCAGCAGGATCAGAGTAGTGGAACAAATGTCCAAATGTATTCACCTTTTGCCAGAAGGTGAGGTTAAAGATAAAAATATCAGGAAACTGCTGTCAAGGTCTGATGGGCCAGGGACTTGTAACCTTTGTCATTCAGCCCTCTTGATGTTTCTAAATGACAACAGGGAAAAAGGAGGTAGAGCAGTACTTTCCTGAATTCAGAAAATGTGATTATTTCCTTTACAAAAAGGGGGTAGTGAGGTGGTGCAGCATTATTTACCACAAAACACCTGCAGATGCACTCTGTATGCTGGGGATTTTAGAGTTTTTTGGACTAACATTATATAAAATGAAGAAGCCAGGTGAATTTTTAGAAAGTTTGACTGGGCCTCAACATAGCTGGAAATAGCTACTGACTAAATAATTCTTATGAAAATGACAAAACATTAAAAAAAAAAATCTTAAGCCCAGGCAGCCCAGCAGCCCAGAGGTGATAATTCAGAATTAATTTATCTAGCAAATCCTCTTAGTAGAAATGCCTTTAATCTGACAAATGGAAGGATGTTCACTACTCTGATGTCCTTCTACCACATATTCTATCTGTATTACATGGGGAGTTGTCTGGCTTGGAGCTTTCAGGAATTAAGGACAATTCAGGAACAAGAAAATAGTTGTGAGGTCCTGTACTTGTAAATTTGTAAACCCACATCATTTTTGTAGTGGTTATTCCAGGAGTTTTGAAGACTGAGTCAATGTGCCTTGAATAAGACATTTATAAATGATGAAAATTTTGGAAATTTTAGATCATCTGGTTTTTGAGGGATCAGAAATAAAACAGGCTGTGGATTTGAGCTTGCTAAGTAAGAAGGAGATCTCTTTATCAGAAAGAGAACTCCAAATAACAAGCCCTCTAACCCAAAGTAGAGCAAAGCTCCACTCCCTTCCTCTGCTGTGCTCACCCTATTGATTGATCCCTAAGCAGAGCTTCCTTTGTCTTTTTCACCAGTTCAGTTATAAGACTGAAAATTGACTGGCTATTCATTGGTAGGATTTTTTTTTTTTTTTTTTTTTTTTTTTTTTTTTTTTTTATGATTTAAGAGTGTTTGCTTTAAGAAGGAATAGAAGAAATAACTTTTTACCCTTCTTCTAGCTGGATTGACATAATACCCAAAAATCCAGAAGATCAAGCCCTGCTTTGAACTTCTGGATCTAGGGCAGACATTCTGTCTTGGCAGAAGACAAGGTCAGCTCCTTTGTAAAACTGGGTTCCTATGTAAATACAAATCTAAGTGGAGCAAAGAATGATTTTTTCCTGATTTACGGTGTGACCCAAGTCCTGTAGTGTCCTTCAGTTCTGATTTAGTGCTGGCACAGTCTCTGGCTTTGACTTCCCAGTTATTGGCTGTTTGTCAAGGAAATGGATGAATTTGATGTAATTTTCTCAGGTGAGCCACTGCTCTTGCTTTAAGCTTCACAAAAATTCAGAGGCATTGAAAGCCAGAAGGATTTTCTTTTAATTTCCCCCGCCCCCCCATTGCCTTAGATTTTTCAATGTGGGAGGTAGAAGAAAAAGTCAGGAGAAACAAATGTCTTCTAACGTCGAGTTATTGTCAACAAGGATCATGCTCAAGATATGCTGAACCACAAACACTCTGAGAATTCCATATACTTCTGGAAGGAACGAGCAGGAAGTGGTGGAAGAAAAAGAATTACAAAAATATACAGGGATTTTAGAAATATCTTCTGGTATCTGAGTGCACAGAGATGACTTCTGAATAATGTGGAAGATATTGAAATGTCACATGCTGATTCTGGTGCTGAGGGTAAGAGCCCCACGAATAAGGCAGTGAAGTGAAGCCATTTCATCCTGTTGTCTTCAAATGAATCATGAACACCCTGATAAATATACACAACAATGAGGAGGCTACTTAATTTGACAATTAAGCTGAATTGCTTGGGAAATAACCTGCTTGCTCTACCTGGTTTTAATTATCATTTAAATGATTGGGAAGCTCACTTCACTTGAGAGAGAGCAAAGGAGAGTGGAATGCAACCTGTTGAAGTGATGACTACTCCTCCAGCGGCTGGAATTGAATACTCATCCGGGATTGTTCCAAACACAGCACAATAGATAAAGTGAGAAGAGTTCCTGTACTAGACCATGGTTAAAACAGTAGATTTCACTGCTTGTGTGCTTCTTTCTGAGGTAGGGATGTGACCTGGGGAGAGAGAGGAAAAGAGATTGAATATGATTTCAATCTCATCCAGGAGAAATCTGTTACATCTGCTGATGCCTTGGAGTGGCTACCTAGAACAAAGGCTAGACCAGGTCAAGGGAATAAGAATGGGTATTTCTTAAAGGCCTTCAATAGATACACCTTGGGCAGTCAAAAGCCTCCCAGAGGCTACACTCAAGATGGACAGTGGTCATAAGTTTTTCAGACAGAAATAAGTGTGGTCCATTTACATATCAGGGGTTAATTCTCCAATTACAGCTTCAGGTGATAAAGTCATACTCCCCCAGTTTGCTCTCAATTCACTTTTCTTTATACTTTTCAGTGCCTGAGGCTGTAGGGTGTCCTTGAATTCCAGGCCCAAAGGAATTGTCTGACCAAAATGTGAAGACAGTAGTTAACACTTTATATGGAGTTTAGAGTTAGGCATTAGTGCAGCACAGGATTTGAAAAATATAAAAGGCTAAAATCTTAAGGCATCACTGCAACCAGGAGGTCCCTCCTAGTGCCTGACCAGGATGCCTGCAAGCTCAGTGCTGATAGACTGCACATGTTTGAGGTGCTAAATGTTTTCACCTCCCAGTGGCTCCCTGTACCTCAACAGGGAGAGCCCTGCAGCGCTGAGCTGTAAATCATCATGTGCATTGTCACACCTCCCTGAATGGATGGCCAAGCTATAGCTGAGTTTTATTATCCTTGCCTAATTTTAACTTTGGGCCAAACTCTAATTCCTTTGCGTCTGTGAATGATCCCATTGGTTCCACCTCATCTAAGCTGCTGGAGTATTACTTGCATTTGAAATGGTAATTTTAAAAAAATGCATTCATTAATTATAGTTAAATATGAAGTCTAAAAATGATTCAGGAAATGAGGGGAGACTTCAAGAGAGAGACTAAATACTCTCTAATTACAAATGCCATGCTGCCAGGGAAGTCAATTTTGGAAATGAACTCTCATTTTTTAAACTCTGTTTAAAAAACAAAAGTATCAGTTGTGCTGGTACAGTAATTGGAGCTGTGACAAAACAGCATGTTTTGAGTGAGCCTGATGCACACTGAACTTTCTGAGGTGACAAGGGGCTCAGCTGGCCCTGCTTGGCATGGCTCTGGATGGCAGAGAGGGGGGTGAGGTGGCCAGTGTCACTGGGGGTGACACGGCAGGGAATCACACAAGGCTTTTCCTTGGGATCCGTGTCTGCTTCTGCCTGTTGGGTGCTGATCATGACTTGAGACCTTCCTGTCTGTGGGTCAGACTGCCAAAACTGAGCTGAGTGGTGGAGTTTGTGTCCTAGCTGCGCAAGTAACCTGTGGAATGGGATTTCCCATTGCTTCCAGTCCTTTAGCAGCCAGTTCAGATAATTTCCAATTCAGTTAACACTTGAGGCTCTATTTAGCGCCCTGCAGGATTCAGCAGTAAAGAAACTTGGCAGAGGTCCTTGTGGAGGGATATGTTATTTGGGGCCAAAATGCAGAAAAGCATTAGGATAGAAATTGCACCTGAAGCAAGTAATGGTCCTGCCTGAAACTTGCTGGAAATGATACTTGAACTTTTTCTGCTGCCTTTAAAGTGGTGTTAGTATATTATCTGTTGTAGTGACTGTTGTGTTACTCCTTCAGTAGGCTTGTAAATCTGAGATTACAGGCTTAGAAGGCCTCAGAGATTTAGGAACTGCACTATAAAAGAGTGACAGATTAACAAGGATTTTTGCAAAAAGAAACAAAACAAAAAAAATTATTTGACTTAACCTGAGGCTTGGATATATGGTTCTAAGGATTTGTCTAAGAAAGCTGCATAAGGACCCCTTTCAGCTGAACTGCACTTAGTGGCAATGAAAATAATTTTACCTCCTCTCTAGAGTAGCCTAATTTACCTTTACATACTGTCCATGAAAAACCATAAATATTGCCTTGCTCTGGATTAAGAAAAGAAAGTCATTAATTTGGCAATATTTGGGGTTTTAATCCAATTTGACCCCACTACATATATACAGAGAGAAAAGCATTCAGTCTCTGCCAGCAGAATCACACAGGTATCACCTGCTGAGTTTACAATCTGTAGTCAAAATTCTGTGATAAGGAACAAACTGCACACAGAAGTTAATAGTCTGATCCTGCCATCAGGACACATAAAATAAACTATCATCCATAGAAGACAGAGCAGTTCTGATGACTTGGAATAGATCTGTACTGCCCTGTACTTTGTGCCCTCATTTATGTAACAGTGTTATCGTTTCTGTTGCACACAGTATTATTTTTAAACTGACATAAATAATTCCACAGGACTGAGGATATAATGGGACTGCAGGACCAAGGTAAGGAGTCTGTTGCACAAAATCCTGGAAGGAAATGCTGCCAGTCCCAGTTTCAGCTGCAATTAAGAAACTGTTGCCATGGCCAAAACAGTAAGTGAATCTGGTCTCAAGGATGATGCTGCCAAGCTGTAATACAACTGGTGCCCAAATATTTTGTAGCATATAGAAGTTTGCTCCCTTTTCCATACTGCAGGATACCTACTGTGCTTTGCAATTAAGATGTTATCCCAAAGCCTTTTCAGTTTCAGAGTCCTGAGCCTGATTATGGTGGCAGATGTTTTGTGTTCTGCTTTGTGTTTCAATTAAAATATTTAACATTGTGGTATCACATTGCTATACCTCAACTATTTGGACTATTATTTTTTTTTTTGTAAATAAATCCCCTGTAGATTTAAGAAGCCAGTGGAAAACATATCCATGTCCATGCTTAACCTGTTTAGCAAGACAGCAGTTTATTGTGCAACTGCTATATAGCAAGAATAATCCACTTATACCTGAGAGAGAACAGTTGCTAATTTGTATGACTTTCAAAAAATTATGATGTTAAATATATGATAAAAAGATCATTAAGATAGGCCTGTACCTGCACATTTTCAATGACAGGTAAAAAATAATTATACTAAAGTGATCTAATTAATATCTGACAGGGTTAAAATATGTGAAGTTAGTTTATTATGTAATTTATACAAGTTTGTGGCACTGTGAAGAAATAGAATTATGCATATTAAAAAAAAAAATAACTGAGTTTAAACAGCACTTTAGAGGGTGTCAGCTAGGAGTCAAATGAGACTTTTCACTTGTAGTTGTGATTCAAGGAATAATGTAACCAACACGTCAGAAATTGATCTCAGCCATTCATATGCCAACAGTTTTCAGAGCATGGAAGGAAAGGCCCTTGCCTGAGCCAATTATTTTTCAATTCCTACCTGGCTTTGCCCTTTGTCCAAAAGTGATGGACTAGTTGGGCAATGCTGTGTTCTCATGGTGCTGTCCTTACCATCTGCCAGGAAGAGGTATCCTTGCAGACTTGAGGGTTTTTTTCCTTTTCCTTGGAAATTTGATGATGAAGCATCCACTGTGCATAATTCTCTTCTTACTTAAACCTGGCACTCACTGCCTCCCCAGTCAGGGTGCCTGGAATTCAAGGTCAAAGTCAGAGATGCTGTTGCAGTTGAATTTTCAGTGTAGTTTTGTCTAAGGCTAATATTGCCCTCACAATGTGTACCAGTGCAAGATAATTTGGGACTAATGGGCTAACTCCAAAAAACTTTAGATAAATATATGCCCACAGGAGTGCAGGTTTGTTGTCAGTGAAGACAGAGGATTGATTCCTTTACCAGTAAAATGTGAACTCCACTCTTACTGGGCCTGAGAAAATCCATACCAGTTCATTTTTGGTTCTGTTTTACCATGAGTGGAAATCACTCTGAAATACTAGCCCCTGAGCAGTTCTGACAGAGGAGGAGATTTTTAATTTACCTGCTTGTTAATGCAAAAATGGAAGTAATTTTGAATTAAGAATTGCATGCTTGATTAATTCACCCAATTCTGATATAATTTTTTTTCCTCTCCAATTCCTTAATGGTTTTTAAAGATGTTCCTTTGAAATGGGTATTTTAGAAAAAAGGAAGTCATTGAATGGGATGGTCACGCTTAGATTAAAGCCAAGTAAGACTTTGGGTCAGATAATCAATTGTGATTAATTTTTGGGTTCAATTGACTAAGGTCTAAAAGAAGTTGAGGGCTATAGTAAAGCTGAAGTCCTAAATAGTGAAACTTGGCAATCAGTGACAGATTGCCAGCAGTGGGAATGTGAACTTCAATCCATATCACAGTAGGCTATCCCAGTATTCCCTCTAGACTGACTCTGGTGTGATAAACCTCTATTTAAAAGTCCCATCTGACATGGAGAACAGATTGGTCCATCTTACTTCAAAATTAAGGATGAACATTGTGTTTCTTCCCTCAGTTTATGACAATGTGCACTAATTTTACACAAATTTTCTAACAATCCAGTTTCAATATGGACTGAAGAACTCAATCATTTATATAAGTCTTCTCCTTCATCCTCTGGAAACTTGAGAATATTGTAGGATGAAAGTATAGGCTGCCAAACACCAATCTGGATGTAGAATCTAGATAAATTCTTGTCAGAAGGATCCATTGGTCTCCAGAATAAGTATGTGCTATAAATGGAATTATGTAGATATCTGGGAAGCTGGGGAAAAAACAGATAAAAGGAGGAATTAAGAGCAAGAATAGACTGAAATCTTACAGGGTACCTAGCATATGAAGTTAGAAATAGTTTCTGGAATAAAGTTCAGGGATGAATTGGTGAAAGAAGTCTGGCATTAGAAATATCAGTAGAAATCAGGATTTCTACCAGTGCAGATGGGGATATATTCACTCTTTCCTCAGAGCTCATCTCTCTGCTACAAAGCCAGGCTTCCTCTCCATAAGTATGCGTGTCAGGCCATACTAGCACAGATAGTGGGCAGCCAAACAGATGTTCCCTGATAAATAACACTCCTTGGCTTGAGCTTTTTTATTGGAAACGTTTACTTCTCTGATATTTGTAATGCAGCAAAACTTCTTTTGCTCTTGTTTCAATTTTTATCCCCCCCCCTCTTTTTCCCGCCCTGCTGCTTTATAGAGCAGTTTGTCTTGTAATCTTTTCCTTATTGCTGGAAAATTGTCCATTTCAAGCCCTGATTCTGCTATCAGCTATGCCAGATCAAATCCAGAGCAGCAGCCCTGGGGACAGACAGTCCAATCTGAGCACTGCTCTTGTCATGTCAGGTTGTGTCCTGTCCTTTTTATCAGCACTGCCTACCAGGAATAAGTCAATAAACATCATTCTTAAGCATTGCTTTTCTCTTACTGATTTTGTTCATTATATTCAAGCAGCAGATTTTCAGGAAAGCTTTCCTGACCACTGTCAGAGCTGTCTGCTCTATTCAATTAATAAATCTTTGGGTATGCCAGCTCAAACAATTCCCATCGTGTTAACTGCAGTATAAAGTAAAAATAATTAAAGCTGTCTGATCTTTTTATTGCAGGAATTATTTCACTTTGAAAACCCATGTTACACATGGAATGGCAAGATAATTTGTGTAGTTGCAGGGAACAAAACAAGCTAAATTTTGTTATTCTTTTAAATTATAAGACTCTGATTTTTGCCCTTTCAAGTCCCATCTAAATACTATGACCTTGTCTCTACATTTGGTTCACCAATGCAATCTACAGGTTAGTTCAAGTGTAGACATTTGATTAAATGAATGTAAAATTAACTCTACCTTTTGCAGACCTGCAGAAAATAATACTCTGGGTCTTACTTAACTTCCTAAGTGACAGAACATACAAATTTTGTTTTGAATAAGAAATATTTTTCAGAAAATAATACTCCATTCAGATGCAATTAAAAGGCAGAAAGCTGTCATTTCTAGAAGAAAATATTCATTATAAGTAGTTTGTTTGGCTGTCAGCCAATTACAAGGCAACATCATCTAGTGCATGCTGTGAGAAAAAATACTTTAGAACTGTTTATTTTCAGTATGCTATTGAGGTATTTCTGATAATGAGTTTTTAATCATATCATAATTGTTGTAATCATTGTGCTTTTGAGTCATAGACATGGGATGGGATATCCTGGGAATAATCCTGGGATATCCTCAGCTGTTTGGGAAGAAAAAACACAGTCCTGTAGGTGAAACCCTTAAATGCAAATTAAAATGCTGTATTGTAGGAAATGCTTGGAAATACTAATGTTACTTCAGTGTAATCATCCTAATGCTTCTATCTTGAATTCCCAGACTGGGGCAAATCTTGTTCCAGTCATGCTTCTAGTGTTTTTATTTTTCCTAATTTTCATTGAAAACATGCATCTAGATCAGAAATGCAAAGTTAGGGCTCATTCTTGCTAAAAAACAGAACCTTCCACATCTCTAAAAATTATTTTAAAATAATAACACTTTTCTCATAATCTGTGTTATTTGAACTTTATTTGGCTTACTGAAATTCTAAGCTTCTGCTCAAATTACTTTGTAGGTTTGTAGTTTGTAGTCCTGTTTAAAGACAGGTTACAGCACGTGTTCAGGAGACATCCCAGCTGCAAAGCTCACACATGGGACACAACACTTCCAAAAGCCTGAGACCAGGAGATGCAGGTGAAATCTCAGGCAGACATGGAATAAATCAGGAGCAAACCAGATCTGCTTAATGAAGCAAGAGAAGCTGCAACAATGTTTGTGTTCATCAGATAATGAACATTCTGATTCACAGTCACAAGGAGATGAAGCCTTGCAGAGAAATACAAGTGAAGAGCAACAGGAATACAAAGATAAGAAACCTGAAGGCAGTCAATTGTTAAAGTCTGGAATCTGGTGGGATACCAAATTATACTGAAGCCAAAGGTCTGTTTTAGTCATGCTGACAATTTTAGTGAATTTCTGTATAAAACTTTAAGAAAATCAATTAAATGGAATCAAATCACCAAAATCTGCTTGGTCTGTCAGAGAGTTTTTTCCATCTTTGGTAAATTGCATAATTTAGGGTTTTGTTATGCTTTGAGATGAAGCCTCAGTTGGGATTACAGACTCTTATAGTGTTATTTGAAAGTTATTTTAATTTTTTTTTACAAAACTTTTATAGCCTCTCTTCAGCTTTACCTCTTTAACAAAGCTCTGATAAATTTTCTTTCCCCTGTGTTGTTGTGGATGTTTTTATAACTTTAATGGTCCTGCTGATAGTGGTAAAAGAGTTCTTAGTAATACAGGAAAGCAAATTGAAGGAAGCAGCTCCCTAAGATGAGCAGCTAATTAGGAGTTTTGCTGTTTTGTATTGGGGATTGGACTCTGGGAGAGAGGGTGTACAATAACTTGCTTTTGATAGAGAAGATGCTATTGTGAGTCTGTGTTAATTAAGGAATAGGGATTGTGGCCTTATGTTAATAGCATAGATATGATGGCCAGATTATTTGTCTGGAATATACATAGAATGAATACTGAGATTTTTTTGGAACATCTTGATAAGAAACCTGTAAGTCTAAAGTGTAATAATAGTGTAACCATGGTGATGCTGTTGAATTAGGATTGATGTAATGTTAAGAACGAAGGTTGATGCAATATTTGATTAACAAATTTTTCCCCAGCACAGTAACATCCCTGGTTACTGTTAGGGACTCTGAAGTATGATGGGGCAAATTTCCTGTTTTTATAAATTCTGTTCACTTGTGTGCAAAGGAGAATTGGCAGCATAGACCTTTTTTCCTCTGCCTTTGCAGAGGGAGGGGTAGGGGGTGGGGGCAGAATATTTGGGGCTCTTTGGTCCCTCCCCGAATGTGGGTGGGAATTTGGGTCAAGCCTTTTCCTAAGTACAGATTTTGCTGAGTTGCTCCTTTCAACCTCAGATATCTCATCTTTGTAGAACATCGCTGTCTTCTCATTAGTTAATGCCAGCTTCTTTCCCTCCGCAAAAGTAAGCTGTAACAATTAAGTTCAATAATACTGTCTGACGAAAACAAACTCTTAGTCTAATTTATATTAAGCTACTCTGCATTAATGTTTGGCACTTTATAGTCCTACCTACCTTTAGAAATGTAGTTCAATCTACCTTTAGAAATGTAGTTCAATCAAAACACCAGATTTCTTATTTCCTGCTGCATTATATATGTTGCCTCATATTCAGGGTACAATCACCACAATTATTTACCTCTTTAATTAGATGTGCATCATTAATCTAGGCTACTTCTCAGGCTGATCTTTGCTTAATGAGTAACATTTTGCATTTCTGGGAGAGTAAAAGTTGTTGCTGCTGGAGTTCCCTTGCCATCTCACAGCTGATATCTTATGATATGGTTAGAGCTCTGTGCAAGTCACTCAAAGTAGAGTCAGTGTATTTCACCCTAGTGTGTTTAACATCTAAAACACACTAATGAACCCTAGATGATTGTGCAGTTATTTTCATGCACCTACTGATGTGCTCTATCTATGAAGTTTCATGCAATCCATTTTTCTCCATAATATTTTTGTTGATGCAAAGCTGAGCCACGAAAACAGTTGGAAAAGCATGGAGTTATAGTCTCCATGGAGTTTAGCAGTTGTTGGATATCTCCTGCTACAAGATATTCAATAATGACAGGGTTTCACCCCATCCTTGGACTTTGCTGCTTGAAATTATTACTCTGTTGAACTCTCTGTACCAACACACAGGAACTACTTCCACTCACTACTGTTGGTTTTAAGGGAAAACTTCATGCACACTAAGCTGGGAAACCTATAACCCATCCCTCCTTCCAGCCTGACTGTGAAGTCCAGAACTACCTCTGTGGGCTCACAGTTCCCTCTTCCCTTTTGCCCAGTGTTGCTCTTCCCCAGTCAGCTTTATCATCAAGATTTGGGGGAATTGCATGTGACAAGAATGTCACAGACTTTCTGCCTGTATGAGGTACTGAACCATCAACGTTTATTCCTTATTCTTCAGCTCAGCTTTTTTCAGGGTCTGGGTAAGAATTTTGTCTCTTAAGTTTTTCACTTGGTGAGCTCTCTCCTGATCTTATTCCTTGGTGACTTGAAAATCAGGAGACCAGTAGAGTGCTCGGTTTTCCTTTCAGTTTTTTCTTTTTCAAGACAATAACTTTTCTTTAGAGATTCCAGACATCCAGCTAAGTTCCCACCATGCTGGGCTAACATTTAATTGCAGTTACATGAAGTAATTAGGTGAAGGAGGCTTCTGGGCACTAATTTTAGTGAGTGTGACAAATTTCCCCTCTTTGAAGAAAGGGGCATGCTGCTGGGAAAGGGCTTGGTTCTACCTACAGATGAAGAATGAGAAATGGAGAACATACTATCAATAGCTTCTCCCTGATCTGGTCTTTGAAAATTATTTCCATTTTGCAGAAAGAGCATTTTGATTTCATTGATTTGTTCTGACACTCTCAAAGTGCTCTCAAAAGAATTAAAATGCACAGTTCCCATTAATTTAAACTGGAATTGCCAAGAATTAGGTGCCTTAAATGCCTTGGGAAATCAAAGTCTGGTTGGTTTGGGGGTTGTTTATTATTGTTGTTGTTGTTGTTGTTGTTGTTGTTATATTTTCTTCTTATTATGCAACATTATTTAATGCAATTAACTCCCAGAGTAGGAAACCCTGGTCAGGTGCAATAGTGATTTGTGTGGGTGACAGCTCTTTACTTTGAGAATCCTGGCTTCATTCACAGTTCAGGAGCTTCTGCATGGCCCAGGGTGAGAGGCAGCAGAGGCAGAGAAAGGCTGTCCTGGGAGGTCAGTCCTGCTAAGGGATTGCAGGATTTGCACTCTCATCTCAAAGCAATTTCTTTGAGCCACCGCAGGTGAGCGGTGCTCCAGTGTTAATGACAAATTTTTATGTTTAAATCACATTTATTTAACATAAAATATGCTATTTATATCTGTATATCAGAGGAAGAGGTCCTGCTGCCCAGTCAATGCTGTCCACAGCCACCTCTCCAGCTTCTACTGCTCATAAAACTCACCTGTGCCTGCTTCTTGCCTCTTGTACCTTTTCTTACCTGGGCTCTGCCTTCTTTTGCCTATTGTTTATATTCCCCAGGAATCAAACTGCAGAGACACTGAAGCTGAACCTTCCTGTGAAAGGTCAATGCTGTCATTATGCTAACAGCTCAGGACTTCAGAGACCCCAGTTACATCCCCAGCTTCTTGGATAATGTTTGGCAAGTCATGTGCTCTCCATACTTGGACATCCCTCACAGAAGCCAGGCAGGCTCCATATAAAAATGAAAGGGAAAGTAGAAATAATGTGCAAGGCTCTGACTGAAGCTGGAGGCAAAGTCTTTGTCCCAAAATCTAGGGGAGTATCATAAATAGTACTGTCAATAGTGACAGTAGCCAAAGTATAATTTTTTGCATTTTAAGTAGATGTCTGAATTTGAAGCATTTTAAAATTGAAAGTTCTTAACAAAGAATATATTAAAACCACTATTAACTTAGTGTTTCAGGTGTTAGATGGTTTGAAAAATGTCAGCAACAGAGAATCAAAGAAGAGCATTCCAGTGGAACTGCCTTTCTTCATCATTTCACTCAATTCACCTGATCCGAGAAGAGTAAATCATGTACAGGGAAAATAAATACTGTTAAAACCCTCCCCGGACATTAGAGAAAAATTGCCTTGGAAGATTAGGAATATTTGAAAATGGAGTTCTGTATGAGTGGTGCTCTAGGTTAGTCCATGTTGACATACCCTTTATGTCTAAATTACTGGGGGAAATGGATGGGGCCAAGCTGGGCTGAGTTAACATCAGAATACATTATTTCCATAAAAAGGTTACAGTCTAGAACTAGATTTTGCATCATGGTTATAATAGCACTACTCTGGGAAATAAGCACATTAGCTCACGCAGATTTCATAGCATCAGCTGTTCCATCCTTTTAAGCCACATTTTCTGATAGTACATTTCCTTCTTGCAAATTGGGAATTTGTTCTATTTTTACAGAAATGAGCTGATTGTAAAATGACATCCTACCCAGTGTACACAGTTTTCTCTGCCACACAGGGACCACAGGGTAATTATCAGAGGCATCCATTGAAGCACTTGAGTTATTTGGCAAATGTTACTTTGTTTTCAGATAAAATAAACAGTTTTAGTACATAAGGGTATTTTAAGTACTCCTCTTTTTGCTTATTTTATTTAAATTGTC
The DNA here is from genome assembly GCF_024509145.1 of Vidua macroura. Classification (NCBI taxonomy): domain Eukaryota; kingdom Metazoa; phylum Chordata; class Aves; order Passeriformes; family Viduidae; genus Vidua; species Vidua macroura. Next base: position 8,248,750 of record NC_071589.1, read on the forward strand.
TTGTTTCTCTTACCCCTTTAAAAGCATTTCTCTGTTAACTGTGTTTTCCATTTTGATGTGCTCACGGCCAGTTTTGGGACTGCTTGCCTTTAAAGTCTTCTATGAAGCTGAGCATATGGGCGCTTATCCCAAGGTGGAACTGTACAAGGATGTCAATTCAAAAGAAGGAGGTCAGTGAAAGACCTAATTAACAATTAAAAATACCAAGTCCTCTGTATGAGAAACAGAAGAATGTTTTTGGCAGCTGTGGTATTCCCCTTAAAAATAAAGCAACTTTTCATAGGTATGGGTTCACCAAAGCTTGTCTTCTACTGGTAGTGGATTATTCCTTGTATTAATCTGCTGATGCATTGCAAAAAAGACACATAGTCCTATGTACATCCACCTCAGCACAGGAAGACTGGAGTGTGTACCTTCAGTTGCCTGTTTTTCTATAACTCCAATAGAAATGGGGGAAATGTGGATTACAGGCCTTTTAATTCTAACCTCTGCTTCTGATTTTAGCGTTCAGCTTCTCAGTGGTATCTTTTCCAATGGGAATGAGAACTGCATATGTTGCATGTGTGTTAATAAAATTTTCCAATAAATCCAAGGCATTCCTTGAGGACTAGAGCTGATAACCCTTGAATTGAGCTGATAAGCTCTTGACTGTTCTGCCCTGTTTCCTGCATGCAGACCACCCTTAAGCTAGATAGGACTAGGCATTCAGTGATACTGCTGGGTGGGCGAACACCCCCTCTTGCTTTTAGAGCACACCTTACCCAGCTCCAGCTGCTCTTTTTATTGTGCTTTAGGAATGCAGTGGTAACTCTGGCCGGCCAGGTCCAGAGGGCTTTGCTGAAGACTGGGATTCCAACAGCATTGTGTCCTTAAGGAACCCATATAAAATTTCCTTCCTGAACTAGGAAGGAAAAGAATTGGGTCACACTATTTAATGTGTCTCCAGGAACTCATGAATGACCGGCCACTTTCATCACCTGCAGCAGTCAGTGCACTCCCTGGCCTTGTCACTGTGAGGCTGCCATGGATTTCCTACACCTCCTGATTTCTGGAAAGGACTACATACCCTGCAGTGCTGCACAGCTCGGCTTGGCCAGAAAGATAATTTTTAAAAATTAATTTTTCTCTTTTGTTTTTCTCTTGTTGGTGACCATTGATTCTTCAATAACAGTAGATTTGTCACCATTCCCTGTTGGTTTGCAGAGAGGAGCAGACAGGGAAGACAAGGGACAAGGGAAATGGTGGAGAGCTTTCTGCAGCTGACTTGCTCTTCCCTTTTGCTACTGTGCAGAGATTTTTATGTGCTGGCTTCTTCACTCTGCTTTATCACCTTCAGCAGCCAGCCTTGCCTAATCCCAGCCTATATCAATCAATGATCCCTCTCCTCCTGTGCTTCTTTTCCTTACTTTCAGCTTTTTGCTGTTTTCAACACCTCCTTGTGTCCCTGCTGACAAGTGCCTTTGAAGAGATCCTGTGCTGCATCTTGTCAGACCTGTTCAGAAGCAGACATCTGAATGGCTTTGCTACATGCAAGGAACAGAATTGGCATCCTTGTGTAGTCTCCTCTGTGTACACCAAATCATGGGTTCAAGGTAGTTTAACTTGGAACTAAATGTGGTGATTCTTGCAAAACTGATTATTTTATTGTATAGAGTGCAGTGAAATTATAATCATCTGCGTGTTTTTATATAATTACTTCTGCAGCAAGTGTGCCATGGTGGAACTGGGAAACAGTGTCCACCACTCCTGAGATGTCAACTGTCTAAAGATGGTGCTCTGTCCGCACCTTTCTGTGATGACAAAAGTAACTGCACTACAGCTGTTTTTTGAGTTGCAGGACTGATTGCTCTGCTGAATTCTCCCCACCTCAATGCTGTATGTGCTCTGCAATTTGCTTAATTACCTTTACAGTCATGACTAAGTCCTCTTTTCAGTCTTTCATTCTGCAGGAAAATAGTGAGACACACATATTAACAGTGACTTTAGTCTGAATACCTGAATATAGAAAAACAATGAGTAATTGCATTCCTCTCCTACTTCCTTTCAATTTTCATCCTCTGCTATACCAGTGATAACTTTTTCTGACTCCTCACACTATTCCCCAATCTTCACTTTTATGGTATCATCTTTGCTAGTTTTTACAGGTGTGTCTAAATCTTAGTGGTGTTAACATCAGATTATCTCCAGCTGCTGAGTTCCTTTAATACCACAATTTGAGAGCAGGATGAGTGACTCCTTTCATCTGAAATATTTCCCATTTCACATTATTCATCTCTGGCAGTCTGCTGTCTCCCAGGATTGAGGTGGCTAGATTGCTGGATGTGGAAACTCATCAGCCCCTTTTGCACATAGGTCATAAACTGTGCTTAAAGGCTTTGTGTATGTTTAAAGAATTTTAATTATCTTTTTTGCCACAGTTGATTTTGGTCTCAAACTTGCCTTAGCTTTTGTCCCCTCTAAAGTTGTCTTATCACAGACTTCTTTATGGTTACAGAAGTGAATCCAGTTTTTTCTACTTTTCACCTCATTGGTAGTTTTGTGTTGTGCTTTTATGGAATGACTCATTATGGAAAATTGTAACTCGCAAGCTGTTTTCCTAAAAACAATCCCCCAAATCAATTCAAAACCCATGAAAAGCCAAAAAACCTACCTAACAAATAAAAAAACAAAACAAAACAAAACAGGTTTGTTTATTTTTTAAACAGACAAAATGCACTAATATAACCAGCAACCTGGAAAGCTCTTTAACTTTTTTAATCTCTGAATTCCATGTGTGGAATTTAGACTTTCCAGTGACATTTTACTTCCTTGACATCTGCTTTTAGACAAGTCTTCTGCTGAGATGGGACAAAAGTACTGTGAACGAGGTTTGTCTTTGAAAGTCTCTTCATTTTGGACTCTTGTTTTATGTGAGGCTACTTGTCCATTACCCGTCAGAGAGCTGACCATCAGTACAATCTTAGAATCTTTTATACCATGTCATGAATTGTGTTCTGGATCTCCTGTGCTGACAGACACCTACATTTATTCCACGGATTCTACTCTGGAGTGGTGTTTTTTCTCATCACATCTTGGAACTGTTTTTTTGTTGCAGTGTGTTTCTTGCTAATGGCACGTCCTGTTATTACCCAGGTTAATGGTTTGGTCCAAATTATACCCTCCCATCCTCATTGTCAATTTACCCTGATACTTCCCCCTTGCTCCAGTGAGTTCCCTGTCAATCCTACCTTGTGCCAACCCCCTGCTTGGAAATCCCCTTCGGAAATCCCCTGAAGTTCCAGGTCCCATTAGTCCAGGTGACCCAATCCCTGCCCTGCTACTTCCCTCATTGGATGATGCTTTTGTGAACCCTGCCTTTTACTCCTCCCCAGGATATCCCTGATTAGTTGATGATTTGTGCCCTCCCTTTGAACCTCCCCCATATTTAAGTTGCTGCACCCTTGCCTTTTTGTCTTTTGCCCCCAGATTCCCCAGAGTAACAAATCCTCTTTTATCCTATGCAAAAGGCCTCCCCCTCATCCTTGCCTCCTCAGAGCGCAGACTGACAGCCAGAAAGGCCGTAGAGCAATTGCTCTAGCGGCACCTCGGGTCATCTTGCTCCCGGGGTGTGACCCACTCTTGGCGCCGGCCATAGTGGTAGAGCCAGTGCAGCTCTGGCCGTTGCATCAGCTTTTATTAGTGTTTTATTGTGACAGTATAGATACATTACATTACACAGCAGATCTCAATTACCACCTTAAAATGGGCAGTAAAAATTGTTGCTGTTCCTTTTTAATTCTTTAATTTGGGAGATATTTGAGAGAATGGCATTTATAAAAAGCCTCCCGAGCTTAAGTTCCCTTTAGGCACAGAGCAGAAAGGTGGTGTGCTTTGATTTCATAGTGTGATAGTTGAAATGTAACAGAAGTCATCTTAATCCTGAGAAGAGGCAACAAAGAGCTTTAGAGCATGGAGCTCCCTCTCTGTATTGGTGTGCATTTGTCTTGGTTTACAAGACAGGTGTCTGCTAGGGAAGGCAGAAAACCTCCCTGGGAATGGAGAGCGTAAACCCCCTCCCTCCAAATTATTCCAATTTTGACATTAAGGGGTTCTCAGACAAAGATATGGGAATAGGAATAACAGTTCTTTACTAGCATGTATAACAAGGCAAAACAAAACAACAACAACTATAGCATTAACAACAAACAGAACCAGGGACCTGGTAACAGTCTCCTTGCCTGTAGTCACTGTCCCCTTTGGTGCAGTTACCGTCACAGCCAGCAGGAATGAGCAAAAATCTTGGGCTGGTGGGCGAGATGTATCAGCAGTTTTGCGGTAGCTGGAACCGTTGGGATGTGCTGGCCAGGCAGCAGGGTACGTGCTACGTCGTGGAGAAAATGCAGAGCAGTACCGAAGAAACAGTGGGGGCGGAACAGCAGCGGCATGGCTCCGAGCAGGGCAGGGAGAGGTGAAGTTCAGGATTCCTGAAGCACACGAGCAGATGGTGATCGGTCCCTCAGGGCTGAGCTCCAGTGGTGCTGGTGAATTTTCCCTGCAGTAAGCAACAGCCTGGCCATCCTCCTCCAATGCCAAAAAGTGAGAGAGAGCAGCTGCTCCCAACCCCATCCCCTTTTTTACCTGCCCCCTATTCTTGCAGTATCTCTGCCCCCCTCCCCGCCCCGAGAGAAACTCCCCAAAATCAAAGGAGTTCCCCCTCCCTGCTATCTCAAGCACTCAGCCATCATGCTTATTAGTAACTCAATGGGATCAAAATTCCATAGGTAACAAAGAAAGAACAGAAGAAAAAGCCTAACCCCCAACAGCATTTCAAACTGATGTATGAACATCTTTGGAGCAGTTGAGACCACACACTGGAGTTGTTCCAATGTTCGCAAGGCCATTAGGAATTTCTGATTAAATAAAACAATGCCAAATAAGTCACCCTTCACAATGTGAAGTTTGTTCATATGTCTGTGCAGAGCTGGAATGTCATGGGTAATTCTTTTGAATCCCTGAAACCAGGAAGGGTGTTACAGTTTGTTTCGATGGGTGACTGGTGTGGGATATAAAGTACAGTCTGTAGTGGGAAGTTTGGATTGATTGTCTGGTTTTTGATATAATGAAAAGAGAACATTAATTAGAAGGAATTTGTCTAGAGAGCAGTGTTTTGAGGCATATTCTGGAGGTATCAGAGTCTATACAAAGATAGAAGCTTCCCTGACTGGCCTTTTAAAATTTAACTTCAAAGTTTTCCTAATTCTAGAAACTGTTATGGAAAACATTTTTCCAAGAGTGTCTTTGCTTGCTGTTTATAAATTTGTGGTTTTCTCATTTAAATAAAGATTGAACGGAGCCCGCACCTGGTGTTCCCGTGCTCTCACCCCACCCCCTGCTTCATCTTAGAGATATCGCAGACATTGCTGGGCATACAGCAGATGATTAGGGAACAAAGAATCTTCATAAAATCATTTCAAGACAAACACTCAGGTTATTAATGCACACCTGCACTCAGAAATGTAAATTTGTAAATTAAATGTGAATTGACTGTCACTTAAATATCAGGGAAGAATAGCCTTACAGCAGGAAAGTGTATGGATGTGTGTTTGCTATTTCTTTCATTGGAGCATAATGAACTGCAAACCTGCTAGTGCCAATGCTGAGACAAAGGGCAGAGTCTGAATCATTCTGGAACAGGATATGTCTTTTCACGAATAAGAAAAGCACAGTGGATTTATCAAATGTGAATTTTGTATTATGTATATCCTTAATAGTTTGTGTCTGTGATATTATTTTGCTTGTTTTCTGTCATTTTTGCAATGCATCCCAGTTGTATTGGTTCAATTATGTACCTGCCTGATCAGAATTCCTGCCCTTGGACCTTTGATGTTTTGTAGTAGAACTGGGAGGCCTCTATGTCATCCTGCCTGTTATATTTCATACTTGCAAATATTTAAGACGATATAAGCTTAGTTTCTGTGTAATATCATAGCTGACACACAAGACCAAGTGTGGCCAAAGGAGATTTAACTGAAAAACTGATGGCAGAGAAAAGCACAGACTTAGGTTGTGATTTTTGTAAGGAGGTCAATCCCATTATTAAAATTTTTTAATTTTTGAAAGTATCAATACAAAAACAGAAGTCTACTTCAAGATGAGATTAACTCAAGTGTTGAGGTGAGTCGAATTTGCCTTCAGAAAAAGAAGTTCACTGAACATTTTGGGCTGAACTGTCCCTTAATATAGGCACAATAAACTCCTTTCTGGCTCATCTAAAAATGGAGATGCTGGTGTGAGACAGCAATGTGACAATATATTTAATGCCACATTAAAAGGTGACTTTTGCAAAGTCTATCTTCCTGAAGTTAGTGGTATTTCTTACTCATCATGAGAATACCTATCCCCATATCCTTCTGGGAGCACAGAGACTTCCCACCTGTCCAGGGAATACATTTCATTAACTATTCCACACTCTAAAGTATGAAAGATGTTATGGCATTTTCAATACCTTGCCCTGGGCCATAAGCGACCATCATTCCTTCACAAAAAGGCTACTCAATGCTCTTGATGTGACAAAACATAATTAAGGCATGGGGAGTTAAAAGCAGTTTTGTAAAAGAATATGTAATGGCATAGTACACTTTCCTTAAAAAGTGGGCTGCATTCTCTCTTAAACAGACATAGAAGAGATACATGAGAGGAATGACGGATTTGTCTTTACAAACAAGCTGTGGGTCTGCTGGTAGATAAAACTAGCACTGAAAGATAAAAGAAAATGGGAAGGATTCCACTGATTGATGAATGGAAAAAGATATTTGCTTTTACAAATAAACATTAGGGTTGCTGATAAATTAAATTGGACATTAAAAGATGAAAGAAACAATGGGGGAAACCCCTAAATTCTGTAAGAATTAAAAATTAAAAGGGAGGGTTATACATTAGAGGAAAGTCTCTGGTATCATGTGCATTGGGAAGTCTGAACCTCTCAAGTACCTCAGGCAATGGGGAAAGAGAGAAGGGAAATGTGGCTGGGAAATTAGGATAAAAAGGAGGCTGTGTCCTTCAAAAATTTGAGAGACCCCAGGGGAATGCCCCATGTCCTCTCCCTTTATTTGAATAAAGTAAAAGGACTCCTCTGTCTCCTTTTTGGACATAAACCTCTGATGTTTGTGGATTAATTTTCCTGACATACAGAATAACAGTTCAGTGTTTGATGATTAATCACTTGACTCCAGAGGGTCAAAATTTTCCAATCTTGAATCTGTGGAAATCCGCTAAGTTCTGCTATATAAGGGGGACTCGAGGAGGATTCTTGTTGATAGATTGCTCCAACGAAAATAAAGCGCAAATGCAGCAGTATTATATTTATCTGAGAACTGTTAATTGGTAAAAAAGGGTAAGTGTTCCTACTAAAGGGGAATATAAAAGAGAGCAGACAGAGAGGGAAAAAGAGAGACAGAAAGAGAAACAGAAGACAGGGACGGTGTTCCCGCAAGAACCCTGGCGCTCTGTCAGCATCAGCTCTGCAGACGGGAGCGTGCGTGCCGGAAGCTGCGGTGAGTCTGCGTGGCTCCCGTGGCGGACTGGGTGCGATTTCTGAACAGCAGCAGGCTGTGTGTCCTTCCATCGGCGGAGAACAGGCTGCCGTGGCCACGGGCGCACTCCTGGAGCAGCTGCAGGTCCCAGGGTGGGGGCGCGGCGGCCACGGCCGGGTGCAGGCAGCGGCGACAGGCCGGTCATTACGGGCTAGTGCTAGGGCAGGTTGGTGGAGGCGGGCAGCGCAGGGAACAGCGGCGGCGGGGTCGCGGTTGGTTACGAGCAGGCTCGTGCTGTGGACGGCGGCTGCAGGAGGCTCGGCTGCGTGCGGGCTGGCGGCGGTGGCGGCTGTGCCCGGGCAGCACGAGGGGCGGTTGGCTGCGGCGGCACCCGCTCCGTCGGGAAGGCAGCAGAGCACGAGGTCATCGCGATGGGCAAGCTGTTTTGCGGGAACGATGAAGAAGAAAGCAGGAGCACAGGGAGGGAAAAGGCGAGGGGGAGGGGAGAAGGGCCAAGCGGACCCTGCAGGCGAGGCCCCTCGCTCCAATGAAACTGGCTTCTGTTGTGTTGCAGTTAGCTGCTCTTACGTGCTAAAGTTCCTTCCACAGCTTGATTTCCTGGGCACTTTTCGCGGGCATCCGGGGGTCTCCCCACTAGCGAGTGGGGGAGTCGCTTACAGCCCCATCGCGGAAGCTTCCCCTGCCTGAACTGGCTGCCAGGCGAAGCCTCCCCGGGCACAGGGGTAGCAGCACACGTGCAGTCTTTACGGGAGTCTTTTACTTGTGAAAAACACGTTCACTCTACTGCGAAAATTTAAAAAGTTTAATAAAGGACAATAGGAGACAAGGACCATAGAACAAAGGGCCGGGTGCATCTTGGCACTGAGCCAAGACCATGCTGTCATCTTCGGGGATACCCCTTAAAGACCTTTCCCATTACATCAGCCTGTTGCATATTCACAGACCCTATGCATATCTATAAGCTAGTTTACATTTTCCAGGAGCTATTTTACATGGCCCCTCCTCGGGTCTGCCTTTTTAGAGCATGCGTGTTTCTTGGCAGTGGTTTTGGCTCTTTATCACTTCTTGTCTGGACCTTGGCCCTCACTGTGTTCAGATGGTAAGTACTGATAGTTGGCACATGTGTAGCAGGTGTCTCATCCTATGTTCATTGGATGTTATCCCATCCAAGCAAGCATTTTAACACAAGCATAGCTATTTCACTGCTATGTCTAAGCTTAAGTAACAGCAGAAATACAAACTATATCTTTATAACAAAGTTACTTTAACACCACACATACAAAATCCATTTTAATATTTGTGAAAAGCCAATATTATAATATGTATCTATAAAACACTGAATGTGTAACATATGTTGAGGCATAAATAAAAATCAGATTGGCCTCTCTCAGACATTAAAACGAGTCTGATTTTCACCATCAAAGAATGAATTGCAGTTTTTCTCTGCTTTGGGTAGCATTGCATATTTTTGGTTATAAAAACTAATTTTAACATCTTTGGAGCATTCCACCAGCTCTTGCCACCCATGTGCTATCTAAGCCATTTCTCTTTTGTATGATTCTGACTTGATCAATGCTGTCTCTGTGGAGATGTTCATTACAGACTGTACTTTGCCTCACAAGTGTGTGGACACTGTGAACTGCCTTGAACAGCCTTGCTCAGGTGCACTGGTGCTGTTCAGGCCTGAACCTTTTATCCTGAACTGCAAGAGATGTAAACCTTGGCCCTTAATATGGATTATATCTATCTATGAACAGACTAGACTTAGTTCCATTTGTGAGGCCTTGTCTGTAGAGTCACTTGCCTTATGCAAACAGTGTAATTTCAAATACATTAAAATAGTATATTAACTCATAGCTGTATCCTTTAAAATTATTTCTGTGATGTTATTCTTCATGTGTCAACAGATTTTTACAGCAGTGTTAGGAGAGAGAGGGAGGATGAGGAACATCTGGTTTGGAAATGAAAAAAAAAATGCAATTTTACTACAAACTTTTCTTAAACTTACTATTGAGATAAATGTCAAGACATTTCTTAATCTTGCCACCAACTAAGAAGATAAAGCAGAATCAAACAGCAGTAGGGCACAATGAGTTAGGGCTCATCTTTCAGGTCTAGCAGTGATTCACCATCACAAATTGCTGTCACAACGTTAAGTAACACCTGAGAATACCTAATTGTGTCTCTTGTTCCTTAGCAAGTAGAAGCTAAAATTTTAGTTCTGTGTATTCTGCAGACATCATCTGTGGGTGCCACTGTTGCAGTTAGAGGTACCGATTGTTTCAGTGAAATTCAGCTTGCTCGCCAGGGACTGATATGAGACTGGTACATGTATGTTTACCTTCTGGGCTTGCCATTTAATTGAATTTAAAATCAATTTTCAATTAGTAGTGGTTTGGCACCTCATATTAGCTGTTAGAATTGTGAATAAGGGTAAAGAGTAAAGCATGCAAAACTATAATTACTTTTACCTTAATGAAATGAACATTAGCAGCATTAGGAAGAGATGTGCTGAGTACTTAAAGAGCTCAGAAGGAGAGTTAACACTGACATGTCCAGAGATGCCAAGCATTGCCAGGGCTGACCATATGTATGGTGTTCCTGTATTTATCACATCAGCACAGCAAATGGAAATTATTTTGACTGATGATGGAGAAACAGGACATTCCTACATAACATCCCTTTGATCTGGGTTATTTTCCTTGAAATGGGAGCAAAATCTCACAGTATGTCAGTCAACACTTACATGTCAAATCAGCACTACTTGTGAAAAAAAATTAACTGGAAGCCTCAAACTGAATTGCTGTTTAAGAGATTTGGCAGGTCTGAGACAAAACTAACTTTAAAATGTATCTAAGGCATGTATGTCTGAACACCCTGGAGAATACTATTGACAAATGGGGTTTCCATTACTTATTGTCTTTAGTTTCTAAGATCTATGGTTTTCCAGTCAGTGGTTGATGTCTGTCTTCCAGAGCAAGAGCCCTTGGCCCCTTTCCTGTCAGTGCAGCTGCATCACCTCACAGTAGAGAACTGGTCAATAACTTTGCATTCTGTTCCATCCTGTGAGTCTATTCCAGAGTGACCATTATTTTGCAACCATTGCCTTTTGGGCTATTTGTTTTAAATTGTTGCAACACAAAATCAATACAACAGAGAAGGGCTCAAATGGTAAACACTGAAAATGGGAATGCAGTTTCTCCTGCTAATTCCCCCCCCCCCCCAACGTGTGTTTTCATTATTTTTAGCACAGAGGATTGCGTGTTTCTTTTTCCCTAATTTACAAGTAGTTTTACTTCTGTGAAAAGCCCAGGCGATTTTCTTCTAAGTATTTCTGTAGAAAGTCTGTGGAGGTCTTCCACAGAGATAAGCTTAATGACAAACACTGGAAAAGTAGTTGGAATGTTGTAAGGACAGACTGGATAGTCTTCATATTCTGTTACATGGTCTGTCTTTCTGAGGGACACATGGGCAGCAGAAAAAAGGAAAAACAAACAACAAAAAACCTCAACCCCAAAACCATGAAATTCCTGTTAAAAAGTCATGAGTTAGAAAAGTAATTTTACAGTGTGTGTGATATCTGAAGTAGGAGTTAATAAAATCTTCTCTTCAAGCAGCTGATTCTAACAACACCTGATGTTTGCTCCTTGGAGTGTCAGAGTAGCCCCAGAGCTACTCTGATTTGGTCTGACTGCTCCAGGCCCTGGGGCTGTTCTTGCCTGGAGATACCCCTCATCACCCTTGCTCTTGCTTGGCTATTTCCCTTATCCTGGCTCTCCCTGTATTGATCCCTGGCTGCCAGGGACGTCCCTGGAGGATGGAGTGAGGCTGTTGCCAGGCTGATGTATCACTGTCCTTTGGTCCTTTTACTCCCAGTCAAGTAAAGGAAGTAATGGAAAACTTGCAAGAAAGTTTGACTGCTGCTATGGATTTTTCTTTGCTCCTTTAATGCTGACTAATACATAACATTTTCTTCAGGTATAAAATGGCTACTCATGGCCTTGGTTTAGCATCCTTGGTTTTCCACATATGTTCAAGTTCTGTTCTAAGACTAGGTCTCAGTTTTCTGACTCAGTCCAACTTCTACCATTTGCAGAATTAATTACAGTAATTCCTAGGAAAAATATTATCTGTTGTGCTGCACCTTACACTTGTTTCCTGCAAATACTTCCATATATATATTGGATAGTGTAATGTCTAGATTGTTTTAGAGATTTTTTTTTTTCAAAGAAGTTCTTAGGAGAAAATAGTGTATCTTTTTAGACTTAGTAGATAGGTCTGCTTGAAGATGAGCATTCCTTTGGAGTCACTGGCTTTTCACTACTACAATGCTAATTAAGTTTGCTGGAGGAGAAGAGGTAGCTCTTGATCTTCTATTAATTTTGTGTGGTTACTGCTGTACTTTCTTTTTCTTCTCTACTCCACAGACCCAAAAGATTTGGTTTTAAATTAACTTTTGTTAATTGCCTTGTTTGTATAACCATAAGTGGGATGTCTGACCCTATTCTGTTGATTTGGACAGAATCTGGGTGACATCCTTAGAGCTGTGGTGTGGGCAAGCACATTTCTTTCTCTCTCAGGATTTTTCATAGAGGTACACAGAGAGAAAGAAAGAAACAGAAAACAATTTCTATTTCTGCTCCTTGTTTTTCTCATGTGGAATATGCTTGGAGAATTGTTTACCTGGGGTGATTGCTTGATTGGGTTCTGGTGAGAGTTGTTTGAGACTGGTGGCCAGTCAGATCCACCTGTATCTGAACTCTCGAGAACAGGGTCACAAGTTGTTGGTAGTTAGATATGGTAGTTCGAGAAAGTAGCATGTAGATTTAGTATCCTCCTTTATATAGCATATTGATGTATTATAGTATAGTTATAATAAAGAAATCATTCAGCCTTTTGAACTGCAGTTAGACATCATCATTCTTCCCACTGGGTTCACCTGCATTTTACAACAAGTGGTGACCCTGTGATGTGGGTGAAGAACCAGGACCTGGATCAGCCTGATTGGTCCACAGCCGTGATTTAACACGAGAAAGGAGGTGAACCCTCTTGAAAAGGCTTGTCTGGAGTCCCTGTGAGGGATCGGGAAGATAAGACACCGTTGGGATCCTCTCTAGGACCAGGTGCAGTCCCGAGCAGTTTGCCGTAACCAGACGCCTCTGCCTTCCTTTGAAAAGGTACTATAATAGTAGTACCCTGACCTGGGTTAGACTTCAACTTTGGGAAGAGATGTCTGCAGACTTGGACACTGGTTTTTATTGTGTGGATGGCTCTATGTTTGCCGTCTGGAGGGCTCTGGCTCGGAGCCATGAAGTTTCTATATCTGACGATGATTTATTGGAGTTTCTTGAATTTGCAGATGGAGACCAGTTTGTTCAGGGACAGTCTTCGCTGCCGGTGCCCCCCCGCGCGGGGTGGGGGGGGTGGGCAAAGCCTTTGTCCGTGGCTCAGAAGTTTTCTTCTGCTTCTGTGCAGAAGGAGTTCTCTCCACCACCTCCTCCTCCTCCTCCTCCTCCTGCAGCGTGTGAGCCCCCCCCTCCTCGTCCCTTCAGAGGGTGCGGGGCCGCTCCCGGCCCCGGCGGAGGTGGAGACACCGCTCCCCGCACCACTCCGCCCGCTGGTCCCGCCCGCCGCTCCGCCTCGGCTCCCGCGCCGGCCCCGCTCGCCGGGCCAGCCCCTGCCTCGGAGTCGGTGGCCACGCCTCCGGCAGCGAAAGAAGTGTCTCCGGTCCCTCGTTCCCGATGTGAGCTGTGATGATGGAGAAGACCCCCAGCCTGCCTCGCCGCTTCTAGCCGCCCTGGCCATGCCAGCGCCGGCCCCCGAGCCAGCCCCGCTACTCCCGGTTGCTTAGTCGCTTCCCACGGCTTTCGCCAGGTCGCTAGACAACAGCAGCGAGCACCAGCAGCCCTGCCGCCTCCAGTCGGCTCAGAGCCCCTTGCTCCTCCCGCTCGTGTTTGGGGGGCGGGGGGGACGAGTTTGGGAATGCTGTGAGGATGCAGACCCCGCCCCGCTGGCCGGGCTTGGGCCACCTGCCAGGGCCTCAGCCCCCGCCCCGCCGGCCGGGCTTGAGTTCCTTGGCCCGGCCCCCAGGGCCTGGGTCCCCACCCGGCCTGTCGCTCGGTCTGGGCCGCTTGGTCCAGCCCCCCGGCCCTGGGCCCCTGTGGCCCCCACCGCCGTGTTTGGGGACTCTGTTCCGCCCACCCGATCCGGGCCCACCGTCCCGCCCAGCGCCACAGGGTCCTAAAGCCTGCCGGTGCTAGGCATTCTGATTAAAAAAAATAATAATAATTGAAATTAGATTTAAGATTAATTGATAGAGATGGTTGAAAAGACAGAAACCAAAAATGTGGTTGATTTAAGAGTTTTGGCCATGGCATTTCAGAGATTTTTTCAGTTTTCTTTTGAATTTGGTAATGGTTTTGCACAATAAAGGTATGTTTGCATGGTTGACGATCAACCCAGAGTTGTTTGCATCAAAGCTGTCGTAGACTCTGCGATGACTTTTGGTGTTTTGGTGTTTGATAATTATATGATATCACATTTGGTGGTTTGTTTTTTTATGGGTTTTTAATTGTTGTTTGGACTTTCTTCAGTTCTCTGTTTCAGCATTGAGAAGGGCTTTTAAGGATGTCAAGATCAACATTTCCAGTCAATGGACACCTTCTCCTGAGACTCAGCTATTTGGATTTGAAATTTGAGCATTCTTTTCATTGTTGTTTGGGTTTTATATTGTAAGCTTTGTTTTAGACATTTGATAGATGTGCTACACGTAAAAGATCACTTTGAACATTCCACATCAGTATCTGATTTGGTTTCTAATTGATAACTAGCAAACTGATAAGGGAACCTCTTGAGATGTGTTTACTCTTTTCTGCAAGGGCCCTGCAGAAGAATTGCAAATGCAGGTTTTTTGGGTTTTTTGTTTTTGTTTTTGTTTTTTTTTTTTTTTTTTTTTTTTTTTTTTATTTATACTAAAACAGTGATATGTGGCAAGCACATTTCTTTCTCAGGATTTTTCATAGAGGAACACAGAAAGAAAGAAGAAACAATTTCTATTTCTGCTCCTTGTTTTTCTCATGTGGAATGTGCTTGGAGAATTGTTTACCTGGGGTGATTGCTTGATTGGGTTCTGGTGAGAGTTGTTTGAGACTGGTGGCCAGTCAGATCCACCTGTATCTGAACTCTCGAGAACAGGGTCACAAGTTGTTGGTAGTTAGATATGGTAGTTAGAGAAAGTAGCATGTAGATTTAGTATCCTCCTTTATATAGCATATTAATGTATTATAGTATAGTTATAATAAAGAAATCATTCAGCCTTCTGAACTGCAGTTAGACATCATCATTCTTCCCACTGGGTTCACCTGCATTTTACAACAGTGGTGAATAACTTGTGTCATAGAGGTGGCAGTGGTTAACATAGAGTGTCTTGGCTAGGAAGGAACCTTAAAGATCACCTGGTTCTATGCCATAGGTAGGGACACCTTTCACTAAACCATGTTGTCAGAGCTCCATTCAGCCTGGGCTTTACACTTTGTCTCATTAAATCTCCTGAGATTCTCATGTGACACTTCTGAGCTTGTCCAGGTCCCTCTGGATGACACTTCATAAAAGAATACTCTTGTTGAGCTCTTGTCTGGAGAAAAACAGCTACTGTGGAGGTGCAGCCTTCACCATTCATAAGATTTCAGCACAATTTTATAGGCAGAGATTTGACAAACCCCTGCTTGAAAACATTGGTCATATATGAGACGTTTTCTGGTGTATTGTCTGTTATATCTTGACTCTGTTGTTCCATGGTAACTCTTCTGTGTTGATACTGTGGGTCTTCAAAGGCAAGAAAAATCTGTCAATAACTGCTTAACAATTGTATGGATTAGGTAAAACAGAATATGCAATTGTAATAGGGAAGGACATGGGAATTCATGGGTTTGGTTAGGGAATGCTATAAACTCCCAAATCCCCTGAGTTTTTACAATAGGGAATGATATAAACCCCAAAATACCCTTGGTCTTCACAAACAAAACAACATTACTTGTGCTAAAGTGAGTGCTTGGAATTGCTCCTATAACCGTCTGGATGTTTATGGACATGTTAAATAGGCTTTTGTGTGAGAAGCCGTTGGCAACCATAATTAAAACTTCCCCAAACATATATTATTTATGGCATGCCTAGCCTCTGTAGTAAGTAAGAATTTAAAGGCTTAAGGAGCTTCAGATGAATTGCAGCAATGTGTTAATAACCTTCTGTATCTTATTGAGTACTTCAGCTGTCTTTAATGACTTTTACTCTTGAAGTGTTCTGAAAGTTTTTTTACCAGTCTATTTATGGTTATTAGTAGAGTTATTTCACAATCAAAACGTTTCCAAGTACTTTAGCTCAAGATATCTTACCGTTGTATCATTTTATAAAGTTCCTAAATGCATTGTCTCACACCAATGTTGACTGCTACAACTAAAGCCAAAAATGTATCTAATTTGTGTCTTAGACAAACAAAAGGGGCTGTTACATAGTGCTGTGAGGAAAAATCACCAAAAGGAAGACACTGCAAAGAACTCCCCATAATTTCTTTTAATCTTCTGGTCAGCCAGTAGTGGGGGATGAATGAAGGTTGTGGTCGCAGGGAGGAGGCTGGTGATGGGCACACTTGAATATCAGACCCTAGACTGAAGTTGTGCTTTTCCTGCTGACTCAGAAAAGTATGCTGTTCCAGGGCTCTCTCAGCACTGGCTGGGTCTCATCCATCTACTCCTAGGTAATGCTAGAGTTTCCAAAATACTTTACAGGGGAGCAAATCATGTGACTGATGCCTCTGTTCTCTCAGAAAATGCCAAGATAAAGTAGGAAGTGTTCAGTTCTCCTGAACATATGCAGTTGATCTTCTCAGAGGACGTTGCCAGAGTGCTGGGAATTGTATGTAACTGAAATTCTTGATTTCACTATGTCACTTAATCCATATTACATAACTCTTCTTTTTTTTTTTTTTCTTCAATGCTTTCATTGAGAGCTTTGTTATTCTTGGAACCTTCAGCTGCCCATGGTAACTCCACTGAAGAAGAATCAATCTTGGGAGTTTTATAACTAGGCATAACTCTTTGCAAACCTTTTTTTATTTTACAGCTCTGTGTGTTGATTATTTCTGCTTAACATTTGAAGATAAACTAATGCTGTGGCACATCAGGTTTAGCATAATAAATAGGAAGATTGCCAAACCTTTCTTCAGGTTAAGGAAGAACCAGCCTGTGTGCAAATCCTGAAATTTGTGCAACATTCGGAAAAAGAGATAATAACTTGCAAATGCAGAATAGGCACCTTTATTATTATCTTCTGGCAAATTCAATAATGTAAAATTTTTATTCACCAGAGACAGGATGTCTTGGATCACCTAATTCTACATTTGAACCTGACAGTCCTTTACAAGCAAGGACAGCTCAGCAGTGAATATTAAATTGTAAAAATAAGGAAGTGTTCTTTCAAAGGGTAAAATACATTGGTAATGTCATGTGTTATAACTTATAAACTGTGCCTCTGTAAATACTTGAAAGGCTGTCAGGATGTTTAAATAAAAACTTAATGTTTCCAACAAATAAATCTTTATAATGTGTTGACCCTCTATTTTTCTTGAGCCTGTTCAGCTATAGAGAAATCACTGTGACCAGGAATGCTCCATCAGGCTGCTGTTTTTTGTGACAACAGGAGTTTGTCAAACTTCTCTTACATCTATAGCCTGAACTTGGAAATACAGAGTGATGCATAGGAAGGGAGACTGAAAGCTCTGGAATGCTGTGAGTCCTTTTTGCAATTGTCTGGATGAATATCTGCCTTTTTAGTGTTTTCTAATACCACCGTTTCCAAAGAAAAGTAATGCACAGAAAAGTACAGTTGACAAATCTCCTTTACTTTGCTCCGCTTTGAAACACTTCAGAGGCATTTCAGGATTTACTAACTGCAAGCCAACCAGGCAGGTTAATCTTGCAATTTGCAGCCACAGCAATTAGACAATGATAGTGAGATTATGAATCCCAGGATCAATAACAAATGAACCCCAGCTAACTGCTGACTTTACTTGATATGATAAACCCAGACCTCATGGTTGGTAAATGGTTTCTGGACACTGTATCTAGACTACAGTTTGGGTCTTTGCTCTATGTCTGAATAAATGAATTCTCTGCAGTCTTGTGGTGAAGGGTTCCATCATTTATCTGTACCTTTTGTGGAGGGGAAAAGCACCTCCTTTGCCTTCAACCTGCATCCCATTAGTTCATTTGATGCCTCTTCTGTACCTGTGTGTCACCTTTTGTGATACTGTGACCTTGTGTCATGCTGACCAACAATTTACTATTTCTCTCTGCTCACTTTTCAGCTTGCTTATATTGACCTCATGGCCTAATGTGGCACAGAAGAGTCAAAGCTCTTTGGGTCAAAAATCTTTTGTTTTTGCACTTGAGCAGCACTTAAACAACCAGTGCAGTATTCTGGTCTGGCTGTCTGCAACGTACTATAAATAACTTGTTGGCAAAATTATCTCATGAAATCACATTTCACGTAAGGAATTTATAGTTTTTACCTGGGAATTTTTAATTCACTAATCTTATTTTTCTATTTTTTTGTTTTGCATAGTAAAGTAATCAAATCTTGGCTTACAAAACCAAACAATGCCAATCCAGATAAAGCAGTAAGAAGGTCTAGAGTTTTTCACTCTCTATGCTTTGTGCTTGCTCAGCTGTGGTGGAGGGGTATACAAAAGTTTCTTTAGTAAATTCCCACTATGAAAGTGGCTTGTATGGGCCACATTGGCCTTTTCTATTGCTTTTTCTTTTCACCTGTTTAGTCATCACCTGTTAGGACACACTGACTGGCAAAAGAAAGAGGTGAGAAACTGAATTTTAAAGGAATGGTTTCTAGGTAAAAGTTTTTTGTGCATACAAGGCATTGGTGAGGGTGAAAAAATGTGTCACCCAAAGCCTTTATTGCAAACACAAGTTGGGAAGACTCAGCAGAATTGAGGTATTGACATGTGGTTTGCATGTTGTGTTCTTCTCTAGGCATCTGCAGCTGAATAGGAAACCTGAAGATGTCTGGGTGGACAGATGGAGGCAGAAGAGGTTGGGTCTTCTTTGCCTGGCTGCTGTGGAAAGCTGATTTATCTGGACACCACAGGAGGGGAAAGTGGTAAACATAGTTTAGAATTGTAAAATGTGGATATTTTTCATGGTTTTGGCAGTACAGTGGACAAGGTGCTTTAAACAGCATCCTTCAGTCCCTAAAGACTCTGCAGCCTAGTGTACCAAAATTATTAAGACCGCATCACAAAAAAATAAAAATATGTTCTTGAATGCAGAGTGTGACATGAAACCCAACAAGACCCAAAGTCTGAGAGGTCTCTGTTGCTGCCCAGGGCCAGTTAATTGAGTTGCACAGTGGCTCAGAAATACGGGATCAGAATGTGCGGAGGTGTTTGTTACAATAATGAATTCTGTGTACAGCAGCCACATGACAAGGATGAGTGATGGCTCCTTATGTTACCTTACCTCTGACTTTTCCTTGCCTTACAGTGTTTGGCTTTGCAGCCTTGATTGCACTATTTAAACAAGGGACATCTTTGTAATATTTTTTTCAGGAGGTTCAATGGATGATGATGAATAGGGCCTTTTTTTTGCTGGATTTTGCACACAGTTAAATAAATAAATTCCAAGGAAGCTTCCCTAAATTATTTTTTAACTCTGTTTGGCTTTGGTAAATGACTTCTTGTACGCTTGAAAAATGAAAAGTCTTCTTTCCTGGAGTGATTTGATTGGCAATTTAGAGATGATTTCTTAAACTGGAAGAGTGTATTTCATAAGTTTAAATATAAAATTGCAGAACAGCTCAAGGCCGTAATTACCCTGCTTTCTTCTAGAAACACTGTTGTGCTGGATATGTATACACCAAACATGTTCTTGTGACACTGATACTGAAAAAGAGACACACCGGTAATTTCCTAGAGCTAAAAGTGGTGAGTCCACTCCATTCTTATATCTGTTCTCAGCTGCAAAGTCCCAATGTTTTCTTGTCAATAAACAAACTTTAAACCACAATCTTGACATACTTTTAGGCAATTGGTCTCTGTTGTATCTTCTAGGTTATCTGGTGGTAATGCTTTTTAGTTTCTTAGCTCGCAAACTAATTTTTTTAATATGTGTGGAATTTACTTAGTAACAGGGACAAGTTGGTGGGATGAAAAGGTGGATAAAAATTTACTATTAAGAATTATGAAGAGACTGAGTTTCCTCCTTTACAGAGCAAACTCGAAAATAAGCTGGGAGGAGGAGGGCACAAACAGATTAGAGATGTTTTGGCAGCAAGAACAGGAGCTGGACCTTGGGTATATTAAATAGAATGACAGAGGCTGCAAATCACTTTAGGCAAAATATTAATACAGCCCAGAATGTCTAATACTTTATGCTAGAACTAATTATTAACATATTGACTCTCTCTTATTTGACTTGATAGAGTCATTCACAAGCTGAGGGTCTGTCAAGTGGGTTACCCCTTCTGTCCCTCTGCTGATCTGTGATCACTTATTGCTTGGGAACGTAACAGGATTAAAATTCTATTTCAGCAATAGCCTAAATATTGCTGTTGGTAGAACACTGCATCTGTCCCTGTTAACTTAGCCAGTTAGAAAAATCATTAATATTCTCTTTTCTTAAAATTTTTGGCATCCTTTATGTACCCAGCTCAAGAGCTGGTCATTCCTTAACACTTCCCTATTATACAGAGACCTTCATCAAAGCTCTCTGTGATTTTATTGACAGTAATGAGACCAATGCATCACTGTTTATTGCTCTGGCAAAAGCCTCAAGTATTTGCTGCACTGACATCCCCTGTTGGACTCAAGTCCTAAAATCCACTACAGTCCTAAAGTGTGTCAAGAAAATTGCATGATCCCTCTTTGTATAGATAAATATTGAGTATTTAGTTCTATAATGGACATCGTCTTTTGGGTTCTAGGCAGTTATAATGATAAAAAGTCTGTATTTTAAATGAAAGCAGAGTACTGCTGAAAAACTATCACTTATTTCTAGCATGGCTGGTGTACTGAGTGTGGGGGAAATTAATTGTTGCTAGCACAACAGGCTGATTCTCTTGGTGTCTTTTGATAAATCTTACATTTAGCTGTGAATTAAATTAATATGTTCTCCTTGTACTGTGCATCTGGAATTTGATAAGAGAATATAAGAAGCCCTTTCAGGTTTTGCATCACGCTCCAGCATCTCTTTGGAGCTCTACAGTGCTCAGAAAAACGAGCAGTAAATGCAGCATTTCCTATCACATGTCACAGACCTTTTCTTCCAAGGCACCTGGGCTGGGGACACGTTGCATCCAGGCCTGTGATGAATCAGCAGCCCAGCTGTGATAATGGTTTTAGGGAATGAAAAAAAGCCTGTTTGTTGCGGTTACATTGAGCAGCGTCGGCTGTAATGCAAGAATGCTCATCCCAAAATAATCTGGTTTGCTTGATGTGGCTTTGGAAGCTGGTAAGGTAAGTGTGCTTAATTCCTGCAGAGGCAGGGAAAAGTTTGCTGAGAGTGCGTTTAGTAGCTGGCTTTGCTGCTCTGATAGCAGCAACCATTCTGGAGTGATGTAAAAGCCGTGGCAAAATGTGCCTGGGGCAGTTTTCCTGGCTTTCTACAGCTCCAGTCCCTAAGTGCATCTATTACCTTAAACCAGGGGGAAACTCTTCTGTAATTCAGCAATTTCTCAGAAATTTGACCCCAGGGTCAAAGCAATATTTATATGTCACCAATTGGTGTTTTTCCCTTAGCAAGTTATGTACCTTTGTCTTTGCCAAATTATCCAGTGCTAATATATGCTATTTATGGCTTTAGGGATTTGAATGCTGAAGGATATCCTGGAAAAGATGAAATTTTTTTGTGTGTATCCCATGTCCTGACTGAAATTTAGAGCTGGTATGTGCTTAATTCTCTTTAGGTTACAGAAGTCAGTATTTCAAAAGAAAATTCATGTTGGGATTCTCATGGGAGTTGGGTTTTTTTGGGTCTTTTGATGGGTTCCACTCCATCCCAACCAGGCTCCCAATTCTAATTCCTAATCTATCAAACTGGGAGTTTTTTCCTCTGTATCCAGTAAGGGAATTGCAGTTTCTTGTGCTGTTCAGGGATATTTGCTGTAGACAACTTGATGATTAATGGAATTGTTTATATCTGAAGGTTGCTCAAAGCTAATACAGTAGTGCCTATGAGAATATGATAAGAATACATTTCTCACATAAGGCTTGTATAGATGAGTTGTAATTCACCACTGAGATCCTTTTTCCATGTTACTGCAACCAGACTGAAATGGAAGAATGCAGTGTGGAATCTACCAGGCTATCTAAAATCTTTTAAAAGCCTCCTCATTCCCACTGCTGAGGTTTCTCTCTGTTGAATTGGTTTTCCTTATAGAAATGGTGAGTGCTACTAATATTTCTGAAAAGCAAAATACAAAGTATTTTGTGCAACGTGGGTAGCTTAGATCAGTCCTGGAGAGAAACTCACAGCATCTGAGACAACATATTCAACATAAAGTGTGTGAGAGGATCCTTATCGAGCTGAATATAAAGAGAGAGTTGAGAGGTGTTACAGATGGTGGGAAATAAAACCCTGAGGGCTCAGCTGGCATGGCACTCAGGAAGAAGGTAATGCCATCTTCTTGCCTCTAACACTGGATTTCTCATTGTGTATGGGGTAATTTCAGTAAGTGGTGACAAAGAGCTGTAAGACCTCAGCCCTTCAAGGGTCAGGCTGTTTTGTAAGGACTTCAAAAGAAATTGGAAAATGAGGTATGAACAGAAAACGTTTTGTGTTATGGGACTTCATTTTGGTTCAGAAGCCACAAATCTTATTGCAATTAGTATTGAAGTCCCAGTGGATCTGATAAATAATTGATTTAAAGGGGCTGTTGGTGGAGCAGAGGGGAATGGAACAGCAGTAAGGTCAGCAGCAGGTTTGCACAAATAC
This sequence comes from Vidua macroura, assembly GCF_024509145.1. Lineage (NCBI taxonomy): Eukaryota > Metazoa > Chordata > Aves > Passeriformes > Viduidae > Vidua > Vidua macroura. The sequence goes on from NC_071589.1 coordinate 8,271,281, forward strand.
ATGGGCAGTGATAACTTCAGTGCTGTATTGATCAGGACTGGTGAAAGCCGAAGATTTGTGGGGGTCAGGAACTGCATTATGAAGGGTATAAAAACCACTTTGGCTTTAGCCCCATGAGATATGGAAAGAAAATAAGCATTTAGGTTTGATGAATGACCAACACTTGGGGAAATGTGGGCCTTGGCATTGTACCCAGAAGAGACCACTTTTTTTATGGTAAATATTGAAGGGAAAGAATGGAGGACCAAGAGGTTTGAAAGAATGGCTGAGGAGCCACATAAATGAGTGGGAAAGTGTTGAACCCTAAGTCCTTGTGGAATTTTGCTTTGTGATCCAGAAATATTTGTCTGCTCTTGGCCTATATCCAATATTGTAAGGACCTACAGGACAAGCTGGGTGTTCAATAGTCAGTGCCAAGAAATTGCACTGAAAGTATGTCCTTAGATGATGATGGCAGCTCATATATCAGTGCTATCCATGACATGGTTTTCTTCTCTTTATCGCAAAACTGTCTTAGGTTACAAATGCCAGATGTGGCTGGGGGTGTGTATTCTATTGCCATCTGTTAGACATGGGGCAGTTTCTACTGTTAATTGGGCCACCTGTTAAAACCAGGTGGGGCAGTTTTCTTTATCTCTTCCCCAGCCAATCCTCCCTCTGGGAAATATCTTCTGTTCATGGGCCATTGAGTGTCACTGCATGGCTGATAAAATTCCATCATCCTACTGGGAGATGCTCTGCCCAGGGGGAGGAGCCAAGCATTCCTGCCTGGATAGAATCTGACTTTTGGAACACCACAACAGCCTTTTCCCATTAGATTCCCAGAGGAGCAGCTTTCTTCTCCACTGCATTCCCAGAGGAAGCCCAGGCCCATCCACACTACCACTGTCAGGAGCTTCAGAGGAAAACTCCAGCCTTGTCCAGGATCCCTGCTCCACCAGAACCACAGCTGGCACTGCAGGAGGGCTGCAGCCACCATGGAATGGGACTGCTGCCACCACCCTGACCCACAGGCTGCCAGGGCCTGTTCTGACTCTGGCAGTGTTGTTTTGTACTACTGCATTTTTATTTTTCCTGATAAAACAGTTATTTCTACTCCCATATTTTTGCTTGAGAGCCCCCGTATTAGCCAAAATTATAATAATTCGGAGGGAGGGGACTTACATTTTCCATTTCAAGAGGGACTCCTGCCTTCCTCAGCAGACACCTACTTTGTCTTTTCAAACTAAGACAAAAGGCAAGCAAGTGGGCCTAGTATCTGGAAACCAAAATCTTGAGGGGTTATTCCATTAGCAGCCCAAGTATCAGCATTAAAAACTTCTTAGTGTTGCCTGGCCTCTCAGTTCTGCTCATGGAGAGACACTGCCTAGCTGCATTGTGCTTTCATGGCATGAGAACAGAGGAATAAACTCCACTGTGCAACATTTGTTTGATTTAGGCATATAATAAGTAGTTACAGCTATTTGTTCTTTAAGGGAACCTGAAAGATCCTGCAGCAGGTCGTCTTGGGTGGCCAGGAGTCTTGCTTGGATGATCCCCCAGACACCTGGAACACCCCTGGGGCTTGTCAGGCAGATGGAGGAATCACACAGTGCAATTTCTTTCATGGCATCTTCATAGTTAGATTGGATTTCCCTGCTCCCACAAGCTAAAATAAGGGACTATGAATAAAACTCAGAGTAGGACAGAATTTATCAAAGCTTGCAGTTATGAAAGGTTCATTTTAAGTCTAATTTGAGGCAACTGCTCAAAGACTCTGCGGTGCTGGTTAAAAATTCAAAGCAGAAGAGAGTTTCATAATCACTTTTTTTTTTTTTTTGACAAAAATTATACTATTTTTCATCTAGTTCTGAAAGCTCTGGAAAAAACTGAAACACTGTAGTTGAAGAGAGCAAAAACTGAATTGGAGAGATTAAAATATAATACTAATATAAACTAGCACAAGTTGAGTGTAGCTGCACAAAGATACTCTAGCAGTAATGGTATACTGGCAGTCTAGGACTGTACAGAGTATCACACAGAATCACAAGGTTGGAAGAGAGCTTCAAGATCATCAAGTCCCACCTGTTCTCTGACACCTCAACTAAACCATGGCACCCAGTGCCACATCCAGTCTTCTTTTAAACACATCCAGGGATGGTGACTCCACCACCTCCCCAGGCAGGCCATTCCAGTACTTTATCACCCTTTGCATGAAAATTTTTTTCCTAATGTCTAACCTATATTTCCCTTGGTGCAGCTTGAGACTGTCCTCTGGTTCTGTCAGTGCTGCCTGGTGAAAGAGACCAACCCCCACCTGACTACAGCCACCCTTCAGGAAGTTGTAGGGAGTGATAAAGTCACCTCTGAGTCTCCTTTTCTCCAGGCTAAACAAGCCCAGCTCCCTCAGCTGTTCCTCACAGGATTTGTGTTCCAAGCCCCTCTCCAGCCTTGCTGCCCTCCTCTGGACATGCTCAAGCATCTCAACGTCCTTCCCAAACTGAGGGGCCAGACCTGGACACAGCACTCAAGGTGTGGCCTCACCAGTGGTGAGTACAGGGGAAGAATGACCTCCCTGCTCCTGCTGGCCACTGTTCCTGATCCAGGCCAGGATGCCATTGGCCTTCTTGGCCACCAGGGCACACTGCTGGCTCATGTTCAGCTGGCTGTCAGCACCCCCAGGTCCCTTTCTGCCCGGGCATTGTCCAGCCACACCATCCCAGGCCTATAACGCTGCAGGGGGTTATTGTGGCCAAAGTGCAGGATTGGGCACTTGGACTTATTAAACTTCATCTTATTGGACTCTGCCGATCCATCCAAACATTCCAGGTCTCTCTGCAGAGCCCTCCTATCTTCCAACAGATCGACACAGGCTCCCAGCCTAGTGTCATCTGCAGATTTACTAATGAAAGGCTCAATCTCCTCATCCATGTCATCAATAAAAATATTGAACAGAACTGGCCCCAGCACAAACCCCTGAGGGACACCACTGGTGACTGTCCCCAGCTGGATGCAGCACTGTTCACCACCACTCTCTGGGCCCGGCCATCCAGCCAGTTCCTAACCCAGGAAAGAGTGCTCCTGTCCAAGCCATGGGCTGCAGCTTTTCCAGGAGTATGCTGTGGGAGACAGTATCAAAGGCCTTGCTGAATCTAAATAGACAACATCCACAGTCTTTCCTGCATCCACCAGACGGGTCACCTGGTCATAGAAGGAGACCAGGCTGGTCAAACACAACTTACCCTTCTTAAACCCCTGCTGACTAGGTCTGATACCCTGGCCATCCTGTAGATGCTGCATGATGGCACTCAGTGTAAATTGCTCCATTATCTTACTAGGTACTGAGGTCAGGCTGACCGGTCTATAATTACCAGGATCCTCCTTCCCACCATTGTTGTGAATGGGTGTCACACTGGACAGCTTCCAGTCATCTGGAACCTCACCAGTGAGCCAGGGCTGTTGGTAAGTGATGGAGACCGTCTTCACAAGCTCATCTGCCAGCTCTCTCATTGCCCTAGGGTGGATCCCATCTGGTCTCATAGATTTATGAACATCCAAGCATCTCAGCAGTTCTCTGACTGCCTCCTCTTGGATAATGGGGGAACCATTCTGTTCCCTGTCAACCAACCCAGGACAGTTGTCCTGGGGACAATCTGTCTTCCCACTAAAGACTGAGGCAAAGAAGGTGTTAAGCACTTCTGCCTTCTCCTTATCTGCAGTTACTAAGTTCCCTCCCTCATCCAGTAAAGAGCAAATGTTAGTCTTACCCTTTCTTTTACCATTAATATATTTGTAAAAGCATTTTTTATGATCCTTTACAGAAGTCGCCATTTTAAGTTCAAACTGAGCGTTGGCCTCCCTAATTTTTTCCTACATGCTCCAGCAGCCCCCTTAAATATTTCCTGAGAGACCTGACCCTCCTAAAGATGATACATCCTCCTTTTATTCTTAAGTTCCTTCAAAACATCCTTGCCTATCCAAGCTGGGTGTTTACCTCGTCAACTCATCTTTTGGCACACACGGACAGTCTGTTCCTGTGCCCTCAAGATCTCTGTTTTGAAGCTCACCCACCTTTCCTGAACTCCTTTGTTTTTAAGGGCAGCTTCCCAAGGAACTCTCTGAATAAGTCTCCTAAGTAGGCCAAAGTCTGCCCTCCAGAAGTCCAGTGTAAGAGTCTTATTGGTGTTCCTCCTCATTTCACCAAATATCGAGAACTCTATAATTTCATGATCACTCTGCCCAGGCAGCCTCCAACCACTACATCTCCCACCAGCCCATCTCTATTTGAAAACAGCAGGTCTAACATATTCCCTCCCCTGGTGGGCTCACCCACTAGCTGCAACAAAAAGCTGTCCTCCATACACTCTAAAAATTTCCTGGACCGCCTCTTTTCTGCTGTATTAAGTTACCAGCAGATGTCTGGTAGGTTAAAGTCACCTACAAGAACAAGGGGGGATGATCCTGAAACAGTGTCTAGCTCTTGTAGAATAAGTTGTCCACCTCTTCTTCCTGGTTGGGTGGACGATAACAGACTCCCAGTAGGATTTCAGCCTTGTTGGCCTTCCCCTTAATTCTTACCCATAGGCATCCAGCTCCATCTTCATAAGTTGCAATACCTATGGCATCAAAAGCCTCCGTAATATAAAGGGCCACCCCTCCACCTCTTCTCCCTTTCCTATCTCTTCTGAAGAGCGTGTAGCCATCCAGTGCAGTGCTCCAACTATATGAGTCATCCGATGATGTTTCTATGATGGCAACTACATCATAGTTCTGCTGATGCACCATGGCCTCCAGCTTTTCCTGTTTGTTACCCATGCTGTGTGCATTGGTGTACATGCACCTCAGCTGGGCTACTGATTTCTCCCCTAACATAGTCTTACCATCCTTGGGCCTGCTTCCAGACAGCCCAGATGCATCCCCTTCCCCCTTCAGACCTAGTTTAAAGCCCTCTCAACAAGGTCTGCCAGTTCATGAGCTAAAAACCTTCTGCCCTTAACAGAGAGATGTATCCCATCTGGTTCTAGTAGAGCAGGTGCCGTAAAAGTTGCCCCATGATCAAAGAATCCGAAATTTTGCCGATGACACCAACCCTTGAGCTACTTGTTAATGATGTGAGTTCTCCTATTTCTTTTATCATTTTTCTCTGCCACCAAAGGGCTGAGCACAATACTACCTGTGCCCCTGTCCTATCGACCCAGTGCCCTAAAGTCCCTTTTAATCGCCTTGACACCCCTCTTTTCAATCTCATCACTGCCAACCTGGAGTATCAGCAATGGGTAATAATCAGAGGGCTGAATCAGCCCAGGAAGTCTCTCAGTGATTTTTCGTACCCGAGTAAATACTTATTCGCTGCAGCAATAAGTAAATACTTATTCACTGCAGTAATAAGTAAATACTTACTCACTGCAGTAGCACTGGGGTCTGTGCATTAGTTTCCTCCTCCTTGTTGACCTAGACAAGATAATTGGAGACAACTGGAGCTAAAAAGCAGGGACCCTGTTGGTGTTTAGAGACCTTGTTGCAGTTTGAGTTTCCTCTGTCCCTACTTTATACTGTCCTATCCATAATCTCCCTTTCCATTCCTGCTTTGTGTTTTACGATCAATCCCCAGGACAAAAAATTACTCCCTTTTCTATCTTCCCCTTTAGCTGCTCCCTTTAACTCTTCACAGTTCTTGAGAGCAAAAACTGTACCAGGTACTGTATGCCATGTGAGGTATTTGTGTATTTTGACACCTCAAGCCCAGGTTGTGTCCCTGCACTGTGGTTTATAAATCCCCTGGGGTCAGGACGTCTCCCTGCTGTGTGTATGCAGCTCCTGACACAATTTCCCATCAACCTGGCTTGGTCTGTAGGTACCACCTAAGAAATACAAGTAATAAAAGTAATGGCAAAGGAATCTTCTCATCAGTCTTGAAGTTATCCAGAGTATCACCTTCAATAAAGTGGCATGAATTTTCTAGTTTATGAAATTTATCTGAGCAGCAAGGGATAGATAATCCAAAAGAAAAAAGTATGTGCACTAACATCAGAACATTTTTGATCTTGAAACTGGGACTGTGCAATTAATCTGGTTTCCCAGAAGCTAGCAGAAACTTCCAAATATGAAATTATTCCTCTTCTGCAGAAATGAAAGGATTCAAAAGATCAGCCTCAGCAATTTCTGCTGGGACTGTGCCCAGGGTATGTCATTTATTTTCTAATTTTTTTTTCAATTAGATTATTTTTTCTCTTTCAAAAGAGAGGATGTCCGAATATTTAATCTAATCTAGTTAATTTATTGTCTTTATCCTGCTGAGTCTCTCACTGCAAATCCAATAGCGCTCTTATAGCACAGACCTTGGGAGACCTCCAGGGAACTTTTGCACTACTTTTCCAGTAGCAAAGCTTACTGGTGTCAATATCTTTATTTTGGTTGCAATGTACAGAATATTTCCATTACTCTGTCACTAGGTGGGAAAGATCTGGGTGGAAGACAGGGTAAGAAATGCAGCTACAATTTTCAAAACTGAGGAGCATTTAGGAAATAATTATTTGAAGGTGATCTTCATCTTTGTATAGCCATTTTGTTCCATAGCAGGGTGTTTGGTGTACTTTTTCTTGTGGGAATGCCATGTTTCCAGATTTGCTGTAGGGATCTCTGCCGCTTGTTCAGGGAATGGAATGTTTTGTACACTGTGTAGTACTGGTATAACTGTTTATACAACAAAATATACCAACGAAACATTCTAACAAAAGATACATCATAACTCACTATCTGCTTTTGGATGTTTACTGAAGATCACTGAAACTACAGAATGCTGTGCTCCTTTTTTACTGTATGTTGTAGCAAACAAGTGAACTGAAGATAAATCCAGACCATGTGGAAAAAGAGCTGAAAGATTCCTATTAGCTCCTGTGAGAAGTAGATTGGTTTTTTTGTGAGAGGCTGAAACAGCTCTTGAAAACAAGATTGACCTCAAGATCAGAGTATAACTTAAATCTTCTGTGCAACTTTATCACCATCTGCTTTGAGTTCTGTTCCTGCTGCAGAAGGTCACGCACAGAAACTAGCAGTAGACTTGAGAAGTGTCTCTCTGTCCTTAAAATTAAAGAGTGAGACATGGAAAAACAAAGGAGGCTGTATTGCCAACTGGTGCTGTTATAAGGGGTGAGTTATTCCTCAAGGTGTGCTCCTGGAGCTGCCAGGGAGATTGTTCTAAAGTCATTGTGCTTGGATATCTACATTCTTTTCCTCTTGGTTATTAGAAGCAAATGATTCCCTGTTCTGATGAGATGGACAGTGAAACATGCAATAAATGTTTATTGACATTAGTGAGAAATCCTCGTACCAGTTCTGGAATTATGAGTGCAATAAGCAGTAAGGTTGTTTACTGCTAACTTTCAAATAAAATGTGCAGTGCATGTAGATCACTGTGTTTAATAATAAACTATAAGCACTAACATGCATTTAGCCTGATGCTCTCAAACCACATACAAAAAAAGGATGAAGTGGAACTTTGCAATGTTTTGTAAATTAGGGAGAGTTTTGTGATGCTCAATTCCCTGATCAGGGACACACAGATTCCTCCTGATGGGGTTATTCACTGTGGGATGCAAATCATAGGTATGGGGGCATTACTTTGATTCCTCAGCTATCTGCTGACATGTTTGGGGTGCAGAAAAATCACAGCCATCTATCAAAGAAAATACAATTAGATATATCAGCAGTCTGAACACCATAGCATTTTTGTGTTTTTTCTTTCAGGAGGAGGTAACTGAAATTCTCATAATTGTTGTGTTTATGAAAAATGCTACTGTTGGCAACTGCTGATTATATATGGCAGTGCCCTGGCAGAGTAAATCTGAAACCCAGTGCCTGCTGGCAGAAATCTTTATTTTCCTGCCCCCTAGGGATCTGGAACTCACTTAGGCATTCCTGCCCAGGAGTTGCTTGGTTCTATAATATGAGGACTGATTACTGCTAATTTTACACAGGAAGGCTTCATGCAAGCTAGAGCATGTACAGAGATGATTAGGAAATAAGTATCAGGAAACATTTGCATTTTTGAGACAATAACCTTAATTTCTTCATTTTTGAAAGAATTTCTCTTGTGATATTCAGGTGTAAAATTAAGGACAGAAAGGCACACAAATTGTGCTTGTCTAAAACTGAGAAATTAATACTGAAATATGTGATTTAAAAAAAAATGTTCTTGTTGAGAACAGGTGCAAAATGTTTCTTTTGTGCCATTCTTCCCCTTTTGATTCTCTCTTCCTGTCATTTTTCTGCACAGGTTTCATATAAATAGAACATGAATGGAGTTGCCTGCTCTGATCCAGATGGAAGGATACAGGGCTGGTATAATTTTAGTGTGGAAGATGCATTAACTTTCATTTAAATTCTGTAAATATGCATCTTCTTCACTGAACAAGTGAAGACAAACTGGGAGGCATCAGTGATAATTGTACATGGAAGGCAGGAGCCCTTGGCATTGGTACCCACTCAAGCTTTTCAGTTTTGAACAGCTTAATGTGGCTGAATCACTGACCTGATCTTGCAAACAATTACCCATGAATTTAGTTTTATGCACTTGTGCAGAGCTGTTGCAGGCAACAGGTTAATTGAATTTTGGAGTAAGTGCACAATCGATAGATCAGATTGGAATGGAATTTTATGCTTGCAAACAATTTCCTTGATGCTGTGTATATTTGAATTCAGGTAATTTAGGCTCTGGTTTATGAAGCTGCTCCAATTATTGCAGAAGTTTTGTCCCCCTCCAGGTAATAGTGTCGTCAGAGAGCAGGTAGAAAAAGCAGCCTTAAGAATAAATTTACTCCAGGAAATGAAGCAAAATTGAGGCATTGAGGCTCTGAAATAATTTCTTTCCTCTGCTTCTGACAGAGTCCAAACTGAGGTAAATGGATGGGCTTGACAATTATATGCTCACGTTGCTTAGTGTTTGCTAACCGTGGAATACAGACAGGAACTTTACAGAGGGCAAAAAAAAATTATTTTGAAGGAGTCAAATGAGTGCAGTGCTGTGCCTAGGCTGGAGTTACTATGAAGTATAATATGACTCATGAGCTGTAAAGGCTCTTTCAACAGCATGTCCGTTTGTTGGAAGGGCTTGGAGAGAGCTATGCACAGGTGTGTGTTCCTTATTAGAGAAATAAAATGTTCTCCCTTATTCTTAGCTCGTTTATTTTTATTTTTTCAGAGTACTACTACTTCCTAAAGAGAAATAATTCTGGTCTCCATGTCAGCAGTAGTAACTGCTCTGTATTCCTCAGCTGGCTAGGCCAGCAATAATGAACACTGGGTGTTCATTTAGGGTTCCGCAGCCTAAAATATTAGAAAATCAAGAGATTCATGGAAGAGAAAGGGAGTGTATGTTGTTTCTTTTTAACCAGTTGTCTCACCTTTGCATAAATGTGCCTAAATTAGCTGTGATGAACTGGAGAACAGCTGCAGCTGAGAGGATCTTGATTTCTCTCCTTTAGTGACACCTAAGGAGGGAAAATTTGAGTACTTTGGACTTAATCACCTTTTAGATATTGATGTATTCTCTTTATAAGTAGCCACCAGTATCAACCAAATACCCTTGATGCCTTGAGAAGGCTGACCTAGAACAGGGACTAGACAGAGCTAAAAAAAGTAGGGGTTTATTAGGAGGCCTCAATAGATCCACCTTGGGCAGCACAAGAGCACAGCCAGGCCCCAGGTAAACCAAAGTGTTCACAAAAATGGACAACCGGTCTCGAGGTCTCACACTTTTATAAGTTTTGGTCCATTAGCATATTGGAGTTAATTGTCCAATTACAGCTCCAGCCCATGAAGTCCCATCCTTCTTGTTTTTCTCTCTTCAGTCCATGTTGTTTGTGCTCTTGGGCCTGAGATTTGGATCATTTGTCCTTGGTCCCCAGCTGGAGAAGGAATTGTTTTGTCTCCCTACTCTGTGAAGAGAGCTCACCATCCCCTAATATGAAGCCCAGACCCACACACTAAAGCAGCACAGAGTCTGAAAAATATAAAAGCTAAAACCTTAGGCATCACCCTCATAACCAATAATAATGCAGAGATTTTTACTTTGAGAAGACTTTTGTATTTAAAACACACTTTTACTGATCCCTGCACACTGGGAAGAAAACATGATTTTGCTCTACAAAAACACTACAAAAATCATTATGTTGCCTTTCATTAAAATATCTTTTTCCTAATAAATATTTAAGAATAGAAGTTTAGAATTAAGAAGTTGCTTGGCAGCTGACAACAATTAGAAAGCTTATCCTGTTTCTTCTCCAAATGCTGTATTTGGAGTAATCAGTATCTCCAGGCAGCTTAGAAAGAAAGACTCATTAAACAATTACAGTATGGCAGAGAACACTGGTATTGTATTTACTCAAATTTTTTTTTGTTTAATTAGAAATTGCTTTCTGAACATGTCTGGAAACTTTTTTACCCCTGGTCACTCTGTTATTAATAGTTTTTCTAAAAGTTACAGCACATGTTTAGCAAATATCTGAAAACAGGCATATTTTCTACGTCATAGTCACCCATTTATAATTTATAACACATGTTGCTAAAAGAATTATTAAACATTGATAGTTTCATGTTACTACTATATATTATAAACACAATAAAATTACTCAAATGTTCCCACAACCTTTTCATCAACACTCACTTCTTGTTAATATTTTTGGAAACTATAGTAGTGTAAAAAGGGCTGTAATGAGCATAAATTATTCATGTCCACCTTCTCATTTGTCATTTAGGCCACACATGAATTTGTTGCTGAATCTCTATGTTCAGCATACCCATCTGCAGGGTTGGAGAGAATCAGCTGTGCTTCAAGGAAATGCTGGGACTTTCAGACAAAACTTGCTGGTAACCAAGTTAGTCACTGAGCTGAGATGACTTGGACTTGGGCACAGCAAATGAGTTTGTGCTGCAAACAAGTCTCTAACTCCTCTTCCCCTGGTCCTCAAGGGCTTTCTGCTGGTTGGAAACCTTGCTCTGCAATCCAGCCCTTTTGCTGTGGGACACTGCTCTTTTTTTCCTTGCTTTGGTTGTGGTGCCATCACCTTCGTCTCCTCCCTGGCAGATTTGGGAGTAACTGGGGTGGAGGGAAGGAGGCTGGGAGGCTTTGAGCGTGAGCTGGGCTGGGCCGAAGGCTGTGGGACAGGAATCCTTGTTCTAGTGTGAGCAGACTGCTCTGTGCAGAGCCACAGGAGAAGACTGCTGCTCTCTCCTGACCACTACTTCCTTAAGCAGTTCTGGAGCATGAGGTAGAGTTTAGGGCTTCTCCTTTCCAAGGTACCTGTACAGTGACTCTTAATTGTTGGTGTGAATCAGAACCACCTGCACTTCTCCAGCCTGGCACATATAAGATTAATCTTCCTTACCTGGCAAATCCCTTCAAATATCTCCCTTGCATACTGCACTCTATATTAATTTGTGGCCTTTGACCATATCCATAAATCTTGATTTTTGACTAACAGCCTTTGAGCTCTGCTTTAATGTGCCTTTGCAAGTTCAAGTTGTTTTGCTGCACTTGTGATTTTATGCCTGCACAGGAGAGAGCTCTTCTGAGGCCTGGGGAAGTAATTGGAGAAGGCTGGAGGACAGGCCTTGGTTAAGTGGTAGCAGAACTCTTCCCTTGCATTCAGTTGTTCATTATTGCCACATCCCCTGCTGTGATCTCTTTGCAGTGTGAATGAGTATTTTGAAATAAGGTTCCTGGATCACAGGATGGTCTTCCTTCCTTTTGAATATTTAAACTGTGCCTCTGAATCCATACCAGCCATTTTGTGATAAGGTTTCAAAGTATTCTGCTGGAATTCCTTGAGATACATATTGCATATTATTATTATTATTTTAATTGTATTTCTATTTATGCCTTGACTAATTGTTTTAATATAACCAACAGTTGTGTGCAGTTTAATCTCTTCCTTTCCATGTGTTCCTAACCCAGCTAAGTTTCACTCTCTGAGAAAGACTGTTCAGCCCTTACAGTTATATTACAGCTGGATTTTAATGTAAATTCTATGCATTCTGAGATACTGCTGTGCAAATATAGAAGATACTCTATTTTTGGTGCTACAATAATAACCAGAACTAGTAAGTACCTCAAATGGTGTCTGAGATACAAAGAGAATAATTTGGTGCTGTGGATTCTCCCTAGCTAAGTATAATATTATTGCTCCATTGTTTGTGATCTGTAATTTGCCATTTTGAAAGATTTTTTTAATAAAGGGGGAAACTATTAAATCCTTTTAAAGACATGGTAAAAGCGGGCAAGATATGAGATTAATTTTGCAAATAGTGCTTCCTGTGTTTTGTTTTCCAGTACAGATCTACAAAGTCATTGATCCTTAGTGTCTGTGCTGTGCTGCAAATCAACCTCCATGGTTATCCAGTGTTATTCTGGAGAGTTCTAAGGACTGCAGCAGTGATATTTGTTTTATTGTGTGTACAGCTGATGCTACCAGACTTCATTATTTCATTGTTACTGTGTGTATCTTGATTAGAAATAAAAGTAATGCTGGCCTTAAGCACAGGAGTCAGTGCATGTGACTGGAGTTTGTACACATAAATTATACATAAATATGTCCAAGGATTAAGGAGATTGGATTTTTTAGAACTTTTGAAGAGAAGAATTATAAAGAGCTTTTAAAATTCAGTTCCTACCCAGTTCCTTTACAAAATCTCAAGGCCGAGGCAAGCAATGAAAAAATCCATAAAAATAAAGCTTCAGAACCAGAGTGATGTGATGCAAACATCCCAAGGCAGTGTTCATTCTGAAGGAGGCTCTTTTAAAGTATTTGGTGTTTTCCCAATTCATTTAGACATGTAGTTTGTGCCATCTTTCCCTTCTTTGATGGAGTTTTAGGTGCTTACACCCTACTCTTTCTAGGAAGAAATCATTGCCAATGAAGTTTTATCATTAACTTTCAAACTACTTTTCTTGTATGAGGGAAGATAAATCAAAAGATGACCTAGCAAGGTCTGCGTTGATCTAATATGAATGGCTCACCCTAAAGAATAGACAATTTTAAACAGTTCTTAATAGGAACCTTGGAGATATTCAAAGGTTTCTGAACATGGTCTGTCTGCATGCTTTAAGTGCCCCAGCTTGAGCAGGGCTGTTGGACAAGGTAGCCTCTAGACATCTCTTCCAAACTCAAAAGTTTTGTGATATTTTATTAATTGGTCCCTCATTCTGCTATTAAACTGATCTGGGGGTTTTTCTAGCCTTTTCTAATGAAATATTTGCTTAGTTAGATGCACTGAAAAATATATGTCCATTGTAGAACTAAGACTCTTTTTCCTCTTTGCATCTTTTTAAGCAAATGAAAATAGAGAATTTTTCCATGGAAGTAAATAAATAGAACATAGATGTGTTAGGATCTGGTTATGCCCTTAGGGGGTGACATCTTCAAATCCCAGAAAGGGATTGGAATGCTTTTGGTGCCTCAGAAATGGTAATTGTGGGAATATGTGTTTCTGACCCTCTAGTAATGAACTGAAAACACATGGAATATACTGGGCACGAGGAAGGGGGGCAAGGCATGTGTGTGATTGCATTTGCTCATTGATCATGTGCTGGAAAAGGAGTAGATGGAACAATGAAGAAGCTTTGTGTGTTTTTTTGCAGTTGCTGTTGCTATAGATGAGTTGACTCTCACAATTAAGGGGTAAATATTATGTATATGTTAAGAGAAGTTTTGTAGATGTATAGTTATGTTTCCCCTCCCCCTTGCATTGTTATCTGGGGATGGCCTTGGTAGTTGGAGCATTTGGGAGGGTCAGCTTGTTACCATGGCAGCACCTGACCTCCAGTCAAGATGTAAGGAAGTGAACTCCACCACTGGACAGCGAAGAAGGAGTCAATTGACAAGACTTCGGGAGAAGCTAGAGGTATAAAAGGTGGAACATCAGCTTTGTAGATGAGCATATGGTGACTGAATCTTTTGCTCCTGGTGCTGTATTTTTTCCCTTATTCAGTCTTCTGTTGTATTTTGATAAGGTTTTAATAAATCTCTTACATTTTTTTGAAAGTGAGCATAATTTCTCACACTGTTGTTGTCATTTTAGAACATTAAAAACTGAAGTCCAAACCAGTATCACATAGAGTGTCCAGTAGATTAGAAACGAAAATGCAGAAACACTGTCTGGCAACCTGGTGTGTTAGCCTTCAACAAACTTCATGTGCAGTTTGTACTTCAGTTTCAAAATGTTTTTATGCTTTTCCAGGGAGGGGATGGGATTCAGCTGCATTTCTACAGATAGGGAAGAAAGCACTGAGTCTTAAAAGTGTTGGGTTTGTGGTTTTGGGGTGTTTTTTGTGTTGTTTTGTTTTTGTTTTGGGGTTTCCATTTTTATTTTTGTTTGGGGGTTTTGTTTGTTTTGCTTTAGTTGGGTTGGTTGTTTGTTGGTTGTTTGTTTTGTTGGGGGTTTGTTGATTGGTTGGGGTTTTTTGGGTTTGTTTGTGGGGGGAGGTTTGAGAAAATCTGGGTAATACTGAACACAATATGAGGCTCTATAACGCAGCAGCCCTTGGGCCCCAGCTCTCTCCATAACAGTAACAGCACTGCACTTAAGCTAATGGGAACTTCTGCAAATAAACAGCAGCGGTTTTGAGGCAGAGCCCTGGACTCAGGACTGTGCAGTCAGTTTGGAGGATGAATACTGGCAGTTTTCCAAGAGAATATCTGAGATGTGTGTGTGTCCATAATTATGCAAAATTACAGCAGATTCAGGTTGGCCTCCTTGCACACACACACAAACACACAATATTCCACGGTCCCTGTACAGTGTGCGTTCTCAAGCCCAGTTGTTACAATGTTGTCCTCTCTATAAATGTTTTTCTAAAGCAGGCGTGGCTTCGGATTTAAAAACAAACCCAAAGCACAATATTTCTGTGAGGGGATGACAGCCCTGTGTTCTCTGTGTATGAATGTTAGTAAATGAAGTACTCTTGCTCTGCAGAGTATTTCCCCTCAGTTGAGTGTGTCTCTGACAAAGCTTCTCAGCTTTTGGGATGAAAAGCTGTAAACTAATTTACTTGAGTATTGTCTCTTTCAGCAAAGCGCTCAGACAGAAGATGAAGTGAGATGAAGGAGTTTTTTGGGTTAAGGGTAGTGCCATCACTGTGTTTAAAACAAAGCATCTCCTCAGCAGTGCCTGGGTTCAGTGACAGAGCTGGAGGATGGGTAATGCACAACTCAGGGCCCCCATCTTCTATTTCTAATGGAAGATGTGATCGAGAGATTTTTTATTCCATAGAAATTGATGCTGCTTTTGGGCTTCTGGTACAGTGAGATTTTTTTGCACAGGTGCTGCAAAATAGTTTTGTGCTGTTGAGAGGGTTGGTTCAGATTCCAGTCTTAATGGATGTATTTGAAATCACATTACGAGACTGTTAACCAAACTCTGTGCAATTTTTTTCTGAAACTGAAAGAAATTATTTAAACTGCCAGATAATACCACTGATGTCAAAGTTACAGTCTCTTTTAAATTAGGATATATTTCTTGTTAAAATGCTAATGGTGAAATGGAAGCTTACAAGAACTTATAGTCTTCTGTGTCGTTCTCTGTTGTACATTTGTTCTTCTAATTAGTTTTTAAATAATATATCTTCTTATTCTGGTGTTTGAAGTTCAGATTTCATTTTGAAAGTGTATCTCTGTAGGCAGTTTCATAATTACAGAGTAATTTGTTTGTTATTTGATGATACACATTTTCTGTTATGGCTATTCTGTAAATTAAAGAGGTAAAGAACCTGACTTCATATCTACAAGTAATCAGAGATTTCTTTAAGAAGATGGAAGCAACAGTGAGATGTGATGGGTAATAGACAACACAGCACTTTGTGCTAAAGTAGGTAATATTCTTTATAAGGGTTAGGGAAAGTTCATCTAGCCCAGCCTTCTAATTTGCTGAACATCCCTAAGTACTTCATTATGACTCTGCTCATGTTGGTACAAATTTAGGATTTAAAAAACACACACAAGTGCCAAATTTACTGAGAATCCTCTGGACAGCAGTGCTGAGAAGTCCTTTTTTTCCAAACTCTATAGGCTCTGTCTCTGTTGCAGGACTGAGGACTGGAGAAACCACTGGTGAGAGGTGGTGTGGATGAAACCAAAAGAATCCTTGTTAAAGAAACACAGACTGCTCATGTAAAAGGTACAAACTATGCACTTCAAGAGTGTTCTGTCTGTTGTTGTGTAGTTTTTAATCTGAGTTAATTGACATATGTAGGATTAAACCTGGTTTAGTTCAGAAGTCTCCTGTGTATGGAGAAGGGAAGAGTTCTGGGTTATATGATATATGATATATATGATATATGATATATGATAGGCTGTAAATTCCCTCTAACAGTCCCAGAAATTGGTGTCAGTGATCTCTCCTCTGTGTGTGGCATCTGTTTTTCCCTGATGTGGTGTGGTAGCAAAGAAGGAAAAGAAACCCCTCAAACCTAGCATCACTTCATGAAGTCCTGTGGTGCTCCTGAACAAATTTTTGCTTTTCATGTGCCAATAGTGATTATATGGTTGACCAGCCTGACCAATGTGCTGTGAGAGGTGATGAATCCATAGCTCAGGGGCTCCTAAACTGGGACAGATGCAACACTCTCCTTCTCCAGCTGTGGGACTACAGGACACAGAGGAATTCTGGTGGGGGGACATGGATGCCCTGCAGCAGCATAAATTTTCTGTAATGGCTGTGGTAGTGGGAAAACAAGATGCTAATTTGGCTTCTTGAAATGGGGCAAAAATGCTGGAGGACTGGGTGACAAACAGCAGGAGGGGCAGATGATAATGAAGGTGATGTGGCAAGAGTGCAGAACTTTCAGGTGGAATGACCACAAGGCACTGCAGAGCTGGGTAGGGCTGACCACAGAAGGATCATGACCATCACTGGGGTGTCTGGACATGACTGTGACTTCACATTGTGATTAATGTCTCACTGTCTTGCTGGGACAACTGAATGTTGTAATTTCTTTTGATTAGTCTCGGCTGTTGGAAAGTTTCCAAGTGCTGAATTTGTGTATTCAGCTACTTCTAAGTCTGGTTATTATTAATAATATTTGGCTGGCACTGGCACCAACATCAGTTGGTCACTGTGAGAGGTTGTGGGGGGGAAACAGACTGCACTGATGTAGTGTTAAATTCCTTCATCTGCTGGATCTCCTGATGATTTTTGTCTTTGTGTCTGTGGCCTTGAACATCTGTTCCCTCGACCCTTGTGAAGCCAAAGCTCAAAGGGAGCTGCTGGCTCCTGCACTGGGACTGTGTGTAATGGAGTAGTTCTTTACTCCTACTTTTTTTCCACAAATACAGATCCACACACGGCAAAGTGCTTAAATCACCACTGAGTTGTAAATGTTTGTTTATTTTCTTTTGTTATTATTTGACAGGTGATAATTTTGTTA
The DNA here is from genome assembly GCF_024509145.1 of Vidua macroura. Classification (NCBI taxonomy): domain Eukaryota; kingdom Metazoa; phylum Chordata; class Aves; order Passeriformes; family Viduidae; genus Vidua; species Vidua macroura. The sequence goes on from NC_071589.1 coordinate 8,288,679, forward strand.
AGAAACTTAAGGAAACTTGCAAGGACAGATGTTGCATCCCGGAGTTTGGGTTTAGATTAGGGTTTTTAATTTATGTTAAAATAAGTCAAGTTCTGTAATCCCGCGTTTCCCCCGTGTTGTTCCCCCCCGCGGTTTCTGGCCCCATGTTGCCTGTTGCCGGCTCTTACCCCTGTGCTGCTCCTGTAACCACCCTGCCGTCCGGCCCTGGGAAACCCCGTGCTGGCCGCCCCGAGCCACACGGTCCTGCTCAGCCCGCTCTGGCTCGGCGCCCGCCCCTGCGGGGTTCTCTGGTTGGTCGCGGTTGCTGGCGTCACCGCCACGGCAGCCGCCCCTATTGGCCGGCCGGCCGTGGATCCTCTCGCCCCACCCCTCCATAAAGCCCTATCCCGCCGGCAGTCAGACGCCATTTTCTCCCATGCGAGTGCCGGGAGCGGTCGCGCCTTTCCATCAAACCGCACCGCGTGACCAATAAACCGTTCCTGCCAAGCACGGAGTAAATGGACAAATTCCTTCCTCTTTGCCGGGTCCCTAGTGCACGGTAACAGAGGCTGGCCAGCCCACGCACCCGAGACACGGAGCCGTGTCCGGGAACCCACGGCAGCAAACCCCGGCAGCACGTGGAAGCTACGCCACAGCCGGGCTCCCAAGAGCCGCGTGCAGCCGGGGAGAGCAAAAACCCACGCCGCAATTGGCGCCCCAACGTGGTGCCGAGGCCAGCGCTGAGCTGATCGCGTGGACGGAGGTTCACCGCGGAGCTCCAGGAACAGCGCCGGGAGCCGCCGCCGCCGCCGGCCAGGGGCCGCGCCGCCGCCAAGGGGGGAGCGCCGCCGCCAAGCCAGAGCGGGCAGCGGTCCGTGCCGGATCACAGCTCCGTGCCGGACGGAAACCGAGAGCAGGGGCTCTCCAAAGTACGTTAGTGAGGTCTCCGTCGCCCACGAGGGACCAGACAGTGTGTCCTGCGTGGGACAGGAAGTGCAAACTTTCGCAGCCAGGAGGGCAGAAGAAAGAACACTTCCCGAGACTCCCGGACCCTGGTGGCAGCTTTTCTTTGCAGAGACTTCAGTCTGGTAAGTATTAGTCGTGGAAACGTGTCCAGCTAATACGGGGAGGGCTGGCCGTGTTCCCGAGGTTGGGACGTGCGGCGCACAGCACAAACGGCAGCCGCTGGAGTCGCCTGCGTTTTTTTGCTTTTTTTCTCTTTTTACTGCCCCAGGGGTGAGGTGGTTTGGGTGGAAGAAGCATGGGGACCGTGCTATCTGCCCAACAAAAGGAATTTTATTCCCAAGTTAAAGAAATCCTTTTGGTGAAGGGCCGATACCCAAAAAATTTAGTTAAGAAATTTGTCCGGTGGTTGTTCTTTGCTTTCCCCCGTCTGTCTACCGAGGACGCGCGCAAAACAGAATTTTGGGAGCAAGTGGGAAAAAGGCTAGCAGAGGGGATCGGTAGGGATCCCTCCATAGATGACTGCTTCCCTAAATTCCATTTGTTGATCACAGATGTAGTAAAATCAGACCCCGCGCGAAACTCGGTTGGGGAAAGGAAAGAACCATCCGGAAAATCTGTTACTCCCTCTGAATCTGTTTCCCCATCCCCTTCTCCTACTCCTTCTTCCCCTAACCCGGGTGGGTGAGGGGGGGCACCCCGTCGATCTGAGACGCAGGGCAGCTGAACAAACGTGGATCGTGCTCCTGGCTCCCCCAAGCCATCCCGGTGTCCCCGCCTTAGCGATATCGGTCGATTCGCTGAGGCCACGACCCTAAACCCGTTTTCCAATCCCTTTTTCCCAGTTGAAAATCCCAGTTTCGGCGCTACCCCGCGCAGTTCTGTTTCTTTAAACCCCTTTCTTTGTCCCCCTGAGGAGGCCGAGGCCACGTGGTCGATCTCTTTGTCTTCCCAAGATGGAGGGCGGCCACATGGCAAGGCTTCCCCTTCCCACAATCCCTTTCTTCCCTTTGTTCCCTATGACCCCACCCCCTCCTGCTTCCCGGTGGGCGCGGGAACTGCCCACTCAAGGCATCGGGTTACCACCCCTCCCCCTGTCCCTCCTCGGGTACGCGTAGGCGTTCCCTCCTTGCATGTTCTACCTGCCACGTCAGCAGCCCCGCCCTCTCCCAGCCGGGAGGGCTCAGTAGCCTCCTTCCCACCTTCCGAAGAGGAGGATTCTCCCCGCGCAGACAGATCCCACTTCCTCCTTTCTATATTTATGATACATACATATAAATAATATTTAGCTTTATCCACATTTGCAAGAACCACTGCTGTGGCTTTGTAGGAGGATTAGCTCTAACTGCTTGACAGGAGAGTGTGTGTTTATGTAAAGGGTAGTATCCATGACTATAAATATATTTAAACACCAGGGCTGAGTTGCTGAGGATGCAGAGCTGCTGTTGGGATTGAGCTCCTCTGAGGTAGTGTGTGTTGGAGCCATCTGGACCTGGCAGCTTTGAAGATCTTGTGCATGGGCATTGGTGCCTTTCCTCTGGAGGATGTGGGTCCCTGCTGTGTTCTCCCAGGGTTTTCACTAGGAAAGAAATTTTCATTTGGCAACAGCTGGAGGGGTGGAGGGCTTAGAGCCACCAGGACCCACCACGTCCTCTCTTTTTCCCAGTATTGGTAGAGAAAGTGGAGCCAGCAAGAAAAGTATGTACAATTAACCTACTGCCTCTTCATCTGGAGGGAGCTCAGAGTTAACAGCAACAAGAAAAAGTGCAATTGTAAGCTTACTTACTACATTTATTAACCAGCTGGGATTTAAAGCTTCTAAAGTAAAGGAGCTTCTAAATTTCATTCTACTTAACCCTGTGAAAGCAAAGAGTAGACTTTAATTTCTTTCATCAGGCATTCGGTGCAGTAGCAGCCTTGTGCAAAGAGCAGTGCTAATGGGACTGGGGTTTTTATTCTCTCCGTGTGTCTACACTCTCACAGGAGCTGGTGGCTGACAGAGGTCACCAGTGGTGAGCTGGGTCTGTGGAGGGAGCCAGAGAAGGATCTCAGCAAAGGGTGAGAAACTCTTCCTTGACTGAAGCAGTCAGGTTCTGTGAGAGGTGATGGATCCATAGCTTGGAGGCTGCTAAGCTGGCAGAAATGCAACACTCTCCTTCTCCAGCTCTGGGCCTACAGCAGGCAAATTAGGTCTGGTGGGGGACATGGATGCTCTGCAGAAGAATAAATTTGTTTTAATAGCTGTGGTAGATGGAAAGCGAGTTGCTAATTTGGCCTCTTGAACTGGGGAAAAGTGATGTCTGAGAATTCAGACATTATCACCAGGAGGAGCCAGGTGATAATGAAGGTGCTGTAGCCTGCCCTGCTACAGGATGTGAGCACTCCTGGAGTTTGCACAGAAAGAGAACAGCCCAGGATCATTTTCAGAGTTTGCTGAATAAGAATGCAATAAAAAATACAATGCAAAGAAGGATCAGCACATATTGTGGCAGTTTAAGGTACTAGAAATGTAACAATGAATAATGTGACAGGGATGGTAAGATTTACTATACAGGTCTGAAAAAAATTTGCTTTGCTCTTCATTTGTGACTGTGGAAATTCAGCCATGGTGTTCTTTGACAATTTTAGTTTTTATTATTTAACAGTTTAGACCTCTGCTAGCAAGGTGAAGAATTGGTGCTGCTCCCTTCCCTGAAGAGTAGTGAGCCAAAAGTAAAGAAATTAAGGAAGAGAAATTACTTGAAGAGAGGGAAAAACAAATTTCACAGCAGGGAGTCAGATTTTGCACTGGAGCAACCTTGGTTTCACTGGAGCAAGTTTCACAGTTTAGAGGAGAAAAGTATTAGTCCATAGATGTTGAAAGCAGGAGGGAGAAAAATACTCCAGTTCTGATCAGAGGTGAGGGAAAGCAGTATCAAGGGAGGGACAGAGAAGGTGTGATCACATAAAGTAGCTGTAGGAATTTCCTACAAGACAGGCCCATTACTTTGGTTGGAATATCTTTTGTAATGCACCCAAGCTTGGAATCTGGTCCTGACATACCCTGCTAGGTGTTGATTTACATCTCAGGAGCAGTGTATGACCTAGAAAGAGGTGTGGCTTTGCCTCCAGGAAAAATGAACTGGGGAACTGTAGCCCTTTGAAACGTGGGAGTTAAGTGTTTTGCACTACTGAGAATCAGGTTGCTTTAGTGCCAAAATACGGATTTAGTTGCTTAAAATTAAGTCTGCCTGTGTCCCAGTTTCACCATCTGTAAAATGTATTACTGCAATTTCAGCTAATCCTATTAAATTGTAGTACTAGTGTTTCACTATTAATATATCCTTCAGGACATGCATCATGGTAACTTTACCCCATGGTGAAGAAAATTTCTGCAGGAGCACAGGATGAAATAATCAGAGCCTTAGGGACTCTAGAGCGCTCCTCTTTTTAATTGGTTGACTGGAAAGAAATTATGCCAATTTTCTCCAAGTAAAGGTCTGGTCTAACCTCACCATGAGAGAGGGAAAGCAAACTGTTTTTCAGATTAGGATTTCTCCTACTTCCTCTCAACCTTGCTTTTTTGGGATAACAAACATGCAGGATTTGGTGACAGAGCTTTGCCTTTCCTTGTGATTTTTTTGGTTTCTTTGTTTTATGTGTCCCTATTCAAGTGAGAACTCGGGTGCCTTCAAAATGTAAAAACTGTATAATGAAAAAGTTTCCTGCTAAGCAAGGAAAAATCTTCAGATGTAATTATAGCTTTGTTTCTTTGGCATTTTGTTCCATTTAGTATTTTATTAAACCTCTCACCTGATCTTTGGTGTGTGTATGATAAAAGGAAGTTTGTAGTGCAGGCACCTCTGATAGATGATCTAATCCTTTTAGGAGGCAGGATCTAGAACAGGTCCCATAACAGATCAGGATTTCCTTGGAAATCTCTGGTAAGGCTAATTATTTTTTTCCTTGCCACTGAGCAATCACTAACTCTCCTGCAGTTTCTAGTGCTTCTGACCTTCAATATTTCTTCTACACTTGTGCAGAGATGACAGTTGCAGTCCTCAAGGACATGCACCTGGGTTACTGTCTCAAAGCAGGGCTTGGGAAGGACAGTTTTTGAGTGATGCAGTGTCTGCTCACTCAGTGCATCCTGCAAAGGCAGCAGCATAACCTGTCACATTGCTGTAAGAAAAAACCAAATGCCTGTGGGCAAGGTTGTAGAGGAAGGTTATGGCACCTGGTGCTGGCAGCTTTCTGCTGGCATAAATCATGGGGCAAAAGCAGGGCAAGGTCCCAAAGGCAAAGAGAAACTGGGTCCCAAATCCCCGGAGCTCTTCCAGGCTGGTCCTGGAGCATCAGTGAGAGATGCAGCTGCTTCCTTCATAACCTTTCTAACCTGAACTTGTAAATGTGATGATCTGCCAGTGGTCCTTGTCTCAGAAAGGCTGGAAAATCTGATGCAGGGGTTTAGAACAGGTAAAAGCCACCTCACCCCTCAGCAAGAGGCTCAGCAAGAGCCATCTCACCCCTCTCTCCCTCTTCTGCACCGCCACTCCCATTTCTCTCTGATTAGGAGCAAAGAGTAGTGACAGTCAGGCATATAATGAGAGTAAGTGTTCATCAGCGTGTGGTAATATTTTGGATGTCATGATTTTTCCAAGATGTCCTGAATGTACTTTGAGACCTTCTGGCTGCCCATGGATAGCTGGAAATGCTGAAGATTAGCCTTAAGGTCTCCAGAAATCAGAACTAATTTCAGAAATATGAGGCTTAACCTTCCTGAAGTATTCATTGTTTGATAAAATCAATAGGCATTTAAATATCTTCACTGTAATTATGATAAATTATGTACAAGGGCTGAAATCTAAATTTGATGGTCAGGTGCCGAGACCTTAAGTCTCAGGTAATTTGTAATTTAGAAATGAATGTTCTACCTCTTGTTTTAATAAGTAAAATGTTACCTCTTGTAGCTTTATTTGAAACCATTTTCACCAGAAGTGAGTTCATAACCATTCCCTCTCTGTCCTCTGAACAAGGAGCTTCTGCCACTTGAAGTTTGCTCTCTCTGTTTAAAGCTCTTCTACTTTAAACACTGATTCCTGCCATCTTTATCCTTCTTTCTTAGCATCCTCAGAAGATAGGAATGTCCTAGAGCAAAATAGTTGGGGTTTACAGCCCCCAGCACATAGGTCTGTGTAACCTGGGGCTTCTTCTCAGTGGGAAGTTAAGACTTGGAAAAAAACCTTATTCTTTTAGGCACATTTTACACTCTCTTTGAGGGGTCAAATTTTCAAGTATTCCCTATTTACCTCACACAGGAACTCTCAGTGTTGTTACAGCTGTAACTGAAACCAGAATGATGTAATTAAATATTACATCATCAATCAGATGCTCCTTGTTGCTGTTTCATTAGATCAAGAACAGCCAGCCGAAAAGTAAAAAATAGCAAAATCCACAAGTCACTGCAGGTTTTCTACAAGGGGAAGAGATCGTGGGTGACTTTACAAACATGACTGTGAGGAGACACCTCTGAGGAACTGTAGGGAGAATTCCAATTCATCAGCAACCTGCAGTGCTTAGCACAGTTGAAGATTGAAAGAAGCCTTCCCTTTCCACAAGGGAAGATTAGAAGTGCTCCCACAAATATCTGCTTCTATAAACCCTGTTTACCCTGCAGGGTAAACCATCCTTACAGATGGGAAACTGTAGAACAGACATTGAATGAATTTCTGAGAACTTGAACACAACTGGAATTCAACCCCAAGTCTTGGAGCTTGGAGTAGAGGTTTTCTAGTAACTAATGGATTGTCTTCCTGTTGAGGTGATTATAATATTTTATATCACACATGCAAATGTATGACTCTCCTGAAAACTATTCCAAAGGTGTGTTTGGGATCCCTGCTAAAATCATGCTGCAACAGTGATACAATAAATGCCCTAAAACTATTTCCTGTCTAGCTGTGGAATTGGCTGGTTCACGTAATGAAGGTATTTTATCTATTCTGGAATACCTCTAGTTATAACTGAGGGTGGGGAGTGCCCTGATTGGGGTGGAGCAAAACTGGACAAGATTCTTCAAAGTATGACACTCTTCCTTACTACTTTTAAGTCCTTGATATTGCTGGAATAGCACAATAAAGCTCTTGCCTAATGAAAACCTTAGTCACTCAACTTACAATATTACTTCTATCAAAGGTAATTTTTCAAAGTGCAGGTATACTCAACAGGGCATGATCCTTGTAGCTAATGAGATCTTTCCGTTTCATTTTCCTGGAGTTATGCATTTCAGACACCTCTACAGGCTGTCAACAGTGACCTGCTTTACAACATTTTAAACATTTTAGAGCTGGTCTGTGCTCTGCCTCTTTATCTTTGACAAATATTTTCTTTCATTATTATTTGTTGTGTATTTTCTTCAAAGTAGTTCTTGGACTGAAAGTCCATGCTCTGCACTTGTTTGTTTGGGGTTTTTTTGTAGCAGTTTAACTGTTGTGACCTGGAAATTTTTGCTTATTTTATTTTCCTGTGTGCCCGAGCTCACATTGCATTAGACATGAGGAAGGTTGAATGAATGAAGGACTACTTCTCCCATCTCCCCTCTCTTGTATAATTTGTATGGAGCAACTGCTTGCAGCTGGATACTCCAGTTGGAAAGGTTGCTGCCTTTCAGATGTTCTTAGGCTCTCCATTTCCATCTGAAAAGCCAGTGTTTAGCTGTGACCCTGGAAAAGTGTGTATATTGTGATATCAAAATTGCATTTGCTGAAAAGTGCATTCATCTTGCCTATTCTTTCTCCACAATGGAACTTATTTTTCTTTACTTCTGTCATATTGTCATATTCATTTTTTTTGAAATCTAATAATTTTCTTGCTGTGCTAGGTAGGAATGTGTGACTCATTCCTGCTTTCAGGGCTTTTGAAGGCTGGACTAGACCATTGAGATCTACCATAGCATGGATTTGTTGAAGTCAGAAAAGCAGTGACAAATTAAACAAACAAATGATAATTTGGCTAAAAAAACTGATCCCACCTCTTAGAGGGTTCTGGCTGATAAGCAGGAATGATGTGTGTGTTTTCCTACTTTGTAGAGTCAGAACAAAGCAGGCTCTGCAGGGATGCTGAAATGGCTTGCAGCAATATTTTCTCTAATATGAATGCAAATAAGTGAACAGACAAAGATCTCCATGAGGGTGACCGACTCATGGAGAAGAATCCCTTTCTCAGATACCTTAGAAATGTTTTTATAGCTGGAGAATTTCTGGGCATAAGGAAAGCAACTGTGGTGCATTCTCTAGTGCTGTCAGGGTGTTGTTCAGAGCCCCCAGATGGCTTTTCCACAGTCAAATCCTAGCAGTCCAGTGACAGCAGTTACAGACAAGTACCTGGCAGAGGGAAGATGTGGCTGACACAAGTGCCAGTGACGATGTACAGGCTGTTCTTGTATTTCCTAGTCACAGTCTATAGGGTTTTCTTCTATTTCTTTTGTAGTGTGACTCTAAATCCAAGCAGAAAGTTTCAAAAGCTTATATTTGTGTCTTATTAGCATTTGACTATAGCTTGCTCTTTGAACACTTGAGTATATGTAACTTCAAATCCTGGAGAATATTAAGAATATTGCAATGGGTCAAATCAGTGTAAGTTGATACGGTAAATCTTTCAAAATCCATCTTTTTTTTTTTTTTTTTTTTTTTTTTTTTTTTTTTTTTTTTTTGTGACAACCTTTTTATGTACCTGTGCCTGAGGTGGATTTGGGCTTTGTTTTGGAAGTAACTGAGAACTAGGGGTAAATAGAACTTACCATAAATTAAAACAGATTCCCATAAATATAATCACAAACTGCTCTGAGTCTGAAGCACCAGGTTCTGGTCACTAAGAATGAACTGCAGGAGTTAAGGAAGTTGGAAGCTCATAAGGAAGAGGAAAAGTCTCTCCATGCTGGTATCAAACTCCAATTCTTCTGATCATCTTTTAGGGAAAGGGGCAAGTCCCCCTCCTGAGTCTTAATTTGGGCCTCCTTCAGCTAAAACCAAGGTGTCAGCAGAAAAATATATTTCCTCAGTGGAGTGCCAGGTGTTATATCCTTCTTTAGGCTTTATTCTTGCATCTGGTAAAATTGGATAACTATTTAATTTGCTGCTTATCTCACTGGGTAACCTAGGACTGATGTCCTGAAGCAAGTGCCATTGAGCAGAGTTGATCATGCACAGCATTTCTCCAACATGTCTTTATCTTCAAAATGCTTTCAAGCAATAATTAGAAATTGCAAGGGAATGGAGAAAAATATCAGTGCAGTGGTTGTGTCGTGACTGACTGTGGAACTGTGTCAACAGGTGTCAGCCAAGTGCCATCAAATGACTGTCCAGAGCAAAACTGCAGCTGTGCATTTGTCACCTCCCTTGGAAGGCAGGAGAGGATTGTTTTGGATGGAGAAAATGTCAGCCTTCTGGATACTAATTGAACCTGATAACAGGGCTTCAGTGACATAAAGTTGAGAGAAATGTAGAAAATCTGAGTGCTGCTGTGCAAATTGCTGCAAATGGTGCTCAGGCAGGCTGCTGAAATGTGTTAGGCTAAGCCAGGCTGCCTCTCCACCTTCTCTAAAGCTCTCTGCACTTCTTCACTGATGACTGACATGCTGAGGATGGATTTGCTCTCAGGTGACTGGCAATAGATTCTTGTGCAGGTGACTGACCCACTCTCCACATCTTTAGGTGTAACCCCAACACCTGTGTCTGAGAGATGTCTCAGAGTTTGTGCTTCCATGAATAATAATTCAGCTGGTTTAGTTATCAGTGTGTTGTTTTGAGCATGGCAGGCACTTCCTTGGGCTTCCCCATGTATAGACAGGCTGGAAAGATGGGCCAAATCCAAAAATATGAGGTTTAACAGGACCTAGTGCTGGGTCCTCATTTTAGGCCACAACGATTCCCTGCAGAGCTACAGGCTGGGCACAGAGTGGCTTCACAGTGGCCAGTCCCTAAAGGGACTTTGGGGTACTGATTGTTGGCAGGATCAACATAAGCCAGCAGTGTGCCCTGGTGGCCAAGAAGACCAATGGCCCCTGGCCAGTATCAGAAATGGTGTGGCCAGCAGGAGCAGGGAGGTCATTCTTCCCCTGTACTCAGCACTGGTGAGGCCACACCTTCAGTGCTGTGTCCAGTTCTGGCCCCTCAGTTTGGGAAGGACGTTGAGATGCTGGAGCGTGTCCAGAGGAGGGCAACATGGCTGGTGAAGGGTTTGGACCACAAATTCCATGAGGAGCAGCTGAGTGTTGTTTATTCTGGAGAAAAGGAGGCTCAGAGGAGACTTCATCATTCTCTACAACTCTCTGACAGGAGGGTGCAGCCAAGTGTGGCTCAGGTTCTGCTCCCAGGGAGCAGCGACAGAACAAGAGGACACAGGCTCAAGCTGTGCCAGGGCAGGTTCTGGTTGGACATTAGGAAGAAATTCTTTACAGAAATGGTGACTGGGCATTGGAATGGGCTGCCCAGGGAGGTGTCACTGTCCCTGGAGGTGTTTAAGGACAGACTGGATGTGGCACTCAGCACCATGGGCTGGGTGACAGGGTGGTGTTGAGTGACAGGTTGGACTGGATGATCTCAAAGGTCTTTCCCAACCTCATTCATTCTGTGATTCTGTGAAGGTAGATGCATCAGCCTGGACTGTAATGGATACAAGGGTACAAGCCTGTGCATTCAGGTAGGGGAAGTGATGGCACTGAACTCTGCATATGCATTAGAGATTAAATGTCATCAAGTTTGGGTCGAGCAGCTTGAAAAGCTTGTGCATGTCTGTGCATAATTTTGACATGCACTAAACCTCTGGGGAGGAGGGAGTGCATCTGTTTGCTGCTGCTTTTGTGCTGCCCCCATCATAATGGATAAAATAGTTCATTGCATAGAAGTAATTTGTGCAAAGGATGAGGATGTCTATTTCTTGTAAAGTACCCGCAAAGCATTAAAATAATTTCCTTTTGTATTATGTACAATTACTATATATCCATGTGTATAAAGAATATCCAAAGTTATCTGAAATTCTGCCTGAATGCATAATTGTGAATCTGATATAAATTTAGGTTTAGACTGAATTTCCTGCTGACAATAAAAAAAAAATCTCACCAAATATAATAGCCAAGGAAACAGCAAAAAACTCCAGAAAACCCCAATACTCCAAAAACCCAAACACACCTACAAACAAACCCAAACCAAAAACCCCCAACGACCATCAAAAAAAAAAAAGAAAGAAACCCTGAATAGGTTTTATCAAGGTTGTGTAAGGATAGAGCATTTTGATTGTTTCGGGTTTTTTTATAGTTTAATTCTGTATAAAAATATTTTAAGTCCCTTCACAAACAGTTTTTAGAACACAAGTGCAAATTACCAGCCAAATAATACATTTACACATTAAGAGGAAGATTAGAAGGTATTGAAAGCAAAACTAAGACTTTTGAGTGAACTTCTAAAAATATTCTAAGAATATTCTAAAAAGCAAAACTAAGACTTGAGTGAACTTCTAAAAATAGAAATGTGTAATTCTGAGCTGCAATAGAACATGTCTTTCCCGTGTTTAGATGTTCAAATATCTAATTAGGATTTTTTTTTCTGTCTAATCTTAATTTTATGTACCAAAAATCTGAAAAAAGACATTTTCTTCTCTATATTTCCATCTGCAGAATAAACGTGCACACATACACATCCCCTCACCCCATCCCAAACCCATCTATTCCGTGCCTGCTCCATCTCCCAGGGCCACTCCTTTCCAGGAATATGTCCTGAATAATTCTCCCGATGTATCTCTGTAATGGACCATTATTCTGAGACCTTCAGCACTGGGAAAGAAATACATCCTCATGCAGGGGGCTGGCTTGAGATTGATGTGCCTCTTAAATTCTGGAAATAGGTCTGAACTGTGCTGTTCTTCTGTCCAGCAGGGAATTGCAATTCCCAAAGCACAGACTCCTCTTCTTTGACACAGGAGTGCTGCTGGAGAGCAGAACTTCAGCCTAGCGTAGCTCTCCTGTTGCATTTACCCCTCTGTGATATATGACAGCTTGTCCAAGCCCCTAATTAATGTACCAACTTGGATGTGGTTTGACATCCACCTATGATCATATGCTTTCAGGTTCCATATGTGTCAGGGTGCAGATGGATCACAGAGGCCCAAAGTACCTCCTGAAATAGTTTGTGTAAGATGATTTGGTATTTCCCACTGACTATGATAAGTCCTTGGGGAATCACTTGAGGCAAAAGAAAAAGAAAAAAGGAAGAAGGAAAAAAACCTGACAAAATTTAAACAAAACGACTCCAAACAAGAAAAAAAGCCCCACCCAAACAAACAAACAACCCCCCCCCAACAAACCCTACAACAACAACAAAAAGCAAGCAAGCAAACAAACAAATGCAAAACCAAAACAAACCCAAAAAACAAACAACCAGAAAAAAATGCCAGACCTCAAAAATCTGACATGGCATTCTCTGGTACTCTGTCAAGGGAGAGCCTGTCATCTGCATTCAAATTTCTTTATGAACAGAATGCTGTAGGTTGTTCCAAGGTGGAGCACAGCACATGTTTACGTGCAAGCTGGACAACTGGGGGACCTGAGTGCTGCAGTGAAGTGGAGAGAGCAGCTGGGTGGACATGCTGAGAGGTTCCTACAGCTGGGACTGTATTAAATATTAAGTTCTGTTTGCAGCTAACAACTGCAGCACATTAGAACCATCCACACTTCTTCTATGCATGCAATGCTGTTCTTACTGCAGAGTCTAAGTCCAGGAATCAAGAAAATTCAATCAGATTACGTGATGTTCATTAATGTGGCAAACCAACCACATGTATTTAAGCTAGATTAAGATTTGGTGTCATTGGGCTTGTCTGTCTCTCCCTACACTCTACTATGGTTAAAAACCTGTTCAAAGCAGTTTGGGGCTGTTTGGTAGTGGTTTGGTTCATATAGCTATAGAACTCCATTCTTGGAAAGCATTACTTTTCAAATTGCCCTATAACCATCTCCTGTTGAGGTAATAACATATTTGGGCATCACAATATTGAATTGTAGCATAACATTTCTTAAAAATTGCAAGAGGAATATTAGCATGGGCTGAGGGCGCCAATTTCTGTCATGGTTGAGCAGCCTGAGAAGTTGCCGCTGAATTGGGATTCCCAAGAGGTGTGAGGACTGGTTTTGCCTCTGTTGTTGCAGAGTCTCTTAAAAGTCTGCAGTTAATTTCCATTGGTGCCTTATTGCTGCAAGTATTTTCTGAGCTAAAATATTTGCACCAAATTCTATGGCCTTTCTTCAGAAGTTGTTCTGCCTTTTGCATTTGTCAGGTTTGTTGGACATTTCTGTGTGCGTTTAAAGGAATAATTTCAATCTAAAATTCCTCCTGAAGCAGTACAAACATAGTATTTACAAGCAATCCTTCTGAATGTAAATGGATAATGCCTATTTCCTACCATGGGCTGAATCCACACCTTTTTGTGGCACAGGAGTATTGGCACACTGGAGCTGAAAAAATGGATGCAACTCCCCAGGATGTCTCTTATCCCTCCACCCCTTTTCCTTTCCAGTCAAAAGAGCTAAATCGAGTTATTGAATTAAACTGGGAGGACTGGTGCTGGTTTATGCTGTTGTTGTGTTCTGACAGCAGCAGTTTCTTTTTACTTTCCCACTTCTTGAGAGATAAAACCTCACTATTGAGCTGCAAAGCTTTTCCTGGCCAAACTGTTCTGTCTAAGGGCTCATGAGGCCATCACAGTCTTTCTTTTTGCAGGTCTCTGGCAGGGACATCATTCCTGCCAAGGGACTCCTCACACAGCCTGTGTCCATGGTAAAATCCAGCAGCATTGTCCCTGGTTTAAGCAGTGTCCCCAGTGGCACAGACGATTTCTGAGTGGCTCATTGGCAAATGAACAGCATATTTTGATCAGTTCTCCCTGATTGTCATCACATGGGGTTTGCAGTGGGTGTGGGAGCCATGTTATTTGCTGCAATGACAGACTGCAATTATCCTAACCTGGCCTGCTAATCAACTCTAACGTTCTGCCTTCTGGCTCTGCAGCTCTCTGGGCTCTATGAAAGCCAATACATCTCAATACTATAGTTCTGTGCCATGTCTGGAACAGGGCTGTGTGACACAGATCAAAGTGCCTAAAAAGAAGAGGGTTAGAGGAATGGAAGCTTGTCACGGTTTTAGAACTTAGCGAATAGAGACTGAAGCTTTTCAGTGATTTGGTGATTTAGTTTATGCTGCTCTTTCCTTAATTTGTTTCAGTTGATATGTTATTTGTGTTTTAGGAAAATGTTTAGTCTATACTCTGCTATTCAAAGTTTTAAATTTAGGCTGTGTGGCTCACATTCAGCAATATAATGCTCTTCCTGTCTGAAAAAACATGACCCCTGTAACTCATTTACAGGAGGAGAAGCTGATGGAAAATGTATTTTAGAATATACTTCTAGAAAACTGTGAAATACCTAAACGTTATGGGCTTTTTGGAACACAGTGCAAAAAAAAAAAAAAGAAAATAGCAAATGATCCCACAAGCATGCTGGAAAGGTTGGAGGTAAATAATCATAAGCAGCAGAAATTTGTTTAAAGACCTAAATGATTTGTAATGGAAAGTCCTTTGTAGTAATTTTAGGGGTGGGAGCCTTGTCATGCTGTTCTGACAATATGTAAGGACTTGGATTATTTTTTGCATTCACTATGGGAATAATTATATTAAAACTCCAGCAAGAATTTTGCAATTATTAATTTAGAAATTATCAAAACACTCCAGTCAGGCAGGAAAGTATTACTGACTCAAAAAATTTCCAGGCTAAATAACTTGTTGAAAGCAAATAAAAAAAAAACCAAGGGACAGACCAGATTTATTACAGCAAAAATGAGAAAGCATATAACATTTGGAGCTGCAGTGGAGCTCCTGACACTGAACTTCTGTGCTGTCTGGAAGCTTTGGGCTGGATAGTAACTTTGTTCCCAAGACACATCATCAGGAAAGGGCATAAAGACAATGTCGGCTCAGTTGTAAGGGGAATGGAGCTGCTGGTGCACAGCGGAACTTTCTCAAGTGTTCTTTTTCAGGGCAAGACAACAGAACAGCAAAAACTCCTCACAGAGACACAGCACTGGTAAGGACTTCACCATGCCAAGGCTGCATGGACTGGACCCCATTTCTGCAATCCCACATCGTGGTGCAGTTGCAGACCTGCTTCTCTGTTAGCATTTACATTGTAAGATCCCTATCTACAGGGACTTGGCTTTTGTGCAGCAAAAAGATGCAGAGGCTTTCCTGCCTCTGGGGAAGGCTCAGTGGCAGCAGTGGGTGTCAGTCAGCAGGGTACCAGAATCTCTTGGAAAGCTGTTAATCTCGCTGGATGTATCTGTATTTAGAATTAGAACTATGTTTGTGTATCTACTCATTTGCATGTTAATGGGGTTCTCCAGGACTTTTCCTTGATCTTTAACACGAAGAAAGCCTGGCTAATTAAAATTTATTTGAAAAGGGTTTATTTGCCTCTTGGGCTGAGGACAATAGACTACAACAGCTGAGGCATGGTCATGTTAGCAGAGTTAGATTTTAATGCCTGAGCATTTGTACGCTGTCAGGATAAGCTGATAGAGGCGGTGAAGGGTGCACACTGATTCTTTTCCTGCTAACCACCCTAAATTGGTTTGGGTCCAGCCTGTAGTAGTGGCTGCTTCCCAGCTGCTGAGCTGGGAGCTTTCATTTAGAGGAACAAAGGACCTGCATGTAAAGCTTTTCATATCCTGTTGTACACTTCTAACTGTTGAATCTGGCTCCAGAGTGTAGCAGTGACAGCCCACAAAGACCTGTCCCAGTCACCACCACTAACCCCTGACCATCTGGACTATAAACGGCACACGTCACACCCTTTATTATATGGCTTTGTTTATTCCAGCAGCTTTGGTTTTCCAAACCCCTTATTCCACTGTCGGTGGAGCAAGACTCTTCTGCCTCAGGTCTTAGGGGGTCTTGCAAGCAGCCCCTTGCTTTGTGTGTGCCTCTTGTCCAGTGGAGCTGCTGAGGTGTGGCAGTTGCTGTAGCAGATCGAGGTCCTCTGGGAATTACCCCCAGGCTGGGAACATTGTGATAGCTCAATTCATCAGCTGACCCTTGGCCAGCACCATCAGTCACACTGAAGCTGGAGGTCAGGATTTCAGCTTGGAAATAACATTTTGGGTGAATGATGATGATTATTTACTAGGGGGGAAGGGTTATATGTTTTTACTGCTCATCCTCTGTGGCCTGTGTTTCCAGCTGATTGCATGAGAGCTGTCCTGGTGTGAATCTTCTGGGGTGCTTTGATTTTAACCCAAATGCTGGAGTTTCTTTCTGTCTAGTAGTCACCACAAAACACTGCAGGGGATGATTAACTCTTCTCTAATCTCTGTGTTTTAGAACATGTTTATGATTTGGTGGTCTCAGTCCATTTCTTTCAAAATATTTAATTGCTGGGTCTTAAGTTGAGGTTTTTGATTATGAAGAGTTCATTGGAAGGCAGACAGCACACTTCCTAGTACACAGGGTATAATCACAGCTGAAGCACAGCTGTCAAAATAAAATGAACACAAAGTGAAGCTATTGCTTTAGCTGTGCTTAGAGACTCATTAACTCTGAAAACTTCATACTCCAGAGTGGTTCTTCCTGCTCATGTGTAGTGAGAATGGGCTACTATGCTGCTGTGACCAAAGTCCAACAGCATTTTATCTTGCTGTCCTGAGGCAGAGCTGATGGATGTTTTGAAGAAAGCACTGAGTTACCTGTGACCTTGCAAGGCAAGGAAATACAAACATAACAAAGAGAGAAGGCCAAGATTGCCAAAGGAGACCAGAGTTTGGAGGGACTACTGGATGCCAGGTGGCCTAGGGCTATAGAGGTGTCCTGGTGACAGTTTTCTGTGGGGCAGAGGAGGAGTGGGTGAGGTCTGTTCTCAAGGTAGCTGTTGTGTTCAGATCTGATAAACCATTTAGCAGCAAAGTGCAAAGACATTGTGAAACCAGAGCTGTTTGTACCATCCAAGCACCTTTCCTGAGGAATAATTTAGCATCTTGTTTTTGAAAACTCTCAGAGTTCAGGGTAGGATTGAACAATACCAGCCTTCCATCCTTTGTATTCCTCCCTATCTCCTGAGACTGTGAGTCACTGATTTTATTTCTTCAGTAGAAAGATGCAAAGGCACTACCAGAGTGCACAGGTGTGGAATTTTCTGGAGCTTTTTGTAAAAGCTATGGAAAGCTGTAAAGGACTGGGAGTCACTTGGTTGGCCACATATCTCTGGAAAGGGAAAAGAAGACCCACAATATGTGGGGTTTGTCCCTTACACAGATGTTATTGGTGTAGTCAGCAAATTGCTCTGTCCTTTGTTGGTGATTTTGTGGCTATTTATAATCTACCCTTTTGATTGTCCTTGAACAAATATGAGCTTTTATATCTAATTTATTAACCTTTAACATGCTTAGAGCAAATGATAAAACACTTCGCCTTTCCTTTCTGCTGTTATTTATGAATTCTTCTATCTACAAACAAGAAATTATTTAAGTGCATGCATATTACCTTGTATGTAAAGGGGTTTTTCCTTGTCCCTTTCTTATTTTGCCTTAGATTTCAGAAATTTTCTTCTGTACAAAGTTCCTTGTAAGTAACTATATATATTTCTAGCATTGAATGCCACAAGTATTGCTTAAGGAAAATTGGAAATTCCTTAATAAATGTTTCCATTTGTAATTTGGACATTTGGATATTTTTGATGCACATCTCCTGTGTCTGTTCAATGGTTATGAATGGAGAGGGGAGAGCATAGACAAGTCCTGCCTTTAACTCAGATTTCTGGCAGTAGCTCTGTTTGGGGTGCTCTGCAGCCCAGATTGCTCTCACTTGCAGGTTCTTAGTAATGATTGATCAGGCCTATTACAACATGAATTATTTATTGGGTAGGCCATAAGACTCTAAACAGATTACTTAGTACACAGGATAAACAAAAAAACACTACTAGTAGTTAACATACAGTGCACGATTAAGGTACCTATATTCCAGCTAGCAAAGAAACAGTATAGATTAGGATTCAACGCAATTTACCACTGGATTAATGATGGGGTACACATCCAATTCTTCATCTCAGTTCCTTGGGAGAGTAACCACAGAATTTGTGTCCGAACTTATAGAAGTCCCTGCACATTTCCAGGGTGAATGTAGGGGGCTTCTACCTCCATGGAATTTTGTGTCACTTTTACAGTTGTAAAAGTAGTATTGTCAGTCAGAAACCACTGCTTATCTCCCCACATCTGTCCTCATGCCCTGTTGTTTATTGGGAGTTCTATTCCTGGTGCCAGAGGAAGAGATAACTACCTGGCTCATGACAACAGGCTGGCCTGGGTTATCTTATCACTTCACATGGTGGGAGAGAATGTCCAGAGCTGTCACACCACCTGCAGGTAAGCTCTTCTATGGTAGGGGGAAAAGTCCTACCACATTATTTCACAGGCAATGGTATATATTGGAAGAAAGATTTCAATAAATAAAGATAAACTTTAGAGATTGCAAAAAAGCAAAGAAATTCTATGTCAGCTTCATGGTTTGACCTTGTAAATACAGAATTATTGCTCACAAATAATGAGAAATCAGGGTCATCAGTCTGAGGGAGTCTGAAATGTTACTTGAAAAATGAATTAGATGCAACTTTGTTTGGATTTTTTCCAAACGTTCATGGTATAAAGAGCAAGAAAGGAATTTACATCTGGAATGGCACCATCCATGTCTCATACTGAGCTAATTAGGGAGTAACTTGATTTCTCTCTCTAATAGGTGAGCCTGGGTTTCCTGAACATTGTGCATAAAGTGGTGGGAGAATAACATGGCTGACAAGGATCGCAGCTTTGGTCAAAATTAATATGTAATACCAGGTACCAGAATTTCCAAAATGTGTAGGTCCTCTGGTAAGAGGCATCTGATTAGATCATCAGCTGTTGTAGCTCCTTGCATAAGATATGCTGAATTGACACAAAAAAGCAAATTCCAAACTGATCCCCAGGCTCTTGTGCATCACAGGAAAAACCATCTAGTGCACAGAGGAGGACCAAGTGTTGTCCTCGAGGCAGGATGGGCTGTAGTCACCAAAAAATGATGCTCTGCTCTCCTCTTTCTTCTCCACATGTCATATATAGAACAGAATGAGAACTGAGCAAATGAGAAAAGTAATTCCTCCTGGTGAGGAGCGGTGACCACATATATTTAACTTCAATGAGTTTATTGGCATCTGCCTCTGAAGACAGATCTCTTTAGCCAAACACAGAGTGGTCTGAAAAGAAGAGGGGGGGAAAAGGGTAATTTTATGAGATTGTCCAGATAACCGCACACTTCAGCTTCAGGCTGGCTTCAGGGCTTCATTCTCAACAGTCATTTCTTTTGTTTTGGCAATACATCACTGCTAATGTCACGTCAATCTTTGCAAAAATATTTAACAGACGAAGCTCAGGCTTGCTGCACCTGAGAGTAGCAGTAGTAAAGGAAGGCACGAGAGAGTCTTAAATGCTCTCCAGGTGTAAACGTACTGTGCACATTTAGCAAAGCTGAGTCTCTAGTAAGGAAACATTAAAGAATGTTTTGAGATTTCTTTTTTTCTTGTCTCCACATCTGTTTGATGAGTGTTTTTGCTGTTGACTGGAAATGATGTTAAAGTAAGCACCAGATGTACCTCCCAATACATATTGAGATACTCTGAAATTAGTCCTTTTTCGGAAAGTACTTGGGAAAGCTGAAAGAAAAAATAGAATATTAATAGCCAAATTCACTGGTAAACTCTGCAAGCATTTGAGAAGCACCCTTCAAAGAAAGGATGTGGTAAATTTTATATTGGTCCTGAGGGAGCTACACAGGACTATCACCAAATAGAGCATTTAAAGTGTGTCAGGAATATATATTTTTGTCCAACCAGCTGGAACATTCTTCAGCATTTAGTTAATTGTATCCTTATGATGTTTATTCCTACTCAAATGGAAGAATGAAGCAAGATTAATATTACAGAGAAAATATTTCCCTTTACAACAGAATTTTAACTAAGTATTGGCAAAAAAAACCCATGGGCTAAACTAATTCTGCTTGCCTGGAGTAATCTGGAAGCTGAAATGAATTTATTATTTCTTGTCTCAGTATATTAGGATTAAATGGAGTCCTTCATATAAGCATTTCAAAAGCCTCAAAAGGGAGTTTCAGTGGCATATCCTGCTGCAAATTTTACCTTAAGTGTGTTTACATCTATTTCAACAGTTGAGTTTTAATGTATGTTAGAGTTCATTTATTAAGCAACAGTTATGAATATTTGTACATGGCAGACAGTGAAATATGATGTTTGACAGGTTTGCCATGACTGATTAAATTCTTTCTCCACTTCCATTAGAACTTTAAGTCTCACCTTGAAAATCTCATCCACACCCTTGATGTGATTTTTAAATGACATTTATGGAGCGTGTGTGAAACACAGTAACTTCTCCAAGCTCTGTATTTAATAATGAGCCTGAGAAAGTACTTGCAGGTAGTCCCTGGGAAATGATAATGAATTTTTCAGCAGAAGCATCTAGTGCTGACAGGCACTGGTGGTGGGTCTACTCACTTTTCTGTATTCCTGTGAACAGCAAGCCCTGTTTCAGCAGGATTGTAAAATGGAAAAAGACACCTATTCTCAAAGCCATTTCATGGTCACACATGACTGGGTCAGCCCTTCTGGCTGAGCTCCCTGAGGAAGCAAAAACAACAAAACAAAGAAATACATGTATTTACCTGCAAATCCACTCAAAATCAAAGTGAAATCAAAGGCACAGGAGCACAGCAGAACCAGAAAGCAGAGAATCTCTGGGGAAACACTGGGGAGAAGGTGCCAGGAATCTCACACAGACAATGATGACAAAGCCTCATCCTTTGTCAGCTGGTGAAGCTCTGCTGGTTTCTGTACAGGATTTGGCCAGATATTTGCTTGTGGAAGGGAGACTGTCTTTGAGTGGCTCTAGCAAGACATATCCACATCAAAAGTCAGTGTTCTCAGCCTTCCAGGATGTCTCTCCCTAAAGGCAGCCTCTCAAATTTTTGTTTTAATTAGGACATATTCTGGTTGCATGAGAGCCACTGTATTTTCAGCTGCTAGATGCTCCTGGATGTAGGAGAGCAAGGCTTATCTCTCTCTCTCAGCTGGGTGTCCTGAGTCAAAGGCAATGATTATTTGTGTTTTTTAATACAAAAATGCTCTCTAATAGCTCCATATCACCTACAGAAGTAGTTGCAGTGTGCTTACCATCACAGGATCTTGGTGGTGGGTGATGTCTACTGGTACCAGAGCAAAAACTCTAGAATCCAGGGACAAGAACAGGAAGTATTTTTTAAATCATCTATAATTTACCTTTCCCACCCTCTGCTTTTCAGAGATTTTCTAACCAAAACACTGCATTTGATTGATTCAGGCTTAACTTTTATAGTTAGCTGGTTTTGAAAAAAAATTTTGTTACTGACTTACAGGTCAGCTGCTCCTCCCCTGTCCCATGACGACACATTTTAATAAAAGGTAAACCTCTGCTGGCTGTAAGATTTGAAGTGGGAGAAGGTGCTGATGTTGTGTTTATTTCCAGTACTTTTTAACTCCTGTTCAGGAAGACAGGCAAACACAGCACTGTGCAAAATGTGCCTCAAGCTACACTTCTTTCATTTCCCTGCATGGTGCCCATAAGAAGAATTATTAAACATGGTTTTCACAAAGCAGGAATTTGTTTTTTATATCAAGATTGGAAGATACACTAGGGCTTAAGAGATTTATATCTCTTGCTTCTTATAATTGTTTCTGTAAATGGATGTGAGAGTTGAATCACTTAGCATCATTTTCTTGGCTGGCAAAAAGCAAAGTGCTTAAATTTTGCTTATTTTCATAGCCAAGCAGATGATCTGTTATTCCTGAGAACACCTTGGTGTTACGGTTTATTAGTGCATGTTTATTACTGCCTTTTCCATGGGAAATAAGAAAAAATATTCAAACAGCAGCTCATGCTGTCAAAACTCTGGGATATCTTTAAAATATGCATTCTCCATATGTGAACAAGATTTATTTTCACAGAGGCTGTTCATATCCTCAAATTTTCCTGATTTTGCCAGCTCAGCTGATTTTACTGGTTCCAATTTACCTAGCACCAGTTGTGAAAATCAGGATCCTGGATGTCTGTACTCCAAAGACAAGATTTTCTTGTTGAATATTCTGTAAACAAAACCGGGTGTCTGTATGTTCATACTATGAAAGTTTGCAATTCCTAGTTTAGCATTTTATTGTCCTGCAACCATTTTTCCATACACATGGTATACTATTACAAATTAGAGATGTGATTTTACTTCCAACACTGAGTTAAATTTTATTTTAAGGATACTTAGTGCAGTCAATGTCAGGGTTTTGCAAGTTTTTTACTTTTGCAAGTAAAGATAAATAAAAATTTTAAATAATTAATATTTGAATTTATTCACATTTTTCCCTGTAAAAGGGAATTATTTAGAGATACTGAGAAAAATACATTATTCATCATTTTATGTTAGAAAAGAGAAAATTGATGGGAGGATTTTGGCATGGACCATAAAATCTCATTAGCAGCAGTATATTAAAACAACCTAAGAGGAGAAATATATTTACTCAGACCAGATTATTACATCGTAGTGCTACAGAGTAACCTATGCCTTCCTAGGTTTTCTTACATTATTCCTACATTATTTTGTAGGACTTTAGAATATTAGTTTATTTTACTCATTAATTTTCCCTCTTGAAATTACTATTTAGTGAGCAAAGCTCCAGAATAAGTCCCTCTGCTAAGAGTGGTTTGTAAATTGAAGCTATTGAGTAAGCAGGAGTTTTTCTATATTAGTTTTTGCTCTGCTATTGTCCTGGACTGAAGGAGAATACTCTGTCCTAGTGCAGCTGAGAGTCTTCACAGATTTTTCCTCAATAAAGTTCTTGAAGAAATTTTCCATTCTTCTTTCCAGAGAAAGCATCTTATTGTAAGCAGGTCTGCAATGTTTGAAATGTTCCACTTCCTCTCCTTGGGGCCTGTAGGTACTTCTCTGGCAGGGAGATAATAAAGATATTAAGATGCAGCATTACAGTACTCTTGTAATCTCACAGTAGAATAATTAAATCTGGTAGCTGGATACAGGGCAAGAGGATGACGAGGGTGTCACTAATTACTTTTTGTGATTGAACGTATTGATAGTCCAATGCAGAGTCAAAAGGCAGTATACTGTCAGTGAACTGTGCTCCTGGCAGCAAAACTCCCCTTATTTCCATGAGCACAGAGTTAATGCACTTGGGCAGATACGTGCTCTCCTCTGGCAGGAATCTTTTGCTCTAGAGCTGATGGCTGGATAAGCTCGCAAGACTCTAAACTAATAAAATGCACTGGTAATCCTAGGTGAAAACCCAGAGAAAACAAGTTAATATTGAATTGTGACTTCACTGAACAACACTGGATATTCTCAACTGAGGTGATCATAATTCTTGGGTCTTTACCTCCCTGGCTTTTCCCAGCAATTTAAAACAGTACATATTTAATGCTTTCAATGTTGGTTTAACATCCATGTTTTCACTAATGTTCACGCTCCTTAAATTCCTCTGCAAACTCTGCAGTGATGGTGTCATCCAGGACAGCAGGATTTCAGCAGAAATTGCTCCACTGCTGCCTGAACTTGGTTTAACCTCCCAAAGTGCAGTATTGCGAAAGACAGACAACTTCAACTGTGTAATGAGGTACTAAAATTTTTTTAGTTTTAGCTGCATCTTGCTCCAGAGGCTTCCTTTCCAAAGTCAAGCAGCCTTTTGGTTTGGCAAAACACTGAGAGGATAGCCATGAGTTCAACCTGTGCCACGAAAAGCATTTAAAAGGCTTCATTTACATAAAAATACCTGTAGAAGTTCCTTATGTCTTAATGCTTATTTAAAATATTAATTTTGGACTACATCAGATAATTTTCTTTATTTTGTTTTTTGCAATAGACTGTTTAAGGGTATTTTATAGCATGGGGTTCAGGGCAGCAGGGGTGTTTCTGGTAAATTCTTGGAGATTCCATTCTAAAATAAATCCAACATTCACCAAAGTCTAATGTTTGAACACTACTTTTGCCTCGTGTTACAATTTTGACCTATTTTCCTGTTATTTTGTGTTTTCTTTGCTTCTTTCTTGTCTACATCTTGTAGCTTCTTATAAAAGGTTTCATATAATGGCCATTAAGATCAGCAGGAGGCATTGCAGGTAAACATGATAATGTTCATTCATTCTTAAAAATCCAGATTATTTTTAAAAGGAAAAATTCACCAACCTCATTAGGCAAAAGACTGGGACATTTCACCTAGGGAGATGTGGTTTCACTCCAGCGATGTATGGGAGTAATTAAATGTGTTGTCTATAGCACAGCAGGCATATTATCTATTTTATAATATTTGTAATATCCAGCTTAAATATTTTGGAGACCCAACTTGAAGACCCAGAAGCATCTAAGTGGAAGTTTTTTCTAAGGAGATGCCTGAGAGATGCAATTCAGGTTCAATGTGCTCTTGTTGTTAAGTTCTTCTCTAGTGCTACAGAAACAGTTTTGACTCAGATGTTCTGTGTGGGTCAGGTTGTGTGGGAGCTGTAAGAGAGACGTGAAGGATTTTCAGGTAGGTTAAAAGGATTTCATAAAAATGTAGTTGTCTAAAGACCACCAGCAGCATCACAGAAGGGGAAAAACTAAAGGTTTTTAAACAAATCTCTTCTTAGTCTCCAGCAAAGGTCTCAAGAAAGCACCAGGTGCTGTTTTGTGCCATGGAAATGTCAACAATGTGGGGAATTACAATTTGAGGAAAACAGGTTACTGCATTTGTTCCTTAACACAGGTGAATAAAGAACATCTGATTTCCTAACATTTTAGCCTAGCAACCTTGGTAAAAAGAAAAAGAGATCATAATAAATATATATCTAGACACACACATATAGATCCAGCTAGAAAATCAGCTGAAAGTTACACATTACATTCAGAGGAAAGCACATACTGTCTCTCTTGCAGGACAGTCTGGGGATGTGAAATATTTTGTACTCATAAATTTTGACAGGTTCCTTTTCTCTCTGAGAGAAACAGAAATACCAGAAACAAAAATACTATATGCACTAAAAAAGAAAATGGAAAAAAGAAAATGAAAAGGTTGGGAGGGTCAAAAGAATTTTCTCCATCTGGAGAAATCTGTAACTCAAGGGGAATCCACAGGTAGCTGGTTAAGGCTGCTCTGTGCTTCTGGGCAGTCCTGGGAGTATGATCCATTATTACTACCATATAAATCTGAGACTTAAAGACATGCTTCTGGAATATGTAGGCATTAGTCTCATTATTCAATCATTCTTATTTTTAAACAGAGGGAACTATTTCAGGGGTTGGTGGTTCGTTGATTTTTTCCCCCTTGCTTCGTTGATCTGGTGTTTGTAGTCCATTAACATTGTATTAAACTGTCAGTGAAAGGTAAGGCTGTCTAAACCAAAATAATTATTTAGATAAGCTGTGTCCTCAAAACACTTTTTTCCTTCTACTGAGAAAGCAGTTATTTGAATAGTGCTGTGTTCCTGCCTGCCACATTCCTTTCAGCAACTTGTTCATAGGCACTGCAGACAGAGCACAGTAAAACCAGAGCAGCTCTTTGGCCATTTTTCATCATTGACAGTGCAGCTAAACCTTCATGAAAGCTCTGTCTGCAGAAGAGCAGGTGCCTGACAGAGGAGCTGCTCCCAACTGCAAGGAAGAGAATTGCTTTTTCAGAGCTGGGGACTTCTATTAAGTTGAAAATTTAATTTCCAGATATTTGCTGAGGGATGCTTTGTAGACCTTCCACTGCTCAGTGGCCATAAAGAAGCCTGTAGTGAAATGGCAAATGCGATGCCTGTGATCAACAACCACCATCACACTTCCTTTTAATTTAGGATGCTGGAATGAATAGGATTCCCATATGTGCTGTTGCTTAAGAGTTGTTCTTTCACAATGAAGGCCTTGTAGGACCATAAGTCTTTTGTGCCAGTATCATCCCATGTGCAATTCACGAGCCAAGGGAGTTCAAAAGTAGAAAGGAACGTTAAGTCATATTCTGCTCTTTGAATGCAAAAAAACTTTCCCAACCTTTCAGGAGCATAATGTTGGGTCTGAAGTGGAGTCAGACAGAAAAGGGAATCTGTGGGCTTGCACGGCAAGGATCCAGTGTGGGCCTGGTGCACATCAGCTACCAGTGCTTACAGAAATTTTGACGTATCTTCAAAGATCGTAAATCTATTTTATCCCAAAATGCAAGGTCACAAATCCTTGTTTAATTCTGTAGGGTCACTGAAAGAAGTTGCTTTCCTGGTACACTTGGGCTTGTAATTTTAATATATGAGCTGTGACAGAGGAAGGGACAAGGCTGGACCAGCACAAATCTGGTAGCAGAAGTACCAACACTGTTGTCCATGATTGTGGCCTCTGTGAGGCCAGTGTCTCCTCAGCAGTAAGCACACTCAGCACTTCTCATGAGCAAACTCTTTCAGTGTCACTGGAGTTTATAGGATTTGCCCCATTGAATTATATAAATACCTACAAGTTACAGCCCTGTAAAATGCTAAATGTCCTTCTCAGGTTGCTGAAGGCACTCAGTTCCCATTGACCTCCAGATGAACTAAATAGAAGCTGATGTCAAAGGGAGTTAAACACACTCAAAATGTTTCCTTCTCCTTGGGAAAGTGGTGAGCATTAAGAAAAGCTATCATATCAGATATCTAGTCTGGATTTTCTTCTTCTGCTTGTTTCTATTTGTATGTGAATATATGTATATTCATGGATCTTACAGGTATGTGTAAAACATAGGAGAAATAATGCTCACCATAAAAATGAATAAATCTGGAAAAATCATAGTTGATGTAAAGTGGCTGTTTTAAAGGGGAATTGCTCCTTGTAAATTACATATTCCTCTTTTAGAAGTTTTAAATTAAGTTATGTGTAGATATTGATTTCTCTCATGAGTCATAGATCTATAACCTAGATAAAAATCTTTTTCTGTTCAGTGCATTGTTGAGTTAGGAGTTTTCTTGTGTAACTGAACTTACAGACTTCCATAAAAGCAGCCTGTTGCTGCAGACAAGGACTGTTGTGCCTCTGACTCCTTGGGGTGACTGATGTCCAGCCTGAATGCAGATATTGTCCTTGAGTTTGTGTGTGCACTAGTGAGGATGCTCTGGTGTGCTTTGCTGGGGAATGATTGTGCTGGATAACAGCTGTAATGGATAATGTGCCCAAACCCACAGAGATTAGCCCTGACAAGATATGTGCTTGTCAGGGTTTATAAGATTAAGTTCTCCAGAGGCGACCTCAAGCTGTGGCTACCACCCAAAAGTTGAAAGCAAAGAAGACTTTGATCAATGACCCTCACTGGGCACTTGTTTCTCTGTCACTTGAGTTCTAACCCCCAGAGAGGCTCATCTTCTGAGCCCAGGAAGCCTGAGGTGCAGTGATACAGGTGCTGAGGAATTTGCTCTGTATGGCCTCATGTCAAAAACTGCTGTGGGAGCCCCTTGAGAACAGTTTGTCTCATGACATTTTCAATTTTATGCCTCCCACTGCCACTGATTACTCAGTTTGATGAGACTGGCTTTCTGCAGGAAAGTCCTTCCCAAGGAGGGTTTTAGGGCTTTTGGTTGACTCATGAGGGTCTTGAATCATGTCCAAAATGTCCCCCTCTGCTGATTGGTGTCTGGGCACCAGTGACAGTGCTGGGCCAGGAGATACATGCAGAGCAGGCACCCAAGGAAATAGTGCAGCATCAATTCTTGCCCATGGGATGTTGTCCATAGATTGCTGGTCTGACTAATTTCACACAGCCCAGGAGCTTCTTTCATATCTAATTCCAAGTTCTCTTCATTTCTTTGAATCTTGGGTTTTCCCTTCATATTTCTGCTCCTATATCAGAGTCATTGGTTTTTAGTTAGATTGTTTACACCATCTCAAAGGCCATGTTGCTCACAGTAATGCTAATTTCCTAAATTCACTTAGAATTTCCAGTTGCTGGTCCTTAAGCCCTGGTTGTTTAATTTGCCCACTGATTTATTCTCTTCTTCTTACAGCATGTGATGTTATTTTTAAAAATGTTTTGTTTCAATCCCAAGTAATTATCACCCCCCCACCATCACCACCACATTACAAAAAAATACATTTTGGAGTTCATGACTCCAGAATACATCACCACCCCCAGAATCTGTGGAAAACCAAGAGTAAGACTGAAAGGTGGTTTTATTTGGAAAAAATACTCTGCCTTCTACTTCATAGACCACAACACAGTTACAGCTGGGACAGTGTTGAGGTAGAGTGATGCTCCCAGGAGTTTCTTCAGGGTCTGCCACTGCAAATGCAAAACAAAAGGCACGAAAATAACCACATTTGATGGGCACTAAGGACAAAACCCTTCCCTGCAGTAGCACAGAATTCATGTTTTTTGCTGGATGTCCTAGATGGTTTTTTCTTAGATGGAAATGCATTCCTGAAGTCAAGGAAGCCTTATGGGGCAGAAAAAAAGAAACCATACCAGGGCAAAAATTTGTGAATATATTCCAATTAGTGTGTTAAAAGGACTTTATTTTTTCCAATTGTTCTACAGAGTGTCTTTTACTGATAATCCAATTCACCCTCTGAAAATACACAGGTTTTAAATGTTTTGCAAGAGTTGTTTCAGATAATTCTTTATCAGCAGAAATTGCTCGAGGAGATACATTGTAAAGTCTTTCTTCATTCACTGATAACTTCAGACATTTAAGAAAGTGACAAATAAGATATTTGATAAAATCACTACTCTTTCTCCACTTGAAGATTTGAAAGGAATTGATTAATTTTAAGGGAAAATTAAAACCTTCAAGATGTCATTTTTCCAGAACAACCCACAAGTATGACTGAAATAGATTTGCCTTGGGATCTGAGGAAATTGTCATTTTTTAACATGTTTTTAGTTAGGAAAAGCAGTTCATGGGAATACACTTTTCATCCTTGAGGGATGTTGAAAACAATAATTTTTCATGAAGAGCTAGAGTGAATATATGGTACTTGCATGTGTAGTAAAGTGAATTTTTATATGCCATTAATTATCAGTTTCTGAAAATAGATGAAGAATGCTTAAGATGCTCAGATGATCTGTCTGGGATGCTTTGGTCTGCAGTGCTGGGTATGATTTATTTCCTATCAGCCAGAAAACAAATCTCTCTTACAGATTAGAAGTTAAATTTTCCTGTGAACCCTGTCAAGAAACTTGCTACATTCCCCATTCTTGCTGTGTCCCTTTGCATTCTGCAGTGCCCTCTTAAGGTGTGACAGAAATAATTCTCAGGATGGCTCTTTCCAGCCATAATTCTTTCAAAATGTTTCACTTTGAGCACACAAAAAAACAAACAAGCATCGAAAGAAAGTGATGTTTCAAAGGTGATTAAAAATTAAGGTGAACTTTACATAATGAAGAAACCTTCTTTTGTCACCTCATGTATGATCTTTGGGACAGCAGTGAGTTACCACCTTTTCTTCTGTTCAAAATCCTATTTCAATTCCAACCATGCAAAATTAATGTATTTCATTCAATCCCGTTTAAGACTTTACTCCACAGCACATGTTCTCCCTAAAATACATGGGGTTATTGCCTTCCAGAGCTGATGGAGCCAAGGCTTTGGGATGAGATCAGCAATATTAATGCAGGTCCAACAAATCAATGCAGCCACGGGCCCTGAGCACCAGCGGAGTAAACAGTTGGCTCTCATCTGACATGCAGCAGTGTCAGTTCCTACTTGGGCACAGTTCCTGCAATTTGTTTTCATTTGTGTTGAACCACCAGAGTCTTTTGTGCTGCCATTAGCACTTTGGAAGCATTAGGGAGCAAAGTGAGATGGATTCCAATCCATAGATGTTCAAAATCAAACTAATCTTTTGTAGCTGAAAGTGAAACTCTGAGAAGCTTGGAATTTCTCAGTCATTTCTCCAAATTCATTGTAGAAATCATCAAAGCACTGTTTTTCTGCTTTATCTTAGTCTGGAAAGGAGAAGTTACTTCTCCTGACTAGATGGTGTATTTTATATTCCAAATACAAGCCAGTGCCTGCTTAAACTGAACCCTCATTTATTCTTCAGAATACATTGTCTACAGAATTACTACAGAAAATAGTATCTGTGGGAGAGCAGAATGTAGCCAGCAAAACTATCATTTGAAACTTACCAAACAAACATAATTGAATATATTTTCTTTTAAATAAACAGTTTTTCTTTGGGGTTAGCAGGGAAGCCCACACAGTACTCTGTCCTATTTTGCTTTCTGTGTATGCTGTCAAGCTTGGTAAATTTTTTAGCAGCTGTCAAATTAAATTTATTACCAAAGAGGTCTGTGTTCTTGTGCAATCCAGAAGGGAAAAGCCCTGCTGACTTGGTTTTGCTTCAGCTTTTGTCTTTACTACACTAAAAGCCTCATATAGTTAAGATTCATGAACAGTGCTAGTTAAACAAAATTTTTCATCTGCTACGAATGCAAGTGTTAAACTAATGGAATGGAATTTGAGAGCTGGGGTGGGCACAGCACAGTTGGAGGTTCTCTGAAAGAAGGGGATTTTTGATGAGGGAGCCTGAAATTGTGTGAGGGAGGAAAGCTGCCAGATCCATGACTGAGGGGTCCAAGGATGTGTCCCCAGTGCTGTGCAATGAGAAGTCACCGTAAATGTCAGCACTGCAAAAAACCTCATAAAGAACCATGAGAATATGGCAAAAAAGGAATAAGATCAAAGGGGTAAAAATGTGTATTATAATGTGTTTAAATTTATTAAATATTCCAAATATCCTGATTTTTTTTGATAGAAAACATGAACTAAACTTCATTCGTGGAGCTGGTTGTTCAGCAGCAGTCTGGACTGTGCCTTACCTCCCGCTCTCCCTTCTACACCAAAGCTGCACTACCTTGTTCTGACATGCAACCATCTGGCCCAAGTCTGTGAAGTGAATTTTTTACTGCTCTGCAAGTCTGGGTCACTTCTGTGTTGTCACTTCTGAGAAATTAAAGTTCAGCGAATCCTTCTCCACACTTGTGAGGAGCAGTCAGGGCTCTGAATTATAGAGATGAACAGCAAGAGGTAGGAGGAAATTAGAGAGATTTATTTTCAATTCATTTCTGCAGAAATATGCACAACTCTGCTCCCAACAACTTTCATTTAGATGAGGGTGTCTGTGCCACTAACAATTTCTACTCAAACAAAAAAGCTTGGAGTTCACCTAAATTAAAGAAAATATATTCTGAAAAATAACAATAAAACAAGCAAACAATCTACTGACACCCCCCCCCCCCCCACATAAACCACCACACATGAAAATGGAACAATTTGAACTCCCAAGAGTGATGTTTCTTTGATTTTTGGTGAATGTAGAGTTGCTGATCAGCTCTTGAGCAGAAGGGATGAGGTGAGCAGTCAAGCACCTCAGTTTCAGGACTGTCCTGGACCTATGCTGACTTGTCCTGGACCTATGCTGACTTGAGTCTTTTATCATTGTGTGATCCCTCTCAAATACCTGGATTCCATTTCTTTGCATTATTTACATTTTATTTATCAACTTTAGCTTTCTTCACATGACACCCCACCCCCTGAATCAGTGTCCATCTGATGATCATACCAGCATGAGTTGAGCTTTGCCACTTTAGCTTTACAGCAAGTTTAATTTAACTCAAAGTCAATAGGATCAATCTGCCTCAAACTGATTTTAGTTTTTCCTCAGCAGGAGGAATAAATGAATTAATTCAACATGAAAAGTTGTATCATTTGCCACCCAGGTCTGCTAATGAGATCATCATTGTTATCAGTTTTCTTCTATTTACTACATCAATTCTTTATGAGGACTGGAATAATATGGCTTCAGGTTAAGTTTTATAGTTGTTACAGTTTGGGGGAAATTATTATTTGCATAATATCTGTATTATCCTCTATTCTTTGCCTGTGTTTTTCAAATTTGCCTTGTCTTGCATAACTGATATTACTGATGTGAGTGGTTGACCTAAATTTGATGAAAATACCTTGGTACACTCTATAGTATATTTTCTATGTTTGCAAAATGTTTAATTTTGTCGGGGAATGTAATAACAGAAAATTGCCCTTTTTTTGAAGTCTCTAAAATAATTCCAGAGTCTTTAAGAAAAATACTGTAGTACAGTTTTACAAAGGTCTCAATAGATTTACACTGGATATTTTAATTTTTAAAAATCTTTATGCAGTAAGGTTGCAATTTGTAAAGACTTCAGCAGTGACCCAACTCCTTTCCTCCTGAAGTCAGTGGAAAACAGTGATTGATTTCAGCAGGAGTAGAGTAAGCCAAGAGCAGGTAATTATGAAAACCATACCCAAGTGGGAGTAGACCTAGGTTAAATATGGAAAAGTGCCTCGCTGACTGAGGAGTGTGAGTACTCTTGGTTTTTATTATGGGTGGATTTCTTGCCTGTAACTCCACATGCATCCAGGACCAAGCGTGGAACTGCATTTCGGTGTTTCTTGGGCTTGGGTTGCCTTTCAGGTTAAGAACTGTCCTCTTGCTCAGTGCTCAGTGGTCACACACTGACCTGTCCATAAATTAGGTCATGGCTGCAGAGCTCCCAGTGATTCAGAGATCCCCCCAGTTGTTATCCACACTCAGGCAGTGGCACTTGCCATGGAAGTTCTACTCCAGATGAGTGAGAGTGTCAGGGTAATTAGTGTTGCTGCTTTTCGAATGCAGCAAGCTGGAAGTGGAAGGCAAAGTACCACATAAAAGCTGATAAAAATACATTTCTGCATCAAATTGGAGCTACAGCTTCAAATTTTCTAATCTGCCAGGCTGAAACCTGCCATTTGTTCCCATTCAAAATTCCCATGGGCTTTTTTCAGTTCTTGATCAACTCCTCCAACGTTGTCATTCTAGTTGCTCAAACAGAAATCTGGGCTGATGGTTCTAATTGTCATGAAGTCTCTGTACATGGTCTGACTGTTTTAGGGGTTGGAAGCAGGGTCTATAATATTCACTTGAGTCTTTTTACATAGGAAGAAGAATGGGAAGGACAAGACATGAATAAGAATCAGCACCATTCTGATCACAGTTTGAGGATTTTGTTCATGTAGCTCCTACTGTAAATTTTATCCTCTGTTCCAATTTTGTGGCATTTGACTTAGTTTCTGTAGTGTTCTTTGTGTTATCTTGTTATCTCTAGGATCTCTATATGAAACTTGCAGAACCACTGCTAGTGAGTTTCTCTAAATGTTACTGATTTCAGCTGTGTTCTGACTTCGGCTCTTCCCTTACCTGCCTTTGGTTCAACTTTTGTACCATCAGCGAATTTCATTCCTCTTTATATAATCTGTTTTTGAGTAAATGATATAAGAACTGTGAATGTGTTGGGGGCCTTGATTACCCCTCTGGTATCAAGCTGGCATCTCTGGGAATCTCAAATTGCTTTCATTCCAGGTACCTTTTTCATGTCAAACTATGAGAATTTGGAGTGGAAGATGTCTGATTTTTTTTTTTTTTCCTTTTAAAAGGCTCAGTTCCTCCTTAAGTTGGATGTGTATTTGTGCAATACTCCTTTTACCTTAGGCAGAGTTCTTGTGGACATTAGTTCAATTGCATAATAGTCTTGTAAAGTAAATAAAATATTATTTTCACATATATAAAAACCTGAGGACAAGGAGCTAAGACTTTCTAGGATAGTGCTGAAAATCTGTGTGCATCTAGGATTTGAACTTTTCATTCAGATCACATTACTTCCTTCATTAGAAAACCATGTGATCATAGATATCCATCATATCAACCCAGCAGGGCTCAATTAAAGACAGAATGGTGAATTATTATGGCTTTCCATCACTATCTTGTTTTAATACATTAGATTCCTGCAAAACTTTTAAGATGTGTTTGTTTTCACTCAAGTTGTATTTTTAGGACCTATATAATGTTACCTTATGGTAATAAGCATCAAAAATAATTACCATATTTTTGTTAATTAAGTCATGCAAATATTCTTGATGTACACAGCTATGGCGCCTCTTCTGGGATGCCAGGTAAAACATCGCCTAATGCTGCTTGGGAAGAGCTCACAAGTAGGATAAGGTGTTGCTCAGGTCTAGGTGGGTACAGCCTGTTATGGGTTGAGTTTTTTTCCTTGTGCAGAGTGACGTAAATTGGGATAATTGTGTGAATTGAAATTACAGTGGCATTAAACTGCTCTAAAAAGTGTCAGATTTATTTCATGTTTGACGTTTGGTTGTGAGATTTCCTGAGTGAATTCGTAACTCCTTGAAGCCAATAGCAAAACTTCCTCTGCCTTCGAATGTATCATTTTACCTCTTATCTGTTTGCCTGAGAACATCCAGAATGTTTTCAGACATCATCATCATAATCACTAAAACATTCTCATTGTGCCAATGGGACCAATTTACTGACTACCTTCAGCAAATGGTATTTTGTCAGTCTGTCATATTATTTAATGCCATAAAACAATCCTCATTATAGATTCTCTTCTGTCTTACAAAATATTACTATCTATTTTTTCTTTCGGCACACTTAAACCTCTGTATCCTGTTAAGACTTTGATCACTTCAATACCAAAATACCTTTTTGACAGAATTTTCAAGGCTGTATTTTTTTTCTCTGTGTATGCTACCATATATATTTGGAAAAACTTCTGTTGCCTGTTGAGTAGAAAGGGGATTCTCTATTCTTTAAAACCTTAAATATACCTTTATTTACTTGATATTCTGCTATTCAATATCCAGGATTTATTGTTCAGCTTTCTGTTTGTTTTATATAGACTAGAGAGTAGGTGTTATCTCTGATAAACCTGGGGTTCTCAGGAGGAAAATGGATGAGGATTTTAAGGAAAGGATCTTCCACTTTTCCAGGCAGCTTAACAAACGTGTTTTTAACATGACCAGAAACTTAATATCAAATACTGAAAGGGAACAATGCATAGGATGGAAATTAAGTAGTAAAACCTCAATAGAAATGCAGAGAGATTCAGCAAAATACAGCAATGGGACATGCAGACTGAGGATTCTAAAAAATGCAGACTGGGAGGGAGATGCTCAGCCAATTCTTGTGTGCCCATGCAATCCTTTGTTGGATTAGAGAAAGTTACTCTGTGGTTCTCACTTAATTTTTAATTTAGATTTTGATTATTTTTATGCCTAAGTGTTGTCAATATTCTTCTAAAAGTTGTAACTTGCAAAAGTAGAAAAGCCCATTAAAAAGTGAGGGTCAAATCCATAGCTAAAAACTTCCCAACCTGATGAAAGTTTGATGCCCAATATATATATGTGTAAAGCACCATGACACATGGAGAAAAAACAAAATTGTTTTTGTTTTTCCTTGGTTGAATCATCACTGTGGTTTCACTTGAGTTTGTAGTGACCTGTATCAGCTCAAGATCTGTGATGCTATGATGTTAAATGAAGAGGAAAGAAATTTGCAGTTTTAAATGAAAATGCAATTTTTTCACTTTTTTCCCCCCTAGAAAATAAGTCTTTATTACCCTCAGCCACTGAAGAGATATGTACAGAAATCATGCTCCAGCTACAGAAGTCTACAGAGCTGACATTATGAATTTACAGAAATTATTTTAATCTGTGATATTTTAGCAATTTCTCCCTATTCCCACTGCAGCAGGGTTTGGTTTTCCTATGGCTGTACCATCTGTACAAACAATTTGTAAACAGGGAAATAGCAAAATTAATCAAATAAATTATTCCCAAAGGAATTATTGGCTCAGTTCAAGTATTTCCTTGAAACAAACCAAGTTTTCAACTTATATGCCTTACGAGAATCAAAACTGATTTATTTAAAAGAGCTTTTTGTAACAAAAGAGACAAAAGGAAAACAATCTGAGAGAAGTGCAGACTACGCTGTTGTCAGCTAGTTTGGGGTATCAGCTTTTAAAAAATAGAACAATACACAAATCAGGGGATCCAAATTCTATTGTCTCTCTCACCCCTCTTGAGAATATGCAGTCATAAAATTTTCAGAAGTGGCTAAATGAGTTAAATATGTTTGTTTCTTTGGGAGGAGAGCTCCTTAAGTAGCTTTGGTGCAATTAAACATAGTGATCTCACAGGGTAGCTGATATATCCCGATGGTGCTACATGGTGGTTTTATTTGAGATATAAGAGTAAAAACTTATTTTTTATAAAAAAAATTTAATGAAAATTTGAAAGACAAGCATCTAGAAAATGTAAGCAGTGAGATGTTTTAATAAATATTCCATATTAAAAGGTAAATAGACCTTGAACTTTTTATTTTAATGGCTTTTAAGATTGAAAGATAATAAAGTGAGAGAATTTTTATGATTGTTTTGTTCTTCAAAAGTGTAGCACTCCTGATTTTGGCATTATGTCTGACTCCTTGATTATGGAATTTTGATTAGTCTATTAGCTTGAAAAATAATGAGCTGAGCTATCATAACATGAGGCACAGTCCTCAAAATGAAAAATCTCTGTTCCCAGCTTTCCTTGAGAATATTGAGCATCATACCTGCTACCCTGACACACATTTTTCTCGCTTTCTCTCACACTGATGGGTAGGGTTCTCATGTTGAAACTTGTTTGCTCACAGTATGTGGTGAGATAAAGCCTTTCAGTGGAGGGGAAATATTAGATTTATTAATCCTGAGGAGTTCCAACATGTCAGATGCTGAGGGTGAATCAAAACTAAGACTGAGCAGCAAAGAGTAGGAACAACCATGAGGACAGCATCTCATTTTGGGGGCTGATTTGAGCCCTACTGCTTCAGAATGGATAGTTTTAGCTTTGGTTTTGCTTTTATTCCTGATTTATATATTCTTAAGAGCAAATAGTCAACAGTGTTTCTGCATCCTGCCATTATTTGCATTCACTTATGTTTTTATTAATAGCCTGGCTTAGTAGGATAAAGCAGGGATGGGATATGTCCTGGCCCCAAAACTGATGTTGTATTAAATACTCCAGACATTTCAGTTGCAGGATTGTCATGGAATCACAGGTTTGGTTGGAAGGACCTTGAAGCTCATCTCATTCCGCTCCTTGCCATGGCAGGGTCACCTTCCACTACCCAAGGTGCTCCAAGCCCCGTCCAACCTGGCCTTAAACACTTCCAGGAATGGGGAATCCACAATTTATCTGGGCAGCCCGGTCCACTGTCACTGGGAAGGATTTCTTCCCAATATCTAATCTGTACCTGCCCTCTTTCAGGGCTTTAGGGCCACAATGCCTCCATAGTGGCTGAACAATTTTGACAATCCTTAAGAAGTTAAAGATGAGACATTTTAAAGTAAAATAATTAAGGTAGATTAAAAATTACTAGTTCTGGGAATGAGTTTATTTGCAGATGGATTTGGTCAAGTAGCTGATCTTGGAGGAGGACAAGATGTGTGACACATATCACAAGGTGTGACAGTTTGGTTCTCCTGTGTGGAAAGAAGCTGAGTGTCCTAAAGACGCTGCTGATTTCACAGAGGAAGGAGGGAAGTTCAGGGGTCTGGCCTGAACTCTTGCCCTGGATCAATACCATGAAAAACAGAGCTTAAAAACGTGAAGAATTGGCTGCTGGGGTGGAATGGCCCTAAATCAGAGGTGGAGAGCGGAGTTAATAGCAGGTCACACAGTGCTGGCAGGGGCAGTAACTGTGAGCAGACACCAAATGAGCCCCTCACGATCTATTGCCCAGGACCTTCATTTGTTTTTCCAGAGGAGGACTTTTGCAGCCTGTGGAAAGCTGCATCTCCTGTCAGGATGAGGCATAGGACAGGCTTTGCTCTGCAATTTGTACTGATAGAACAGCGTTTAAAAACCACAGGCTGGTTTTATATGTGAAAGACTGAGCTGGATAGAGCTCCAAAGGGAATGGATTCTGTAGGTGTGGGGAGAAGGATATGCATAATGGGAAGCAATGAGTCCCAGCAGGCATCCCTCTGCTTGCAGGAGCTGAAGCAAGGCTGGCACTGATGTAGCCACTTCTTGACAAAATGAGATGTGGGGATTTCATGAATGAGGAAATGTCTCTCCCTCCAATGTACTATCACTCTAAACCAGGCCAAATTAAGATCTCTTTTGTTTGCTGTACTCTGTAGCTTTGCAATTCTTTGGTAGTTCTGCCTTCAGTTCAACTAAGACATAAACTTTGGTTTGGAACAGCAAAGTCCTTTAAGAATCAGAGCCTCTATATGCAGTTTCTGTCTACAAATTAGCATTAATTTGTGAATTCTCTTTAAGAATTCTGGGGGGTTTTGCTTATCAGCTTTGGATCCTTCTTTTCTGAAAGAGGTTATTTGGGATTTCACAGCTGAACATATCTGTGCCTCCAGGAACACTGGAGAACTGGTAAAAGTGTGGCTGAAAGAAAAGTAACTACTCTTTTTTTTAAAAGGAAGGAAGGAAGGAATTGTTAAAAAAGACAGAGATTCTGTTTTGACAAAATCCTAAGTAGTTTTATGAGGACAGAGGTGTTTCTGCAATGAAATTATTAATTAAAAAGAAAAAATGCTTCAAAAAAGTAGCTTTGACAATTAAATTTGTCCCACTCCTTGTTACTTTTCTTCAATGTCAGGAAAAGAGATAATATTTCATTATGTTGTCTCTCTTACTTCCAGGTGGTTTTGTTTAGTTTTCCTTCTTGCTTTCTTCCCTGCTGTTTTCCTCCAGCTTAGACCCTCAAGTAGTATTTTTTTCATCACAAAAATTGTTTCCTAATAGCAGAAGCTGACAGACATATAGCTCCACCATAGCATTTGTGTTGTACACAACTCCTGGCATTTATTTTTTGTGTGTTTAACTTGTGCATAGCTAGGAATAACTGCCTTTGAACTTTTGTAAATACCAGGTGTTAATTTCTTCATCCTCTGGAAGAGATTGGTATTTTCATCAGTTTCTCTTTTGTGCTTTGGGGGCAAAGCATGGAGCCCCTGCAAAGATGATTGCTAGGTAGAAAATGTGAATTTCTGTCTGTATCCAGGTGGATCACATACATTAAAGCCTGAATATATCCTCTTGAAACAGAAAGATGTGTACCTGCCATCCTAAACTCACTGGTCATCCTAAGAAACAAACCCGAGCAGTGTTAATTGAGTAGTAAAGTAAAATGTTCTTTGTTTCATGCTGTGGGCACACTGGTGTCATATGTTTTGAAAGGATGCTGCTGAAGGAGATCATAATATTCAAAATTCATTTCTGAAACTGCCCATTCAAACACATTGCTAGAAATTCAGTACAAACAACTAGATATATTAGTTTCAGTGTTTTCCTTCTAATTTTTTTACTTATTTGGCTTGCCTCAATGCATCATCCCTAATTAAAGGGGCTTAAAGCTTTTTAAGGTTGCACACAAAAATATATAGAAACATCATTAGTGAAATGCTCAATTTTTATGGACTTCTCTGTGGGGTGTGTTCCCTCAGCTGATCACAGAAGCAGTCACAGATGCAAGATGTAACTGTTATATCTAAATGCCCTGCTAATAGATCTTAAATTTTTCTACAGCACCCATTCACCATTCCATGTGAGGTCTGAATGCAGGCTTCCCAAAAACACCATATTGTGTTTGATGGCTGCGAAGTTCCTGATGGGAGACACTTAATGGCTTCTGTGCTATACCTACTGTACCACATAAAAGTGTTTCATTATATGGAAATATTGCTGTTGGTTCTTCCAGTCTTAATGATGCACATCTGTGGAAGCAGATGATACCTGGGAAAATAAAGCTGCACACAAAGGGGCCAACTTGCTCTAGGAAGAAAAGAGCAACTCTGGGACTGCAGAACAAGTTCAGCCCTTGCTACTTCTGCTGGGAGGAACTTTCAGCTTATCTGAAAGTCCAGGGTTAGAAGGTTTGGGTTTGTTTTTCTTGTAAGTAGAAATACTACTGAGCTTTAGACCAGCTCATCTTTCAGATAGAAGTAGCATTAAAAGAAAACTGAACAAAATGTGTCATCTATAAAGGCAAAATAAACCCTAATTGAAGTTTATGAGGGATGTTGCAAGTAGGATATGGTAGAAAAGGAAGCATGTGGATGTAGAGTGGTCTTTTCATGTATTTTTAGCACGGGGTTGTTTTTTTTTTTTTGGTGGATTGTTTTTTGGTGGTTTTTTCAATGGGATCTATATAGTTTTTTGAGTGGTTTGGAGATTTTTTTTGCGTGGTAGTTAACTCAGGCACTTCTCATCACTGCATCATTACAAAATGCAGCAATCTCAAGAAATTGTTTGTGGTCACATATTTTATTATTCACTGTCTTTAGAGGTTTTAGGTATTTTCCCAAACCACAGAGGATTCACAAGACTAAGCTACGGCAATATTGATGCTGGCAATGCTTCCTTCTCCAAGCACAGTCACTCCAGCTTAGAGGTGGGCTCTTAATGCTTTGAAAATTTTATCAGACTCTTAGTGCCTTGAAAATTTTATGAGACTCTTCATTTTCTTTACATTCAAATTGTATTTTTAGTCTATTAAAGGAGTTTGAGAACTTGTTA
The DNA here is from genome assembly GCF_024509145.1 of Vidua macroura. Lineage (NCBI taxonomy): Eukaryota > Metazoa > Chordata > Aves > Passeriformes > Viduidae > Vidua > Vidua macroura. The sequence continues at coordinate 8,329,136 of NC_071589.1, forward strand.
AGAGTCAAGATATGTTCTTATTGAGGTATTTAAACCTATATGTCTAAGTCTATAGGCAGCACATCCTAATTCCTGCTTCATATATCTCTGTGTTTTTCTTTGCCTTCTGTGGCATCTCACTGAATATCTGTTACTGGGGTGCATGGGGAGTTTGTGTGGGGAGTTAATTTGAAATCAATATCAATTCAAGATTTTTTGAGGAATTGCACTTCTCTGATTGTATTTTCTCCTGTTTCAAGATGTTTATACCCATATGATCTTTTTGCTTATTAGAGATCTCAAGAGGAAAATACAGTTGGAACAAAGAGAAAATTCTTTAGCCAGTTAGTTTTCCATTTCCCATATTGTTGGGCATTTTTCTTTTCATCACCCACTGGACAATTCCTGCTCCTATTGACTTTCCAGGGCCCTGTCCTTGCTAAGGGCCAGCTAAATAATCCATGAGGAGCAGTCAGCAGACAGCTGCTGTTGGTTTTTAATTGTTCATATTTTTGCCTTGCAGTATTAGTTTACAGGCACCGTTCACAGTTTTTGTTTGTTCTTTTTAACAACATGGAATTGTAGTTCAAAGGAAAAGTTCTGGCTCTTAATGGAAGTTTTCCTAACCCCTCTTTTCCTTTTGCAGTTATGGAAGCTGATGCCTGAGCAACATCCTGCTTGTGTGAGCAAGGGAAGAATTTTCACTTTCACTTTAGAAACTGCACAAAGAAAATTACTGAAATAGCTGTAAAGCAAATGAAAATCAGTGTTCCAACCTTTGCTCTGATCTAAAGAGATTTTTTAATTGTTTATACTTGTTTAATCTCATTTTGAGACAGAAGGAAATGAGATTCAAAAACATACAAAACTATTCTGGCACAATTATTCCTTTTTGAAATAAAGGTGCAAGTATTCATGTTGCAGGTAAGCCTTGCTTTAAATAGCTTAAAATGAGCTTCTTAGGTGGCAAAACTACCTATAGCTTTGAGCATTGTCTTGAATGAGAAAAGGGGCATGTTGTTTTCTAATATTAGGCCTTCCACTAGCAGGGAAAAATACCTTGTAAGAAATATGCAATTTATAAAGATGACATTCCAGGTGTTGTGAAATCACTTTTTTTTCCCCTCTGAATATAAAACTTCTCTCAAGGATTATCCCTGTTTATCATGCAGTTCTACATTGAGTTACTGATTGGAACTTGAGTCCTAGATATTAGAAGCCTTGAACATGGTTTGTGCTTCTTGATATCATCCTTAAAGAAACCCAGACTGCCTCTGGCTTGATGAGGATGGTTTGGAGAGCGTGTAGATCCTATCTACAGTGCTGCTACCCCTTGCCAGAGCTGTTTGTCACATCCATGTTCCTAATCAGCAGCACAAACCCAACCTCCGTTTTTCCCAGGATGTCTGAACAACATCCCAAATCTCTCCTGTCTCATGTATTACGATAGATTCCTACCAGGTCTAGACTCCAGCTGGCAAAAGGCACAGCTCTGCTCATGGACACCTGCACATCCCCAATGAAGCTGCCAAAGGGAATAAGCTTATTTCTTCTCTCAAAATTTCTGATGAATTGATGCAGAAGAGATTTGAAATACCTGAAAGCAGTACTCCAAGTGTGACCAATTAATACAATCCTGTCTTGAAATTTCTTTAAATTTAAACTTATGAAAACTACAGGATAAAAGGAAGAGAGTTTTTGGGTTTTTTTCTTTCCCCGTTCTCTCCAAAACAGCAATTCTTTGAGTTTAGGAAGTGACACTCAAACTTATTTTATATGTGGAGTGGACTGACAGCTGGTCTGTGAGCCAAAAGACTGAGTTAGCAGAAGAAGAAGTTGATAAAATTCGTGTTTACCCCTGAAAGGAAGAAGACAAGGTCGTTTGCATGGGAACTGAGAAAACAGAGATAAGCAAGGGATATTTCCAGTTAGAGAAACAAAATGAATATGTGCCTTAAAGATTTTTGTAAATGGTTGCCAAATATGTTGATGCAAATTGCTTTGTACCAATGAACACGATGAGCAGTTTTATTGTGACCAATAATTTAATTGCATGCTTTGTTAAGAAATGTATATAAGGAGAACATACAATAAAGGAAGAAGCCTTTGATATGTTGCTTGATATATGTCGTGTCTGTCTCTACAATGACATTATACATTGCTTTCATCATCTGTGTAGCAGCAGTCATTTTAAATATGCCAGATTTACATCTCATGTAAATGCATGAAAATAGGAAACTAAATCCAGAACGAGACATAGAAATTATATTACTTAGAATTCAACATAGATAATTTTTTTTCAAAAGGGTTGGACACAAAGTGATAGTGACATTTTTATTGCAGTAATTTATGAAGTTATCTTTTTCCTGCCCTCTCTGTTGCAGTAGCCCCCTGACTCTCAGGATGGGATTTCTCTTGGATCAGAGCTTGGAATTGGGACTTGGCAAACACCACTTCTCCAGAGAGAGGAATGTCACTTGGAATGTCCAAAGCTTATTGACTGCTGCAAAGCAGTGGGTAAAGGAAAATGCACCACTAAAATTTCTTTGGCCTTAAGGCCCAGTCTAAGCCCTACACGTGTATGGGTGACTCTGCTTCCAAAAAGCATTCACTCCCTTTGGTGTTGTTTTTAGTGGCCATTGGATTAGGCCTGAAATCCCACAGCAAAGAAATTACAATTTTGTTGTCGATATCAAAAGGATAATTCAATTTCTACAACATTATTTACACACCAGCCCTCAGCTGTATTAAATTATAAGTCCTCCGGGCTTTACCCGGGTGCCCAGCCAGTCCGGGGGAAACCCTCGGCTGACCGGTCCGCGGGGAGGAGGTGGCGGGACCCAGCTCCACCGTACGGACGGGAGGACTCTGGAGAGGCTGTATTCCTAGAGGCTTTATTGTAGGAGAGGCGCAGGAACAGGAGGAGGAGACGAGGGACACAAGCGCTCCAGGAGGGAGCCAACTCCGGAAGCCCCGAGGGAAGGCGGGGCTGGGTATTAAGGGCAAAGGAGTAGGAGTGGCTAGGGTACAAAATAACCAATGGGCAACGGGTAAAGGGGGGGAGACAGAGTGGGGTGACATACAGAGAACTAATCGGGGTACAGAGGAGGAGTGATATTCTAACAGGAGCCAATGGGGATAACAGGATAACTGAACTTTCTGGAACTGGGGAGAGTACCAAGCATTGACGGACAGCTCAGCTGGGGTGGAGGGCAGCAGTTGATTGACAACCTTTTCTAAACTGTTGCTGCCTCCCAAGGGAGAGCAGGAACCCCTCCCGCACTCAGCACCTCAGGCATGAGAGCAGTGCTCTCAAGCAGGTGAAGTTGGGATTGTGGCTGCAGGGCTTTGGCAGGGGAGCACAGCTCATGGGTTGGTGTTCCCTGGTGTTATTTGGAATACAACAGCAATCTCAGGTGCCTGTTCTTATTCTTCTCATGGGCACATCATGGCCAGCTAATGGTTTTTGGGAAGTGTACATAGATGGTGAAGAAGTGGTTTAAACTTTGTATAGTGCATTCTGTATTCAAGGAAATTGTGACAAGATTATAACTTGGATTGGTGCAAGTTTTTAGAAACAAAAAGGAACAGTGATGGAAGTTCAGATTTGGGTCAAATACCAACACCTCCATTCCCAGCTGTAACCAATAGTCAGCCCCTCAAAGTTGTTTCTCTGCCTAAGGATTTGCATATATCCAACAACTCTGTTTAGCCCGACACAGATATTTTTGGTTTAGTCCTAAGCTGAGAAAGACAACACATTTTCTTGCATTAGGTCTCCTCAATATTCAAAACCAGTGCATTAAATTCTGGGAAGATTCCTGTTGGTTTATGGAGCTCTGTGATGTATTTATTCTTCCCACCAGGTGTTAAACACAGACTATATGAAACTGCTTCATAACTTTATGCAGACAACCTTATTTGTGACACAGTACTGGAGGTGTACCTGAAAACCCAGTACAGAACTCTCACCTAATATATAGATGTAGAGAAAAAAAATTCAGATATATCTTTGCTTGCTATATGTAGTTGTGGGGGGAGATAGGATGGAATTGAGCTGCAGACTGTGGGAATGCAGAATACCATGGCAGCACAGAGAAGCACATAGCAGCACACGGCAGCACAGAGAGGCACAGAGAGGCACAAGGTGGCGCAGACAGGCACACAGTGGCACAGAGAGGCACAGGGCAGCATAGAGTGGCATAGAGAAGCACACGGCAGCATAGAGTGGCACACAGTGGCACACGGTGGCATATGACATCACAGAGCAGCTTATCTCTGCCTGGCCTTGGGGGCAGGAGGTGCCATGCGGCAGAGCCCTGCAGAGAGGAGCCTGACAGAAGTTGACAGGAACCTGAACAGTGTGTGATCACCCCATAGAAAAACATTAAGACAGCGTGTTGCTGATACAGTAATGTGTGATAGGTTGCTTAGTGACAAATACCATATATAAGTGAAAATTACCATATACTTCAATTGAAGGAGTGTATAAAAGCAGCTCAATTATTGGAATAAATGAGTCAGGTTCCGTGCTGGTGTGTGTCTGTGCTTCTGTCATTACAAATGGCACCTGAATCAGGACTTGGTAGGCAAGTAGTGGTTGCACCGGTGATGGTGCTCAGCTGAAATTTGTAGGGGGCTGAAACAAAGCTTGGGAGCTGCAATGAAGCTTGTGGTGCCAATTGACCTTTCTGAAGGATGGAGGGATGTTGCAGTGTGATGCCACCTTGGAAGTATTTGGGCTTAGCCCAGGTGTGTCAATCACTCCTGCTTTCCCCACCCTGCTGAGCGCTGTGTCACTCCTGGAATTCCAGAAAGGATGTCGAGTGATTGGGCAGATTCAAAAGATGCCCTCCACCCCTGGGGGGCATTGGGCCATCCAGGTGTCCTTTGTCCCTTGAGACCTCCTCTCCCATACCTGGTTGGTGGGCTCCCTATCCCTTCCCCCCTCCCCTCTCCCAGGTAAAAGAGAGGGCAACCACACGGTCCGGGAGTTCTCTTGGAGCTGTTGCTAGATTCAGAGGCCTGCGGGCCAGAATAAAAGCTCTGGATTAAAACCCTCCATCAGAACCGACTCCTTTCCTTCACCATAGCCTTAAAAGCTCCGGCAGAGGGAATCCTGAGGAAGCGGACCCTGTATGAGAGGAGGCTCCATCCTGCTGCCACTGGAGCTCCGGTATGTCTGGACTTGTCTCCACGTGCCCAGCTGCAACATCCAGCTAGCTAAAGGTGTCTCTGGGGTGAAACACCACAGTTGCCACTATTTGGTCCAGCAGCAGGGGCCAGACAAGCCAAGGCATGTCCCGTTCTCAATACTGGTGACACCAATAGAGGGTAGCAGCCAAGAACTATGGGGAACGGTATCCCAGGAACAAAAGAACATCACAGAGATGTTGGAACAGATTTTGAAAAAACACGGCAGGAAAGTTGAATCTACAGATTTGAACAGATTCTTATTCTGGGCAAAAGACCAACTTTAAATAGTACCAGTGTTTTTGACCCTCGGACATGGGATGCCTTAGGGGATGCATTGTGGGGCCGAATTATGCACAGTGACGCAGCACTGACAAAGGTTCTGTGTCCATGGTGGACTGTGTGCGAGGCGCTCATGGCATGTGCAGCACCCGCAGACCGAACAAAGAAGGGCACTTGTGCCACCGTGGCAGCTGTGCCAACTCCTTCTGTGCCGCCGTCGAGTGAAACACAAGGCCCTGACTGTAAGTCTGTTGGGGCTGTGGGAGGAGAACCAGAGCATGGCCCCTGGTGTCCTGAACCATTTGATCTGGAGGAAAAGCCTGATGGTATCGTAGAAGAGTTTGTGTCGCCCCGGGCCATGTGGGATCGGCCAGAGCAGTGCCAGGGTGAGTGGCTGGAGCTGTGGGCATGTTCCCTTTCTGCCTGCCCTCTCTGAGAGTGTAGTGGTGGTGGCAGAGGCAGCGGGAGGGGAGCGTGTGGGACTGCAGAGCCGAGCATGTGATGGCGAGCACATGGCACAGCTGGGGCACAGCGGAATGCCCTGCCAGTGACACAGCGAGTCCAGTGGGGCGAGCGTGGCTCTCTGTGTGTGGGCAGTGAGTAGATGACACAGGGAGCCTGGTGGTACTGGTAGGAGCAGCACTGCGCCTCTGCTTCCCTCACATGGCCGGATGTGCCTGGGGTGTTACAGCTGCCATCTTGTGTGCTGGCAGAGCCCTGTGAGCCACCCCAGTGCGGCCCCTGACCTGCACCACCCCCACTGCAGCTGGGGCCCCCCCTCTGCTGTGGACCCTTGTGAGCTAACAGTGTGCTGGAGAAAGGACCTGGATGGATGGGTAACTCCTTCCTCAGGGGGACTGCAGCATTTGCAGTGGCTTGTGCAGGGGTGACTGTGGACTGGGCATGTCATTCCTGCCGCTGGTCTATGGAACTCTCCTGGTTTTGTTATTCAGATGCTGATTGCTGCACCGTTTTGGTGGGGTTGGCAATGTAACTGTGCCTATGGAGGCCCTACAGCCAGGGCTGCCATCTCCTACAATGCTGCCACTGTTCTGGACCCTCATTCGTTTTTTTACCATACCATCTTCTGATCCCCTGCATTGTTCTGACTGCTTTTTGTTATGGATACTCCTGTAAGAATTCTAATTTGTAAGATATCTTTTCAAGCTGAAAGGATAGAACCAGTAGCTCTTATATATTCCACATTTTCAGTTCTTGTCTGTAGGCAGAAACATTCCTTCATGTAGTCTTCTGGGTATCCCATTTTTTGTTCTGTGATCAAGGTAGCCTTCATGGGTGAAGTAATAGTCTTCCCTTTAAACCAAATGCTCACATTGTCCATAAAATGAAGGAGAAAGTTGTTCTGCTGGTTTAAGTCTTTGAATGCAGAGACAACTGTTCAAATTCAGAAGACACTGGAGTCCTGGTGTGGAACTTGTTTCTCTAGAAATCAAAATAAAAGCTTATTGAAAGGAGGAACTTGTTCTTGCTGAGACAGAATCGGTTCTGAGTTTTGGGCTAACATATTGATAAATAAGAGCAAGGCAGAATAACAGCATGAAGTAGGAAATGTGTATGGTATTCCTGTGATGTATGTTGAAGACAACAATGGCCTTGAAAAGTTTACTTCTCACTTTTAAAGACTCTGTCTATTTTGGCCCTCTCTAGAGTTAATAAATATATCCATTGACATCATGGCTATGTAAAAAGATCAATGAATTAATTTCATTTTTTGGTGTCTGTGGTTAAGATTCAAAAGCATCACTTTGTAATGTAGTATTGAAGGAACATACGATCAGCAGGTGTTTGTGCAACTTATTTCAGTAAAGACAACAGAGAATGCAAACTGCCCATAGACAACCTCCTACTGGGATTAAAACAGAATTCACAGTGACAAAATACATAGAGTGGGCAGAATCCCAGCAGATGATAATATGGGAGCTATTTGGGGATGGAGGTGATCAAGTCATTAATGTTCACCTACTCTTTCACAGGTGATGCAAACACCTTGGGGATTTTATAATGTGATATTTTTAATAACTCCTGTCAGCTAGAACAACCTTTTAACAGCAACAAATTCTGTTCGCCTTTCACAAACGATGGTCCAATTAAGTTATTGTGGAATATGGATTTCTGTCTTCTATGAAATGGTTGAGAATTGCTGCCTTTTGCAGAAACTCTACCTCCAGCCTGGCAAATCTGAGTTTTGAAGCCAAAATGCAAATGATTGTGTCCTCTGGAGAAATCTGGAAAGGGGGAGAATTTCTCAGGCTTATGATACTACAAGAATAATTCATGTCATTTTGAATAACAGTGCAACATATCTTAATAATTGCTGAGGGACCCATCTAAAACTCCACATGAAACATTGCATGTGAACAGCACGGCACTGTTGAATAGATTCGATTTTCACAGAGAAACTTGGAAGTAAGAAAAAGAGTTTGCTCTGAATGCTAGTAGGTAAAGATGCCTCTATCCTGAGTTTTCTTCCTGAAAATGTCTGTACAGCTGGGAAATGTACCTTGTGATGTGAAATATATCTGTGCTCTGTGTCCGATATTCTTCATGTTGTGGAAAGTTTCTGCTGCGTGGGACTTTTGTCTAAAATTGGCCACCTTCCTGGGGAGGAAGAAGCATATCTTTCTCTTGTGAAGAATCTGTCCTTTTTGGATGAGTTCTGTCCTGCACTGACAACTTCAGACTTGCTTTAGACTGGCAGTGTAGCAAGGAACAGAAGCCACCCAAAAAGAGACAGAGAGACTGTTCTGATTTAAGTAAAATACACTGTCTGAAAAGTAATTCTTTTATAAAGTACTCATTGTGTTTTATTGCAACTTTCATTTGATTATTGTTTAAACCTCAGCATGTAGGTTTATATATATTTTCTGTCCTGGTTTTCACAGAAGCAGATGGTGTATGTCTGCCAATTGATCTGTCCTGAAGTGGCAGAGTAAAACACTTTTATTATAGCAAAAATAATTTAGAAAATTCCTGAGCTCACTGCTTTGTGTACAAAATTGACTTCTGGTGCAAAGCAAGTTTTATCACTGCTCAAACTGGTATTGATCAAACTATCAAAAATTGTGTTATGGTTTCAGCAGTCCTTCTGGAAACACCTACAAGAATAAGTTTTTCTGTTTAAATTCTAAAATCAATCTTGATCCTGTGAAATATGATTTTTAAACAAATTTAAAATGTGATTACTGTTCTTGATCTTCTAGAAGAGAAAAAGATAACTTGAAGTAATGCTGTCTCTTTTTCTCCCCATTTCCTGTCTGAAAATAATAAATGTATATGTTAGTAGTCTTTTTTTATACATCCAGGTCAGTTTTAATTTTGGTATTAAAAATACTGCTTAAAACTCCAGTTATGAAGGAAATTTTGAAGAGTAAATTAAGGGTATGTTTAACTTAGAGCTCTTAGTAAAATGCTCTATAAAAAAATCTAGATACTGACAAATGTCATGATACTGCATGTTTTAGAAATGTAATATAACAACTAAAAGAAAAATAAAACCATCCCAAAAATGTCATAGCTTCAGAAAATGGAATTATTATAATCTACCTTCAGGTCACAGAAGGAAAACACTATATTACCATTCTGGGAAATAATGTTAAAGATAAGGGTTTTTTTCCCCCACTACACTTAATGACTTTCTATCTGCACAAGAAGATAACTCCCCCAGGATTCGAATTTCTATTATCCAAATAAATTCATTATCTAGGAGTACTGAACTCCATAGAGAGTTTGGGCTCTAAATGTGTTCATTGATTTTGAAAACTGGACTTTGGCCTTTTGCCTTCTTAAGCCAGGTAGAGGAGCCACTTTCAGACTGAAGTGTCCCAGCAAAAAATAACTTTTGAACTCAGCTGCTTTATCTTTCTCCACCTTTATGGTTTCCAAGGCTTTTCAGTCCATCAAATGCATAAATGCAGTGGTAGAAACACATTGACATTAAGAAAAACCAAAATACCCAAACAGAAACCTGGAACTTGAGCAATTTTGCCCTCAAAAACAGCTGTTCCCTCTTTGTCCTGCTTGAGCATCAGGAGCTGGTTTGCAGAATAACCCTTGGGTTTTATTATTATTTATGGCTTTTATTCCCAAAACAGATCCAGACTCTGAACACATGGCCCATATCAGGAAATGTTTTTTGCAAGAAGTTGTATTGATTTTATGGGAACTGTCCTTCTCTGTTTACCATCAATTAGTCTCACAATCAAGTATGAAATGAAGGAAATAAGGAGAAAGCAATGTACAGATGTATATCTTGCCTGGAACTCCCTGAAGCAGTTGACATGTTTTCTACTACAATGGGAATGATAAAATAATTGCATATTAGAAAGTAAAGCTCTGGCTTTTTGGTGTGAGAAATCTCAACGCTGACAAGTATCTTGTAGTTTTAGTAGAGATTTGAAGAGCTTTTAGGTTTGAATCTCTTGAATCTTGCTCCAGCAAGGCTGATCTCCAACAGGAAAAGTGGGTTCAGGAAGAAGAGAGGTATTAATTGCACCTAAAATCTCTGGGGAGCTATTCTCTAAATGTAGATATAGCAATGTAAGAAAAGAAGTGAGCTGAACATGTCCTGGTTTACAATTCCTCAGGTTGTAAGGTAGATTTTTATTAAATTAATGTCATTGGGCAACTTGAAAAAGCAGTGATATAAATGGAGCATTATGGTTAGGATTTGTTTTTAATGGCACAGGGATATCAACAATGTTATCTTGAAGCAATAGGTTCACAGTGCTGCTGTTGGTACAATCTAACCTGTGCATGTTCTCTGGAAACCCTTCAGGTACTGGAAAATAATGATTTTTTCACATAAATTTGAAATATTTAGGTCTATTCACCATTAAAGTACATGTTTTTGTGATATTTATTGGGTGTAAAGAAGTCCGTGTAAGTAAAAAGTACCTGGATGAGTGATCAGCTATTTTGTGAATTTTCCAAACAGTTTTTAAGATTTTCTGCAATTGCTGCTACTCTGACTTACTTACAAGGCAGGTGGGATAGAAATTAGCAGGCACATGTTGTATCTTAATTGTGGAGCTGAAATGTAAATCTGTACATCCCCAAAAGTGAGGGAAGCCGAAAGTACAGCCTGGTTTTTAAAGGTTCATTAATGACTGGTGTGTATGGGGGAACACTTGTCCTGTTTCAAGTGGCTGCACCAATTGCACCAAATTTGCTTCAGAAAATGGAGATCCTCTGCAATGGACCTGTGCTGTGCTTTCCTTCAGAAAAGGCTGAGTCACAGTGGTAAACCCTGAGTGCATGAATACATAACCAAAAAACAATCTTCTTTGGTTTGGTAAAATTTTATGATACAAGAGCTGTAGCTAATTACTGTGTAAATATTGCCATAAATTAACCAGTGCAATTTCAGCACTTGATTAATGGAGTGAGTAAGCTACTGGGATGTGTTAATGTTCACAGATGTAGTAGACCTTAGAACAGGAAATGAAATATATATTATCCATATGAATTTAGAGGGGGAAATTCACATAAGAGAATTGTGAAGAAGCAGTGGGGAGCTCAGGGAGCTCGTGTAGCCTGCATGAGAATTCTCTTTTATCCCTCACAGGAAACGTAGACATCCAGCTTCTCACATGTAAAGGGATAAGCAGGGAATTACACAAGAGAGTGCCAGATGGAGATCTGCCCCAGAATTTTAGTTCAAGTTAAAAATAATTGAACTAAAACAAACATGTTTATTGTTCAGGGGGAAATATCTGTGGTTAATGTAGCAGGCACAGCCTCTGCCCTCGTGTTAAATTGATGCAAAAATCATGAGCAAAGAGCCCAGGGTGGATCACTGGGTGTGTCATCAGGGGGGTTGTTCCACTGAATTTACATCCCAGCGACCTGGAAAACAACTCTCTTGTCCATCTCTGTCTCTTTTTCCAGACAGGTCTGTAAACTCCAGATTTAGTAAGGGAAAAGAGCAAATGTTTGTCGAGGGGAACAAATGTGTTCTCTGTTTATTTTCCATATTAAATTGAATTTGCTGAAGATTTAATAGAGCAAATCATCACCTGGCAGTTTAATATTATATTAATATCAGTCATGCAGAGTGGGGGCCCTGCTTAATGACAAGGTTGCTGTTTGCCTGTGCTTGAAAATTGAGATGAGATAGTTTTACTGCGTGCTTTGGTAATCATCTCCTCATTTGGACTATTATTAAAGTAAGATGTTTGATGTAGAGTGTGACTGACAAGTGGAAGAAGAAGGCTAGGCTGGTACTGAATTTGTTCTTAAGTTCTGAGTTATGCAAAATGATTTTACTCTATAGTGTTTAGCTGCAAATTTCCTTTAGCTCTCTATTTCTGAGAAGAAACATCTTTTCCCAAGTTAAATCATCCCTAGTTATAACTGTCATAGTGCGTGGACTTTTTTTTTTTGTTTGATTCAGTAGTGAAAGCACAATTATGAACCTGATCTGAATTATAACCTCAGATTACACAGTGGAAGAAATACATGAAAATATAAAGACTAATAAATTACCTATCAGAAAATGAATTCACATGCAAATTCTTTGGTTGAATGGTATTATAAAGACAGAGAGGAAAACTCTACTAAATGTTGGAATTGAGATAAAATGAGAAATCCTATAATTTATATTTGCATTTGGTTTCAGATGCAAAATGTATCATAAATTAAAGCTGGATCACAGTGTTTCTGGAAGTCAGGAGCAATGCTAAAATCAGAGGGACACTGTGATTGTGCTGTCTGTAGAGATTATGCAGTGAGACAGTTGGTAAGTGCTGCAGAGGAAGGTTAAAAAAAAAGAACAAATGGAATTTTCAGGTTGACAAATGGTTCCTTCCTGCTAAGGAGGAAGCTTGTTAGAGAGCTCCAAAAGTGAGCAGGAGCCTCACATTTCTCACATTCTGAGAAGCAAATTCAAGATGATACAGCTCTTGTGAAATGTGCAGGTGTTGTCACTGCCTTATTAGATGGAAAATGATTTTACTTCTTTTTCTGAGTCTTCTTACATTCCTTCTCACTTGGTCCCACTTCACCTTCTTCTGTTATGAAACTCCATGCCGAAGTTTTATGAGAAATGTTTCCTTCAAATGAGAATTCATTACATCACTGGGTATTTTCATATCAGTTGAATCATCTAATGTGTCTTGGATGATCTTTTTCAGCACTTTGGACTGAAGGGGAAGGCATTTGGTACTGTGGGACTCATTACTTCTTCCAGGTATCCCAAATCTGTGTTTGGAATAGCATCTGTTTAAGGTGTAATGATTGTCTTGTTACATTCCTGAGGCTTGTCAGTTGTTTTTGTGATGCAATGTCTAGGGCATGTCACAGAACAAGCGTAGGGCCTGATTACAGGGAAGCTTATTGTAAAATGCAGGCAAACCCAATGGGAAGAATGATGATGTTTGATTCTAGTTCAGAAGGTTGAATTAGTTCTTTATTGTAACTATGTTATAATACATTAATACACCATATAAAGGAGGATACTAAAAACTACATGTTACTTTCTCTAACTACTATATCTAACTACTAACAACTCGTGACCCTGTTCGCCAGAGTCCAGACACAGGTGGGTCTGATTAGCCACCAGACTCAAACAACTCTCACTAGACTCTAATCAAGTAATTACCTTAGGTAAACAATTCTCTAAGCAAATTCCACATGAGAAAAACAAGGAGAAAAAATAGAAATTATTTTCTTTTTCTTTCTCTCTGTGTACCTCTGTAAAAAATCTTGAGAGAGAAAGAAATGTACTTATACTATATATACTATATACTATAAAAAGGAAGATACTAAAACTACATACCTACTTTCTCTATCATATTAGATATGATATTACTACTAACAACTCGTGACCCTGTTCTTGAGAGTCCAGACACAGGTGGATCTGATTTGCCATCAGGCTCAAACAATCCTCACCAGAATCCAATCAAGCAATCACCCCAGGTAAACAATTCTCCAAGCACATTCCCTATGAGAAAAACAAGGAGCAGAAATAGAAATTGTTTTCTGTTTCTTTCTCTCTGTGCACCTCTATGAAAAATCCTGAAATAAATGTGCTGCCACAGAAGCTGTTGAATGTTAGGCATTTAAATGAATACTTTGAAAGATTGTACTCTATTTTATCTATTTATTGCCCTCTATAGCAATAAAGTTATCTACTGTCCCAGAGAATATGGTTGTCCAAGTAAGCAGAAGGGTGTTCCAGGATCACAAAATATTAATGCATTTTTAAGAACTGTGGTTTTATTGTCAGGTAGCTTCCTTGTTCATCAAAAGGTTCAAATGCAATGAGACCTGGAACTTTTTTTCCTACAGTGCTTTAAGGATAGAATTTACTCTTTTGAACTCGTCACTTTCAGCCAGTATTAGAAATATTAAGGATTAGAATTATCTTTTGTACAGAGGTTAGCCCCATGTGAAATGCTAAAGTCCTTGTTTAACCCAATTTGGCAACTCTGTAGCAAATCTCAATTTTTTTTCCAGTTTGCAAATAGCTTAACTTTTATGTTATAAATACATATAAAACACACAGGTTTGAGTAAAATACTGATTTTTGTTTAGCATTCCTTGCCGAAATAGTTTGTCATCAGGTCAACTTGGTCTAATTGTGCTCCATGCTGTAATTTTAGCTGCAAGTATGTGGTTAACAGTACAGCTGAAATGTGGTAAACAACTTGATATTCAGTCATCACCACTCATTTGTTGAACCTCTAAAGGGCTGTTTTACTGTCAGACTTCATTAATACAATAAAATCCCTTTTTGGGATGTCTCTGAAATCAGTGTAAAGTATTTAAAATGGAGGAGTGAGATTTCTTCATACCTGGAAAAGCAGACCATTGGTGAAGGAAACCCAAAATGCCACTTTTTTGCCTTCTTTTGATAACTCCATTCATTGAGCTGTGTGTCTTTGATCAAAAAACTACATTAGTGGTCAAATGCCTGAAGGAGAGCCCTGAAAGTGGTACCTTTCTGGATAACAGTGAAAAACGATGTTAGAAGTTTTTCTTTGAGTTTTTTCTGTGCATTCCACTAGAGAAGAAATGGTTTCATGGTAGAAATTCTTGATCTTGGAATGTTTGGCTTTGATTTCTCTTTCATTCATTGAATTCTTATAAATAGACATTTAGAAACACCTGGATACAAATAATTATATTTATACACATATTTAGTGTCTCTATGTGAGTATTATTTATTTGTTATATTTTTTTAAAGTTCCTATGCACAAAACTTTACTTTCATGCAGATTACAGCCTTAGATAATCTTAAAATTCCCACTAATTTAATAGGGCACTAAGTTCTTAAAGGTTTTTAAAACCTTGAGTCCTAAAGTAGTTTTGGAAATCAATAATTAAGTAGTTTGTCAACAGAACTCCTGAAGGTGCTTTCACCTTTAGTTTCAGGTGCTTTGGAGCTCCTGTTTAATTAGGCTCAGATTCAGGTCTGTACATTCACAAGCAAACTATATAACAGCAGTTTCTGCTTGTGCCCTGGGGAAGGGAAGTGTCAGAGATTTTGGATTCCATCCTGCTAAGTTGCAACCACTGAGGCCTCAAACAGTGTGAAACTGAGATACTCACTACACTTGAAATGTGATATTAGTGGATTATTCCTGCACTTAATTCAAGCAAATTCTTCAGTGCACAGTTACTGTAGTATTTTATAAAGATCAAACCTTTAGCATATTAGAGTATTAATCATCAGTAGCAGAAGAATTATCAGGAAATAAGTTTTTAGCTTCTGTTAAATTCTTCTGTTAACATTTCAGTCTTCTAAAAGCTTTCTAAACAAATCCAACAAAAACAAATAGGCCATCAAAATCAGAGGAAATCAGGTTCCATTTAGCCAGTTTCTCTGTTCTTGCATCGGATTACCAGAAAGTGGTGATCTTTAATATGTTCATTTACTGCTGCTCCATTGGAAAGCCCTGAGAAGTAAAAGAAATTCTTCAGTCTTGGACTGCAGCTCCTGGGCAGAGCTGGTACCCATGGC
Organism: Vidua macroura; assembly: GCF_024509145.1. NCBI lineage: Eukaryota > Metazoa > Chordata > Aves > Passeriformes > Viduidae > Vidua > Vidua macroura. The sequence continues at coordinate 8,344,572 of NC_071589.1, forward strand.
TGAGCTCCTCACTCGGGGCTGGAGGCTTTCCCAGCCTTGTTGGAGAGTTACACACGAAAAACAAACTTGGTGAATGAATGAAACATAGAAAAGCAAAAAATAAACCCCAAAGCCTCACAGGAGGACCTAAAGTAAATTGCAATTTTTAATTACCAACATGTGAAGTAACAAAGAATTGTTTCTAAGTCTGATTTAAAGTACTAAACATGAATTTCTGAAATAACAGTTAATAGAACAAAGTGAATGCCTTGTCCTTTAAAAAGTGCACATACAAGTCTATTAATATTTTATTCCTGGGTTCTGTATTCTAACTCAAACTCCACAGAAGTTAGATTCCAGATCTGCTACAGGGATGTTGTATAATCCATGTCGGGGGGTGGGGGGGGGGGCGGGGAAGGAGGAAGAGCAATCCAAACTATTTATTACAGATAATAAGTATAATTTATTTTCTTTATAGACTGTTTAAATTCCTGTTAAACTTTAGTCCTTGCTCTGAGGTCTGGATTACTGTGCACTTGCAGGCAGCTCTGCCACAAGGAAGGGAATCTCATTTCTATGGAAATTAAAACCAGATCATCTATCCAGGATTAAAGCAGAAATACGATTTTGTTTCAAAGACTGTTACAGGAAATTGTCCTTATTTAAAGCTGTATTCCCCACCTTTTATGTTAATTGCATTTTTGGGTGATAACTATGAAAAGGAATTGTATGTGGAAAAAGATAGAATATATTTGATCCACTATCAGTATTTACACTCTGGTAATAAAAATTAATTCCTGCGTTTCATTTCCCCCTTTGATTTCAACTTGGTATTTTTTGTCGATGATTCTGAGTTTCTTTTCATGTTCTCTCAGTAAAATAATGTGATGGAATGAAAGTATGATACTTGTACTCATTTTGAAATTATTCCATGAAAAGTTTATTTTCAGCCTGACATGAAGCTGGGAGGCAGTTCGGAGATGAAACAGCCAATTAACTAATGTGTTTCCACTAAAATTTAGGTTTGATTGAGAAGAAGAATGAAAGTTCAAACTTCTAAAAATATAAAAAGTGCCTTTGATTGCTGCTCTTAGAGTACTGGGACAAAGAGGAGTTGTTGGAGTTCTGTTTTTTTATTCTAGACCTTTATTTTGAAAATATTACCTCCTTAAAAAAAAAAAAAGAGGCTTTTTCCCAAGCCTCTACCTCACTCTAAAGATCACCAGTGAATTCCAAAGCTCCTGAGTGTGATTTCATTTGGAACCACTGCTGCTGGAATACCCAGTTACCAGGCAATGGTTCTCTTACAGAGGCTGTTTATTACAGGAATATTTCTGGTGTTCACATTAGTGGACCTGAGGCAAAGCTGAAGCATGGCAAGGGTTGGGAAATCTCCTGTTACAATAGATTGAGGCTGAAGGAGTTGCATTTACTGTTCTGGTGCTTCAAGAGGTTATAAATGAATGAAAAAGGAAGGAAAAAGCAGATCCCTGGTTATAAGTGTGATGTCTTGCTCAAAATAAACTTTTCTTCTAAAAGCTGCAGTCTATTCTGAAAAAAACAATGAATAGATACAGACTTCAGACACATATGCAGTAATCCTGTTTCTCAAAATGTGCTGTTTTCCAGAGAAGTAGAGTTAATATGACATGATAAGACATTAACACACTGTTAAACACACTGAAGGTTTCTTGACAGAGGAACAAGTAGAGCCTTGCTCCTGGGATCTGCACCTGGAATAGAGTTTGAGGTTGAGATTAAAGATACTGATGTTGAATGGCTGAGCAGTGCCCTTCCTGCTCAACTTTCTGGTGCTCCAGAGTGAGCAGTTGGCAGTGATGGCCAGAGGCAGGTTCCCTTTTTGACAAGGTTTAGGTAAAAAACTGGTTTCTCCCTTATGATCTGTTTGTAATGCCTTTCCAAGACTAAATTTTTATCACGATTTATTGTTGCTGTCTTGAATAGAAGCAGTTCTTTGGTTGCAACATCTCATTCTTATCTTTAGACAGCTGCTGAGGATTCAGTAAATACATATGGTAGGTCATGCTCATGTTTAGTGGGAGTGTTCCCAGAAGAGTTTGAAAACAAGTTTTGTGTTCCTCTTCCTAGTTAAATATATTTACAAAAGAGTCCTTGAGCTGAGCTGGTTTTAAATGTTGACCTTATAAAACAGTTTTCCATTTCAAATTACTTTTCTAAATAATCAAAATGGAGGGTTTTATTTGAAATATTTTTGCTGTGCAATGATTCCTGATCAGCTTTATCCCTGAGTACAACTTTTTTCATAAAAAAAATATTGCCATATTTAATTGGCCTTGTTGAATCAATTACATGAAATTAAAAAACAATGCTGATTGGGTGGAAAAATGCAGTAAGGAAATTGGCTTACTCTTTTGTTAGGGATAAAAAGAAATTGTATCAATTGTACCCAAAGTGGTGAGAACTTCAGGAATAATTCAGTTTGGATCCCTGTTTTTTTTCCATGTCAAAACAAACAGATGTGAAACCTCTCCACTGATGCTGCTTGAATATCATGGACTTAAATTTGGATCAGTACTGGTTTGCAAATAGAGAGGTCTCTTATTTAACTGTCAGTCAGTGGGTGACTTACCTTCTTTCTCATTTCTGCTGTTAGTAAAAATGCAATTATATTGTACATATGAGCCTTGTCTATCTACATTCTAGCACATAAACTGTAGGCTGTGAGAAAATAACTGCTTTTTTTACCAGGAGTATCGACCATTTCTTAACTTCTGCAAATGGTAAATGTAATGTAGGTGCTGAGTTTTCTTTGGAACCCAGGTTGTGCCACAGGTGTTGCTTCCTGTGTTTCTGAGCAGGGTAACTCCAACTCTCTACAATTAAAGAGTGATCAAGAGAAAGCATTGTGCCATCCTCCAGCTGCTTGATCACCAATAATATTAATATTCAGAGAAACTGTCTTTCAAAACTAAAATTGGAATTTGGACTGAGTCTTTCTCTTCCTACACCATTCCTCTGGTTTCTGGTTTAGACCTAGAGGAAGCATTTTTTTTCTCTGTGATGCTCTTTTTTCATCTGGAATTTTGAGGTGAAACTCTGCTGTTTGCTTGCATAAGAAAAATTCTGGGGTTTGCCTTTCACCCCAGCCCTATGTTGGCCAAATATGCTGAAGGTCTGAGTTCCTCAAACTTGGCTACAACTTCTGTTGTTATTCTGTGTCTCTGAGAAGAGACTTTGCCTAACTTCTCAATTTTCATCTTGATTCACCTCATCTCTGAACATTAGGCGGGTTTAATTGTAAAACAAGGCAAAGATTTAACAAGACCAGAAGTCAAGGCTTTGTTGGCAAGGCTGGAAGGAGAAGATCAGAAGTAAGCCAAACATAAAACACAGCCCTGCTTTATATTGACAGTATTTCTTCCAGCCTGTTCTTGTCTCTCTCATCTGGAATTCTCTGCCACGGCCTCTTCATGAGCACTGAGCTTTCAGGTTCACAGAGTCATTTCTTCCCCAGAAGGCTGAACACCTGCTCTCCTCAACTCTACTCCCTTGCACTGCAGAGGAGTCGGGGATGAATACAAATGCAAAGCCCTTGATGGCTCAGGGACCAAAGGTGTCTGGGGCATTCCATGGTGGTTCCCCCATCCCTGCTCTTCATACCAGAAGGAACCATAAAAGCTTCTGGTTCTGTTCTTAAACCTCCCATTTCTGTATCTCTTGTTCCTCAACAGCTTTGTCCTTGGTGCCACTTGGAGCAGTTTATCACCTCCCCAGGCCTGTTGAGAGTAGTGTTACATTAAAATTAAATATTAATATTGTTTAATTCATAGTTATATGTATAGTCTGTGAGGCTCTTAGTATTTTTTAGGTTACTAACTTTCAAATGAGCCCATATATATTTGTTTTTATGGTCGGTATATGAAGCACATATTTAAGGTGACATTGAAAAAAAAAAAACCTGCTGAATATTTTAAATTCTCTCCAGAAATGTTCAGAAGAGATTACAGATATGTGCTACAGATTTTCTGAGTTATTGATTTAGAAACTAGTTTGCTAGTAAAGTAGCAAGGAGTAAGATCAGTATCTGCAAAAGAAGGAAGCCTCTAAATTTCATTTTTCTCTTGATGGTACTTAAAAGAACTTTGAAAAAACTAATTTCTGAGCCAAAGTACTGATTCAAACTGTGACATCAGCAGTGTTGGGTTGCATCCTACCCCAGCAGAAATATTTGATGAATTTTCACTGTCTAGAAGTTTTCCTTTGAATTCAGCTGAGTCTCCCTGACAGTGAGCTATGGGTAAAGTTTTCAGGCAGCTTAAACTCATCTAAATTACAGCTGCTCTGTTCATGCCTTGAGTCACAATGTCAGCATGCTCAGTTCTGCCCCTGCTGCCTTCTGGCACTGTTGAGCATGTGGTGAGCTGGTTCAGGGAGCTGATTAAGACAAAAAATATAACCCTACAAAGGGGAGAGAAAAGAGTTTAACTCAGTCAGGCCCTGACCATCCCATTATCCACACTGGGCTGGTGGGAATTTATGACCCAGAGGAAGGGGGAAGCAATCTTCCATGGACTTCAGCTGATTTTTAACAGTATCCTAAAATGGGAGATGTGGAAGTGGAAGAATATGGATTCACTTACTGATTAATGATGTCTCAGAGAATCCCAGCTTGCACTGGCCTTTCCTGCCACATCGTTTTGTGACCAGTTGCCAACAGTACTGTAGCTGTAGCCATCACAAGGCAGCTCCACATGAAATCCTTCCATCTGCATTCAAAGCTTAACTCTGTGATGCTACAGGCTAAAGCTTTGCCTATTGCAGGAAAAAAAGCTGATTTTACTGCTATTTCCCTCTGCTCCACTGAATCACAGCCTGGGACAGTAGGACGAGCCTTTCTGGCAGAGCAAAGCTCAGTCTGTGGTAATTTACCCTGCTTATGGGTGGTCTGACCTCCCTACCCACTTACCCCCTTTACTTCTGAAATGACCAGTTTAATCAGGCACATGTACAACATAGGGATGGGTGTGTGAATATCTAAATATATGAGAGAGGGAACTTCAGATGTTTTATTTTTCATTAGCTAATAACAGCAGTAATGACTTCAGCAGTACAGGATGTCTTCTGCAAAATTAATAACCACATGAGGGTTAATGGCCCAAGGCAATGAACTCTATCAGACAAGCATTAATCTACCTTGATAATTATCGCTTCATTACTGAACACTGAAACCTCCTTCATGTGCCAGTAAATGCTTGATTTCAGCCCTCCCCACTGATGTGCACAATCTTTTCCTTCTTCCAGGCAGGAAGGAGAGCAGGAGAAAGCTCTGAGATGCAAATAAATGTAACAATTGTGAGAGGTACGAAACTCATTTAAATATGAATTTGGAGAACATGTTTCCCCAATGACTGTCTGTTTTCTACCTACATATTAAATAGAGCTTTAAGGGTATTTTTTTGTTTATATTTTTAAGTAGCTGTAGCCTGGGAAACAATACCACGGCTTATGAAGCAAAGACTCTCTGAGGTGGTTATGTATATAGACTGTTTAATTGCTTGGACTGTGTATTTAGATAGTGCCCATTAGTGCAGAGTCCTTGTTTTCCTTCCCAGGAATAATAATGTCCTGAAGCTGAAAATGTTTCCCATTCATTGCCTCTATTGATCTGAATTTAGACCTGCAAATTCAGTGTGGAGAAAAGGGAACTGAGACATACAGAATGAAACTGCATCAGGATATTTAACACAACCAGCCCCTGCAATAGGCTGAATTTTTTATGGCATCTTATTCCTGTCTGTATGGAATTGTCTGTTTTTTTGGAACAAGGCCAGTATCTCCAGAAAGAAAGGGCTCTGAAAGCATATCATCTTGCTGGCTGTGGAATATAGAAACTTTCATAATCCCATGTTCAGTCATCCTCCTTGTCAGCCTATGACAACTCTGTGAATTAACCTTCAGAACCATTTATATTTTTTTTTCTCTGCTTCATCATCTCTGCTCCCAGGGCTGGTATTAATTGGACAGTGATTAGAGATTAATACAGAGAATATAGAGAAGGTGTTGCATAACCAGTTCAAATTTGGGTAGGTAATTAGGACCTCTAACCACCAGCTCCAAGTTAGGAACAGCTGGAACATTTGGATTATGCAGCAGCACATAGACCTGGAGTATAATTTTGCAGTTTCTCTGCCTTACTGAGTTACAAAACATAAACTGTTTACTCTTTTCTTGCTTTGTGTTCTGGTTTTGTTTGTGGAATGTGGGAGGTGTAGCTGAGAATTATTGATGTAAAGGAAGTGCTGTCATCAACCACGATGAGTGGATGTGGTTTACTAGGGATGGGAGCGCTCTGTAAGACTCTCCAGGAGCAGTGTGATACTGCACAAGGGCAGCCTGCCAGTGTTAGGGGAGCTGAACAAAACACTGATGTGCCTGAATCTCAGACATAAACTGGTGATTGGGAAGTGACAATTGGGAAAATTCATAACCTTAGCTTGTACAGTGTCTTTCCTGTACTCTCTGATAGATGGAGTTAATGGAAAACTTCTGAGCAAGTCTTCATCCACACAGTACTCAAACTGTAAAAGGGATTTCCAAATAATAACCAGGAAAAGTGAAGTATACCAGGAACTGTAGTGATGACACCAGTAATTATTCCATTCCATGGCTTTGTAGTTTCAGCAGGCCTTGTGGTCCTTGTTTTTCACGGAGACTGATCCATGCTGGTAGCCTGGACCTCCCATCTCACTCCTGTGTCTCCCATGCCATCTATGGGTGTTCAGCAGCAGATCTGATGGGAGGTTTTCCATGTTGTGCTCTTCAGTGAGTACTCACCAGGTGTTCAGCAGTTCTAGAACCTCGTTCCATTGTACAACTAATTTATAGCCAGGGAAATGATAAACAAGGTGATGATTGAATGTAATTCATGGCCCATGTAATGACAGAGCTGTCAAACAATGGCTGAGGCTCAGTTGGTTTCTGGGTTTGGTGAATTTTTGTAATCATTTTTCAACAGATCAGGCCTGGGCTTTTTTTTTTTTTTTTTTTTTTTTCTGGTCTACTGAGTTTGTTAATTGTTCACAGCTGAAAATTTATTTTTCAAGTACAAGGTCACCAACCTTCAGTCTGAGAACCTGGTTGTAGCCAGTTGTAATTAACAACAGAAATGATAGGAAATTTTGCCTATTGCTTCTGAAAAGACCTCAGGTAAATGAAAAAAGACGTTTTGGCTACTGGCCAATGATGAAGAGAAGTTCAATTCTCTGACAAACAGCCAGGATGCTACAGTAGTAAATACATTTTTAAAAAATACTTGTCAAAACTGCTACTTTTGTTAAGATACCCTGTCCACAGCCATATACACAATATAAAGAGTAAATCAGAATGAAAATACTGACCAGCTGCTTTTGATAGGATTATTGATTGCATATGCATAATTTTATGATGGATTAAGTAACAAATTTGTAGAGACCTACTTGGAATTGCTTTTCCACAAGCACACAACCAGTGGGGAAAGGTCAGAGTAGAACTGCATCTCTTCTGTTTGAAAACTCCCAAGTAAACTTTTGAAATGGTGGTAAATGAATCATATTAATCAGTGCAATCCACAAGTAAAGAATGGAACAACACAGCACACAACTTTCCTTAATAACCAACTAAATAAACAGATGTTTGTTTAAAATCAGTGGGGTATCGTCAAATTATTATTTTTATTCTTCATCTATTAAGGTTGCCAGGCTGTGGGAATAAGGAGGCCTGGGAAGTAGGTCCTGTGTCTCTCTGACCTTTGATTTTCCCCACTGTTAAGGGGAAAAACACACCAACCAGTCCACAGAAATTGCCACTGCCACATGCCTGAAAGGCTGCTGCTGACTGTGCAGGAGCAGTTGGCAAACACAACTTCCAAACCTGAACTGCTTTGTCTTTAAAGCAAATGTAAGAGAGGAAAATAATACTCTTGCTTTTATATCTATATTTGGCTCTTGCCAATATCTGTTTTATTAACTGAGGTAGTTTTAACTTGTGTTTCTAAGTTTGGAGTCAAACAGTTGTAAAAGGATTTGAATGGAAACTTCTGCTTTAATTAAAAATAGAAAAAAGAAAGTGCTTAACAAGCACTTACGTAATTATTTAAGCCTTTGACAATATAGACAGATATAATTTCAATCTACTGACCACAGTCCTATGGCTTTATTTCAGAAGGCTGAGGAGAAACAGAAGTCTAAGACACTTTATCCTAACACTTGTAAAGCCCCTGTTATGTAAAAATGTCAGTAGAAGAGAATGTATACCTTTCCTAAAGAAAAAGTTAGCAACACTTCTGGGTTAATTGCATTGACTGCAGAAGGAGTTGCAGAAAGTTTTTCTTGTGCAGTTGCGGTCCCAGAGATAGAAATTGTGTTTTCAATAAGTGAGTGTATTACTCTGATTAAACTGATCCCTACAACTGGTCACTGTCTGTGCTCTCTGTGTCAGCATAAAAAAGAAGGGAAACTTAGAAGAAGAGATAAAAGGAAAAATACTAGACTTGAGGCTCTAATAATGTGGAAAGTCTTCTCTGCCTCTGGTGGATTTACCCCTCTGATCTTACCCATGCAAGGCTGAGCATCAGTGCCTTGTATGAGTATAGGGCAGTGAATTAATGATTAGCTTTCTGCTTTAGTACTGCTTCTTACAACAAATCCATGATCATTTTTAAGTACTCTGGATGTATGTCAAGTTTTGAAGGTTGTCTTTGATTTTGAAAACAGCTTCTGTGTTGCAGTGAATGCAAGCTGCAGAGCATGTCCCAAAGCTGGAATTGATGAGAGTTCCACCAGTTATCTGGATCAGAATGTGAATGAACAAGGATCTCTCTGTTTCAGTAGCAATAATTGGATAATTACTGTGTCTTGGAAAGGTCAGCTTTGTTTTGCTCTTCATCAATAAGTTTAAATTTCTGAAAGGAATTTTAAAGGGCAAAACCATGTTTGCTTTAAGAATCCCGGCCCTAGTGGTAAGGTTTTGCATTTGCTTTCCTTCTAAGGCAGAAAAAAATCTGATTTGATGATTGCTTCTGGATGCAGAATGTTTTAGTGCTTTCAGCGTAGTGTAGGCTGCTGGTGCAGATTGGGATTTCTCACCACGTTGCCCCTCAATGCATTGGCACCTGTTGTCCATCCATGCAAGGGTAACTCTTTCTCGGGGGGCAAAAAGTTCATCTTGTTTCTATCAGCAGAGTGTTCCTCTGAAGTTACTCTTGCATGTCAATAATGTGAGGCTGCTTTAACTTCAGGCTAATTATCAGGGATAGTTCCATATGTCACATGTCAGAGGAGGAAATAAGAACATTTGTCACCTGTTCACAAGCAGCTTGTGGCAGTGCCCCACACATTATTTCTTTGGTTCACCTAGTACTTAGCTCATTAATACTGTGTTGAATCAATTTGGGCTACCATGTCTGCAAGAGTACCACAAACTAAATCAAGATTTCAACAAAAGTATTGATCACCATCTTATTGTTAATACATGTTTTTATGTTCATGTCTGAGTATAACCCTCTCCAATTAAACCCTTGTAGGCTTCCATCCCTACAAGTTGTGCCCCAGATGCATTTAACCATCTTGAGACTATTTTTCTGTTGTGCTGGACTCTGATATATTCATTTGGCTTGAGCTATTCTCTGCTCCATGAAGTGAGAAGCACCAGTGCACAGGAGGGCACTGACAGAATGTGTCTGTAAATCCCATTATCAACAGGGTGAATCTTTGCTGTTTTCTTTTCTGTTTTTTTTTGTTTCTTTGTTTGTTTTTGGGTTTTTTTGTTTTGTTTTGTTTTGTTTTGTTTTGTTTTTTGTTTTGTGGGTGGTTTTTTTTTTGTTTTGTTTTGGGTTTTTTTGGTTTTTGTTTGTTTGTTTGTTGTTTTTTGGTTTTTTTGGGGTTTTTTTGGTGTGTTTGGGTTTTTTTTTTTTAAGAATAGGTAGGTAGGTGTTTACAGCTCAGTTCAGTGTTTAGGCTTAATGACCTTGATTCTACTCCCAAAACTAACATGCCATGTTTTCTTATTAACATCCCATCTCTGATCTAATCTCTCCTCCCTTCCAGCCTACCTGCTCAGAGGACATTAAATACTGACTTCAGGAAGTGCTTAAGTGGGGAGTTTTAAAATTAGATTGTGAAACCATCAATCTTTTAAATAAACACTTGTTAGTGTGCTTGGCTTCTCTGGTTTCCTCCTGAGGTTGAAGGATCACATTCCGATTTCTCATCTCTTATTCCCCCTTCTCCCCTCTTTTCCTAGCATTAATACTGGCTACCAGGGATTGAAGTTCTATTGAGAAAGGCCTTTTGATGTGTTGCTTTAGCTGATGAGACAGATGGCAGAAGGTCAAGCTAAAAAGATTTGTCTGCTGGCATGTCCTGCCAGACAGTTACAGCATAAAGGAGGAATGTGTTAAGGGTTTTGTGTATGGAGTGATATTTGCAACATCTTTTGAACACCATTGTCCAATCTCAGACCATCAGCAATGATTGTCACCTCACAGCAGGCCCCAGTTTGCATCAATAAAATCTGGGAGCCATCAGTCACAGTAAAGGCCTGAACCTGTATTTAGGTTCTCTGGGCATAGAAATGTGTAAAATGGAGTTGGGTGGTGTTACCATAAAATCAGTTTATTAAATAGCTGGTATGAGGACTGTATTGCTCATTTTTAATAGAATTCCTTTGACAGCAGCCTGATACCTTTGGCTGTAGAGTGGCTGCATGTCTCACCCTGCAGTCTGTTACACAGGATCTCTTATTTTTTCTTTATTTCAATATGACTGCCTACTTCTCAAAATATTTTGGATTCAAATTTGTTGATCATGTGAATAATCCCCTTAGCTGGTTGAACGAAGACCATTTACTTGAATAAGAGTGAAAAATAATAGCTGTGAAGGCTTTTCCTCCATCTAGACATTGTAATAGAATATTCTGTGCTGTGGTGTGTTTTTTGCTTTAAGTTTGTGTTTGCCCACTATTCTTCTCCCCAATCTCCTCCCCTCCCGAGTTACCCATCTCCCCAAGCCCATCCCTAACTTCCTCCCTCCCAAGCTGTCAATCCTCCCTATCCCTACCCCTTTTTCCAGAGTGTTCCTTGTCTATCTTGTAGTATTGATACCCCATTTGTTACTTTGTATTATCCCCCTCCCCTGCTCTCCCTGATAGATTTATAGAATGTTAGTCCTGCCCTAGATTCCTCCCCTGCCATGCCCTCATTGGTTAGTTGCCCTATACCACTCCCCCTATAAAAACCTCTGCAGACACCCTGGGCTTTGTCTTGGGGTCCCAGGTTGTGGACCTAATAAATCCATCCAGTTTTACTCCAAGTCCCGTGTCGTCGTTATCTGTTCCTGCGCCGGACCAAGCAATAACTGGGAATAGCAGAGCTCACAGGGGGAAAATTGCGCCCCTGCTGTTGCTGCCCAGCACGATACAGTGCACTGCGACAATTCTGGAACAATCATTTAGCGGAACACAAATGACGGAGTTTCATCCCAGGAGAAGCTGTGTGAACTTCTGGTTTTCTGTGTAAGGAATAAGCTTGAAAGTATTTATTAATGTTTTTTGAAACTGTGTGCACTCCACTTTAATTTATTTTACGAGTTTGGTGGGACTGCTTGGAGTCACAGAACAGGTCTGGCAGGTCGGAGGAATGATTCTCAACCTTATTTGCATTCTTGAGAATGTAAATATTCCATCCCTGGCCTTCTGGGAAGGAGTTCCTGCAAAATGGAAGTCAGCACTTGATGTCCAGTGCAAACATTTGCTGCCACTTCTTCCTTCTCACTGTAGAAAAATGAGCCGCTGCTCACTTTGCCAACACTGAATATCCTTCATTACAATACAAAAGCATTCAATAACTGCAAGGAAAAAACTGCTCTAAATACCCACTTGCCTTAAAATCTGTGAATGGCTGAAGCATAATTTCATCTTCTAAACACATGAAATCGATTATCATTGTTTGAGATGTTGCAGTGAGCTTTTCCTGTTCTAAATAAACAGACTTTGACAGCCTCATGTTTACATAGTACTAGAAAGATGTAGTTAATAAATTGATGCAGGCTGAATGGGTGCAGAAATATAATTTATTTTAAGAAATTATGATTTGGAAGTCAATCATGTGAGGTTATATAGTATAGTACAAGTCAAAGGTAAAATCTTTGGGCAACTGTAACTAAAGGCATTTGGGTTTTCCTGATTCATCTTAAAAATGGAAGATGATTCCTGTTCACAATTGCCAGTTTGCAGAAATGTCTTACAAGGGCCCATGTTCTGTTTAGTTATTCTGTTGTGATTGTACAATGTGCATAAACCATTCAGTTTCCTGCAGAGGCTTTGGCAATTATAACTTTTTCTGGTTGGCAAGTAGAAAAATAGGTTTCAGTTTTCAGCTGAACAGAGTATTTTTAGGGAATTATGAAACAGTGAATTAATAAATGCACTATTTTATTGAATGATACATAATTTTGAAATTGTGTACCACTCTTCAGTAAAATGGCCACTTTGAGACAAAAAAATTTGATATTTCAGTGAAGGACTTACTCTTTCTCTTTCTGAAATACATCAGTTTATATATTTTTTTTTCCCTGGAAGTATTTTTTAATGAGGCAAACTTGCTACTCATTAGAAAACTTTTTTTTTTTTGGCTCTGTGCAATTGTGCTTTTTACTGTTTGGTGGTGGGATTTATTAGGGAAAGATCTCTTCTGTCTTCTCAATTCAGTGCAACTTGAAACTCTTATGCTTTCTGTGATTGTAATTTGCAGGGAGAAAATAAAATAAGCTAAAAATAATTGGAGTTTTATTTAATAGAACTTCAGTAAAAACAAGAAGAGGAACAGGAAGCTGTGAAGTGATGGGAGCTGTATGAGGTTTTAAGATTAGGTCCCAGCACTCAGCTCAGTAAATTTTATGCATTCTGGAAGTTTTTATGGCTTTTCTCCCCACTGAGTCCCACCTATCCTCCAAAATTATATTAGGTGCAATTTTCAAACATGGAGAGTTTGCTTGTTTCTTTGTTGCCTGAAAAGGTGTTATTTTCTGGATCTTTAGGAATAAAGGAAAGAGATTTTATCCTTACTGCGGAAGTTGATAAAGACATGTTTCAAATTATCCTGAGTTTAGATCAGAAAGAGCAGGTGACATGACAATGTAATAACATAGAGTATCATTGTGCACCAGCAATCTGATGCAATTATCCCGTTATGTCATGATGGATTTTGTATTAGCAAAGCTTCAGTGGCACAGTGGCACAGCACTGGGAAAGTGTCTGGAGGAAAAAAATCCATGGAAACAATCAAAAAGTTGCTTGTGGTACTTATGCACACATTAATCACAAAATAAAGAGAAGGGAAAGAACATTATCCAAGTCTGCTCAAGTAGTTGGAATAGCCCTTGGAGACTGAAATATGAAATGTTCCAGTTTGATCTGTAGAGATCTCAGCATGTGAGCAGCCACAAAATATCAGTCTGTCCTTCTTGTGAGCTGTGTAATTCCTGCTACACCTTCATGCAGACAGGTTTTTGGTTTTTGTTTGGTTGGGTTTTTTTGGTGTTGTTTTTTTTTTTTTCAGGAAATATTGATTAGTCTAAATAAAATCAGATATTCTCTGGTGCAGCAGCAAAATTGTGTACATTATGTTCTCCAGTGAACAAAAATTTGATACTATCATAGGCTGGAAAAATCAATCATATATACCTATCTTCCTTCACTGAAACTCAAGTTATTGATGTGAAAAATGGGTGAGAATTGTCTGGGTGTTGGAGGAGTTCAGACTGGGAGATCTCCTTGACTTAAAAATGTGTCACTTATTTTTTCCCTGGCAGAGAATTTTATTTAAATAAGTGGTTTGAGGTAGTTTGTAGCGACAGAGAGGGACTGAAGTTATTGTTTGTGTACGTCACACCCACAGAAACACTGAGAGGAGACTTTTCTGGCCTGTGGGTTTTGTGGGGGATTTTTTTTCTTGTTTGGTTATTGATTCAAGGCTATTATCTTGGATTATGATATCTGGAGTGTCACTATTTTGAATATCTAAAAGGCATGTTAAAGTTACTTGGGGAAAATCACAGAGACAATTATGGGATTGTAATATAAAGTACCATAATTACACTTTAATTCTTCTTATCGATTGGTGAGCTTTACACTTTGCCATAGAATAAAACACTGGACATGTTTCTTGGCCCACCCAGAAACTTAATGCTTTAATATCCATTTTACAGAGACAGTTTTTCAAATTTAGCAAGCAGGAAATTCTGAGATGAAAAATATATACAATATTTATATGGTTTTAAAGAGAGAGTTGGCTTCAATGGGATATTAGGAAGGAGTTGTTCCTTGTGAGGGTGGTGAGGCCCTGGTACAGGTTGCCTGGAACAGCTGCGGCTGCTTCATCCCTGAACGTGCCCAAGGCCAGGTTGGATGGGGCTTGGAGCAACTTGGGATTGTGGAAGGTGTTGCTGCCTGTGGCAGGGGGTGAAATGAGATGGACTTTAAGATCATTCCATCCCAAACCATTCTATGACTCTATGATGATTCAATGAATACACACGTGTGTATGTATATATTTATCATGATTAGAAAGTCACATGTCAGTATATCATCAGGCAAAGGCAGATTCTGAACATCTCCTCCTAAATCAACAAAAGGAATTTCAAAGAAGCTTTTTTACTATTTCCAGGTAATGTGCAAAATAAACTGTACAACGAATGCAGGCAAAAAGGTTTTGGCTTTTTTACTTCATTATTCTCCATCTGTATCTCTTGCAACTATTTCAAAGACTTGCTGAATAAGATTCTCACTGCAATAATTAATAAAAAGATAAATGTTCCAAAATTCCTTATCACCCCTGTGTTTTCATTAGATGCTCATGTTGTTTGTCTATCTCTCCCCAAGCTGCCACTTTTGAGTGTGCCATTCTTGGATGGTAAATGCTTGTGGGGCAGATAAAAGGAGGTACAGCTTTACACCCAGTCCCACAGGGAGGAATTTTATTCCCTCTTGTTCCAGGTATCAGAGAGTGCTCATTTACTTCATTATGCTCCTTCAGCTCTCTGCCTGACTGTTCTCTCTGCTTTGGTACCTCCAAGTACTTGGTAATGCTCAGTGCCAGCTGACAGATGGCCTTGTCACTGCTGTCCTTCCTGCTGCCAGCTTCTGTGGTTTGATAGTGAATGTGACCAATTTAATGTTCTTTGTTTTACAGCAATTTGGATCGTGAAAGTTATTACACATGAGTGTGTCTCAGGTTTGGTTTTCGTTCATGATCATTTTTATCTATGAAATTATGAGCAACATGAGAAACATTCTCTCAGGCTCCTCATGAGAGGCATAAACAAGGTCTGAAGGTTTGCATTCACTGTCCCTTCCCCTCACAAACTTGATTGTTTCCCACCAGCTGCCTTGGGGCCTCAGGAGCCTCTTGTGACATTTGGATTAAGCTCTGTAGTAACAGTATTGACTGAAGTGTCTTCCTGGTCAAAGTAGAAAGGCTGTCCTGTTCTCTAAATACTTTATCATCATGTTTTTATTATCTTACATTTTAGACCCTTATGATGTAAAGTGGATTTGTTTTTCACTTGCATATGAGACACACAGGGCCTTTTCTTTATCTGTCAGATGTTTTTTTCCTCTGTGCCATGTTCACCTTCCTGTGGAGGTAGGTGGGATCATGCTGCCATCTCATGGCAGGCCACAGTTTAATTAGAAATGATAAACAGCACAGGACAAATTAGTTTGGTTATGTAAGAAGATAAGTAAAACCATTAACAATTCATCCTGTGTTTTAAAGCTAAGAATATTCCCTACTTTGCATGTAAGAGTTAATGAGGCTGTAAGGGGCAGAACTGTGGCTGAACCTACTGTATATCCTTCTATATGTACAATTTTTTGTGCTTTTAGAAAAATAAAGGACCTTGACTACCCAGTATTAATATTAAAGATGTCTGGAATACTGCAGCAAATCCCACTGAACATTGCTATCAGTACAGCTCACTCCCCAGGAAAATATCTTTCTCTGCTTCCAGCACCAGATATTAGTATACATGGCAGAGGAAACCATAATTAAATCTATTAAGGTGACTTGACATTTTTTTCTTTCTCTTCTGAGGGCAGATAACCCTATGTCTTTCAATTCTTATTTAAGAGTTCTCAGTCTGTGAGTCTGTTCAACCATCTGACATTTTAGAGTTCAATTGGGATTTCATCCTAAACCCAGCTCCATGATACCTACCTGCCATCATGATAGATTTACTCTTAAAAACTGTGATCCCTCTGAGTCTTCAGTTATCATCAAGGGTATTTTGGCACAGGACCTGAGGGGGGAAAAGCTGTTTTTGTAGTTTGTGTTTTACGTTTGAGATGTTTATTTCAAGATGGTGATTTGACCAGGTGTTCCTAATGGCACTGCTCAGCAAATCTGGAATTTGGGGCATCAGTGTCCTTCCAGCAGCAGCGACGGGTGATATGGCTGGGTTAGTAGCAGCCCTAGAAAATGTCCACCCAGCTCCCTTCTGCTTTTGGGATGTGGTGCAAGCTGTAGGGGAGCTCCTTCTGCTTTTTCAATCTCACATTTGTGGGACTTTGATCTCCCAAAATCTTGACCACTGATTGGGCTCCCAGATAGAAAGTGACAGGACGAGAGGAAATGGCCTCAAGTTGTGCCATGGTAGGTTTAGACTGGATGTTAGGAAAACACTTTTAATGGAAAGGTTTGTAAAGCATTGGAACAGGCTGCACAGGGAAGTGGGGGAGTTCACCATCCCTGGAAATGTTCAAAAACCATGTGAATATGGCACTTGAAGACATGGTTTGGTGGGGAGTATGGTAATGGTTGGACTTAATCTTAAAGGTCCCTTCCAACCTCTGTGATTGTATAATTATCTGCAGTGTGCATCTACTGACCAGAGAAAAGGGAAATAATAACTTGTGTTTCACAGTAGTAATTTTTATGTATTTATTAGGTACAGTGCATTCTTCTTAAAGATTTAATGGATGGAGTTTGAAATATTAAAATGACATAAATTAGCAACTGAAAAACCTCCTTAACCTTCTTGCAGTTTAAAGACTGAATGTATTGGCCACCTGTGTTCCTGATGTGGAAAAAAAACCTTGGTGTAGTCTTTCAGTCAAACATTTTACCCTTCTTAGGAATATAAATTTAGCCTCTGATATGTTTGCAGGCAAGAGCATATTTTCTGAAAAGGGGGTTCACTTTGGTAAATCCAGCCTATAAAATGGCCCTACTATGGCTATGGCTATTCAGTGAATAAATTGGAAGGAGAACTTCTAGTCTCCCAATTCACACATCTGTGCAGTTTTTTGTGTGTTGTTTTAGTCTAAAGAGCACAAGAAAAGTTAATGCCATATAATTTTTTTCTTCTCAGCCATCTTCAAGCTTTGAGAATTTCTTTGGGCTGATTCAGGTCCTTTACACACAGCAGACAAACCAGGATGTCACTCCCCGTGGAGCTTTCTGAGCTGGATGCCTATGTTGAGATCAATGCTTGGCAAGCTGACATCACATTACTGAGTCAAATCCATGAAATAAATTTTAAACCCCTTTTAAATCTAAAAGGCACAGTTTTTCTTTTACTTAAACTTCAACTCTGTCAAAATCCAAGACTCTGACACCTGTTCATAAATGACTGGTGGGAATTGACTTTTATTTTCCATATTTAACATCCCACCATCCAGTCAATTGGACTACAACCAGTGACATTACAAAAGCAAAACACAACCCAAATGCTGCCTATCACCCTAAGCCTTGGGTGCTCTTGATTTCTTCCAAAATACTCACAGTAAAAGTACCAGCCCCTTTTCTAGCCCCCTCAAAACGAAAAGCAAAAGTTACAGCTCTGAAAGCTTGCAGATGACTTGTATGTGTTTGGTATCTGTCATTGTTTTCATTACTGCTTTATTTGCTTTGCTTTTCTCAGAATTTTGTGTCTTTTTAGTTGTCCAGCAACTCTGCTGTTTCCAGACAAACTCAGAGAAAACAACGTTATTCAAAATAAGTGTGAAATTTTTGGTGATCAAACTGAGTGAGCAGTTGCAAACCACAACAATAAGTAAAACAATGAATCCTGTTTTTGGATGTTCTTGACTCAGGAGCCTGGTGACATTAATGCCTTGGAGTGGCTACCCACTCCAAGTGGGAGTGGAGAGGCTAGACAGAGTTAAGAGACTAAAGGGGGTATTTATTAAAGGCCTTTAATAGGTACACTTTGGGCAGTCAAAAGCCTTCCAGAGGCTACACTCAGGATGGATGGTGGTCACCAGTTTTTCAGACAATTATAAGTTTGGTCTATCTGCATATCAGGGGTGAATCCTCCAATTACTGCTTTGGGTAATGAAGTCATAGCCCCCCAGTTTGCTCCCCCCAACAGCCCCAATTCACTTTTGTTTATACTTTTCAGGGCCTGAGGCAGAGGGTCTCCTTGGATCTCAGGCCTGGAAGGATTGTTTTGTCTGACCAAAATGTGAAGAGAGCTTACTAACACTCTATATGGAGTTCAGAGTTATACACTAATGCAGTACAGGATCTGAAAAATATAAAAGCTAAAAACTTACAGCATCAACATTATATCTGTCAATCTAGGATTGATTAATACAGTTTTTCTCCTTAAATTTTTGTTGTCTTTTTGTTCAGCATGATATTCTTCCTTCCCTCCATGTTCCTATTTTTATTCCCAGTCTGGCACAGGCTGCCATGTAGCTCAAAAGTGATAAACAAGCTTTACACTCCCCGTTCTTGTGCAGAACATCGGTTTTAAGATTGTTTGGGTCCATCCCATGGCACCTAAATGTCCTTTTCATGTTCCAGTATTGCCTGAAACACACATCATAAATGGCATTTTCTGATTGCACGTGCATGATTTTTATTGTCTTTCAATGACTGCTTAGAGGTCACAATGATGTAATTTCATGCAGAGTGGACTTTGTGTGGACAGCAATTGTTCTAAATAGCTTTTCCTTACCACAAGCCTCTTTTTATCAATTTTAGGGGATCACACTCTCACAGTCATTCAAATAGAATGTTCCTGCAACTTCACTTAGTCTTTTTATACTTCCTACAACAAAAATTGTAAGAGGATTTTCATTCTAGCTGAGGAGAGGAGAATGGATTTCAGGATGTGGTGGTTGTTCCCCCAGGATGCTGCCTTATGAATAAAAGATTGAGGTACATTTCCATATGATACTTTGTCTTTTTGTTAGATACTTAAAAAGAAAATCCATTCAGACTCTGATAGACTGAATGAGAATGAAGATGTTGGCATTTCCCAGTCCAGCTGGAGGGCTGAGGAGCAGCAGTTGTTAATGGCTTTGCTGTCAGGGTTGTTGGCTCTGCTATATCTTCACCCTGGCCTGGTGCTGTAATTGTGGCTCAGATGTGGGAGATCAGAGATTGCAGCAGATTCATGGCCTTTATTGCTGCACGATTATCCACAGTGATTCAGCAGGTACTGGGAAGACCTGTACATCAATCCTTTTAATAGATGCCAGCTCTTTCTCCAAATCTCTGCTTGGCCTAACTGAAAAAATAAAAAAAGAGAATAAATTAGTACTAAGAGACTTTTTTCTGCTGAGCCATTTTGGAACTAGATTGCCCTGCACGTGGATCACAGTGTTGTTAGGATAGCTCCAAGATTTCTTTCAATCACTGACATCAGTGGAATATTCCAGATAGCAGGGATGGTGTCATGGCAGTGGGACAGTGCGCACTAGGACTGGTCTTCACTCCAGTCCCTCCATAATTATGTTGTTACACCCTCATGTTGTTGACCCAAACATAAACTGGCTCAGAACCCTTTACTCATCCAATGTATAAACTTTCTAATCTGTTTTTATTAAATGGGATTTCAAGAATTTAGTGAGGTAGAGGCTCTCAGGGCCTCTGGGATCTAGAAGGCAAAGCTCCATGGAAAAGTGTTACAACAAATTTTTAAAAAGGAAGACAGATGTAACTTCCCTGTGCAACACTTTTATAAGAAATAAAATCCATCCTATTAGAACACAAAGCTTTTAAGAGTTCTGAAGCAGAAGATAACATTTGAAAAAATTGCATAAATGGTCTCATGATTATATCCCTGACACTTTCAGTTTCTTTGTGCGGGAAGGACTATACAGAAATAAATAGGGTACAATTCTGTTTACTCTTTTCCACTCTTTGGGGACTGTTTTGTTCTGCTTAGAAAATGGATGTTTAACAGAATTACAAAAACGAATACAGGCCAAGATGTGGGGTATTGTAAAAATGTGCAGAAAATGGGAGCTTGTTTTGAATATTGTTTTTATCTGCAGGACTGATTCTTTCCTCTTTCTAAAACAGTGTATTTTGATTTGTGAGCAATTCTAATCACTGATATTATTCTGGGGAAGACTTTTTTTTCATAGAGGTAAGGAACATGCTGTGAACAAAGCTGTCACAATAAGTTTTTTCATGTGTAATAATAATTTGGAAAAACAGGGGTGTGCAGATCTCTCCACCTCTCTTCTTTCTTAAAAAAAAAAAAAAAAAAAAAAAAAAAAAAAAAATTTAGTTGCAGTCCTGGCTGTAGGGTTACATATGGTAAAGAAGAGAGGTTGACCTGATGGTAGCCAATGACCAAACTCTTACTGATTCCATTATGTTAGTAACTACAACTGAAATGTCACTTTCCTGCTGACCTTGGTTGGATGGTCTTTTGATGTTTTGAGGACTGATTTGTGTGTTCTTGAGCACGTACCACAGCACAAAATATTGAAGTGTGCCATAGTTGAAAAATCGCCTTCCCTAAACAGAGGATGGAAAGATATTAGTGAATGAGACAAATTTTAAAATTCTCTGAAGTATTAAATAAACGAGTTGGGAAGTTGGCAAAAAAAAAAAACGGCTGAGATGGTAGGGGTCTTCCTCCTTCACCTTCCTTCAGTGAAGCCAACTGGGTTTGTAGAGTCAGCCCTTGCTGTGGGCCAGGATGGAGCAAGATAGGACTGCAGAAGAGCTTTTAGGTGTGCTGACTCAAGGCAAATAATGCTTTGACAATTTTTCAAGACTCTTGGGTTATAATTCTTTAGTTGAGTGTATATTCATATCAGGCTAATGGATATTAGGATACCAGCTCTATGTAAATATTCCCACTGACTTCAATACCAGCTGAGTGAATAAAAAGTGTAGCACTTTTGCTTCTAATCTCACCCATCTCTTGCATTTGCTGCAAATTTTTATAGTGAAAACAAACCTGCCTGAGGCCATCTTGCAGCTGAAAGTAACAGTGAAGAGAAGGGGAAATGTTCATTGAAAATGTTCAAATTCTGGCTATCACACAAGTTATTATTTTCCTGGAGCTCTGTGTAGTGGGATGAGCTCAGTGTAGTTGTTCTCAGAAACCTGAGCCTTTCCAGTGCCTGACTCCACTTCTGGTAACACCTGCTTCTCTGTGTCAGAGTTTGTCCTTGCAATCCTCACATTTTTAAACTTATGTCCCTAATGTCTTTTTTGTTAAATTTATTGAAATAACCAATCCATTCATCTTGCTCTCCTTTTTCAGTTGTTTAGTTAATTTATTAAAGAATGAAAAATATTTCTTTACTTGTAGTGGACCCGTGATCCCAGTGCAGGTTGGTAATGAAATTATCTGTGTGGCTATGGCTAGGGCAAGAGAGTCAAATGGGTAAATTTGCAGAATTTCAATGAATTCTTAAGTCAGTACCCAATTTACCACAAATACAGCATTTGCCCTCTGTAAGTATTTACCTGGCAGTGTTTAGTCATCTCTGGTGGGGTTTCCTCAGTTTCATGGAGCCCTGTCTGGGAAAATCTAGCAAGGCACTGCCATACGTTTTAAGGCTGTGAAGTCTTCAACAAACTCTTCCCTTTTAATCCACTTTTTCCTGTAAGAACAGTAAGCTTGCAGTGTTTCTTCTCTTTACCTTTAAAGGAAAAAATGCTGATACATATGTATTGGGAAACAGTTATCCACCAACTTTTGCTGATGGTGCAATTTACCAATTGGCAACAATTAGTCCTAAATTTTCTGTTTCCCCTGACACTGCTCTCCTATAAATTTTGGCCATAAATTCTGAATAAACACTACTTAAATCCCCCTGATAATAAGAGGGATTAATAGCAGCAAAATCCAAATTACTGTTATGTGCCTTATAAATTAACACAAAGGTGATAGATAGCTGAAAACTGCTTATTTGTGCACTGGGGCTGGTTCTCCACTGTTTAACAACTTACCCTGCCATATATATTCGTACAGTACTGTAATGTAAGCCTGAATTGTCTATTCTCCAGCAGTACAATTTGTTAATTAATATCAAGACCCCACTGTGTGGATGCTTCATGGGGAGCAACCCAAATTACAAAGAACTTCAGTTGACTATGAAAAGAATTGTAAGCAGAGATTTGAAGAATTATTTCATCAAAGCCATGTGTCAGATCAGTAACAGAGTTGTGGGAGAAGTCTGTTCACTGCTCTCTGTAATGAAGGCTCAAGGCATAAAATTTCATCATCTTTGGGCTTTTGGAAAGAGTTGTCTATGGTCATGTATCGAAAGCTTTAAAATTTCTCCAGGAAGGAGCTTCTACACTGTCTATTTTAGAGGAGTCTCTCAGAACTGGGTCCAGTTGAGCAATGCTTGGTCAATCTTCACTCTCAATCTCTTTCAGACATTCATTACACTGAGGAGCTAATTCAGGCATTCTTTAGTCAGATCATTAAATGCCCTCATTCCATCCAGAAAAGAATTTAGGAAGGTGGGTTTTTTTAAAGTGATATGTAGAAGTCAAAGACTTTCTCCAAAATACTTTTTTTTTAAAATGATGCAGCATTCTCTAAATGCCAGGATTTTTTTTTTTTTCTTATTTGACCAAGTAGTCAGAAACTTTGCAGTTGCTACTTCTAAAGATAATAGTGGATTATTCAAATATTTGCTTTATTAGCAAACCAACAAAGACCTAAAAAAGTTTCTCCAAATTAAATACTTTGAGAAATGATTCCCCACTACAAATAGCTTCTATGATATGCTGAGTTGAAGAAAGATAATGTAGGGGAGAATAATTTTCCAATGTAGTTGCCTGTGTGGGTTCCTCTCCTGCCAATTTAAAGATACCTTTGGTCATATTTTCAGCTGATAAAAATTTTGCATTCCTAATGAAATGTGGAATTGCTGCCTTAGACTGAGCAAGCCCAAATTTCTAGCTTATAAAGCCTTGTGGCCACCTTAATGAAAGTGTATACTGGCATCAGCCATCCCCAGAGTGTTCATGAGAAAGATTCTTTTCTGTTTGCTTCTTGGGAACAAAATTCATGCACACTTCTCTGAGTTATAGAGTTAGTAAAGCTCAACAGGTCTACTCTTACAAAGAACTCTGGAGTCTCTGACACATTGTTCTCTTTTGCTATTCTCTTTTCCTGTTTATGAATAACTGTCTTTAATAATACTCTATTCATGATATGTACAAGTACTCCCTGGGGGTCAGTTTTTCAGTCTGAGCCCCACTTGTCCGAAATAAGTTACCCTAGTTACTGATGTAATTTTGTTTGGGCTGGTGAAGAGAATTTGGTCTGCTGAAATTTGTGGTTTGATTTCTGGAACTGATGAACATTTTATTGAGTCTAAATGGAAACATCACTATTGATTTTGGAGGGAGCATGTCAGCTGAGGGTGAGCATTTGGGAATATTCCTCTGTCTCCTCCCAGACGATCTGGTATTTCATTCTCCTTGCCTGAGCGAGGTCATGTCTTTACATGACATTTCTGCACCATGTCAGAGCACTTCGCAATCACTAATATCCCTTAACAAGCTTCTGTTTGGAATCCCCTTTCTTTCTTTACTTTCTTAGGCATAACAAAGGTACAGGATGATGATTTCTTTGCCAACCCGTTACTTGTAGCAGCATTTCATTCTAGGTTTTCTAGATGCAGGCTGAAATCACTGCATCATGCTTCTTCCTTAAAGACTGGCTCCAAAAGTGACATTAGTCCAGGATATTTTTTTCCTATGATACCTTCCCACTTCTATTAAAGGGAAGCTTGCAGATCACTGCAGAAGATTGCATTCCTTTAAAATATCTGGAGTGGAGTGTTTGAAATAACATCTGCATTATATTTAGTGTATCTTTAAGCACTTTTTTTTCTCTAAATTGAAGTCTTGGTGCTAGATCATTCCCTCCCTATAGTTGAAAGGAAGCATTGGGTTCTCTGGTTTCTGTGGTGATTACCTAAAAAATATTAGCATGAAGGACTGACTTTCTGTTCTATATTAGAGCATGAAGTTACACCAGATGTCACACACCAACAATTGATCCTTCTACTCAAACATGACTCTAAAGGCTTGGCAATACTGGATATGGGTCTTGGGTTAATATTTTGAAATAAGTGTGAAGTCTTCAGTTGCTGTATGAAGACTAATTCTTCATGGAGTGTTTTTCTTTCAGTCAGGATGCATAATTCATTCCTAAAACCCTTCCTCTGCAAGAGGTTTACAATCAATGAGCTCATGGCCTCTTTGTATGAAGCAGACCTGCATACAGGGAAATTGTTGACTTGGGCCCATGATGTCAAACTTCACCTTTCAGACTAATTGTGAGCATTCACTCACTGCACAGAAGCCTGCTGGCTGCAGAGAGCATCCCACGCTCTTGGATTTCTCTCTCTGTAACCTGCTGCGTTCTGTTGAAACAGCCTCTATCCTCCTCTTCCCAGCACTCTGGGGTAGAGACAGTTTTGTTTCTTTTTTTGCTCAGCTACCATGGTGTTCCTGTTGTCCTCTTTTGGGACACAGGGCATGGCACACCAGAGCACTGTTATGGTAAAATAACTGGAAGTTTTTAATAGGCAGACAAAGAGCTTTGCTTTTTTTCCTTTTGGCTCAGTCTGTGTTACATCACAAATTGTGTGTCCAGTGGCAAGGACTCAACTATGGCTCTTCTGTGAGTTCAGAGTCTCTTGTGTTGCCTTGGGCTGAGCTGAAATAATCAATAAAACACTAAAACAGCCTCAGCTGCATCAGGCAATGTAATTGTTCCAATATATAGGATGGCAGATTCCAGCCTCCCCCTTGTTGTGGAGGACACACAGTTATTTGGTGTTTTCCATAACAGACTCTCTCACATTCTGGTTAATTGCCATAAAAACAGAAGGTAGAAGAATATGTTCAATTACTTCACAGTTTGCGTCATCTATTTGTCTGGAGTGTGTGTGCTGCTTCTCCACTTCTAAGTGACTCTGATATAGCTTTTCTAATGTGCATTTTCTTTGTTTTGGTGCTGTAGAAATAGCATGACTCTTCTGGTTATGGGAGGTCCCAGGAATATATGCTTTCCTGATGTTTTCCTATACAAGAAGTAGTCTCAGATATAATTTTACATCCTTTTATGCATGTCTGTCTATGAATTTATTCTGAGGGATAACTTCTCCACTCTTACATGACACACTTTGAGTGAATGGCTTTGGTTTCAGCTGGAGTTGAGTAGGATTTTTTTCTGTTCCTGTATATTGAATACTTACAGTAATGTAAAGTTGGTGTGGTTTACATACAGTAATATTTTCAAATATTTAAATCTCCAAACTTCTTAAACATTTTTTTTCTGTAAATTCATATACAATGACCTGAAATATTTTTCTACTGCATAGAAAGAAGGTAACAAGATGTAATTATGTATAGCTGAGATCAGAATAGTTGTGCTAAAAATGTGAATTCTTTTTCCCCTTGTCTCCCTTCTCATTCTTTTTTATTCTTGAATAAACTATTTTTATTATCTTTTTAAGCTTTTTATCTAATCCTATTCAGTGGTATTACTGTGCCCATTGCCTACTCTCTTCTAGGATTTTTTTTTCTGAAGTCTTTTATTAATGCAGCACATACATATATTCTTTCATGCTTTCCCTTGGGTTGCATTTTATCTTGCTGTCTCCTTTTCCTCATCTCCCACTCCTTGTGATAAATACCATTTTTGCATTCTGTTTGTGGATCCTGGCCTTCACAAAAGGCAAAGATACCCATTTGACATCACAAAGAGAATGTCTGTGTTTAAGCATCAAGGGCTTCATTTTGTAAATGCTGAGAGTGCTTGCGGTCTCCAGCAATTCCACACTGGACTATAGGTGCACACTTCTGCAAATCTGGTCTCATTTTCCATCTTTCTAGCTGATTATAAACAGATAATGAATGCAGGATTTGCTGGATAAATATATGAATCATTTTACCATTGTACAAGTCTCCAAAACTTGAAAATACCAAATGAAACATGCAGATGAAAACTTGCATCCTTCTCGGCATTTCATTTCCCTGGTTCAGAAATGACTCCTATGAAAATAAATATAAAAATAAATAAATATAAATGCCACCATTTATTTTAAAGTGAATGGATGTGGGCAGTCCAGGGCTGTGGATACCATGAGCACAATCGGTCTTTCTAGAATTAACAGTGTTGCCTTCTCCTAACAAAGAAATGAGACAACTTTTCTTATTAGGGAAATCCAGCATTTGTTTTCTGGTAATGCTGTTGGTGTCAGGTAGGTAGAATTTATCTGGCTGTGAACACAGGGCTGCTGTGCCCTTGGAGTGGGAGTTGATTAAAACTCAGTCATGTAATCTGTTGACAGGAATCATAATCACCCAGCCCTGGACTTCAGTAACAGAGCTGCAACTCCTTTGTAAGATTTTTTTTTCCCTTTTAGCTGCTTTTGTCCTCTATTTATTTATTTTTTTATTCTGAAGTCATGGATTTCTGATATTGCTCCAGCAATAGAATCTAGCATATGCTGGGTTTCGAGCATTCAGTGGAGTTTGATGAGATACCAGTGTGTACTCATTAGCCCTCAGAGCAAGAGAAGATTTTTTTTTCTTGCAATAGAGTAATTTCCACTGTTACATTCTGGTAGGACCCATAAGAAGGCCAAGACTCTGATAAATGTAAATACCATAATAGATATCAGCAGATGTCTAGGAGTTAGAGGGAATGAAGAACTGGGATATTATCATTCAATATATCTTCAGCTTTATTCCTGCTGAAATGTTCTTTGTCTGCAGTGAGCATTTACTGTGGCAATCTCTGCAGTTGAGCTCTGCCAAAACCCTTTTGTTCTCCCCTGTTGCAGCAGATGGAGCGGTGGTAAGGGTGCTGTGTCCTCGCTGCAGTGTCCTGAGAAGGATGGCTCAGGGGCACAGGCACATCCTTCATTCAGCCCGCCGGGTGATCTTCAGCTCGTCCAGGCAACGCGGAGGGAAGAGACAAGAGCCTTGTGTGGCGTTCCACAGAGACTGCGCCTTTATTATGAGCAGGGCACTCTGTGAAGGGTGCTAGGGATGAGGGCTCTGGGGAGGCCAGGGAACCAGGGGTTTATACAGGGGTAGTACTGGGCGGGTCAAAATACAGAGAAAAGGGTGTGGGGGCAGAGCAGAGGGGACGGGCCAATGGGATACAAGGGATTAACATAAGACAACAAAGGATTCTGGCAGGGGTGATCTTCTACTCGCCATAACCACAAGGTCATGGCTTAGGGATTGGCCCTCCAGGGGAGTGTAACAAGCTCTTCGGCTTGTTCTCTGGCCCCCACCACTCCTCCTTCTCAGTGTTCATGTTCTCCTCCCAGACTTGTGCATTTCTTGAGCAGAGTAATCAGTTATGTCAGTAATAACACATCTGAGGCATTTTTTTCCTCAGCCTCGTAGGTCACTCTTAGGTGATGCTCCCATTCTGCATATGGGTTTTGTTTAATCAAATGAAAGAGTTCATTTATTTCTGAAATGACAGGTAGTAACTGTAAATCTGTCCAAACACTTTTTTTCTTTTTTTCCCACTATTAATGATACCTGGATTGATGAAATACTTGTTTTGTGTATTTCTAACTTTGTAAATGCATTAGCAATTGAGGTTTTTACCTCAGATTCCCTCCCTGTCATACACTTCATTAGTTCCACACATCACATTCTTTCCAGCTTTATTCTAAATTGCTGTATCATTTACTCAGATAAGTTCAGTTGTCACAGAAGCTCTGTGAGGTGTTTGGTCTTTTCTTACCCTTTGGCAGCACAGTTTTGATTTTTAAATAACAGCTTCTTTTTCTCCTCTATTCTCTGTCTCCTCTTCTGATAGATCAGCTTGAACAAGTTGTGATGAAATGAATAGGTATTTATTCCTACTGAGACATGTGGAGGTGTAG
This sequence comes from Vidua macroura, assembly GCF_024509145.1. NCBI lineage: Eukaryota > Metazoa > Chordata > Aves > Passeriformes > Viduidae > Vidua > Vidua macroura. The sequence goes on from NC_071589.1 coordinate 8,372,706, forward strand.
AGCAGGCTCCAGTCTGAGACTATCGAGTAGTGGCTTCTGAGGTCAAGTAGTGAGGGGGAAAAGGATTTGCAAGCACATGGAATTTACAAAATTAATTTTCCCTTGTCCATTCCTTTATCTGTTTAACCTGTTCTCTACAGTTATTAAGATAATTATATTTTTATTTGTTGACAGAAAAGGAATCTTGTAAATATTTCAGCAAATAGGATTACATGAAGATTTAAATAGCCATCTTTCTGTGCTTTTTGATTTTCAGTCTTTGTGTTTCAAAAGGTTTTCCATCTGTTAAGCTCTGCTTCAGAAAAGCGCTTAAGCACATACTTAAATCCATCAGTACAAGGAAGACCTATAAGCCTGGATTTAACTAGATGACATATTTCTAAATCAAGGCATTAATCTCTTTGCTCAACATGTAAAAAAATCCATTTTTTTAATCACAGTGCCAGTATGCTTCCCTGCTAAAATGCACCACCATATTTGAATATTTATTATTGAAGGAGCTGTAGTGCAGATGGGAAGGTGTTTTCTTCATGGAAGACATAAATTTGGAACGTATAATGCAAGTTGATTGGTGGGATGGAGCACCTCTCCTATGAGGAAAGGCTGAGAGAATTGGGATTGTTCAGCTTGGAAAAGAGATGGCTTTGAGGTGACCTAATTTTGGCCTTTCAGTACTTGAAGGAGCTACAAGATGGGGAGAGACTTTTTACAAGGGCTTGGAGTGTCAGGATGGAGGCGAATGGCTTCCCACTGCCAGAAGACAGGGTTAGATGGGACATTGGGGAAGAATTGCTCCGTGTGAGAGTGGTGAGGCCCTGGCACAGGGTGCCTGGAGAAACTGCCCCTGGATCCCTGGAAGTGTCCAAGGCCAGGCTGGACAGGGCTTGGAGCAACCTGGGATAGTGGAAGGTGTCCCTGCCCACGGGATGGGATGGAATGAGCTGGACTTTTCAAATCTAAACCATATCACTCCATGACATCTGGTGGTGGCAATAGAAAGACTTGGGGCCTAAACTTACTGTTCTGGAGTTGTGCAGGCTTATACAGGATGAAACACCCACCATGGCCTAGTTGCTACTGGAATTAAAAGGTGTGGATTGCAGCAGATGTATTGGGAGCCACAAGCAGTCTGGAGGCCAGTTTGTGTGTGGTTTTGATCTTAGAACAGGATTAGTGGGAACTGGGAACTGCTGGACCTACAGCTGAGATTTGACAACCTCATCAATTTTAGGTGGCAATTCTGCCCAGCCCTGCTGTTGAGTTACCCATGTCACACATCATGCTGGGACTACTTCAGACATTCAGCATCCGTCATGAATCAGGTCTTTGCCCCTTTTCTCATGGAGTTAGGTACTGTCTGTCTGTATGGGGAAGATTTACTGGTTCAGCTGATAGGATCGGGAATTTTGCCTGTTCAAGTCTAATGCAAAAAAGGGTTGATGTAAGTGCCTTCCCACTGCTCTAACCCAAATAAAAACAAACACATTAAATAGTATTTCCGGATTTATTTTACCACATTTCATGGGTAAAAAAATTAGAAAAGAAAAGGAGGAGAAATAGAAGCCCTTTATTGCAGAATCTTACAATGGTTTGGGTTGGAAGGGACCTTAAGACCTTGTTGTTCCAACCCCTGCCATGGGCTGGGACACCTTCCACTAGACCAGGTTGCTCAGCGACCCATCCAACCCTGAAAAGGGCTTTCGGTTTTGTCTCTTTTTAAATAATGAGTAATTAGCCCAAGAAATTCCTGTGAGCCTAACATTAGCAGTTTGCTTCTATTTTTAAGTAATTTCTGAAATTTTGTAATAACTTAATTCTGAAATTTACTCACAAAAGTCTGGTATCTACTAAATGCTTCCCTGTAAAACATATTTTACTGCGGAACCTTATAAATATTAGAACAAAAGGCTTTGCAGAACAAACAGATCTGAAAGCTCAGAAATGCACAATGATTTGTTTCTTGTATCACTCATCCAATACATTATTAACTTGAGCAGAGAGCAGCACCATGTCTGTGCCCAAGGAGCAAAAGTCAGAATATTCCCAGAGCAGCATAGAGGATGTATCTTCCAGATACTGGTATTGCATCTATTTGCAATATGCCTAAATGGAGAAAGCTGAATGCATCTATATTCAAATCTGGAATTAGACACAACAATCCACCCTATTTGGTTTTAGACACAACAATACACCCTATTTGGTTTTCCTGTGAGGTTGCTGAAAGCTCATGTTATGGCTTAGCAGCTTTACTGGGTGTTTGCAATGTGAGCCTAAGAGGAGTCATCACAAAGCCCCACTGGCCTGGAATGGCAGGGCAGCAAGATATTTATTTTTTCATTTTGAAAAGGAGAAATTGTTTCTGATAATCCACTGTATGCTCAACTCATTTTATTTTTTTTTTTAACTGAGCATGGAGCTCAAAAAACAAAAACAAAACCAACTGTGTAACAATTTAATGACACAATTCACTCCTCCATGTATTTTTATAGGATCAATTAGCACCTAAACAAAATTTTTTTTCTTGTTGCAGCCCTAAACTCAGCTTTTATTGAGCCAGTTATGTCTCTGCATTTCAGTCTGTTGGAAGCTCTTGGCACAGCAGTGTTCCCAAGGAGGTCAGCAATGGTAATAAGCTGTTCTGAAGGACTTTTTCCAGTATTTGCATTTTCCAGTTGTTGTGCATGGTATTTATGCTGACCGGTCCTGTCAGCATCCACAGATATTAAACCACCTGTGTCCTTATTTTGTCTTTTCTTCATTGGCATTCCTAGGGACCTGTGTAACTAAAAGCACAAGTACTTGCATTAGTACTAAATAAGTGTAGGATTCACTTAAATCAGGTAATATTGTTCTTATTTTGCCTCAGCAGAAACACAATGCGAAGCACAAGTCCAGGAACACTTGAGGCAAGACTCTACTGCTCTAAAGGAAGCTCCATTTTGCAATGTGCAGGTAGCATTTGATATTAGATTGGTTGGTGTTAATGTGTGAATAAAACCAACCAAAGTTGGGCTATGAATGACACTCTGATTTTAAAATTCTGACACAATAATATATGTTACCTCTATGTTCTTGATCTCTGAAAGCATCCACTGTATGAACTAGGCTGTGGTAAGGCTTGGTGCTACCTTCTGACCTATGTTTCTCTAAAATATAGTGTTGGTTCTGTTTCTTGGAAACTGTAGTGCATCCCTAAGTGATTTAGAAGTTCCATTAGAGATTACAAGAAATACAAGGAATTTTAGTGGTGACTTAAAGAAATCTTTAAGGCAGGCATGGGTGAGATGGATATTTGGTAAGGCAATCATTGAGTGGTTGGGGAACTCAGAGGATGTTCTGTAGAGCAATGGTCTGAGTGAAAAAATAATTTATTTAGGGTGAGGAAGTTCAGAAGGTGGGATGAGCCATGTCTTTGCTGTATATGCCTTAATAATAAATTCCACTTGATGTGCTCATCAATAATTATGCTAAATGTGAATTTTCCACTCTTTAGCTGTGTCACGCTTCCTTGCCAGATACCATGTTTAATTGCAGACAAGTTAATTATTCCCCAGTCATGACTTACTGTGGCTACTGGTCACTATTTCCACTTAGTTGCTGTCACATCTCAGGATGACAATGAAATCTTATGCTTCAAATTGGATAAAAAAGAGAAATTCAGTTTAAAATCCAAATCTGGAAGAGCAGCATTCCTTGGTAAACTCCAGAATGGAAAGGCTGGAGAAAAACTTCACTATCTGTGCACCCCCCACTCCCAGCATTCTAGTGTGCAGCTGAAACTGCACTAATTATGAAGCCCATTAATCCATATTTGTCCACCCCCTGATCTGTTTGTCTGGTATCAAGCTACTGCATTTTGTCATAAATTATGAATCCCCCGAAACAGAGTCTACGTTTGAGTCAATCCTTACAATGCAGCATCACTGCACTCCAATGCAGAGACAGCCAGGAACTGCTCTTGGGCCTCTTTCACCATAGCCAGAGTCCCAGTTTTAGACTTCCCTACCTTTGGGAGCAGATAAAAATGCTTTTGGAAAGCTGTGTGTAGTATTTAATGCTAAAATTCTGGTTGTGCTCCATTTGTTATGCCAATTTCTTCAGCTTTTTTACATATTTATGTCGACCTTCAGATTCTGGTTTATTCTGGTCTTTCCCTTTTTGCGTCCTGCAGACTTGAGCTGTTTCTTTTGATTTTCCTTTGTGAAGGATCATTGTCAGAATTTGGAAAATGTAGGCAAACATTTGTTGTGTCATCAGAATTTTGCAATTATGAGAGATTTGTCCAGTGAGACTGTTTGAATACCAGCCTGTTTGACTTACTCTCTCCTCACTAGTTTCTTGAGAATTATTTTGAAAAGTTACTAATAAGAATGTCAGCTCCAGCTATCACTGATGATAACAATGACAAAAATGTGTCATAAAAAAGCGAAGACTCACATCACCTTGAAATTCATAAGGACATTTATGCACATGTTCTCTCTTCCAAAACAGACTATGACTTTTATCTTCTAAATTTGCTCTCACTGTACACAATCATTCATAGGGAAGATGTTCATATGTGGCTTGGAACAACTTGGGCACATTTCATATCAAGAAGAGAAGTTGGATCTCATTAATCACTCCGACAATAAAGTCAGTTAGAGAAGTGCATCTCGTTAGGTATCTGCTAAGATTCTACTCAATGGCTCATTACTTGTAGGCAAGCAATCTGACACCATGTATGGTGCTATATGAAATAGTGAGATGGAAAAGCATATGGGAGAGCAAACTGTGCTGTCATTGATTTTCATTTGGTTTGCTTTTCATGCTATTGGTAAAATAAGTCCCTTCTAATATGAAACTGTATTTAGTCTGCCCTATATCACTATTTCTGCCCAACAGATGACATGAATACTCTCTTTACCATGTTTGGTTAAGGATGTAGGATGTCAGGTTTCAAGAGCTTTGTCTGATTGCCTAAGAATGATCACTCCTTCAATTAACTCCTTGCTCCTCCAGTTATTTTACACTCATTAAATAGAGAGAGGGGGAATCTGTGAATAAAGACTGCACTAGTGCCCTAAGGATTCCTGTCTGACTCCCTTCCTTGGGGAAGGAGCATAAGTCATGGAGTTGATTGGATGTTTGTGTGGGGAAGAGAGTGGGTTTTCACTCCTCTGCAGGCACACCTGGGGGATTCAATTTTTATAGTGTCCCAGTCTAGGTGATTGCTGCCTAGTGTGCTTGGGCAGGGCTGAGCAGGAAAAGGACAGTGCCTTTTTTGGTGGTTATTGCTGGCTATTGACTCTGCAGGGATCCCACAGTTATTAAACCCCTCTGTTTCCCTTTATTTCTGCCTCCATCCCCTCCTGCCCAGCTACTGCAGGACTGTGGCTCCTTTAGGTTTTGTTGGGATTTGCAAAGAGCTGAGTGGTGAGTATGCAGACCCTGAACTGCAGCTGGCCCTCAGGACAAAGGCATGGGACTCCCAGGGAAGGTGTCTCTGGACAGATGCAATGGACACTGCAGAGACAGTGAACTGGACCCCAGTTAACAGCTGGAATTTCAAAATCTTCTTGAGCTCCCGTCATACATAATACCTTTGAATTCCAGGTATTAAGAGGTGGATCTTGGTCAATTCTGCTGGGATTTGAGCTGTGATTATCCCAAGGAGCTCTGTGATTAGGGTGCAGTGTCCACTGCCATTCCTGTAAAAGAACTCAGTGCTCTAAGAAGGATATGAGGCTCTAAAATGAATGGCTGCTTACAAGAGTAATCCTACATCAGGATAATATTTTATACATAGACTATTTTTGTGCAATGCATCTATAGTAAATGAACCTATTCTGATAGCATTGAACAAGCACCACAATTTTCCAGGTGGGCAACTTTGATTAGACATTGGTCTTTTTCTTTGGGAACAGAAAGTTCTGCTAAACAGCACACTGTGCTAAATTATTTAGCACATTGAATTTAAAATAAGATAATTCTTCTTTATAAATACTTGTTGTTCCTCTGTAAGTCCAGAAAGGTGATTTTAAAAAAAAATTTGCCTTTGGAGCAGGGTTATAAATACCTAAATACCTAAATGCTGTCTTCTCCAGCACTGTAAAATTTAGAACATTGCAAGTTTTTGAGATTCATCTTGGGTGTAAACATATATGATTAGTGCCACTTTTTTCACCTTTTTTATTGAATTTGAGCCATTGGGGTTTTTTTCAGTTTTAGAGCAAAACCAGCTCAGAGGTGTGATATTTTGATCTGAAAGCCATGAGATCTGTGGGTTCTAATGCTGTTTTCCCTGACTCTGCTCATAGTGAAAAAGCTGTGTTGCATAATGAGTCTTACATCTGGAACAGACACCTTCCATCCTTTGGGATAAGCCAGTTATATTGTGAGATGCAGGTACAGCTACTGCAGTGTGTCCAGAAATTCAACAAAACTCATGCAGGGACTTAAATTCAAGACCGGTTATTTGATTTTGGCTCAAATCTGTCTGGGGAGCCATGGCTTTTAAAAATAATGTGGAACATTTGCAGTCAGGGGATGGTAAAATGAAGAGGGTGGATGCTCAGTAGGGTGCAGAGAAATCAAAGGATGAAGCATAAAAATATGTATTTTTCAGTTAATGTTTAAAAATATCTTGCCATTTTCTTCAGCAGTCATATTCATGTTATTTGATAAAACTATTTTCAACAGTAAATTCTAGGGACTAGGGATGAGCAGGATCATGGCCACAGAGGAGCAGCAGTGACAGCTGAACATGTGGCAGGTGGATCTGCCAGAGGTGAGCATGCTTAATATGTGCACTCTCTTTTTAATTACAGATACTCTCAAGCTCAGATTTATCATCTTAGTTTCCTTAGTTTTGCTGCTCTTTCCTTGTATATTATAATTTTCATGGTTCAATCTATAAGATTTTTCCTTTCTGAATTAGCATCTGAATTTGACATTTTTCTTGATAATAAATAGGTTGTGCTATGATGGAAGTACCCAGGAAGACTGCATTACATTCTCTGGCAATTTGTTTTAAAGACATGTAAATTGTGTCCTTCTTCCCAGGCAGTACTGATGCTACTCTATATAGCACATCTCAGGGCTTTTAAATCCTTAGGGAAATTATCTTTTAAATTACTTAAGGGGAGAAAAATAAAAAGGCATCAGGACTTGACACCAAGGATTAACTGCTCCTACATACGTTAATTTGGTTTAAAGATGTGATACCTTCTGGATATTGATTTGGATATTTTAGTTCTATAACTCTTAAATTGTAGGCAAACTTGGCACATTATGAAGATACTTGACTGGATTTTAAAATTTTAGAAGTATTTATGAAATAATTGCCAAAGTCATAAATGCTCTGATGTTTTGTATTTAAAAAAAAAAAAAAAAAAATCAAAAACAGAGTAGTACAAGAGAAATGGGAAATAAATCAATTTCTAGAAACACCAGCATCATCTGTGAAAGCAAACAAACCAATCCCACAGTTGGGGAACACCATCTGTGACTTTTATCTGTCTCTGTACATGTTACACTCAGTTTCCTACCACTGATTCCAAAGAGACATGGAGATATTTGGCATGTAGGAAGTTGAAATCTGTGGGATATTCACCTGTAGGGAAGTAAAATAAAAGGCCTTCATGTCTTGTAGAAACATTGTTAGTGACTCTTGATATATTTTTTTTCATTAAAGACTTTTTTTTTTTTAACTTGCTGTTCAATGGAAAGAGTGTGCATTTTCAACAGATAAATAGGAATTGGGAATGAGCAGTACATTGGCAAAGTGTAATGGCACACAATTAACACAAATGGGGTCCACACAGTGAGAGATGCTGCAAATAAATGGAGATTTATAGAACAGGTTGTAAAACAAATAGTAACGTTTTTTCACCTGCAACAGAACTCAGAAATTGGAGGTCTTCTATAGCTATTAATCTGTGTGGCTACTCTCACTTCCTCTTGCCTCATCCCTTTGCCACTTGCGTTACAGTTCTCCTATTCTGAACAGTTGTAGTTGGTTTTATTGGAAAAAAATCCTTTGATCACTTTTTCTTTGTCTCCAAGAAGGTAGAGCTGATGGTGTGCTTGTGTAGAGGTTTTTTTTTGGTTTTTTTGATTTTTTTTTTTTTAATTGTCATGTGCATAAATTACTATTGATCTACTTTCATTTGCAGATCCTTGCCCTGGAGCGATGTATTCTCCTACTGAGACTTTTTTTGTTGTTTAGTTTTGAAACACCTGTCACTTTCACAGGAATTATTTCAATGTGTCTCAGTTGCTGGGGTTTTTTTCTACTTCTCTATGAAATGAATGCAGCTTTGTGTATATTTTTGTAATGAGAGTAATTACTTTCTGTCTCTGTGTCACTACAGTTCTTCTGCTGAAATGATTATGTCATTAGAATTCCTTTCAAATAAGTCATAAGGGCTTGGCATGTATTCTAGGTGATGTACAGCGACATACAAATTGTGAAGTCATAGGACAGTGATAATAAATTTCTTCCTTCTCATTTTCTTCTTTAACTCCACAGTGTTATATGAATAATCGTCAAAGATTCAGGCCATTTTCTAGGTGCAGTGACTTTATTTCTGTCCCTTTAAAATATTGTAAGAGGATGGTGTAAGTGGATCACTTTCAATTTTCTGGATTTTGTCAGTTGACATGTTTCTAAAAGAAAATTTAAAACAATGGTCAAATCCATAATATAGAAGATCATTATTTGTTCTCAGTAATTACAAAAACTGACAAGTTTTTACTCCTTGTCTTTTTAAATCCAGTTGTCTATGTAGTCAAACATGTAACAAAGATACATAAAAGTTTGTAAAACATAAAATAAGCTTTTTAAGTGCATGTCATCTCTCCAGCACTGTAGGACTTTAAGTACTACCCTAAATTGTACTGAGAAAATGAAACCTTTTTGCAGAAGTGGATTTAGTGGAGAGTGAAGGGGAACCTGGAGGCACTCACACATTTCAGCTCTGACCTCTGCTCAGATTAGCAGGGTTTGGAGCCTTTGGAGTGATGATCTGGGCTCTTTTCTCCCATGAACGAGATGGGAAGATAAAATAATAGGCGATATCAGCCAGGTTAGTAAATTCACACTTCAACAATACTCATTAAGCTGATGAACATGGAGTATTTTTCTCTATAGAATCAGATCAATTATTAGTCCAATATTTTATTTAAGTAAAATTGGATTCCCTTGTGAATTACTGATTAAAGCTGCATCAAACAACACTGATTCGAGGCTAGAAATGACATCTTTCACCTTCATTTTATGCTTACATTTCTTCCAGCCATATTTCATTATTCTCACCAGGAAATTTACTAAAGAACTAATGTACAGAAAATCTTTTGCTTCAATATTTATTTATTTTCTCACTTTATTTCTTCTCCTTTAAGGTCTTATTTGCAAAGTTGTCAATGTAACTGCTGACACATCTAAATGTCAGGTGGGTTTTCTGGATTCCCACACATTCGGGACTTTGGTGATCCTTCCCACATACGCAGAGCAGGCACATATCCATCAACATTTCATTTTCTGTTGCCTGTGCACTCAAATATTTTGAAACAGAAATTTTCTTTTTAATAATTCTATTGTTGTATTCTATTATCTTCTTACTAAATGATGAACTTCTATTTTAACTGATATTATTCCCACTTAGGCCGGCTTAAGTATGTGCCCAGCACTCTACTTCCAAAGGTCCCTTTGTAGTCTCACTAAAGAAATGTTGGAGTGTTCCCTGAAATAGCTCAATGGTTTGGATTCTTTCTTCTTTTCTTCCCTGCAGTCCTATTTATTCACTTTCAAGTTTGCAGTTTCTTACACTCTCTTAAATAATTACACTTTCATCTCCCAAACCTTCCTCTTTCCATTAAATAACTTCAGACCAATGTAATGCTGCCATGAAATTCAGCTGATTCCCATATTTGTGTCTATTCCCATTATTGTGTATTCTATATGAATTTCCTTTCAAGGTAGCTGGTGTGACAGATCTTTTCTCAGTGCTTTACAGTTGCCATTTTTCCCCCTCAAATGTGAGGCCCTTGACATTTTTATTCACTTTGAGAAGGAAAATTACATTGTTCAGAACACCAAACTCCATGCTAGAACACCCAATAGCCTGATTTGGACCATTCTTCTTAAAAACAGAATTTTCAAATCAACCTTCATGTTGGCAACTTTGTCCTCTAATAATTTAATGATGTCATTTTTGATTGCTGGTTTGAGAAGGATCTGTCATCAGATCTATAGAAAAGACAATATCTCCAAATTGCCTTCATCCCGTTGTATCTTAAAAAGAGAAATGCTTTTCCTCTCACAGCTGGCTCGAATGTCCATGGTACCTGGGAAACCTCAGGCAGTTTTGCAGGCTTGTGTGATTATACACTGAAATGTCCTCTTGACCTAGGCAAATCTCCTGCATTGTCAGCAGCATTCTGAGAAAAGCAAAATTAATTCTGAAGGACTTCTTTAGGTCTTGGTTGACTGGTGGATACAAGAGGTTATAATTGCTGAGCTGTACTCCTGCTTTTAATAATTATTACTTTACATATTTTTTAATAGTTATACTTTGGATTTGCCCATCAGCATCAGTAAAAAATAATACAAAACAAATAAACCCAACAACTATATATAATTACCTGTCTTCCAGTTCTTAATATTGAAGAATTGTTCTACAGTTTCTGCTTCCCAGGGAGAGGGACAGTTGAAAGGAAGTGCATGCAAATTCTCTGATATTAAATTTGAGACCCAATTATTAACATTATTTATTGGGGTTACTGAACTACCTCAGTAGGGAACTGTGGGAAGGAGGAGCTGGATACGGTAACTCCCACTCTCTGAGAAGGTGGAACACTTTCCTGTGTCTTATGATGTATTAATAGAATCCACCCTGCCTTGCACAGGAGAACAGAAAATACAGGTGTAATAGAAAAGCAATATAAATGTGTACAGTGACACCACTGATAACACTGCCTGTAAAATTTAAATATACTGAGAATGGCTTTAAATTAACAGCTCTTGGAACTGGACCTTGTAAAACTCACTCATACGTGACAATTTTATTAACATTCCTGTTGCACATACAGCACTGGAATTATTCATGTGAAGAACATCTATTGTGAAAAATGAATTTTTGTGTGTTTAACAGGTAAGATTAGAGTGGCTAAACAGTGTAATTATGATAATCATGGTGAATAGGAAGCTGTGAATCCATTGCTGCCACTACTTTGGATTATGCTGGAATGCTTTTCCATGAAAGCTGTCAGCAGCAGAGAGGGAGGGGCAGGGAAAGGGGAAGGGGAGATGCACTGGCATTGATGAGGTGCATTTCTCATCAATTCAAGTACACTAGCACGGAGACATTGCACATTCTCAAGCTACAAATTGAACAGCCAAGGCAGGTAAACAAATATATAACCCAACAAGGAGCAGGACTACTCCTTTAGCAAGGTCAGGAGTCCTTCTAATGAACAGTTATCTTAGGACAAGCTCTTAAACCTCATTTAATTAGAGTATGACCCGGCCTGTTTCCTTTGAGAAAACATTTGGCTTCTGCTTCCTGAATAAGATTGTGTGATCCAAAAGTATTCTTAGTTGTTTAACAATAGTAATTCTGCCCCTGAAGGTCTGTCCACCCTTGACTAAAGTTTTATGGAAAGAATTGCTCAAGTATCAACGGTGCCTTCATCAAATGGCAGGATTTTTTTTCACAATATAGATTATTTTAAAAATAGGAGCTCAATATTTTGGAGACCCACAGTGTTCAGGTTTGAATATCAGTTTATTTAATTAGAGAGGCTTTTTGATTTCACTTCACGCATCAAAAATTTTGCAAGACTTACTGATTGCAGCTTTTGCTCTGCAGAAGCAGCTGGAAAGCTCTTACTTGTAAGGAAACACTTGATAAAAACTCATGTACAACCTCAATAGACTAAAATTCCAAAACCTGGTGAATCTTGTTCTCTCTAGGAGTGATTTGGGTGGGAAAGAAGAATTATTTTCTCTGGGTTTGGGTTTTCTTTTTTGGGGGGGAGTGTGTGTGTAAAAAGCAATGCAGCAGAAACACAGAATTTTAATAATTTTTCCCACTCACGCAGTGTCAGATGCCAATCTCTGCCAGGCCCCTTGGCAATACAGTTCCTGACCGAGTGGTCAGACAGGGATGCAGGAACACCTGGCTGGATGGCTCTGCTGGCCACAGCATCTCCAAGGACCTCATTAGTTCTTTGGAAGGAGAAAACTTTCCATCCTCTCTCTGCTCTCTGTTGGTTGCTTTAATTTCTCTGTCTCTCTCTCTTGCGCTCTCTCTCTGTCTCATTTTACTTCCAAAATGGCTAAATTGGGTATTGTGGAGATTGTTCCCACCACCACATTATCTTATAGTACATGGATGTCAAAGAGTGAAGCACTGATTATCTCTTTGGAAAATCCAAAGAACTTTAACAGGGCCCATCCTCTGAGAGAGCAGGAGATATTTTTCCCTCTTCTCTTTTCCTGTGGCATAGTTTTTGTATAATAGCCCTAATCTTTATTGCTTTGTGGTATATAGCTCTTGTCATTAATGGCCATCAGGATTGATTAAATGCCTGAGCCTCAATGTGCCTCCCATGAATGGTTATCAGGATTGATTAAATGCCTCATCTTCAATATTTAATCAAACTTACCAGCTGTTGATTGCTGTACTCTATGAATTCATCAGATTATTCTTTAAATGTGATGCAGGAAGGATTTTCCTACTGCCCCCAGAATCTCACTGCCTCAAGGGAGCTTGTGGGAAGAGTTTTTCATTATGTTTGTATTCTTTACATATAGATAACAACAATGGAACCAGCTGAAAGGAAATACTGCACTCAGCATTTATATTCACTAATAAAAATAGGGACAAAGAATATCACACAAAACAATTTATATGAGATAATACAAGTTGTTTGCATTAAAAATAATGTTTTAAAAATTGCTTGTAAACGTACTCTGTATTTTTGGGTTTGTTTTTTAATCCACATGTCAATACCAGGAAATATGACTGCATTGATTTTTACAGGAATTACTCTACGTAGTTGATGTTACCACATGAATAAATTACTAGATATTCATTCTTTATTTAGATTCCACTGTATTACAAATGAGTTCTTAGCTCATAATTTGCACTTTCTGCAAGTACCTTGTGGTTGAATGTCAAAATAGATCCAGCAAATCCTCCAGGCTAATTGGTAAACAGGAAAAACTAATTGTAGTTTATAAGAACATAATTAGGTTGGAAGGAGAACCATGATCCCTGAGTTAGGGGGAAAATAAATGCCTGCATAGCTCTCCAGCCAGGTTGTCTCTTGGATAACCAGGAGCCTGGGGGACCAGGTGATACCTAAATGAGTGGGAAACAACAATATCTATTCATATGTCCTGCTTGCCTGATGTGCTGAGGCTCCTTCCAAGGTTAATTCAGCATATGGGTGTTATTTGTGAGGCAATAAAGACTATATTATTGCCTCAATAAATATAAATATAATAATAATAATATGTAGGTAGTATATAAATATAATAATAATATATAATATATATTATATATATTATAATATATTATATAATATATAAAATATAATAATATTGTATATAAATATAATAATATATAAAAATATATAGGTAGTATATAAATATAGTAATAATAATAAATATAGGTAGTAATTAATATCTGAAAATAATAATAGGATAATGAAAAAATTAAAACTGTAAGTGAATAAAAGAAAAAAATAGTATTAATTGCTTAATTCTAAACTAGCAGATTTCTGGAATAAATCCTAGAATAATGGAGTACTTGGTGAGATTGGAAGAATGTGTACATAAATTGTAGGAGTGGAATTCAGTATGATCTGTACTTTCAAGCTGAAATTGGAATATCCTAGCAAGACGCCAGGGATTGAAGCTGTAAAGGACAGAACAGTTCAAATGCCTTGATACTTGTGGTAGATCTAATCTCAGATAATAACTGTACCCCATTTAGGGAATTGCTAAATTCAAACAAAAATCATCCTGATTAACTAACATTCTGCTGTAGTGGAGGTCATAGAATCACAGAATCACTCAATGAACTATGTTGGAAAAGACCTTTGAGATCATCCAGTCCAACCCATGACCTAACATCATCTTGTTAAATACAACCATGGCACTGGGTGCTACATCAAGTCTTTTTTTAAACACCCCCAGGGTTGGTAACTCCACTACCTCCATGGGCAGGATTCAGCACTTCTCTGTTTCAGCATTGAGAAGGACTTTTGAGGATGTCAAGATAAATGTTTCCAGTCAATGGACACCTTCTCCTGAGAATCAGCTGTTTGAACTTTGAGCATTCTTTTCATTGTTGTTTGGGTTTTGTACTGTAAGCTTTGTTTTAGAGATCTGATAGATGGTTTGCAGGTAAAGGATCTCTTTGAACATTCCACATCAGCATTTGATTTGGCTTTTGATTGATAACTAGCAGATTGATAAGGGGACCTCTTGAGATGTGTTTGCTCTCTTTTGCAGGGCCCTGCAGAAGAATTGCAGATGCAGGGTTTTTGTTTGTTTGTTTGTTTTGTTTTGTTTTTTATTTTTTTATTTATACTAAAACAGTGGTTTGGTTTGGTTTGGTTTGGTTTTTTTTATTTTTTATTTATATTTAAACGGTGATAAGTGGCAAGCACATTTCTCTCTCATCCAGTCCAACCCATGACCTAACATCACCCTGTCAAATAAAACCATGGCACTGAGTGCCATGTCAAATCTTTTTTTAAACACCCCCAGGGTTGGTAACTCCACTACCTCCATGGGCAGACGATTCCAGTGCCCAATGACTCCTTCAGTGAAAAACATTTTCCTAATCTCTGACGTAAACTTCCCCTGGCACAGCTTAAGGCTGTGTCCTCTTGTTCTGTCCATAGTTGTCTGGGAGAAGAGATCAACCCCACCTGGCTACAGCCACCTTTCACGGAGTTGTAGAGAGTGATAAAGTCACCCCCGAGTCTCTTTTTTTTTCCAGGCTAAACACCCCCAGCTCCCTCAGCTCATCTTCATAGGGCTTGTGTTCCAAGCCTCTCATCAGGCTCATTGCCTCCTCTGGATGTGTTCGAGCATCTCAACATCCTTCCCAAACTGAGGGGCCCAGGACTGGACACAGCACTCGAGGTGCAGCCTCACCAGTGCCAAATACAGGGGAAGAATGACCTTCCTGCTCCTGCTGGCCACACTGTTGTCCTCCTTGGCCACCAGGGCACACTGCTGGCTCATGTCCAGCCTGCTGTCCATCAGTCGCCCCCAAGGCACTATCTAGCCACTCTGTCCCCAGCCTGTAGGGGATTGTTGTGGCTGAAGTGCAGAAGTCGGCACTTGGACTTGTTGAAGCTCACTTTATTGGACTCTGCCCATCCATCCAGCCTGTCCAGGTCCTTTTGGAGAGCCCTCCTACCCTCCAGCAGATCGACATACGCTCCCAGCTTGGTGTCATCTGCAAACATACTGATGGTGACACAATCCCTTCATCCAGATCATCAGTGAAGACATTAAACCGGACTGGCCCCAGCACAGACCCCTGAGGGACACCACTGGTGACTGTCCCCAGCTGGATGCAGCACTGTTCACCACCACTCTCTGGGCCCGGCCATCCAGCCAGTTCCTAACCCAGGAAAGAGTGCTCCTGTCCAAGCCACGGGCTGCAGCTTTTCCAGGAGTATGCTGTGGGAGACAGTATCAAAGGCCTTGCTGAATCTAAATAGACAACATCCACAGCCTTTCCTGCATCCACCAGGTGGGTCACCTGGTTATAAAAGGAGATCAGGTTGGTCAGGCACGACCTGCCTCTCCTAAACCCATACTGGCTGAGTCTGATAGCCTGGCCATCCTGTAAGTTCTGTGTGACGGCACTCAAGATGATCTATAATCCATAATATTGCCAGGAACTGAGGTCAGGCTGGCTTGGCCTGCAGTTTCCCTGATCCTCCTTCCTACCCTTCTTGTGGATAGGTGTCACATTGGCCTGCTTCCAGTCATCTAGGACCTCCCTGCTGAGCCAGGACCAATGGTAAATGATAGAGAGTAGCTTTGCAAACTCGTCTGCCAGCTCCCTCATCACCCTAGGGTGGATCCCATCTGGTCCCATACATTTGTGAGAATCTATGTGGCTCAGCAGGTCTCTGACTGCTTCCTCCTGCATAACAGGGGACCATTCTGCTCCCTGACACCAACCCAGGAGGACAGTTATCTTGGGAACATCCTGTCTTTCTGTTGAAAACTGAGGCAAAGAAGGTGTTAAGTATTTCTGCCTTTTCCTTATCTTTAGTTACTGAATTCCCTCTCACATCTAATAGAGAATGGAGACTGACCTTCCTTTTGCCAGTAATGTATTTATAAAAATCTTTTTATCATCCTTCACAGAAATGGCCAGATTGAATTCTAACTGGGTTTTTGCCTCTTTAGTTTATTTCCTACATGACTTAGCAACTCCCTTAAACATTTCCTGAGTTACTTGACCCTGCTTCCAAACATGATACTCCTTTTTTTTCCTCAGTTCCTTCAAAAGCTCTTTGCCCATCCAGCCTGGTAGTTTTCCTTGTTGACTTATCTTTTGGCTCAAAGGGACAGTCTGTTTCTGTGCCTTCAAGATTTCTATTTTGAAGCACACCCATCCTTCCTGGACTTCTTTGTTTTTAAAGGCTGCTTCCCAAGGAACTCACTGAATAAGTCTCTTCAATAGGTCAAAGTCTGCCCTCCAGAAGTCCAGTGTGGAAGTTTTATTGATGACCCTCATTGTTTCACTAAATATTAAAAACTCTATGATTTCATGGTCACTGTGCCAGTGACCTCCAGCCACCACATCTCCTGACAGCCCTCCTCTGTTTGCAAACAGCAGGTCAAGTGTAGACCCTCCCCTAGTAGGCTCACTCACCAGCTATGACAGGAAGTTCTCCTCCATACACTCTAAGAACCTCCTGGACTGCTGAGTCTCTGCTGTGTTAAGTTCCCAGCACATATCTTGCAGGTTAAAGTCTCCCACAGGAACCACAGGCTGGTGATCCTGAAACATCCTTCAGCTGCTTATAGATTAATACATTCACCTCTTCATCCTGGTTGGGTGGTCTGTAACAGACTCCCACCAGGCTGTTGGCCTTCCCCCTGATTCTTACCCATAGGCACTCGACCTTATCATCATTAATCTCAATTTCCATGGTGTCGAGAGCCTCCCTAATACACAGAGCCACCCCTCCACCTCTTCATCACCCGTCTCTTCTGAAGAGCTTGTAGCCATCTATTGCAATACTCCAGTCATGAGAGTCGTCCCACCACATTTCCATGATGGAGACTACGTCATAGCTTTCCCTCTGTACAGTGGCTTCCAGCTCCTCTTGTTTCTTATCCATGCTGCATGTATTAGTGTACATGCACTTCAGCTGGGTTGCAGATTTCACTCGACTCTGCCCTACCACCCTTGGGCTTCTTTCTGGAGAGCCTAGTTTCATCCCTTTACCCCTTCTGAATCTAGTTGAAATCCCTCTCAATCAGCCTCGCCAATTCATGGACTAGAATTCTTTTGCCCTTGAGATGAGATAAAGAGTAGAGAAAAAGGAAGATTATGTCAGGTTTAAGATAAAAAAAGGACCTGAAAAATACCCCAAAAGTTTTTTTCTTTCAGGGAAAAATGCAATTCCTTCTACTTCTTCAGGGGAAATGGGCAGACAGGGTGCTATACAGAGGGAGACAAGGAAGGGCTTCACCAGGGTGAGCATAAGAAGCCTACAAACAAAAAAGGTGGAGTATAAAATGTCTTAACTTAATCCATGTGCCAAGTCAGTGTTGGAGCCAGGATTAATGTTCTGGATTTAAAACAAAACCATGCTCCCACAGTTCATGTATATAGCAGATAAGAAATATCTTATAGAATAAGGTCCTTACAGG
This sequence comes from Vidua macroura, assembly GCF_024509145.1. Classification (NCBI taxonomy): domain Eukaryota; kingdom Metazoa; phylum Chordata; class Aves; order Passeriformes; family Viduidae; genus Vidua; species Vidua macroura. The sequence goes on from NC_071589.1 coordinate 8,390,611, forward strand.
CCTCTCCTCACTTCTGTTCACTTCTGCCACTTCTGATCACCAGGAAGCACTCTGGGGAAGCTTCAGCTAACAGGAAAGCAAAACCCAAGTGTCTTGGTTGAAAAGACAAGTGTCTGCTAAGGAAGGCAGAAGCCTCCCCTGAAATGGAAAATGTAAACCCCCTCCCTCCAAATTATTAGAATTTTGAAATTAAAAGGCTCTCAGGCAAAGATATGGGAATAGGAATAACAGTTCTTTACTAGGAAAACTAAAAAATACAAATGTAATAGTACAAACATCAACAAAAAAACACTGACAGAGTCAGAATATGACCTGGCAGCCTGTGGGTCAGGGTGGTGGCAGCAGTCCCATTCCATGGTGGCTGCAGCCCTCCTGCAGTGCCAGCTGTGGTTCTGTTGGAGCAGGGATCCTGGACAAGGCTGGAGTTTTCCTCTGAAGGTCCGATAGTGGTGTAGATGGGCCTGGTCTTCCTCTGGGAATGCAGTGGAGAAGAAAGCTGCTCCTCTGGGAATCTAATGGGAAAAGGCTGCTGTTGCGTTCCAAAATCTCAGATTCTATCCAGGCAGGAATGCTTGGCTCCTCCCCCTGGGCAGAGTATCTTCCAATGGGATGATGTAATTTTTATCAGTCATGCAGGGACACTCACTGGCCCATTAACAGCAGATGTCTCCCCAGAGGGAGGATTGGTTTGTGACAGAGATAAAGAAAACTGCCCAATTAATAGAAGATAACTGCCCCACCTCTAACAGATGGGAATAGAATACACACATTATCTTGCAATCTAGGACACCAAGTTATATAACCAGAAAACAAGTTATGTAACAAGTTATGTGTGTGGATGCTGCATGATCAAAAAAGGTGATTGGTTAGAAGTACGTGTGCACAGCATCACAAGTAATGGCAGGCAGCCAATGAATGTCTGTTTTATTTGCAAAATTCTAACAAATATAATTTTAGCCAGAGTTTTCTTAACACAGTACAAAAGCTTGGTGTCATAGTACAATGTATAAGGTCTTCCATTATAGCAATAAAATTGATTCTCTTCAGAACAAGAACCAAGAGGGTCCATGTCTCATTGCTACACATGTACAAACCCCAAAGATTCAGCAGTTGTTAATAAGGTAATTCCTTTCCCTGACTCATCCCATGATACCCTGCATTTCTTAAAGTCCTCAAAGGCACTGAGCCCGTAAGTTCTCAAGGGGCAGCGGGTAAAAAACAATCTGAACGTCACGTTTTTCTGTTACAAATAACCATGGTGTGTCTTTGGGTACCTGGATCCTAAAGACCAGTGAGCACCCAAACATATCTACAAAAATACACCTTCATAGTTGTGTGACTGCATTTAGTTTCCAATTACCATCTATGGCATCATCTGACTCTGTTTCAAAGCCTTCTCTCTTATTTTTTCTGTAATGCACCATGATGAGGATAGATATTAGCAAAATATGACTTAGAGTTAGGAAAGACTGCTATTTACTGTGTTTTGTGAAGGTCTTTGCTCCTTGAAATATTTTGTGTCACAAACTGATTTTTGCTTGATGTAGAGAGTTAACAGGAGAAGTACATTTTCTTTAAACACAATTACTACAAAAACAACTCCCAATCGAGCTGGCACAATAAATGCTTTCAGAGCTAGTTTTTGTCTTTTAAACTTATGGGCTAAATAATGCAGACATTGTTTATTCTGAGTATGAATTAGGTGTTCTTTGGGTGGGGCTTCATTTTACTCTTTTTGTGTGATAAACAGTAGGCTGCTGGTATTGAAATCTAGAAAAAAAGGAGAACTTAAAATAAAGTTTAGTAATGTGCCTTTCTACACCAGCTTCTTCTCAGGTAAAAGTCTAGTGAAGATCAACCCTGTTGTTTTTCTGAAAATTTTAAGGAATATGAAAGCATCATTTGATTGAATATTTATCACCAGAGTGTAACTGCTTTTCAAGTGCTCATCTTCTTAAGAAATAAAGTCTTTCTGTTTTTCTTTTTTTTCCCCCCTGTGGAAATTAAGATTTAAAGGAAAGTTTGAAGTACAGGTGGCATTTAAGGTTTTGTGTTAATTTAACTGCTTTAAGCCATTGTTGAGTTTTTCCTAGACCTGTTGACAGCTGGGTGAGTGTTTGAGGTAAACACATAAATTATCTTCACTCTGCAGTGAATCTTAAGCAAGAAAAATACACAAACATTATGCAGAGGATATAATATATTACATTTATCAGTATATGCTTAGGCCCAATCTGGGGAGCAGGAGGAAAATGGAGTTTAACAGCCTATTTTTATTAATCCATAATTCAGCAATATATTTTTATTCATCTAAAGTCAGTGAGCGGTGTTTGAAGGCAGAGCTATAAATCCTGAACTTTCCCTGGGTAAAACTATGTCTGGCTGTGACATAATATCCTAAAATATCCTGGTCCTTACCAAAGGCCTAAAACCCACTTGACCTAAAATAGCTGTGGCGTTCCATCATCTCCTAGATTATAATGATTTTTTAAAAAATATTGCTAAAAGGTATATATGTCACTATAAAAGTCTGATTAAAGAAAATACCTGAATAGTTGTTCAGCCATAAAAGTGGTTTATTATTGTTTAGTTGAAGATGGATTTTACTTGATTTTATTACTTTGTTGTTATCCAAATCCAAAAGCTCATTAGGTGTAGCCCACTGTTGCTTCCAAGGGAAACACTGCAAATAAAAGGAATTGGTGGAAATTGCTGACTAGCTTTGGTGAGCAAACAGAGTTAATCTCTCCATGTTTATTAGTAAAAAAACCAAACCAAACTAACAAAAACCAAACAAAAACAAAAGAAAAGAGATAGATTTAATTAAAAAATGTGCAGCATCACTCCACAAATCTTTTTCAAAATTCCATGGATGAACTATATATCTGAAGGTACTAAAAAGTGGAGACAGTATCTTTCCACATCATGTGATCATACAGAGATAATAATTTGCTTTCCTCCTACGTTTCCTCACTATAATTTCATTATATTTAGGGCTTTTTTAATAACACGTATCTCTCTGATGTTAAACTGGGTATGACACAGCTCATGCTGCTGGAGTGCAGTCTGTTATCAGTGACTGGAAAACTCCAAACAGTAGGAACAGGTCCCCTTTCCTGTGAATTCATTGAGAAGTGCTTTTTCTAAAAATACCAAGGCAAAGAAAAAGGGACTGTCTAACATTTGTTATCTATAAAAAGATGGGAGAACCCTTACATCCTAGAGAATAGTTCCTCTCAGTTGTTTAGAGCTAATGGGGTGAATGTTAATGTAGTCCTTCTGCCAGTGTTGTGAAGTCTCTACTCCATTATAGCTGAGAAACCATAAAGGAGAAAATCGATTATTTAATAAAAATTAAATAATTTACCCAGCTTAGGAAACAGCTGAGCAAAGAATCATTCCTGAGTTCCTAAATTTTAGGTCAAAAAGGCACTTGATTTTGGCATTAACATCACTAACACTACAAATATTTAAAGCAAATGGATTGGATTTTGGGCCAGCATTAATTAATATCATAGGTCACACTGGATATGTAGATTTTGGCAACATCCACTTCACTGGCAGCTCTGGGTGCTGCCAGAGCTTGCTGCAATTATTAAAGGGCTGTAGGAGCACAGACCTCCATGTTCCACTGGGCAGATTCCTGCTAAAACTAATAAGTTATTTCCACTTAAGAAAGCAGAAAATAAGTTTCACACATACGTTTTAAGGCTGACATGCTCTGCATGTGTTGGACTTGCTGTGTAGAACATCACTGTTCTCTGCAAATGCTGAAACCAAATTGTATGTGCAGAAAATATCAGATCTGTGGTAGAAGAATTTGAGTCCATCCAATTGCAATTGTAGGTTTATTTAAAAATCTGGGGACCAGGGTATCGTTTTTGTGAAAAAATATTTTTACAAAGATATTTAGGCCGTAACTCTGCATTAGGCTGCAAACTGGTGAAGCCTGGGATGGTTTGGCTCATAGGATTTCACCCATTCCACTCACCTAATTGATCCAGAGGGGTTTTTTAATAATGCAAAATGAATACAGGTTTAGTGTTCTAAAACATGGCACCTCTTAGAATTTGTCTTTATAATATTTATTCTAGATATTTCATGTTGTTTACCTTTTTGTTGATGAATATATTACCTTACTAATGATGGTGGAACCACATCAATTAAATTGTATGAATCGTTGAAGTACACCCTCAAGGGGTGACCAGTTCTACAGCTTTACTGAGAAGTATTGGGGCTGGGATATGCACCCACCTAAAGAGAGATAAATAGACTTTTTTAAAGTTCTGAGAACCTGAATGGCTGAGTTTGCCAAAGGATACACAGAATCCCTTATCTCCAGTATGGTTCCCCTCACTCCAGCTGTTTACCCAAGTGTACCTGTTGAAATATGAAAGTTAAACTTTATTAAGGTGTTTTTCTTGATAAAGTGTTTTGGAGTATTATTCATTTAGGACTCAGTTTCTCCTCTGAATCTACAACTTACGGGACATTGCAGCATTGTTACAGCCTGGTCTGTTTGCATGTGATAGTTGGATCCTTGAAATTCCCAGTCTAGAGTGGTTTGTCACTGTTCTCTTCTCCCAGCTGGATGGGGAATTACATTTGTCTTCCATTCCTTCCTTCATCAAGCTTTTCTTCTCCTTCCTCCCTCTTGGAAAGTATTCTCCCTTTAATGAGGGCAGGAAGGCAGCTGCTCCCTGCTTTTAGTGAGCTCCCTTCCCTGTGAGTCTCCTTAAGTCACGGGTAGAATTTAAGGGCTGAAAGTAAAAAGAATAATTTATATTTCCAAAGCTGGAAAGTCCCTGGTGAAACTCCTTCCCTTCTCCTTTCAATATTTTTTTACCAATCCTGTGGCAAAGTAGATCTGAATGCCTGGGGACAATGTGATGCCTTAGCAGCTCCAGAGAAAAGGTGTTGTCACATGCAGTATCCCATCCCCACCTATCCTGTGGAGAGGTGTCAGGACAGAGGGATACAAGTGGACTCTGCCTGGAAATGACCCATTTTTCCACTTAAATTACTGTGTTTAATAATGTTTCTGCATCTTCATTTAAAATTAGGAACAATGGAGGCATTTCCCAAGCTCTGTAAACAATGTCATTTCTCCGAGGGGTGCACAACATGACTAATGTGTATATATTTTCTTCTAATTGAATCTTGGCTATATGGAGAAATATGCAGATAAATAATTTAAGTTTCTTTTGTTTTGCTCCTTTTCTTCTCACTAATGAGAGAAGCTACAGAAGGGAAGAGTTCCCTCAGTTAATTGATAATTTTATAGCTGACAGTCACACAAAAGTCCCTGGTGTGAAATGCAGGGAGAAAAGAATCCTAAGTGAAAAGTAGAAAAATTACAATAGTAGAAATTAACTGCATTTTGCTGGAAAACTTGGCAGGATTTAAGGTCTCCAGTTTGTGTCTTTAAAAAAAAAAATCAAGTAATTATGGAGTATCTTGAGTAAAAAACTAGAAAGAAAAAAAGGGTGCCACAAGACTACTTCTGCCAGAGTTTCCCCAGGGAAAAGGAAAGGAAAATAAACCTGAAACTTTTGGACAAGTCCAGAACCAAATCATCAGATCACACTGCTTTAAGTAATCAGTTCAACCTCCAGGAATCTCTAGTGGGGTAAATATTTTGCCTTTTTGCTCTGTGAGCTGTTGAATTTTTGGATTTTTCCCTGAGACATCATCAGTTTGGAATTCACCCAGTAAACCAAGAAACATCTTTCTGAGTGAGTTTGGAGGAGTTCCCAGTTCACACTTAAATTATGGCAAATGGTGGTGTTAAAAAAAAAAAAAAAATAGGACCGCAGGATTAGATACAGCAAGTTTCATGAGCACTGTATGGTTGTGGAGATGTTTTTATTCTCACTGCTAAAAATCCCTCTTCTATTCTGAGATCTATTAAATGTTTTTCTCTCACTATTTGCAGCTAACTTCAGGTGTTAATATGACTTTGGATGATGGAGCTTAAAGACAATATAATGCAGCTTGTACTTGGAGGACAGCTGCTTTTATTGAGGTATAAAATGTCCTGACCCCATAGTCTTGAAACTGGGGCCTTAAACTTAATAACCAGGGGCTGAATTTTCTTTCTTTAGCTGAAATGTCACCTCTAGACCCTCACACAATGGCTTATTGCTATCCTTAAAATTCTAAAATCTAATATTGCTCTTGCTTTTCCACCACCTTCCCTTTAAATTCACACATGTGGATTGAAGTGTTTGAAATTCAGTGTAAATTTTCCCCCCTGGGATTGCACTGAGTGATGATATTCAGTTACCATACCTTGATGTCAGCCTGACTTTGGGGGAATCTGCTCCTTCTCCATGCTCTGAATGCCCAATTCAGCTGTTTCCATGAGGATCTGAGGAGGAAATTTTGCCTCTCGTGCCTGGCTGCCACTGAGATTTCTCAGGAGATCTATAATATATGATGCAAGTTGCTCCAGTTTGTCCCCCTTCCTTTCAGTCAAGAGCTTTAGTCCTTCTGGACAGACTTCTGCAGTACAAATACCCAAAAAAACCCCTGTGTATTAGCACTTTGTAATTGCTAATGAATGAGTTAGGTTTTAATTTTGTGGTAGAGGGGCTATGATGAAAACACAATTTACATTCCTGTATATAAATGACCAGTTATAATGGGATTTTGACCATTGGACAAATATAGTCACAGAGATTCAGCCTGCTGTGTGCAGCTAATTAGAGTCCAGAAAACATAATAAAGTATTTATTGAGTATTCTTTTAGCAAATCACAGCACTTAAACAGCAGTTCACACTTGGAAATGACACTGCGCAATTTCATTAATTTAATGAATAAATTTCAGATTATGCCTTGGAAAAGATAGCTCAAATTTTTCTGAATAGAAATCAAATTTTGTACACCTCAAGACGGCAAAATTAAATATCTTTCAACAAAAGATTAATTGCCATCTTTATGCAGTCACAGACCTGATGGATGTCATGCTTCAGGTATGAGATTTACAGAACTGTGCTTCTATTCTGCTGCATGGCTGGAAAGGCTCAAAGCCCAGCTGAGTTTGAGAAATTTTTTGTTAATGTCAGAGTAAAAGTTCCAGAGAATAAACTGTCTGTATGTTCTACACTGTCTCTGTAGCATTGGAGAGAGCATGTTCTGGTATTTCTGTGGAAGTCTGCATTGGAGTTCCTTGCTCCTGGATAGACAGGTGACAAGATAAAAGATGGTTTTTAACTTGTTTCTGTCCTGACTTGGAGCAGAAACTGGTAGTCATTTAAAAAATCCCAAGAAATTAGCATCAAATATGACAAAATTGAGTCAGATTTTTGTAAAATTCAAAGTCTGAACATATTTCAGGATACAATGCTACTTAAGGAAGAATTGTCTGGAAAGTAACATCAAGGTTTCCAGTCTACAAATGTTATACCTGTAGGGAATAACTTTATTCCTGTCTAGAAAGAAGAAAAAAAAGCCCTTAGGCTTTTTTGAGTACATCTTACTCAATAAAGTAAATAAGACTATTTAATATCCATCTGCCTTAACTCCAGTCCACTTTTCTATGCTGAAATCAATCCCATTTCAGGTGTTGGGACTGCTCCTGGTGCATTTTCAAGCACATGGTGGTATGTCTGCAAAGGCAGGACATGAGTGAGGGAACTGCTCTGCCTGCTCAAATACTGCTGAGCTGGGCATCTAATTTGACAAAGCTTTAACTTATTTAAAATGTATTTAAATAAATTATTCCCTGGTGATTTTTTTTTTTTTTTCAGAATTTCAGGGTGGACTTTAGTCCAAAGGTGGTAGTAAGATGCGAGATTTAAGCATGAGATTAAGTATTCCCAGCATGGCTTAAATAATGTAGGCTTGGTAATTCTGTTGAGAATTGATGCTGAAACACCCTCATTTTAGTCTGAAAGGTTTTTTGGTTGTTGATATGCCCTGGGAGTTGTGGTGTTCTGGTTAGGTTTGTATTGTGAACACCAGGGACCTATGCAGTTTCTGGGGTTTTATTCAAATGTTAGTAAATATAACTGAGAGATTTGCCAAACCTGCTGTAAGGCAGCTGAACAGAAAAGAGATTCCCCAACTTTTGCTTCAGCAAAGTCTGGTATCTGCAGACCAAGATTTCCCCTGTTGAGTCTGATTTTGAAGATCTGCTTGGTATAGAAGGAGGTATGGAGGTAACAGGCAGGATTTTGATAAACTGAAAGACATCAAGAAGATCTTAAAGATCCCTTTCAGCCCAAATCATTCTCTAGGGTCAGGGATTTTTTTCTTTTACTACAGAATCAAATGTCCTGGAAAACCAACAAACTGTAAATCATGAGATATGTGGGATAGCCAGATATAAGAGTGCTGTAGGGATATTAATTACGAATCCTGCTCAACAATCAGCAGTATCATAATTAAGAATTTTAGACAGGAGATGTGTCAGCTAAAGGCTTGCAGAGGTTGAGCTGGGCTTCTGGGGGAAAAAAGCAGCTTGGAGTGAAGCTGAAGGGAGTGAGTTGTGAATTTGCCTTGAAGCTTTTTGTAGAACTCAGAATAGATTTAAGTAAATGTTTGGTAGAATATGTATTTTTAAAGGATATTTAAATATTTGGTTTGCATGCTGACAGCTGCTAATTTTTGCACTTCAAATTTCTCAAAGAAGCCTAAAATAAGGAACTGTTTTTAAAAGCACTGACTAATGTTTTCCTTACATAAAATTTGAAGACCTAAATGTTGTTATTAAGTGCCTACAAGCTGACAACTTCAGTAGCTGAAACCAGGGGGTTGTAAAATAAAACAGACATTAAATATTGAGAGAGAGGAGGCTTATTTGGAAAATGCCAAGTCATGTTGCTTCACATTCTCGCCAAATAAACAAATGTTGTCAAAACTAGGTGTGAGCACTCAGCAGGTGTCTGATGGAGTGGTTGTGATGCCTTTTTTGGGCTTACCTAAAAACAGAGGCCAGACAAAATCAAGAGAATAAAAAGCAGTTATATTTATTGAAGGGCCTTCAGGTACATTTAGGGCAGACAAAGCACCCACAGGGGTTACACTCAAAAACGGATGACGGATCATGGGTTTTCACACTTTTATAAGTTGGGTCTATTTGCATATTGGGGGTTAATCTTTCAGTTACAGCTTCAGGTAATGAAGTCATTTACCCCAAATTTGCTCCCCTGCAACTTTATTTTATTTACACTTCTCAGGGCCTGAGACAGTGAGGTGTCCTTGACTCCCAGGCCTAGAGAGGAATTGTTCTGTCTGACCAAAATGTGAAGACAGTAGCTAGCACTGTATATGGAGTTCAGAGTTACACACCAAAGAATTGCAGGATTACAAATATATGAAAAATACAAAAGCTAAAATCCTAAGGTATCAATTGCTGCTTTCAATAGAGGTATATCTGGACTGATGGGGCGTTCCTTGGCTGCTGCCTCTGGTCACGGGAGTGTGACAGCCACAGACTCCCAGGAGGGGTCACACTGGGAGGTTTCCTGATCAAAACTACAAATATAGTTCAGCTGCTGTGAATCCAGGTAAGCCAGCTCTAGTCTGGGGTGATGAATTGTTATTGTTATTGTTATTGTTATTGTTATTGTTATTGTTATTGATATTGATATTGATATTGATATTGTTATTGTTATTATTTTGCCTCACAGATTTCAGAAATTTGTTTGAGTAGTAGGGGTGTGGAAGTGAAGAATTCCCTGGCCTGTGGGCCTGGTCCACAGAAAACATGAGTTCTGCACTCTCTGGCTGCCTCCTTAGGAGCTCAAGTAGCTGCAAATTTTTAAGCTCTTCAGGTATCTCATTCAACCCCAAGTGCTGGTCAGCTTTGCATACAGGGGGAGTTCTTGAGTTTAGTTTGAACTGATTCTGGTAGAGAAAATAGCAAGAGTTCTGGTGCCTCTGTGTCTTCCTCATCCTTCTCATGCCCTCTTGAGAGAGAAGGGAGAGAGGCTCCTTGAAAGACAAAGCAAATGTGGTGAATGACTCTGACTGAAACCTCTAGACTGGGATTTGATGCATGAAACCAGCTCACAAGTGAATATTCTTGTCTGTGATGGAAGAGGCAACTAAGTGTTGCACTTGTTCTTTCACACCTACAGCTCCTGTTTCTGCCAAGATGTTTCCTTCATTTGTGCCCTTATTTAGAATGCTGTCCACCTACTATCTGCATTTCCATTATGTATTTTAAATGAGCAATAAAATAACCATTTACATAATGAATACACTTATATTGATGTTATATAACTTAGAGATAGTGCTTAATTATGACTTGTTTATAATTAGGACTCTTGCTATGCCAGCTAGCTTTTATGTTATTTATAAAACTTCAGGAACATAGAAAAACCATGAGTATTTGAGTGTGAAAATAATCTTTGATATTGTTTAACCCTTACATGCCCATTTCCATTTATCTTGGAGCTCCTCTTTTACTGGTGGAAGTATTCATGGCAAACAGAATATTTTTTTGTGAGCATATAATAGCAAGAAACCACTGCTGTTATCAATTTTAGTTTCGATTTAATTGTTTAGTAGTTTCAGAGCAGGAGGTTGGAATGACAGGAGAAGGGCAGTGAAGCTGAGGAAGAGTATGGAGAATGAGTCCTATGAGGAGTGGCTGGGGGAGCTGGGAGTGCTCAGCCTGGAGAAAAGAAGGCTCGGGGGGACCTTCTGGCTGTGCACAACTCCCTGACAGGAGGAGGGGGTCGGGCTCTGGTCCCAGGGAATAGGCACAGGAGGCTGTGACAGAGGAGGCTCAGGCTGGACACCAGGAGGAATTTCCCCATGGAAAGGGTGGTCAGACCTTGGCAGGGGCTGCCCAGGGTGGTTTGGAGTGCCCATCCCTGGAGGTGTCCAAGGAAGGTCTGGATGTGGCACTCAGTGCTCTGCACTGCTGACAAGGTGGGGATGGCTCACAGGTGGGACTCGTTGATCCTAGAGGTGTTTTCTAACCTGTAGTGGTTTTGGTTCTCCAATTTGATATTTCCTGGCCAACACACTTATTAATGTGGTGGGTTCAGTGTTGGCCAAATGCTTATGTACCTTTTAGAATTATTTATTCATTTCCTGCTGTGAGATAGGATTAGGAGGAAGTCAAAGCAGGCCCAAAACTTTGAAAGAGTATAAAGAAAAGTTTAACAGTAACTAAAATAAAGAATAATAAGAATTAGAATAAAACTTTTAGAACATTTCTTCTCCCCTCTACAACCTTGTCTTTCCCTACTAACAATGTACAAAAACAATTCAGTCAGTTTATTATCTCTAGAACAGTCTTTTTTTAGTTCACATAGGGAGATGAGTCTCTCTTCTCATTTTATGGAGACTTCTCCACAAGGAAACAGTTCTCTTGTGGCTTTTAATTTCCACAAATAGCAGTTGCCCGGGAATCTGCAATTGTGAAGTCCCTTCCATCTTTTGCAGCCTTCCCACAGCTGCGTTTATGGGCCACGTCAACTTATGGGGTACTATTTTAAGGATGAGCTGTTTAAGAGCAAAAAAGTTCTTTTTATCCATCTCTAAGATCATCTTCATCTCTGGAAACAGAGGTCTTCTTCTTCTTTCCCTGGGGCAAAGGGTCTTCATCACTCATCTCTCTCTGTTCAAACTTCTCATGGGATCACAGCTACTTCAACACCTGCTTGCTTTACCATAGATGCTTTTGCTCATATCTACAATTTGAATGCTTCATCTCCCTATACTTTCAATGATTTATGAAATGAACAGGGCTAATGCCTTTATTAATGTTCAGCTCTTTATTAAAAAGATCAGCTGGGCAGGGGGCTCGACACAGAGCTTGCCCCCGCGGTCGTAGCTTTCCCAGGCAGCCGAAAGGAAGGAGGCGTACAGAGTCTGTCACTGGAGTCCCTAGCAGCAGCTGTCCTTTCTTCTTTCCTTGTGGCACACCAGTGGCCGGAGAATGAGGAGGCATGGCATGCAGAGTCTGTTGCTGAAGTCCAGAACAACAGCTGTCCCCACTCCTTCCGTGGTGGCAGCACCAGGGCTCTCTGTCTCTCTATCGCCCTGCTTCTCAGAGCCTAATATAGTCTGTTCCTTCTTAGGTGATGGCGACAGTTAAAAGTCAATCAGGGGATGTGTTTCCCTCTTCCTCAGCTAGGGCATTTGCCTAGACTCCTCTACTGTGTTCAGTTTTTGATTTATATTCTTTTTTTCCTCCTAAAAATACTCCCATGATCCTAAGGGGTTTTTATTTGCATGTTAGTCTCAGAGTGGCAGCGTGGAGGGGTGGGGGGCCGGTTGTTCCCAGGTAGTTTAGAGAAAACAAACAGAGCAATTAGCTAATTAGCATTTCAATATCGGTACTTAGCTATCGTTAGTAGTTTTCTTTTAGTGTTGCCATGGGAACTAGGAAGGCCACCTGGAAACTGTTCATAACAATTTACAGGGAAAAAGAGTCTGATGTATCAATTATATCTTCTCTATAGCCTTACAAGAGAATTTCAGCCTCAACTTAAGGCACCTCCTCAACACTTCTATCTGGGACTTGACTTTTTTTTACTGACCTTTATGTCTCATATTGTTCTCTGTGTCCTTTTCTCTCACCTGAGGAAGGATTGAAGGTTTGTGAGTCTTATCTGTGCTCTGAAAGAGTTAATATTTTGCCCGGGGCCTGCAGATGGTCACCTGATCCCCGCCGGGTGGCGGTGAGGGGTTTTCGGGCCGCACTGGGGGCTGTGTTAGGATCGGCCACATGGCTGGACTCCAGCCCCTGCTGCATTCAATTCCAGCCGCAGGTCCCCTCTCTGCGCAGGCTGTAGGGCCGCTTAGCCCATTTATTACAGCTTCTGGCCTCAGCCGCATGACCTCGGGCGGCGACCGCAGCGGCGGGAGGGGAGCTGGCAGCATATTGACCGCTGGGGCAGGGCCCCGCCTCGTCCAGGGCCCCGCAGCCTCCTCACCCCGGAAAGGGGCCTGGGCCTGTGGCAGAGCCCGCCTGGCCCAGCCTGGCCGACAGCGGGGGAGCCGGGCCGGCCTTGTTACTTGCTCCCAGGCTGGAAGAAAAAGAGAGCGTTCCTGGCGTTTGTTTGTTTTAAAAATGTGAATCTCACAGAGGCGGATCTAGTTTTAAATTGGCTTATTAACGTGCTTATTCTCAAAGCTAGCTAGCAATTGGTTTTGCTAGGTATAGAGGAAGTTCTCAGCAGCTAGTCTCAGGAAAAAAATCACTTCTGTGGGTGACTCCAATGCAAAACCAGCGCACAACCTTAAAGATTCTATGAATGTTTTGGGTATTTTGGATTTGTTTTGTTTTATTTGGTATGAATAGAAAAGTAATACAAATTTTTCAGCACTTTATCACTTCAAAAAACTTAAGACTGAAGGCTTAAGACTTGGAACATGTGTTCCAAGGAGATTTGGGCATCCAAGTATCTTCAAGTTATTTTGACAATCCAGTTCATTTATGTTATCACACCACTGATTGTCATCTTAAAAAGTCTTTCATGTGATGCATCAAAATGGGTAGAGACCAAACTGGCATGGATGAATCAGGATAGTTTTCAAATGGAGATTTTGGCTCTAGAGATAACTGATACATTTGAATATCTCACTGTCTTAAGGAATCACTCACGACCTTTGAAGGATTGACTTGGTTCAGTGCCTTACAAATGGCTTTGAAAGAATGGCTTGGTTCAGTGCCTTACTTGGTTCAGTGCCTTACAAAATTAAATCTTTCTAAAATTCTAAAGTTAGGCTTCTCAAATTAGTAAAAACTAATGGTATGTTCAGTCTATACTTTCTCTGTGTGTGCTACTTCTTAACCAGTTATCACCGAGGGCAAACATCACTCTTGTTTAGAGGGGAAAGCAACTTGAGGTTTCACGCTTTAGCTATTCCTGGTTTGCCTCTGGTTGGAGCAGTGTCTGTCTCACTGAGCGTGGTTTCCATAGGAGGCAGCTGACTTGTAGCATGTCTGTGTTCTGGCAGCAGCCTAGGGTGGTCTTCAACCACGAGCTGTGGTGGGAAGGGCAGTGGTTCTGCTAAATACCAGAAAAGATGTTGGTGGTCTCATATTGGGAGTCTGAGATGTGCTGAGCTCCCCTGCTCCCCCTTTGGCTGGTGTTGAAGATGGTCTCTGTGAGGGAACATTCACAGAAAGTTGAGTTTGGGCTTGCATGGGGAAGTTAAGACCATTTTTGAAAAGCTCATACACAATGAACAATGAGAAATAAAGTGCACCTTCAGGAGCTGTTTTCAATGAAAAAATGACACTTTTTAAAACTGGGAGGCAGCAACTTTGCACTGAAAAGGTAAATTCAGTTTGCTTTGTCATGTGAGATTCCCTCCCTTGGGGAAAATGGCAATTCAGAAAACATATTTTGGAATTAATTGTGATCTTCCTCTGTAACTCCTCTAAAGTTTAATAAAGCAGGCTGGTCCCTCCAGGGTTCCTTTGGGAAAACTAATACACTAAAATATGTAGTGTAATGTCTGTGACTTCATTTAAAAAGCTCTGTTCCTGCAAAGACAGACTGGGGGAGACACAGCTTGGAGACCACCCACCCATCTGGAGAGCACGTTTGAGAATGGAGATGGAAACATTTGAAAAGGTCTGCTCTCTGCAGTAATTTTAGGTTAAAAATAATTAATGCTGGATAATCATGGAAGAATTTTTAGGTCATCTTATAGAATGGTCAATAGGCCTCCCTGTTTTAACAACTTCAAAAAATAGCAGATATGTATTTATGAATCAGGGCAGGATGAAACAACTGAAGCAGCAGAGTCCTCTAATTCCTAAAGAATTTTTCTTTACTTTTAATTCCAAGTAATTAATTGGCTTTCGGATTATCCCAGTTAGTTTTCTGCTCCAATGCAGAGCTGTATTTCAGAAGAGTCTGGGCTCCTCATATGGTACAGACTATACATTATGCAGACCTTCCATTATGTAATGTTTAGCTTATCTATTATAGCAACATAAATGCTTTTCTAATTTTGGCACTATTTTTGTGTTGTTGTTTTTTTTTGTTGTTTTTTTTTTTTTTTTTGTTTTGTTTTGTTTTTTTTTGTTGTTTTTTTTTTTATGATTAGAACATGTTTTACATTATTTATTTTTTAATTATTGTTAATTTTCTACTAGGATGACTTCAGACTGTCCTTTATTTATCAATTGATTGCTTTCACAAATATTCCTTCTTGAAAAACATACACTTTTTTCTTTCTGTTTGTTTTTTTAAAACCGTATTAATGAAATAGAATAAGAAAACAGAATAATGAGAGGAAAAGGGTTTTTTTTTTTGCTTTTCGTTCTACTTTGAAACCCAGAATCAGAGAAGCACTGTAAGGGACCTCTGGAGATCTCTATCAAACCTCCTACTCCAAGCAGGACTTCCAGGTCAGCCAGGGTTTTGTCTAACAAGTGTTGTATTCCTGGAAGGGTGGAAGACATTCATAGCTGACATCTTAAGGCTCTGAACATACCATATTCTCTATATTTAGAGGTCTAGTTCAGTTCTTTTTCAAGTATATAAATCCTTGTTGTTGTTTCTCTGCTATTTCTACATAGAACTTGTTCAAACTCATTCACAGGAAAAGTGAAAGACTGAAAAGAAATGTTGTCCATAAGCTCCTAGAGAAGGTTAGATTCCTGAATCCTGCAGCAGAAGGACATTTTTATTCTGTTCTTGAAGTGGAAAGAAAGGATTCCTTCAGTATTAACTGAAGATCTGTATTTTGTTTTTAAGGCTTAAATTTGAATTTAAATTCAATAGAAATCAACTTCTTTCTCTGCATAAACATGCTCTAGAGAATTATGACCAAAATCCACAGCTAAGATATGCCTAATTTGGCAGCTTATTTATTGCTTTATTGATTAACACTCAGGCAACACCAGCAGTAGTGAAACACTCCCTTCAGTTTTCCATCTCTTTACTCCTGTTTTTCTCTCTGTGGATTACCCTGTGTGTAATCAGTAGAAAATGTCAATTGTTCTGATACCTGGTGTCTCAACGAACAGAATCAAGATTTTAGGCTACTTAACTGTACTTCCAACTTACCTTTTCTATAACAACAACAACAACCAACAACAAAATAAAACAAACCAACAACAGAGAAAAAAAAATCTTACTGTTTTGATTTATTTGAAAGATTTTTTATTGTTATTATTCCTACAAAATGTCAAGTGGATGGCACTCCAAAGAATAAAAGCATGATAACAAACTGCTAGATAAAAGTGCTATTTTGAACAGACTGTAAAGTTCTGAGTTGGTGCAGTTACATTGCAGGTATTGGTTGGAGTCAGCATACGTAAGAATTTGTGTAGGATATGTTCTCCATAGGAAAGAATTTGCAAGAACAAAAGAGGGCATTTGATTAAAGGTAATCTCACTGCCTTGCATCCAGCAGTCCAGAAAGAGTTCTTTAGGTAAGTGAAAGTGAGAAAGACAAATACAGCTCTTTTGAGATGTTTGTAAAAAAGTGGGAACAGAACAAATTGGACATGTGAGGTGGAATTGTCTTTTTTGGTCTTTTCTCTGTAGACCCATAATGCAACAAATTATATCTGCATATCATATATATATATGTATATGTATATGTATGTATATGCATGTATATGTATATGTATATATAAACTTGAAATTAACATGTGCTAAAGAATCAAGTTTCTAGATGCATTTTGTGCAGTAAGTCAGGGGATTTATGCAGTAGCAGAATCTCTCCCCTTGGGAGAGATGTACATGCTAATAATATAACCATCTTAATTACAAGAAGGGTAATCTATCTAATATAACTCCTAAAGACACAAACACCACTTGTATCCTTTGTGTAACTTGTGCAGGATCCAACCCCAGGTGAGTTCCATGAGTTACCAGGTGATAATACAAAGCAGAAGCTCTGCAGTAGGTTCATGCTCACCCAGGACCCCTTTTCTTCTGTTGATCACAATATGTTTAGTACCAATGGGAACACAGGGTCTTTGCTTTTATGCCACGTTGCATGCCAGGCCCTACAAAGCAATTCCTGGGCTTTCAGGAGTCTGTTCTAAGAGAGGTTTCTGCAGAGCTGATTCTCATGCTCCAGTCCCTGTGTCCATTTTGGGAAGAGAATATCATCATAAATCCCATGAGACTCCATTTTCTTCATGGTGGAAAAAGCCCATTATTTCTTCACATAACTCGTTTTTATACAATTTTAGAGACCTCCTGTGTGACTCCAATTGGTTAGTAGCTTTCTTGCCAATTACTTTATTGGTTAGTAAAAAGTATTTTACTTGTCTATCAAATCTCTCTACTCTTGAATTGTTTACATATTTTATTCACTGGTTCTTGTGGGATAGATGTAATGTTTATGCAGGTGTTAGTTGTTTTTCACCTAGGAATAGATTGTTATGTCAACAAACTGTTCACACCAGCATTGCTTTCACATGGGAACTTGCAAAGTGTTAACTTGACAAGGCTAGCCGCTGATATAACAGAGCAGGCCTGGTTTTATGAGGCCTTTCATTTATAATTTTTCTACCTTACTGCAACATTAGAGGGTCTGTAAACTTGTATGCTTTCAGCTGGATTGCCATGCTGGCTTTTTATCAGTGTGAGCAACTAATGGCAGCACTGGAAAAGGCCTGGAATGTAATAATAAATGTGTGAATAAACACTCCAAATCCTGTTTGTGGGGATGCCCGAATGGCACAGAACACAATTTACTTGAACAGCACAGGCATGTCACAGAGCAGGTGTTACATGGGCCAAATCATACCTGTACTTGGAAAGTGAGATACTCTGTCAACCCCAGAGAGACAGGGGAAGATATAATCTGGCTATTGGTTAACATGTCCCACAAGTATTTAAACAAGAACATCAGAGAAAGCTTTCCTCATCATCAAAAACGTCTGGTGTGGAAGGAGAAAGATCAAAGTGTCTCACTGGCTTGTTTTAATGGCTGTGAATTAGCTCTGAGCAAGGTGTTAATTAAAAAACAATCTGGAAGAAAGTTTCAGGATTTGCATTTTGTAACAGAACTTGGCTCAAGTCAATGGAGAAGTTTTTCTAAGGTTAAGAGCATTTTCCCATATGCCTGGCTTGGTGTGTATTTCAAATGATGCAAAATAGCTCTCAGCAAGGATCAATGCATTTGTCACATCAAAACTGCACCATATGATTTACATTACCTGGGACTGGCAGTAGCCTGATTTATCAGAGTAGCCCAGACGTAAAAGCTTCATTCTGCAGTTTCATTTACAATTTTCCTAAACCATCTGAGGAGAATATTTCACGTGTCTTTCTCCCTGTTATACTGTCTTTTAAAAATATACAAAGCACAAGACTAATAGACTGAATTGTCACGAAAGGTTTAGGATCTGATGGGTATTAATTTGATGGTCTGTGTTCTGTCTCTGCTTTTAGTTATTGGACTATTGAGTATGTGGAGTTCTCACCTGTGTTGGCATGAATGGAGATATGCTTCAAGAAAACCTGTAAAATTAATCTTTATTTGAAATCCATTGCCATTTAATTAGAAGTGTTTTAATTTTAATGTGATTCAGTTATAGAAAATATTGATAGTGTTCTATGATGGCAGGAGGGGTATCTGGTCTTCACTGTGTTCCCCACAATTTTCCAGTGAGGTGTTGAAGAATTATCTGGGTTCTTCCAGGATATGGCTCTCTCTAAGTACAAGATCCCTCTTTTCTGTTATTTCTATACCTTACTTCTAAAGCCACTAGGAAATAGTTGACAAGAGAAACAGGGAGGCATTGTGAGCTGGGTTTTTGAGAAATATATAATAAAGCTCTTAAAAATGGAGTGTGGTGCAATAAATATAGTGAAAAAGACAACCTAGTAAGGATTGCAAGTAATTAATGGAGTTGTGCTTTTTAACTGTGGTTTCTACAGTGTATCCATGCTGAAACTCACAGGAGGCACCTCTTTTCCATTAGCTGGATTTTTTAACTAGCCCAGCTTCCCAGCACCCTAAGATTTATGATTTCATGTCTCTTCCAGGCTGTCTATAATTAAGCAAAGCTGAGGGTAAGATTTAGTCAAATGATGCTGAAATTAAACTCATTTCACATCTTCTGAAAGGCTCCAAACTTTATTGATGCCGGGATATTGAATGTAAATGTGCTGTATTTTAGTCTGGTTTATTTTTCCTTTTAAGGCTGATGGAAGGGGATTATTTTTAGCTTTTCTGATATGTAACAGATCCACAGCAGTAGAAACCAGCTCCCCCATATGAATCTCCTATGTATTATTTAGGATCCAGAGATGCTATTACATCTTTCCTCCTATTGCTATGCTTATCTGAGCATGATATGAACACATTCTGCTATAAAAGATGATGATGTAAAGCACTAGGTAAACTTCAGAGCTGGTAATCTCCTGGCATGCTTTATTGCTTGGGTTTGAAGGGGCTCTAGAGCTTCTCTGCATGAGAAACCTGTTATTTTGCAGCTTTTTTGGAGTAAAAGTTGGAGTCCTTTTCCCTGCTGCTTTGACAAGTGAAATGGTTGCTGCTACTGCTGGGTTTATTGCCATCTTTAGCATTGTTAGGATAACAATGGTAGCTGATGGAAGAGAGCACATCACACCATTATGATGGGCTAAAAATTGGGCATTTTAGCAAATGAGTAAATGGGATTGTTCATTCTTTCTGGTTTTGAAGCAAATGGGTAAAATGTTCTTTGCAAAGTGCTTTGAGAGCTGCAAATACAACATGAATTGTATGTGCAAATTGCTATTTATAAATACAAAAAATGCAGGTAGCTGGGAGTTAAGTACAGTATTGGTGTAGATATTAGAATAGAGCCCACATTTCATTAAATGAGTCAGAAAATGAATGTTCTGGAGGAGATTAATCAGTCCACCAATGCTAGCAAAGATATGTGAGTCACCACACACTGGAGAAAGATGTTTTAAAGTGCTGATATGTGACATCATGTTTAGGCAGCAATGGAGGGAATTAACAGCAAAATTATGGCTGGTCTTCTTGAGTGGCCATTGTGGAGTGCACATTCCACTGTAATTAGGTGATAGAATGTAATTCCTCTGCCGTTGAAAATCTTGGTTTCTAAGTAAATATATTCCCCTTTTCAAGCATAGTTTTATTGATGCTGCCTTTATTTTTCTTTTTTATATTCTTCCTTAGCAGTTGTTCTGAGTGGCTCTGAAATATTATTCAGGCTTAGCAGTTCTAGGGAACTGCAGTTCCTGCATGATGCTGAAGCCAGAATGTTACCAGCAAAAACTTGAAGCCTTTTGGCAATCTTGGCTGTGGTAGAAAATATTAAAAATAAACACTTTAGTAAACTGATTATCTTGGTTATTCCAGTACTAATGTACTGTCCCTCTGAAGGTGACTTTTACTGCCACAGTGAACAGCAAGGTTTGATTCTCTTCTTATGAAAAAACTCCAGTGATTCTAAGTCTGAAACCAAATGGAGATGCTGATATGATTTTTCTTGGCTCAAGGAAGTTTCTGTGGCTAAAAACTAGGGATTTCAGTCAAAGAAAGCAAAAATGCCCCAAACCTGGGATGAATAATGCCTGGAAATAGCAGACAGATTTGAGTCAGTGCACAAGATCTGACAGCTTTGAATGAATGCTGGATTCAGAGCTCCTTGTGTCTTTCCATTCAGTCTGGTGGAGGTACCAAAGGGAGAGGGAACAGAGCAGTCCCCACCATCTGCAAAGCTCAACTGCAGTGGATGCAAAGTGCCCACAGTTAACTGGGTACTTTAGCATCAGATTTAAGTTCTGTGAGGACTCGGTTCTGTGTGTTTAAATGATTGCCTGCAACAAAAATATTATCTATAGTCTATCTAGTCTATCTGCTTCAAGGGAAAATAGAAAGGGTGAGACACCATCAGCATGTGTCAGTTACTGTGGTACTGCACAGAATACCCTGATGGTTCTACCTTGGATGGGAGTTATAAATATAAAGACAGGAAAAAAAAAAAAAGAGGAAAAAGAAAAGATAGATACTGAAAGCCATGGATGTAAGCTAACCTAAGGTGATCATCTGTATATCAAAACTGTGCAAGAGTTTTGAGACCAGACAATATGAGCCTGGAAACTTTCAACTCCACAGTTTAGTGGATTATGGAGCTGGTGATTAAAGGAAGCAGTGGCATTAAAGAATTCCAGTGCTGGGATGTGTCACTATTTCTGGATATGCCCAGATTTCTCTATTAACATTAGATGGGTGGGTCTGAACATGGGACATTGCTCCCAGAATTGAGACGATTTTGCATCATTTTTCTTATTCTCCAGGATGATTCTGCAGCACAAGGTTTAAGAGGGACACACTATTGAAACTTCACTGCAGATTTTACAAGAGCAAAATCTTCAGTGAGAGGTTGTAGCTTCCTCCAGCTGGGCATTTTACCTCTCTATACCCACACAATGTGTCAGGAAAAAAAAGGGTGGTTGATTTTTGTGTTGTAATAGAAAGCAATCCTAGGGAGGTTTGGTGGGGCAGCAACCTTCCCAACACTCATTTTTTACTTTTGAGGGGGACTGGGAGCTTACAGAGGTCCTATAGAGAAGGGTGGGCTGTGTGTGAAGGAGTGGAGGGGAGCAGGAATGTCCCAGGTCCTGTCCCTGCCCCCACTACAGCTTCCCATCCCCCTCGGAGTGGTTTCTATGCTCTACATTTGCAGCAACAGGAAGATGATTGTGTTAAAGTGATTATTGTTGTGAGCACTGTAATTGGAAAATTAGGTTTCAGTTAACAGATGCAGACTCTCACAGCACTGAACTGAATGGAAATGAAATTAATGTAAACATGATGTTTCCAGAATCGTATAGAAATTACTTTATAACTTTCTGCACAATCTTCCTTTCATTATTGTCCAAGCAGCTGCCTCATTCTGTAGCACTCTATCAGGATCTCTCTGTCCTGAGGTGATGCTTCCTCAGGCTGATGGGCTGAAAGTCTCTGCCTCAAAAGTGGGCAGGGTGGCAAATAACAGCAGGGCAACAGCTGAACTTGAGGTAAAAGCACCCCAGCATTTGCCCCAGTGAGGGTAAGGATAGAAAATTGCCTCTCTTTTGACCTGCTGCTGCTGTCTGAAAGACATGGAAAAACTGGAATGGACACCCTAATAATATAGGTAAGGAAAACAATTTTTCATGCAAGGGAAACACCATAAATGATTCATAGTCCCCATATTTCTCATGGTTATTTCCTGTGGGCGTAGAGAAGCAGGGATTAGAAATGAATGGCACTGCTTACTGTTCATAAGGGGCTTGCCTGGAGGTGATTTTACTTTTTTAAGCTTTAAAATTAACTCTGCAGATGCCAGTCCCCAGAGCTAAAATCTGAAAACCCTCTGCAAGCTTCAGATATCTGAGATAGAAAAGCACAGCAGGAGGGAATTGAACATGATGGGAAAGTATTTTGCTTGTCTTCTGTACTTCCATCTACAGGATCAGGGCTGTGCACAAATGATATTTATACCATTTGTGCAGGAACAGAAATTTTAAATTATTTTCCCTATAATGTTCTGTACAGGCTTACACAACACTAAATCCCATGTCTCCTGAGACCCACTCATGCTCTTCAGACAGAGGATGAGTCCTATTTCTCTGCAGTGCAAGTACAGTTTAGATGGAAAACAATACACATGGGGATGGGTGGAAATTCTGTCCTTAATTTTAATGGAGATTTATGTGGTGTAGTGTAGACTGTCTCCTGGAGGAGAGGAAATACTGCCAAGAATAAAAATGTGCAATAAAAAGATCATATATTCTATCAGTGGGCAATTAGGAGCCTTGCAGCCTCTGTATGTCTTGCTTCTATATTGGAATGGGAAGTATATGATGTATCAATTATATCTGCCCAACTTCCATAATCTCTGGGGAGATGGGTGCTGCAACTCACTGTTCATTTAAAAATATTTTGATGTCAACTTCCACTGTTAAAAAAAAAATTGTCTCTCAAATAATGAGAAAGTACTGGAAAATGTTGGAAAACGGGCTTGTTTTGATAATTTGATGTGTCAATGAGTTTGAAATTTGTAATTAAAACCTCTTCCAAAGGTTCTCTCATCCTTCTCCTCTTCTTTATACTGTGACAGCACCAGAAACTGCTCAGTTCCTGCAGTATCACATCTCCAAAGACTTTCCTCTCCTCAGGAAGGTTTCAGCATTTTGTGCAGAATGTACATTCAGCAATCAATATCTGTCACTTGCTCTTTAGAGTCACTTTGGTAGCATCTTAGAACTGTCCAACAAGCTGACATAAAGTATATTTCATTGTGCTAAAGAGATTTAATTGCTGTAATTATCAGTAAAACCAGTATTAGACAAGGATTACATTCTGATGCACCTTGTTATGGTGGATGTACTCATACACCATGAAGTCCCAAAGAACTTGTTGCATGCATGTCTATTACTATTATTATTATTACTATTTAGTAGAAACTTTAGCTTGAACTTCTCTGAGGCCTGCATTTGCAAAAAGGATTTTTCTGTCTCTGGGTAACTCTCTCCCATTCAGGAGTTCAGAGTTCAGTCAGGCCCAAGATGTCCATATGTTTAAAGTTTGGTTAATCATAAAGCAGATTAGGTTGCCTTTAATGTCTAATTGAAATTTCTGATGCTGAGCAGCTGCTGAGCTTCTCTACAATGGTTGCACATCACTAACTATCAATATACTGCAAAATGAGGGATTATATGTGTTTATAAATGTCCTGCTTCTATCTGCTGCACAGGCACTGTAGCACTGGAAAACACATCTCAAAGCCAAGCTTAAAGCTGAAATCCTTCTCTGTAGAAAAAGAAGTAAATTATTCCTTTTGATATCTCTTTATGCTCTTATAATTCTTGACAGAATTGCCTTCTTTAGCAAATTGATTTCTAACAGGATGAGCTTTACTTCTTTTCTTGTAATTGTAGGAAATGTGGTTTAAGTATGACTTAACATTTCAGAGCACTTGCCCATATGAAATTCTAGTCTATATTTTTTTTAGATTCCAGTAGGCCATGGTATTTTCTCCTGGAGAGTAGGGACAAGAAATTAGTTCAAATATTTGGGTTTATTATGAAATGTTCAGTGGTTGGTGATTAAAATGTTATTTAATGGTTTGTACTATATGCTCATTTCAAGAATTCTGAGGGCACTGCCTAAATAATTAGAGCAGTAATGGAGTGTCTGTTGTAGGTGGATATGATCCCCTCATTTGTTTTTTCTAGAACCTGCAGGCAGCTCTAAATGTCACTGCTGTGTGTTGCTCCTGTAGGGAAATAAATGTGGGCTTGCTCAAGACACCTCTGTGTCCATAATTCATATTTGTAGTTAATGAAGGGTATCTGGGTGAAATTCCTGTTCCGGAAAAACAAGTCCTAAGATCTTTAATAACCACAAAGAAAGAACTGAGATCTCATTTCCTTTGGGAAAGATGTCTTCTCTATGTCTTCTCTCTCTCTCTCTTTTTTTTTTTTTTTTTTTTTTTTGGTGCGATTGGATGGGTAAAAGATTGTTTTATAGCTGTAATACCACAGCTAATGGTTATTGTTCCACATGATATTTGAATAGATAGATTTAAATAAAGCGATATCAACTTATTTTTGAAGGGCTTGCCCCAGCGTGGGAGAGTCCTTGCATAAAAGAAGTCATACCTTGGAGTAATTTGATGCAATGCAGAAACTCTGAATGAAACTACACATTCCCCTGAGTCTGTTTTCATCTTTGTAGTCCTTGATCTTAAAAAGGCTTAACTTCACATGCTGTGCTGGTACTCAAATATAAATAATCCTGTGATTTCCTGTGCTTATGTACATGCTTAGAGTCTGGAAAATTAGGGCATTAATGGTAACATATGCTTAAGATAGGATTTAATCAAAGAGCTAGAGTTATGTACCAGAAGATAATTTTCCTAAATCACAACAGTTGCAGGCAGATGAGAACGTGTATTTCCCTTTCTTTGCAGCTCTTGCCAGGCAGGAACATCATCTGCAAAACTTTATTTTGTTTAGTGCTACACTTTTCCTTCCTTTCTGATTTACATTTTTACATATATATCTATACATATATACATACATACATACATACATACATACATATATATATACATACACATATGCATACATATATATCTATATATATGTGTATATATGTTGTTTTTTATTTTAATGTCTTTACCTTGCAGTTGAAAAAGAGAAAGACCATTTCAGGTGTAGAGCCCCAAGGGCTGGAGTGCTAAATAAGCCACAATGAAGTAATGAAATTTGAGATTATTTTGTTGTAGGCAAATATATGAAACTGCTTTGGCCTTCCTGCAATTGCTGGGCTTTTCTGTCTTCTAACACAGGTTATCTGTGGTCATTCAGAACCACAGGAGACATTTTTGAATAGCTGAGAGTGACAATAGAAATGACTGCAAAGAAGTCCAGATGTTCATAAATAGCATCTTGCTGGGACTGCCACTTTCAAGCTAATAGACATATCAGTCATGGGAGCTGGTAGGATGGGTTTTATTTAGGGAAATTAGGATTTCTGAAGTCTGTTGCTTATTCCTTTCCTGCTGTACTCAAATTTCACACAAAAACAAACAAACAAACAAAACCTGTACTAAAAAGAAACAAGTAATTTTTCCTTTAGGACAATGGTCATGTACACTTGTGTGAAGTGGACGATGCTGCTCCAAAATCAGACATCTCCCTTTTCTCTTTCCTGTTTCCTATCTCTGTGTCAGAGCACAGCTTCTGTTTACAAGGGACTGGCAAATTTGTGATGGTTTCTTGTTCCTGGTTTGGGGATCTGGCTCATCCTCAGACTGGAAAAAAGACCTTGCTTTGTGATCTGATTTTGTCTTTGTTTTAGACCCGGGAGAGCAGATCTTTTCAGGCCAATTGAGATTTTCCCTTATACTAAAACATCACTTGCTTGAATTGTGAGATTTAAATAGCATCTAAAATGAAAGTAATGAGTGGTTTACCAGTTTCAAACCTTTCTAAACCCTCGTTGAATTACTCTGATTCTGGATTGCAGTACTGCATTTACAGTCTTTGTCTAATTATATTTTAAGGGTATAAACAGCTCAAGGGGAAATACACAGCTAAAAAAGGAGATACCTATGCAATATCCTCCTCAGTAATGAAATTCAATGGAGTATTGCTGGAAGTGAGTTTTATTTTTAAATGCATTTGCAATGTTTAACTGCATTTATTTAGATTTTCAATATCTTATCCTAGCCAGCATTTGCTTTTTTTTTTTTTTTTTTTTTTTTTTTTTTTTTTTTTTTTTTTTTTTTTATGTTTTCATTGTTCTGTGAAAACAGAGTAGAACTCTGAAAGTCTTTGGAAGTTATATATGTGTTTACCAGAAAAATGACAACTTGTCCATTCTTCAGCTGATTAATCCATTGAAATTGCAAAGGCTTTTCAAATTATCTAGATGAATCTCCAGATGTTCCTCTGATTGCATCCAGAAAAGCTATATTCAGCCACATCTAAATCTCAAAGCTCATTTGAGAAGCTTAGGTAATTTATTAATTTACCTGAATTGTTTCTTCCACCTCTGAATTTAATCTGATGGAAGCTCATCTATTTTAAATGTGCCTTTATTTTCGTCCTCTAGGAAAACAAATATTTGTCTCTACAGAAAAGCTGCACTTAGTTGTGGTAAGTGGCTTCTTTGATTCATGGACAGAAGCTTTATGGGACTCCTTGTGATTCCACAGGAGTCTTATTTTCATTTACTGCCCTACATATCATAAAAAGTTGGCAGTCACTGGGAAGCAAAGTGACGAATGTCATCTTACTGTTCTTCACACCAGGGCAAGAAGCACATTCCTTTGATCCAAAATGCCATTAGAATCACTGTTCAGAAAATAACAGTGGGAGATTTAGCTGCGATGCTCAGAGGGAGCTCCATTTCTGTGGATACATGAGGACTTGCACAAATAATGCAGAGAGCCTGTTATGTTCTTTACTCTGGAGCTTTTAAAAAGAGGTTGTATAAATATTAGAGAAAAGGGTAGGGCTGGCCTGGTTTTGTGGTAGCAGTAAGAGCCAGAATGAGTTCTGGGAGCCCTGTGCAGGTCTGTGTTTGTATGCTTCAGTGCTGGGTGAGACATGGATCCAGGAAATGAGGACACAGCACTTGTGACACCACAGTGCTCAAACCTGACCAATTTTATGTCATGGACTGCCGTGGCTCATTTCTTTCATCAGTGCCAATACACCTACAGCTTCCTCAGGTGCTGATACTGCAACACACATGTCAGAGTGCTCATAATGAGCAAATCAAATCACCTCAAGACTCAGAAATAGCTACTCAAAACTCACACATCCCTTCTGGTGGGACTGGGCTGTGGTACAAGGTGCTTATAGAGTGGTACAAACCTTCTTAGTCATGAGAACTTGGATTAAACACATTCAGGAACAATTAAGACTATTTACATGCTTGTTCCATGGGTTTACAACAGAACAATTTTTGCATTGCCTGTGTTATGGTGCCTACATGTACAGTGCCAGCACACTCAGTTTAATTCACTTGCCCTCAAGAGGAGCATAAACACTTGTATATTGAGAAAATGAATTTGAAGTGATCTCCCTCCACAAATCCTTGATCCTTTATGCTTAAGTGTAACACTGATATGCATTCAGCAACAATATTGCAATTTCAGTTGTATCTAAATGGAATAAAGCCCTGGAAACCCTTACAGATGTAACAATTACGTTTCCCTAGCTTCTGACTTATAATAAGCAGTAGTTATTGAGAATTAAAGCTGTGGGAAGTTGTGCTTTCAGTAACAATAACTTCTGCTTTAGGTAATGCATTATCTGATCATTTATCTTCATAAAAAACCCAAACAGCAAAACCTCAGAGCAGTATTTTGAGAGGCAAAACCAAAACTAAATCTATTGATTCCCAATCTGAAATAACCAACTCTAATTGTGATGTAGAGGAAATTAGCCATGAACCTGTATTCTAAAAAGGAGCTTTTCAGCTCATGGAAACACAAAATTTTCTGACAGGGTTTTTGGATAGGATTCTAGGAGCCAATGGAAGCAGACAGGTGTGTAATTATGACTAAAGATGCTTCAAGCATCTTTGGAAAGAGATAATGTTGCTGAGATCCCAATAAAAAATGTAAATCTGTGTTTCAAAAATAACCTCTCCCAGTTTCACTTGCCCAGCAAAGTATCCAGATTGTAGCCTTGGTGCTCCTGTAAGCACCAAGCTTAAAGCTGCATGTAAATAAGGGAAATGCATGAAGTTTTCTTACGGAATTGAAAGGAATTTTGAGATACACACTTAATCATCATTTTTATGTCATTGCTGTGATTATTTTTGAAGAATGCTTATCTAAGTATTACTCTTACTTCTGAAATGCCTTATCAGAAGATAGTACAGCTGAACAGGTGATGGTGTATGTGAAATCTATTTTTATTGCACACAATGTATATTCTTTAGTCAGTAATTTGTAGCAATTGTAGGTAGGATTTTAATGTGCCTTCAATATAATATATTCTTTGGCATATTGCTGCTAGTCCATTTGTCTCATTACAAAAGATTTGTTAAAAAAAAAGTCAAGATAATGAAATACCAGCTAAAAGAACTGCATTTAAATCAATCTATATTTAGCATTGCTACATTTCAGAATGGCATCAGAGAAGCAAAGACAGTTACCTGCTGACATTTTGTTTGACATAAAAATGGAGAAAAAAAAAAAAGAAAAAAAAGAAAAAAGTAGTCTATGATGCTCAGAGCTGATACGGGAGTTACTGGGGGCTTTGGATGTGTGTGAGAAGGATAAGAGAACACAAGCAGGATGAATTTGGGGTTTTCAGGACAGCCACCAGAACATGGACACGATGGGGAGAGGTGACAAACACAAATGGGGTCACAAGACACAAGAAGTTGCCTTTTTGTCATATTCAGCATCACCTTGGACTGAGTTATGAGGGTGAAATGAGTCACAACGCCACAGAATCCCCAAGAGAGGGAGATAAGGAGGGGAATCAGCTTTTTGGTGAGGGCACACCAGCAATGGTCAGCTGGGCTGGGTATGAAACTGCTGAGCCTCAGGGCTTGGGGTTGTCATAGGGGGGTGCTTGTGGCCCATGAGCTGTCACTGGCCGTGGAGAGGGTCCCAAATTGTTGTGAGCTATGTAATGCCATTAGCACCTTGTTTTTACTTGAAAATCCATATTATGTTAAGGCAGGTAGATTTGTATTGGTGTTATCACACTGAGGGAAACAACAGTGGAAAAGCTTGAAGAATTAGCAGAAGTAGCAGGAAGTGGTAGTTGTGCTGTGAAGAGACGTGGGTTAAATGGTGCTGATCTGCTGGGATTGCACTTGGACCTGGGGCTGCAGCCAGGATAATGCCCTGTTTTACAGGCTGGAGTGTCTGCTTTGCCCACATTAACAGTCACCTGTAATCAGCCATCCTGCAGAGATGAGTGATGTGGCACATGGACTTTTAGAAATCTCCTGTAGGTGTGTGCATGGTTTGTATTGCATAGAAGGTATTCCACAGTTAGAGGATTCTCTCTACCAGCTTTCCTGTGCTTAGCTCATACTGGATTTCAGTGAAATAGGTGCACAGGACTAGGAGGAATGGCTTCAAACTGAAGGGGGGCAGGGATAGATGGGATATTAATTAGGAAGGAATTGTTCCCTGTGAGGGTGGGGAGGCCCTGGCACAGGGTGCCTAGAGAAGCTGCGGCTGCCCCATCCCTGGAAGTGTCCAAGGCCATGTTGAATGGGGCTTAGAGCAACCTGGGATAGTGGAAGCTGTACTAGGAAAGGAGGTTGGAACTGCATGAGCTTTAAGATCCCTTCCATCCCAAACCCTTCAGTGACTGATTCCAGCTCTCAGCAAAACTGGGTGTAGCCCTGGTGCTGCTCCAGTGCTGCCAGGTCTGTCTCTCTTCCCTAGCTGTGATGTGAATGTTCCTACCCTAAGCAGTAACACCACATGTTCCCTCGTGTTTTGCCATTCTCGCATTGTTGCAAGGTTTCTCCCTTTTTTGGTTCTATTAGCACATATTTTACTCTTAGCCTGAAGACTTTCATCATAGTTTGAGTAAGTATAATCTTAGGAGTTAAGGGAGTATGAACTAACCTGGGAAATAAAGGCTAATTCATCTTGCTGTCAGAAATGAGCTAAATGTCCCCTTGCAGCCAGTTTGATCTCTTTGGCTAATGCACATGTTTCACTGCTCCCCAGACACAAGGGAGGACAGATGGCAGGCAGGAAAAGCACCATGGAACATCCCAACACCACCATCCCTGCAGGGTGTCACACAGCCATATCCCTGGGTGTTTGCCTCTTGAACACTGGGGCACCAAATGCCACAGTGCATTTGGGGTTCTGCCTGTGCAGGGCATGACAGATCTGATTTGTCTCTTTATTTTTACTGCAATAATTGGTGATTTTATTCTCTGTAACACCAGTCATTTAAAGTAACTAATTTTCTCCATAGGTCCCCTGGAGATTTGTGTCCTTTCCAAGTCGTGATCTTGTTATATTTCAATGAATATAATCTATTTCATATGTTAAAGGTTTTCAGAAACATGTCATTGAAGTCTATAGTATGTTATCAGTTATGAAAAGATATTTTTCAAAAGACAATACCTCTTATTGTACAGTTACCAATTTGAAATTAAAAACTTCAATAGTCTATAAATTTCACACCAGAAACATGCTGACATATTTTCCCCATACTCATCATTACTTGGCAAGTTTCAAGGTCTCCGCTCTGTAATAATAATAACGTATTTCAGTATTACTTGACATATGCCATAAATTATTAAGAAATTAGATCTTGGCTTCAATAGGGAGTAGATTAACAGGTAATTTATATCATGAGAGTTCACATCTACTGATGAGTGAAGTGTTTCAGAGTGAAAAAAGCACCTGCTGTTTAAGTAAGGTAAATAAACACATTGTTCATAGGTTGACTGGAGAATAAAATCAGGATGAACTATATTCTGTTGTATTTTTTTATTAATACAATATCCTTCCATGTCTTACTGCATTGAAAAAGCATTGTATGAATCAGCTTTTTGAGGAAAAGCTGTGTTTGACAATTCTTTGTCCTGAACAACACTAAGCTGGGAGCTTGTGTTGATCTATTGGAAGGTAGGATGGCTCTGCAGAGAGACTTAGATTGGTTGGATAGATGGACAGAGTCCAACAGCATGAAGTTTAATAAGTCCAAGTGCCAAGTTCTACATTTTGGCCACAAAAATCCCCTACAACATTACAAGCTGGGGATGGTGTGGCTGGACAGTGTTCAGGCGGAAAGGGACCTGGGGGTGCTGGTTGACAGCCGGCTGAACATGAGCCAGCAGTGTGCCTTGGTGGCCAAGAAGGCCAATGGCATCCTGGCCTGCATTAGGAATTGTGTGACCAGCAGGAGCAGGGAGGTTATTCTTCCCCTGTACTCACCACTGGTGAGGCCACACCTTGAGTGCTGTGTCCAGGTCTGGCCCCTCAGTTTAGGAAGGACGTTGAGATGCTTGAGTACGTCCAGAGGAGGGCAGCGAGGCTGGAGAGGAGCTGGGAACACAAATCCTGTGAGGAACAGCTGAGGGAGCTGGGCTTGTTTAGCCTGGAGAAGAACAGGCTTAGAGGTGACCTTATTCCTCTCTACAACTTCCTGAAGGGAGGCTGTAGACAGGTGAGGTCGGTCTCTTCCACCGGGCAGCGACGGACAGAACAAGAAGACAGAGTCTCAAGCTACGTCAGGGAAGGTACAGGTTGGATATTAGGAAAAAAATTTCACCGAAAGAATAATAAAGTACTGGAATTGCCTTCCCGGGGAGATGGTAGAATCACCATCTCTGAATGTGTTTAAAAAAAAGACTGGACGTGGCACTTGGTGCTATAGTCTAGTTGAGGTGTTAGGGCATAGGTTGGACTTGATGATCTTAGAGGTCTCTTCCAACCTCATTATTCTGTGATTCTGTGAATTTTTGTTCCTTTCTCTCTTTCTATGTTCTATCATGTTTTTCACTGCTAATAGAAATACAGGGGAATGAGTCAAGAAAGGTGTTGTTCAAGAACACATTGGTTATTTATGAAACTCAAAACTATTTGTTTCCAACCCCAACATGAAATGGGAAAGACAAGGCAATGAACCACATTTACAGGGATCAGCAGGGCTAAGCTGTACATGCACAACTCATTTGCATTGGAGTTCATAATGTATATTTTGAATACTTTTTTTTTAAGCATATGATATTTAAAAGCAATTTAAAGTCCTTTAAAACAGTGATTTCACCTTAGAGCCTGGGTCTGGCAGCATATATCCCATACAATGCTTGCCCTGAATTTAGGGATTTATATTTTATTTTCTTTAACAGCTTGCTCAGTGCACGACTGCAGATACGCACTGTGCAAAAGGAAGAAGTTAGACAAATTCTTTTGATGTCTCCCTATATAATTATAATTCTTGACGGAATAACTATTTGTCAGCAAATGAATTCCTAAAGGAGAAGCAGCATATTGGATTTCTCTGCATTTTATCTTTCATGGAATATAGCAGAATCATCAGTATACAGATCAGTGATAAACAGGGAGAGCCTCAGTGAACCCTTGCTTGGACTTACGCTCCAAAAGCCCATATATTTGTAATTAAAAGGTCTAAAAGTTCTAAAAAACCATTCTAGTTGTTTTTCCTGAAGAAGCTGATATATTCTGTTGCATGTGGAAAATGCCTGTCTAAAGAAAGTTACTGGAAGTAAATGTTCCAAAGTAGAGACCTGTGTTAGTAATGCGACTTTAAGGACATGTTACTTCCAAAAATCTTCCCATTACATATAAATAAAATTTTTTGGGGGAGTATAGTACTTATTTCAGGCTTTCCATATGGACACAGGCTTATTCACAAAGTATTTCTCTTATTTCTTTCATGGACAAAGGAATTTAACTCTGTGGGGGGGGGCTCGTGCCCTTTGGTGTGTCTGGGAACACCCAGGTGTATGACTTGAATCTTCAGCTGCCTTGTGGTTTGAGCACATTCAGAAGTCTGAAAGTCCTGATACCTGGAAGTGTTTCCAAGTAATTATTACCTAGTACATAGAGGGGGCATGCCAGAAGCTTTGTAGCCCTGTGTCAATTGGATTTGTCCTTTGGAGAACAGACCCTTCTCCCTTGTGTGGTGTACTTGTTCAGGGAATGCTGACAAGGAACTGTCTGTGCTGAAGTTGAATGACTACCATCCAAATACTGGATTTCTTTAACTGTAATATCACTAACAAAATATTTTCAACACACTTCAAAACGCTGACATTTTTCTGGGATGGAAGGCTACCAGGAATTTAGGATAAAGTAGGTTTCTGGAGTTTTGAAAACTCATTTGTTTGTCTTGTACTGTCAAGCCTCTGAAAAAAGAAAAATCCTTTTGTGCCTGTGTTGGGCTGCTGTGATTCTGCACACAGTCAGAAGTGGAATCAGAGCAATTAAAGTTCAATTGTTCCACAAAAATACCACTTTGAAACACTATCAAGGAAAACTGAAGCACAAGGAATTTTTGTGACATTTTATGATACTGGCAAATTTAAAGTAGCTGGTTTAGAAACTCTGTCGTCCTGCAGTATAAAATAGTAATTTCAGTGGTGCTGACTCTACACCAACAGAAATCTGACCATTGGGCTGTCAGTTATTTTGTTTCCTTAACTTCTATTTATAATCAAACCCAAAGTTACTAGGAGCTCAAATCTGAAAACTTAACCCACCCCAAAAAATCCCCAACCAAACAAAACCAAACAAAACTACAAACACTAAGAAACCCAAAATCTGTAGGAGGCAAGGGTGGGCTATATAGAACCATGAAAATAAAAACAAATTGGAAGAATGGAGTTCATGCTGAGTCAAAACAAGGCAGCGAAGAAAGCTGCTGGGGAGAAAAAAAAGCCATTACTCTCTTTTGTTATCTGTCAAGAAGATAAATTTTACCCTTTGGGGCAGCACTAGAGCCCTGCGCACCCCTCTCTGTCCTCATTAGAGGCACAAAGCCTCCACTCATTGCTCAGTGCATCCCCTCCCCATCCTCGGGGGCTGTTGGCTCCAGGTTAGAGCCACAACAGCACTTGGATACAAACAGGAAAGTCTGGAAGTCTCAGCACAGGTTTCCAGTTCAGTTTCATCCTAAGCCTGAGCCCATCCAGGGCCAGGGGGACTCTGAAATGCAGGCTACCATTCCCTACCTGCATCCAGAGCTCCATTTTCCCTGCTTGTGGCTCCTTCTCACATGCTTCCCTGATTTATATCAACCTGCTGCTTGCATACATTTATTCCCTCTTTTTCACACGTATTTTATAGGAGAGAATGCTTTCATTTTTTCCAAACAGGAACAGTTGCTCTGGCAATAAGTGCAGGGAACCAGCATCAAAGCACCTTTTACTGAGTCAGCTTGATTTTTATTCCCTGCAAAACTGCAAATGTGGATTTCAGGCTTAGTTGTTAGATAGCTTTTCTAATGTGCACTGCAGGTGCACAGTATATTTGCAGTGGCTCTTGCACATGCTGATACACACCTACATCTGTGATGAAAATGCATAACCGTGTCTGTGGCCCCTGCAATTAAAAATGAATGACTATATAAAAAAGAGAGCAGGATTGTTCCCATATAATGATGGCATCCATAAAAATAGATCATTGCACAGTAAATTATCAGTTTATAGATGTGGGGGGGGGGGGGTTCAACTTAAAAATACCAGTTTGCTGAAGCACTTTCCCACCTCTACCACCTGCTTGAGTTATTATCATGGGATTTCTTCTTAATACTGAACTGACAATGAAATATAAATTTATTCTTTGAAGTTCTGGCACTTGCAGGCTGTGGTTACTGTCTGTGTGGGTGTCTGTAGGTGGACATTACTGCGCAGCTGCTGAATTCACTCATTAAAATAGTAAGAGGCAAGTCCTGGCTGCACTAAAGAAAAGGCAAAATTGCCATTACCTCAAAATTCGTCGCATACCCAGTGGAATGAGCAGCTGAAGCAGCTTTGTCTCACATCACTGTAATTTTTTTTTTTTTTTTTTTGTAATTGATAGCAATTGTCTGCCATAATAATGCACTGGTAGTGCTTTCATAGGTAGTTAATCATGTTTTTTTCAAGAAGCAAGATTTATCTGCAGCTGGCTGTGCCTACATAGACTGGATGTGCTCAGATTTTTGTCCAAGGGCTATATCAGCCATGAAATTTCAAATTTGCAAAATATTCCTTTAGAAATAGACTCAAAGAATTGGGTGTACTGGGACCCTCTTAAGCTTTTTAGGAATGATTTAGGATGCCAGGAAGATCCAGTTACCAATTTAACATGATTTTTTTACAAAATGACAGACTACATTGGTATTCAGATTTAGTCTGATTTATTCTCTGCCCACAAGGATTTTCTAATTGAATAAAAAGATTTTGGAAGAAAAGTACAGTTGATGGAGGATAGATATTGCCAGAATTTGTCTCATTCAGTGATGCTTGTTTACTATTTTATAACAAACTCAACAGCAGCATTAGCTAGGGAAAAATACCTGTATGGTGCTGTTGAGCTGGCTGACATTAATAACCATGAACAGTGCTCACAGGGTGGGATATTGGTAATTCCCAGGAATGTTTTTACAAAAGGGGCTGGGCTTCTCCTTCTGCTTCTCTGTGAGCAGAGAGAATTCTGCTCCTCAGTGTGAGAAGAGTGGTGTAAGCAGCATTTTGAGCCTCAGATCCACGAGACAGCTGTTTCTCTCCCAGTCTGTGCTGGTTTTATGTGTGTGTGCTCATGTGTATAAATAGTCAGTGAATATCTTAGGAAAAAACAAACAAAAATTATATTTTTCCTGTCTGCGCTCTGATGCTTTCTCTCTTATTTGGCAGTGCCAGTGTTTGTTTTGTCACATTTAATTGCTCAAAGGACAGGGCCACTAATGGAAGGTAACACAATAGGTTGCAGTTTTATTGTTTGATGCTCCTCAGTCTCTAATGCCATTTCCAGCAGGAAAATGCTTTGAGCTCTGTGAAACAGCAAATAATTTAATTTCATGGGTGGATATGAGCAACTTCACCTGTTTGAAAATGTCACACAATGCATAGAGAGAGTCTTTAAGAATGTCACTGTTCTTTTAAGCAAAGGGCCATGGAACCCTCATGATGCTGGAGCGACACATAGATGTTCATGCCTTTAAAATGTCCCATTAGTGAAATGTTGTGGCATAATTATAAATGTTACAAAAGAGAAAGTTCAGCATTGCAAGTGAGGCTAAAATATCAGAGCAACACACTTATCACCAAAAAGATAAATCATGTCAACAATTCCAACGAGTCTGCTCCTCCTGTAAACAGAAGTTACTGATAGCGCTGATAGCATGGATTTCCAATAACATAAAATGAGAATATTTTATGTCTAAATTCTTTTATCCATGCATTAACATTTTATTTTCACTCAACTATCATTCAAGGGTTATCAGTGTGTAGAAGATTATCCATTATTCAAGTGTGTGAATGTGTGTTCATATGGTTGCTTAATTATTCACAGGTTTTGCTACACCTCTGGTGCTGGATTCACTGTAGGCATAATTCCAGTAATGAGTGGATTCCTGTGATTCCAGCATTGTGTGTTTGGAGGGTGAGTGGGTAATTGGATCTATTTGTGCTCAGTTACATTGGTGTGCAAAAAAAGTTGTTCTTCCTGCCTTCCTGCCTATAGTTCCTGATTTCCTTCTCTAACAGTGACAGGCACAGACTCCAGGAGGATCTTATCCTTCTTTTGCATCCCATAGAAATATATATTTGCCAACACCCACTTTCCTGTGCATCAGCTCAGAGGTGGAAATGATACTAAATCCTTTTACTGATGATTTGAATAAGTCCTTTGGATTTCTTTCTGCAAAGATCATAAAATTAGTTCTTCATTAACTTCACAGACACTGATTACAACATTCTCATTAGAAACAATCATATTATCACAAGGTTCTGTTTAAGAAAAGCTGTTTCATTTTGAGAATGTGTTAACTTTTCTCCTCCTGTCATTTGCACCATACTTTGATCCTTATCCGCTCTAGCAAATCAAAGGTTCATGTTTTCTTTCTTTTTTTTTTTTTTTTTTTCTCCCTGAAGCCTTTAGCAAACCATGCTAGACATAATCTTCTCTTGTTTTTCACTTTATTTATATTTTTCTTTTCCAGGAAGTCAGATATAGCCAAGTAGTCCCCATTGTCTGAGAATATGAGTATTTGGGTGGTCTCAGTCACAAGACTGAAGTTCTCAGGCATGTATTGAAGGGCTCTGAAAGTTTGGATTTATACACTGTATTGGTTGTGGTCTGTGGTGGTGGCGGAGACAACCTGAGAGCGTCCTGCGCTAACGGGCAGGAGCCGTAAGAGCACCAGCACACACACACACAGACAGACACATAGACATACACCAGCACACACAGACACACACAAACAGACACCAGCACACACAGTCATACACCAGAACACGCAGACAGACACCAGCACACACAGTCATACACCAGAACATGCAGACAGACACCAGCACACACAGACATACACCAGAACACGCAGACAGACATACACCAGAACACACAGACAGACACACAGTCATACATCAGCACACACAGACAGACACACAGAGACCAGCACACATATACCCACCAGCACACACAGACAGACAGACACACACACATACACACCATCACACACACAGACACGCATACTGGCACACAGACACACACAGACACGTGCACACACACAGACACGCACAGACACACACACAGAGACACACACTAGCACACACACAGACACGCACACACACACACACACAGACACACACACCCACCAGCACACACACAGACAGACACACACACACACACTAGCACACACAGAGACACACACAGACAGACACACAGAGAGACCAGCACACACACACACAGACACACACACACCAGCACACACACAGACACACACACACACACACACACACGCACAGACACCGGCACACACACTCAGCAGTGAAGGCAGAGGAGAGTCCAGGCATGGAGTTCCAACGTGCCATATCCCAGGCAATGCTGAAGAAGTCCAGGGGACAAAGGCGCATCCAGGTTATAAATCCAGGGAAAGAGGGGGCGGAGCAGAGCATCTGGGATCCAATGGGCTGAGGGCTCAGGGGTGGTACACAGCACAGGAACCAATAGGGAGTGCCAGGGTGGATGGGCGGGGTCACACAAACCAATGGGGTAACAGGGAAGGGAGAACTTTCTAGAACTTGGACATATAAGGGTAAAAGGGGTAGGGAAGGCCAACGGGGAGGACAGAACTGGGACAAACTGACATAGTGCTGCAGTGCACCTGGGGAGAAGCCTCTTTCCTCGTCCTGGGCTGGGTGCCCAGAGCCTACAGTGCATCTCTGCAGGGCATCGCGGTTGCCTTCTCTGCAGTAGGCTTGTTGCTTTCTCTCTCTGACTTCCTTGTTTTCGCCCGGCTCCTCTTTCCCGGGGCGCTGGCCAGGCGCTGCCGGGAGCAGCCGGAGAGAAGCAACAAACACCTTTGTGGGTTCATTTGATACAGGCAGAGCCATTTAGAGAGCGCGATCATAACCAGGATAAAGAGACTCGAGAGATTGGACACTTGTGTGCAGTCCAAAGTAGGTTGTATTTGCTTGAACGCGACACGTACAAGT
This sequence comes from Vidua macroura, assembly GCF_024509145.1. Classification (NCBI taxonomy): domain Eukaryota; kingdom Metazoa; phylum Chordata; class Aves; order Passeriformes; family Viduidae; genus Vidua; species Vidua macroura. The sequence continues at coordinate 8,429,183 of NC_071589.1, forward strand.
GACCCCGGTCTGGGGTTGGATTACAGTTTTTATAGGGGAAAATAAAAGATAAGGTGAGACCAATAAAACAATGCCCAGTATGAATACATTACAGGTGAAATCCAATGGGAATAGATTCAGGGGGAAGGGTAAATACACGTAAAAATACAGAATAGAAACTCCAACTTCACATTTACAAAACAGAAACTCCCATTTCAAATTCACAAAACTTTCTGCTCCTTTTGCGTAGCCACGCACCACCACATAGGCTCATGGGCCTCCACATGTATTCATGATTTTTCTTAATCTGTTATTATAGACAGTAGACTCTGACTTGCCAGCTTTTAGAAGAGGCTCTTGGTGTTAGAAATAAGAACAATCTAATCCTGCCTTTTGTGGGACATTATCATGAGGTTTGCAAACATTGATGTGGGCACTGGAGAACTGCAGAGGAAAACCATGGCCCTCTGTCACCTTCATTAGTTCATCTGATAACAAAACAAATGATCCTTTATTCACAGAAATGGTGATTAGATTGTACTTCTGGAGCACTGTGCTCCAGACTCCTGCTTTAAATGGGGCTGCCTGTGCTGCATCAGGCCAGTTTAGCCATTTCTGAGTCTTCAAAACCCCTGATGATGTCGTTTCTGCAGCTTCTTCCCCTGACCTTTTCTAAGGCTGTGCTACCCCGGTGGTGAAATTTCTGCAGCTCATTTCTCCTGTTCAGAAAGATAAGGGTGCTCCTAAAAACTCAGCTTTGATTGTGGAGGATCTCTCTTCATTCAGCCTCATAGGCACCTCCCAGAGAAAGGGGTTTCCAAATCCCCCATGGTTTTTGACAATTGTTGAAGCAGATACATGAGGCAGAAGAGCTTAACACAAGCAGGGATGGCTAATACAGGCAGTTTCTTTGCTGAAAAAGCAGCTTAGAGTCACTGCTTCTCAACAGCTGATAAATTCTGTAGTGCTCCTTAGGAAAGCTCGCCGCAGAAAATCACAAGGTTTTTGTAGCCCATTACAGCACTGCTATAGCAATATATTATTTAGCAAACAGACTTTCATGCACAGTTTGTTTCATATTATCATCATATGCTTCAGTTCAGCTTTGAAGGGTCCTTTTTTCTTGTTTTTTTGGGGTTTTTTTCCCCTTCCTTATTTAAACCTTGGTATCTGGCAGTGAAGTCTGCAGCTATTTGTAAACAGATTTGCAAGCACAGTAAAAGGGTGGCTTTTTTACACAGAGGCACAGCACGAGTTTTTGCCGGAAGTTTCAGCCTGCAGAGGGGAGCATTGATTTCCCACTGTGGCAGATTCAGACATGCAGAGAATAACCCCTTCCTGGATCAGGGATTCAAAACTTCTTTGATAAAGAGGAGACTGGCTTGACTTGCCCAGTTTTCAGAGAGTGTGTTTGAAATGTTTGCAGCAAATGGAGTAAGGCACAGCTTTGGTATTGCAGAATCTGTTTATTCATTGCGTTAGTAACACCAGGGAGGTCAAAACACAAATATGTGTGGCTGATTGATGTTTGCTACAGAATGTACAGAGTCTGAATTGCTGCAATAAGACACAGAGATGGGCGAAGAGCAAATGTGGGTTTTTTTATTGCCTAGATTCCTGTTGTGCCAATGGTTTGAACAGAAGTTGTTCCTCTGGATGCAGCAGTTGTCTAACAGTATATCCTGAAAATAAAATTTATTATTGGAAGAGCTCAGAAGAAACAGTGAGGACCTGAGTTTTAGATACAGATACATTTAAGAATGGGTCTAGAAGAAGCCCTTAGGCTTACTTGTAACTTAGTTTTAAAGGAGGCAGTGATTAAGCCAGATCAGCTTTCTGTGTGGTGTGCTAATATCCTTGAGCTAGATAAGTTCAAAAAAGAAAAAAAAAAGGAAAAAAAAGGAAAAAAAAAAAAGGAAAAAAAACCCCACATCCCAAAAAATTAAACACAACCAAGCAAAAAGCCACAAACATTTCAGTGTAACAACATCATGTGTTTGCAGACACAGCATCAGGGCTGCTGGGCATGACCAGCACTGTCACACCTGGTTTACCTGACAGTGTTAATGCTGTTCCTGATAAGGAAAACTGGTTTCCATAGCCACAGAAAATAAAACTTTCAGAAATTAGCGACAAAGTGAGGTATTTAGGACAAAAAAATAATCCCATAATTTGAAAGCAATTAATCGTGGCTTGTCTAACAGTATGGCTTCATTCATTGGTTGCCTTGCAGGTTTATTTGACAGCTTTGCAAGGATTCATCATGACCTGCTTCTGCACCTGGCAAGATCCTTTGTGCAGTGTTTTATTGGGAAGGTGTTTCTGTGGCAGAGGTGACAGGCAGTGTCTGCTGACAAAGATTACAGTAATTGTTATCTGTAATGTCAAAGCCACTTAGTACAGACTTGTTGGATGAGGAAATTTCCATTCTGCTCTTTATGGCAGCAAGATAATAATTGTTGTGTTTCAGAGCATGACAGGATTTTCTCCTGTCATGTTAGTATCAGTTATCTGTGCAGAAATCTTCTCTAGGGTGCCACTTGAATGAGCTTACTTTGTATTTAAATTGCATTACCAGTGTGCTTAGTTTGGAGGAATAAATTAAACAATACAGCATATTGCTCAATTTTATTCAGTTTTAATTTTAACTCGAGTGTTCTGTGTATCTGTGGCCACAAACAAACTGGAAGCAGTATATTGTGATTAAGTTAACCATAGTAACTCAGCCGTCTCAAAGCAACATTGGCTTGACAGATATGACAAGCCTGGGATTTTGACTTCTCCAGATATATTCTGGAGGGAGCTGAAAAATGAGAATTGTAAGGCCTCATTTCTGAAGAAAAATCACAGTGGGAACTGGTGTGTTCTTGTTAGAACTGGTAAATGTGGGCTGAGGTCTGGACATGAAAAAGAAACCCAGACTAACATTTGAGGTTAGATTCTCTTTTGCTCTGAATACCTCACTCTGGGAAATTTTCTTGAAGGGAATAATATTTCTTGAAATGAAGATTAATGTTTGATATTTATCTGGACTTGGAAGTGTTCACTCTAAATATTAAAGGAGACTTTTTTGTGAGGAAAATTATACAAAAACCAGAAAAATCTATTTCTAGTCCTGGTTTGTGCAGGCTGCTTAGGATCCATTTTCTCCATAGCTCTGACTTGCTGGAGTTTAGGGCTGGCAAACACTGTGGTGCTAAAGTAACAGATATTGGTTTCAAAATAACTATCCTGTATTTGATATCTAAATAATAACAATTGTAAGCACAATCTATCATCTTCTTGTCACTTAGACTCTTCTAGAAACTCCAAGATTAGCACAAGGCATCAGCTCTGGCTCTGTCACAAGTGACAGTTTCATGTTGTGCTTCATTTACTTCTGTTGTATTTGATTTACTTCTCAAGCTTCTAAAGCATTAACTATAAATCTATTTGTTGATGGATTTTGATGCCCCCCTGAACCCCAGCCCTCCCCCCCCACAAGGACAATTGTTGAATTTTAACCCAGATAAAGTAATTTTATTATGTTTCTTTTTCTTCCAACCTGTTAAATTTAGGTTTCCGTGAAAACTCTAAAGCACATTAAGAAGAGATGTTTGTAGATGTATATTGAAGGAATATTGTCTAGTTAGGGGAAATATTTCCTTTGTAGTGCCAGGGCAATGGGAAATACTGGTATTAATGAACATGTGTGTCTTTTTTTTTTTTTTTCTTTTTTTTGCCATTGAGAGGAAAATATCTGTAGGAGTGCTCTAATCTCTTGTGGCATTCTATACAAATGTTTCTAATCTTAATCTATTTGATTTGAGCACATGTTACCATTTGCCAGTGCCTGCAGATTCAGTGAGAGGTCTGAGGGCTGTCTGCTCACCCCACACTGCATGGAGCCATTCCCTTGACAGATTAATAGGTGCTTGTCATTTTTCTCTTTATTTTCTGTCTTCAACATGAAAGCAAACACTTTTGGGAAAGAAGACATCTTCTTTTGTCAGAAGCTGTGGTAATTAACACAAATAAACTGAGTGAGGCTCTCCTTGTTTGATAAGAATGAGTTTATAGGCAGGGTGTTTGCTCCCTCAGGAAAAACTTCCCGGCTCTCTGTGGAGCTCCTGCAGTGGCAAAGTGAGGCAGAGGGGAGGTAATTCCTTTAGCTGGGAGATTGGCTGTTTTTTCCCTGCACTTAATGTAGGCTGCCCATGGAGTGGGGAGTGCTGCTCAACTAACCCTCCAGGGGGAAGAGATTAAAAGGGAGAAAAATACAGTGGAGGAGAGAAAAAAGGAGTTTTGCCTTTGCTGTGCTGGTCAGAAATTACCCGTGATCAGGTAAGTCGTGCACTTCTGCTGTTCAGTACCTCTTTGGGGATCTAAAATTTCACATGATCTTTTTTAGCTTCCAGGTGTATATGAGTTGTTCCTCCACCCTCCACCTATTATTTTATTTTATGTTGATTCTTTTTGAGTTTTTAATGTGTTATGTCCTCACTGGCTTTGCTATGTGACTGACACCAGCCTGGTTTTGTGACCTTAGCTCCCAGGCTGGGCTTTTTGAGAAGGCAGGACAGAAAATTGTAAGCTGGTTGACTGGCCCATATCTGTGCATGGTCCTTTTTTTTCCTTTTTCTACTTTAAAAAGCTGCTCTTGTGTTAGTTGGAAAAAGCTACACCTTGTGCAATTCACTGCCAGTGCAGCTGTTGAATTTTAAAAAATATATTTAATTATATGACTGAAAGGAAGGAAAAATCTAGATGTTTTCTGAAGGAGCAGGAGGGGATGAACCTGAGGAAGAGGAGAGCTGAGCCAGGCTGAACTTAGGAATAGGAGGAGATTTAAGGTAGGAGTCCAGACATTATCACAAGAATGTTAAAAAAATAATGCTTTGTCCTGTATTGTTGTGCTATCAAATGCCCTGAAAGATGTGGAGAGTTTTTTGAAACTCAAGTGCTGTTCTCAAACAGGATGCCCTCATTTTCAGCCTGGGAAGGAGCAAGTGATTTCCTTGTGCAGGAACAAATTTCTGCCTCTCTGCTTTCCTAAACACACTTCCCAAATGCTCAGGTGCTCCCAAAAATTCTCCCGCAAAGTCAATTTTATTTCATCTCAGCAGTAGGTGTTTTGGGAATTTTATATTGCTTTTTAAATTTTAAATTTTTAAAAAATTTGAAATTTTTTATCATTATTTCTGTATTTTACTGTCTGCACATTTTACAACTTTTGTTCTAATAAATCCATCTAATTTAACAACTAATCATCTGAGCATTTTGAAATCACTGGGTATTTCCCATTTGCTATTGAACACTTTAGGAATCATCAGTTGACATGATGTAAATGTATAAGTGAAATATTACCTTTCACATGAAACCTGCATAGATTTTTCGCCTTGGTTATGTTATAGTCTGTTCTATGTGGTCATTTTTGAATCATCAATGTCTTTATCCTTGCCTCTTGAATATAAAAAATTCTACTAATTATTGAACAGTCTTTGTAAGTTAAGTCAAATGAGGACTTAATGACTTCTCAGATTCAAGACTTCATCCATCTAATATTTCATGCACATATTTTAAATGCTGTTCATTTAGTTGAAATATCCTGAGAATGGCCATAAATTGATGTTATTTTTTCTTCCCATCTGTAATCTGGAAACAGAAAAAAATAAATTATCCTGTTTTTTCTGTTTCATTAGAACAGTAGAGCATAGGTATTTCCCCCCCCCCCTCCTCTCAAGTACCAACATCCTTTAGCACTAGAGGTCTTTTTAAGTTGTGATAACCTTAATTCACCTCTGATTATTATGCTGAGTAAACTTCAAGAAGTTTAAAACTTGAGATGAGCACAGACTGCTGCAGGTGTTTCATGTAAATATTTGAGTCTGGGGAAGATTTCTAAGATATTTCTTATTAGCCACAAATTTCATAACAGGGATTTTCCATGTGGGAAAATTAATTTTACAAATTAGATTAATAGAACCATTTACAAACTTCTTGAGAGGGGAGGAAAACATTTTTTAAAAATACTTTCGCACTTTTTTTCTTCATTGTATCTACTTTTGAAGTTCTTGGAGGACGATGAAGATAACACAGATCACCCAAAAATGTGGAAATGTCTGGGACAGAGGCCATAATTCAGTTTACCTCCTGCATCTCACAAGAATGATGATTGATGGCCCAAGCACAGAAATGTTTCATCACAACAAATTGTGAACTGCAAATATCTGTCTTGGCAGGGATTCTGCCAGGCTCTAGAATTGGAGCTAATAGAATGGGACTGCTGGAGTGAATGGGCCCATGATAAATTTACACCAGTGCAAATGAGAATGTAGCTTGACTGTGTATTTCTGAAAGACAAAACCTATGATTTTCTGTTAGTGTTTCCTACAAGTCTCCCAGTCTTTTTAGTGTTGAAGCATATTATCAAAAGAACTTGCACAATGAAAGTGGCTGTCTTCTGATTATTTGATGATATAATGGATCAAAGTAAATGGTTGTGTCCCTCACAATATCTTTTTAAAAAGGTCAGAAAGTCTTTAATATCCTAAATAATCTAAAAATTATTTTTGCTTTATTGGATAACAGGTTACAAATGGACCATTTCTAGATGAACTTTATGTCTCATGTGACATCTGCACATAATACATTCCATTAATCACAGATTTTCTCTTGATTTGCTGTCCTGTTATGACTAGGGATGTGGTTACTCAGGGCTGGAATGACCAAAAATTAAAAAAATATAGTTTTTGATGCTGAAAATATGTTCTAATAGAAAAGGTAAAACGTAGGTGAGCTGTCTTGGAAAATCTTGCTCTGGTGTGAGCTGAACAAACTTGATGTGTGTACAGAACTTCTGTCTTGCTGCTTTTGTGTGCTTTGAAGGGTTTTTTCTCTCTGTACTTCATCATCAGAAATATGCTCCCTGAGTGCTCCTGAGCTTGCTGCTTTGTAGGTAAAAAGAAAGGCACAAAAAGGGGGCATTCTCTACTCAGAACAAGGTGATTTTGTGCTGAGTCCAAATATACATTTAACACAGTGATTTTTTTTTTTAAGTATGCTTTTCTCTAAGCTGCCTTTGAATAAATTTCTTCCAATGCCACTTAAAATAAAAAAAATATACATTAGCATGATTGGAGCTGAATATTTGTTGCTATCTGCCTTCCTGGGATATCAAAGGGCTGAGAGGAAAGTGTTTGGCACAGAGGAGATCAGGATAAGGAAGAAGGGATGCAAAGACATCAAACTAAGTGCAACTTTCTGAAATTAAATCCTGCAGGTCAAATTAGAAACATATCTGTCAAGGTATTCTTATCACATATCTAACAGCTAATTTAAATACCATTATAAAAAGTTAATTAAGCATAATCTGCAAAAACCTGAAGTATGAAAGTAAAGGACTAAAATTAATAGTGCAAGAATGAGATTCATTCCGTTTTAAACTAATTGTTTTTACATATCTTTTGTTAAAGCATAAGCTCATTGGGGGATTGCAGGATAGTAAATTTTATCAGGATTTAATTTTGTTTAATTTAGACCAGAGTTCTATAATAAGATTTACCACAGAATACTCAAATCAGGTTAATTATGCATGTCAATTTTTGTTCATAAATCATTCGTAAAAATAGACTTGGGACTCAAGGTGGGTAACACACTACATTAGTGCTAATGTGGTTTAGAGTGCTGGTTTTATTTGGATGCGGCAGAAACTGATGGTGCTGCTCATTATATATTTGTGAAGACCATAAAGTCATGAGTGGAAACAACCTGAGATTTGATGAGATGTACCAGGATTCAGCAGGGCAGGTTGTCCTGGATGACCGTGGACCAAACCCATAATGCAGGAATTAAAGTGGAAATGATGTCTGGAACATGACCTGACTGTTCTTCACAGTGATGGCACAGAACTTTTGTAGGAAAACCATCATCAGTCATTTAGTTTCATCTTTGCAAACAATTTCCAAGAGTGTTGGCATTGCAGGCAATGTCCTTCAACAAGTGGATGACAAAAGGGGACCCTTTTGAGTTGCAGGTGTCCCCCAGAGGGACAGAGTTGTCCCATTAGTGGTCCACAATGCCTTTGGAAAATTAACTGATCTGCCCAAACACTATTTCACTGGAAGGTGTTTCTTTTCCTTACTGACACAGAATATACTTCATTCTCCACTGGAGGGGTGTGCAGACATCCTCCTCTTTTAAAAGCAGATAACTTTGTTTTATAACTCCATGCAGATGCTGAGTGACTTATCTGCCACATTATTTACAAATCTCAAGAACTTAACAGCTAGAAAATGATTAGTTAAAGGACATCATAAATCTTCACACAGCCCACACAGTGAGTGTGCTGGCTGTAATCCAATCCTTGCAGCTGGGCAGTACATTTTTAATGTGACCCAGAAAAGGAAAATTTAAATGGCTTTTACGTTCTCTCAGTGGGGAAGGGTCACCAGTTCTACCCATGGAGTAGCCTGGGGTGTTTTCAGAGCACCCCACATTGCAGCTTGTGGCCTCAGGGGCTGCTCCAGAAGAAAACTGACCCGCTGATACCCTGGTTAAACAGCAGCTTTGGCAGATTCTGGGGGCTGGGGGGAGAGCTGGGGCATGACTAAGTTGGCAATGTTTCACAAGAGAATAAACTCATCCTGATAAACAAGTCAGGATGATTTAGAGAAAGGGGTAATAAAGCCTATTTAATGACCTGTAGTAGGAACAAGAGATCTGATATATATTTCTGATTCAATATAAAGGAATATTTATTTCCTCACAGAACCTTCTCTGGCCTGCAGTTGCAGAGGTGAGGTATGGTGTTTGTCAGCATGATTTCTCTAGTGGAGCATATTCTTTCCAAGGGTAGCATTAAAGTAGGTACCTCTGGATTGGGATCCAGATGTGCTGGTAAGTAGTTTTGGGGTAATTTGTCAGATATGGCAGCTTCTGAGTAATCTCCAAGGCACATTCAAATTCTAGTAGACAGAGCTCAGTGGATCCCCAGACAGTAAATCTGGTATCTGACTTATTCATCTCTCTATTGATTTTTCTGTCTTGTTTATATAATCAGCTTTATCACCTGAATCTTTTAAAATCTAATTTTATTTAATCCACCTTTTTTTTTTCCTAACAATCCTACCACCGTGTTATTTTAGTGGGGAAGCTGGAATCAATAATTGAAATGGCAAAAAGGAAGAAAGATTGATTTTTAATATTATTTTATTTATTTTTAATTTCACATGTTTTCATTTTATTCTTTGTCTTCTACATTTCTCTACTCTTAGAAAAGTAGGGACAGCTTGTTGATTTTTAATTTTTTTTCCTTCTACATAAATCTCCAGTTAATAAATGTTTGTACTTAATGAGCAATTGCCAACACCCAGCAGAGGCCTGATTTTTCTGTGCTTTGTGGTAACTCCATTAACTGCAGTGATTTTGCAACACCCCATTAGAAATTATGGCTCTAAGTGGAACATGTTTTTGGGGATGCTCAGATAATAAAGATTTGCCTGGGACGGACAACCAGCAGAGCAGACATGGATAAAAACATGCACATTCACAGTACTATAAAGAGGGAAAAACAGGATGGGTGCTCCTGTGCTGGTGGGTGAGCCCATGGGAATACAGGGACCCCACCAGTTCAGGATGGGAAGCTACAGCAGTGGGAACTTTTGTCCCATTCACAGAATCACAGAATGAATGAGCTTGGAAAAGACCTTTTGAGATCATCCAGTCCAACCTGTCACTCAACACCACCCTGTCACCCAGCCCATGGTGCTGAGTGCCACATCCAGTCTGTCCTTAAACACCTCCAGGGACAGTGACACCTCCCTGGGCAGCCCATTCCAATGCCCAGTCACCATTTCTGTAAAGAATTTCTTCCTAATGTCCAACCAGAACCTGCCCTGGCACAGCTTGAGCCTGTGTCGTCTTGTTCTGTCGCTGCTTTCTGGGAGCAGAGCCCAACCCCCATCTGGCTGCACCCTTCTGTCCCAGAAGTTGTAGAGAATGATGAAGTCTCCCCTGAGCTTCCTCTTCTCCAGGATAAACAAGCCCAGCTGCCTCACGTTTGTCACAGCCTGGCCCTGCCAGCTCCAATCTGTCAGAGCCGTGCTGGGCTGTGGCTGAGGAGGAAAGGGGCTTCCCTCGCTGGAAGAGCCTTTGCACACGCAAAGAAGAGTTGTTCTGCACTCAGCAAAACAGACTCTGCTCCCTTTCTGAGGAAGTGAAAAGCCCAGGGCAAGGCATCTGTACATCCGTGAAGCACCACGTTACCACCTGGGGCCAGGTTGTGCTATGGCACAAACATGGCCACTCTGGTTAAGACTGAATGGGGTGATTTTCTGTACTGCTTTGCTTCTCAAACGACCTGAGAGTCAGTGAAGTGCAGGTGGCTAGCTCTGTTGGGGTAAGGCTGTACTGAAATTTGGAGATGGGATTGTCAGGGACAGTGTTTAGATACACTTCACTCTGGCTAAGAGTAGGAGAGATTGACTTTCACCTGCAATCTGAATTCCTAGAGAGCTTGTTCAGCTCCTGCCCAGCTCCTTGTTGCTGTTATTTCCTGAACTGCTTTGTCTGGAATCTGTGCCTACACACATTGCACATACTGCCAGGCTCGAAGGAAGAGCTGCTCCATGATGTTTACTCCTCTCAAAACTCTTCAGTTTATCCAGCAATGGCATAACATGATCCAGTCTCTGAAAACGAGAGCTAAAAGCATTAAAATTGCAAATAAAAGGCCAGCTTTTCAAAGTGGGGGTAATTAATCATTGCCATAGTTCATCCAAATAGTGATTTCTGTTTTCATGGAGCTGTTGGAAAAAGGTGAATAATTCTCACTTAAAATATGGGAATATCTCAGTAGTAAAACTCCTATGTAGTAAAGGAGCTCTTCCCGCTACTGAAGGAACTTCAGGTCTGCTCCACTTGAGCAGTCATCCTCAGGGCTTTGTACAGGGTGCACACAGAGGTGTCAGTGCCTGGTGCCCGGTGTCAAACCAGAAGATGGGCCAGATTCTGCTGTTTGTCCCATTTTGGTTTTTCACAAACAAGTGGTAGGTCCTTTGCAGGTGCTGGCAAGATGTGCAGTTGCATTTTCATCCTTCAAAACCCCACTCACAGGACTTGTGGAGAAACCCTGCTCTTTGTTAAAGATTGATAGTAGGAGACAAGGAGGTGTGTGCTCCTCTTGGCTTTTGCCATCACAGATTTATGTTTGTGTTAATTGAAAAACTCTACAGTAATATGGATTGAAAGATGTTGTATAAAAGAAGAATCCAGCAGCAAAGGTTTTCTGCCTTCCTAATGCCACCTCAGAACTGATGCATTATTGTCTTTACTTAAGAAACAGATCACTATTTATGTTTTTTCTCACCTTTCCTTACCCAAATCTTTCTATTTTCCATTTATTCTCTCCCCCTGTAGCACAATTCTGGCTGTTTGTCAGGTACAAGGCTTCACTGCTGAAATAATACACTATTCATTGCTAGAAGCCTGATAATGGGTAAAAGATCAGCTCTGACTGAAAGTGGGTTTGGCCTTGGAGGGTTGAGATGTTCTCTAATGAATGTGTTTTATGTTATTTTTGTGAAAAGGGGGAAAATTCATTTGATGAAAAATATTCCTTGGATACTGCTTATGTGTTTTCTGGAGGACATAAACTCTGGAACAATGCTGACAACCAAAGCAGAATCTTCAAAGATTCTCTGCAGCTGTTCTCTTCCTCCCCACCACCCTTTGTTGTCACTCACATTGAAAATCCTTATTCAGCCTTCTGAACACTGCCCATGTTTCACACAGTTTTTTTGTTCTTATTTTTTCACTTGCTCACCGTTCTCTTATCTTTTTATTTTTGAGCTGGTTTCCAAACTGTTCCTAACTTTTGGAGAGTAAACATAATTACACCTGAATTTGGTTGCTTTCTCCCTCACAATACTTCCCATTTACTTTCCTCACAATAGTTCACTTTCATGTTTTGTGCCTACCAAGAGAAACTGGATTTTATCTTCTTAGGATCAGTCTTTGGGTAGTTCATATGTGTTTATTGCAGGCAAAATTCTGGTGTTCTATGGAAAGCAGTGAATAATATTTATTAAGTGGCTTATCTGGTACAAGTCATTTCACTTCCAAATCTCAGGACAGGCAGCTTCAGTGAAGCCAAAATTCTGCTGCCCTCAGGAGGAGGAGAATCAAATCCCAGTCTATTTTAACCCAGGCTGAGACTCTGCCTTTTTTTATCAGCTTCCTATGTTTTTAACTGGTGATGAAATTATCTTTTTGAACACACCTATGTGTGAACAGGGGAAGAGTTTTCCATTTAGAAGTAGATCCAAGTAATGCAAGAATAACAAGATCATTTTGGTCTGGTCTTTCACTGACTTTCTTATTACTTTTAGCTCTGGCCAGAATCCAGCATGGATTATTAAATTCTTCCTACCTAATTCCCCCAGTAGTAGTGTCAGTTGCATATGGCATTCTTTGGCTTCTGTTGTTTTTTTCATTTGTTGGTAAACTCTTCTACATTTCTACTAAACTGTTCTACATTTCACCCCAGAATTGGGTGCATTTCAAAAGCTCATGAAGTATTTCATATTTTCTATTGTTTATAAGGCACCTTGAGACTAGTGTGGATTAAAGGTCCCACCTGAATTAAAGAATATATTACTCAATTCCCTAACATAATTCATAACGCATAGGTTTTAGAATCTTACTAAATATCTCTCCATAGGATTAGTGGGGTTGGAAGAGAACTCTGGAGACCAAATAGTTCTTGCTTGGAACAGGGTAAGCTGTGGTAGGATGCTCAGGATCATGCTGGGTTTTGCATATTTACAAGAATGGAGACTTCATACTCTCCCTCAGCCTCCTGTTGCAGGGTCTGACCCCTTTTGAGCACTTGTTAGATGTCTGGCAGGACACAGAAGGTGTTTTGAATCTGCAGGAAGTTTTTGTTTTGAGTCTTGTTGTATCCTCTGTTCCACAGCTGTTCCTGTGGTCCCACTCCCAGGTCCTGTCATCTGTGGTATTCCCTTCTCCAGGAAAGCTATTTTTGTATCCCAATGGTGATTGTTAAAACAGTGCTGTCATTGACAGTCACAACTTTCATAGTTTAGTTTAGTTCACTTGGCCACTGATGTGGAAGGAAATTTCCAATGGACAGATCCTGTTATTATTTTGGAAAGACCCAGCTGATGGATTCTGTCTGATCAAGACCTGGAACCTTCACCTGGGGTCACTTCATGAAGTGGATCAAGTGTGTGTTAGTGACAGTCATGAGTCTGTTTGTACTAAGGTCCAACCAAGTTCAGGTCCTCACCTTGGTGGCATCATAACAATTGTGCAGCAGAGTCTGAAGGATGAGGGATGAGGGATGAGGACTCTTCACCAAACATTTGCAACGGGAACTGAGTTGTAGTGAAATCTTACTTCAAACATTGCACAGAGCTCGAAGTGTCATTTAACTGAGTTCGCAAACTAAAAATCTCTCATTTTTTTTCAATTTTTAGCCAATGTTTGGACATTCATTGAGAGTGGAGAAACTCCTTAACATTCCACAAGAGAAGAAACACAAAATTTAGCATTGCAATGTAATACTTCAATGCCATCATAGAATCACACAATAAAATCACAGAAAGAGTTGGGTTGGAAGGGACCTTACAACCATCTTGTTCCAACCCCCTGTCATGGACAGGGACATCTCCCACTAGATGAGATTGCTCAGAGCCCCATCAGCCTGTCCCTGTCTAAGCAGAACACTAACTGACCATATAAAAGTGTTGAGACCTTACAAAAAGTAAATTCTCTTCCTTGTTTTAAAATCTCAGATGGTCTCAGAATTGGATAAAAACCCCCTCTTTTACCCTAGCAGTATTTTGAGTGATAAGTTTAAGCTGCTTTTTTAATGAGATCTCAGCATGAGGTGTGAATTTTTCTTTCCAGAGGTTCAAAGTTCTTAAAGCCCCACATGCACCACATTTTTTACCCTCCAGGGGAAAAAAAACTTCCTGGCTGTTTGGCTAAGACAGGTGGTAATTAAAGCACTTCACCTGCCTTGCCAAGCTAATGGTGCTGTGTCAGTAGTGGCCTCATTTGTCATGAGTAGTAATGGCTGGAGAAAGCAGTTACTGCCTTTGGATACTCCCATTTGCCAGGGAATGTTACCCTTTGCCATACTGCCTTTATCTCCTGCCTGGAGCCTGGAGATTTAGGCTGGTTTCTTAATAGCTTTGCTGTAATCCACACTTGTCATTGTGATGTGTATCTGTGAGGCAGGTATTAAGTATTAATAAACCTGCTATTTAGCTTGGGTTTGCAAGGTAGGGAAGATTGAGACCCTTATTTGTCAAGGTATTTAAAAGCATGTTAAAAGTCCCATTAAAATCAGTTCAACTACTCACATGCATAAAGATAAGGCTTTATCTAGACTGAGACCAGTACTCAGTGCTCAACAGAATATAACCCTAAATATATTGTCTCTGTATGTCCAAATGCTCTGGATTTGCACATCAAATAAATCAGTCATCCTTACAAGATCACAGATTGCAATATAGAGTTTAGTATCAAAAAGTTTTAACTTTTTTATCTTGCACAAACATTCTGAAAACTTAAAGTTATTAGATAGCTAAAAAATAATTAATGTTGCTTGCATATGGCATAGAGTGCCTGTGGTCTGTGGATTTGAAATTCTACCTCTCTTACTGACAAAATACAACATGTATTTGGATTCGAAGAATGTTATGTCATCCCCTTTTCCATCCAAGAAAAAAAAAAAGAGAACTCAGAAAATAACAATACAATTTAACAAGACAATTCAAAGAAAAAGTAGGTATTTCTGCACAAATGCTCAGTTATTTTGTAAATGACATTGTGCTTTTCCCATGCAACAGTAGATTCATCAGTCATTAAGAATTACATGAGTATCTGTTTGTTCTTTCCTTTAAAAAAATTGCATTACAGCCAACAGAAATAAATGTGAGCCAAGATCTGATGGAACACTCCCCCACCGCTCATGATTTACAGATTTCTGCTCACTTGTTCAGGTGGAGATCTCACTGATTCTCTTCCAAGGCTGGAGTCATCAACAAGGCAGGCACTTGGACGTGAGGCAAACACAGCTCACAGGTCTGCAGCTGGGTTGGGAAATTCAGAAAGTCACATGAAATGCCCCAGAATAGCTGCCTAAGCAGATATTTCAAATCCCATAAACTGGGCAGCAGGAACAAGGGAAGAAGATGAACCATTGCTGATGGGGTTTAAATTGCTGATTGATTTCATTGTGTGTAGCACTGCTTTGGTTTTGGATTTCTATTGTTTTTATTTGCTTATGCATTTTGAATGCAATCCTCCAGATAATTTTATTATGAAACAGCAGTGCAGTGAATCAACCTAAATCCCACACAGCCCATGATTTGTGTTCTGAACCAAATTTTCCCAGGATTTTGATCTTAGGGTCCCAGTTCCGGGTGATTATTAATTTAAACATTAGATTTGTCTTTGAACATGATGTTAAATTAGAGTTTCCTAGAAAGTGCCACAAGAAGTCTGAAGCCTGAAGAATAAGGTAAATTAATTAACAGGAAAACTGCTTTCTCTTAAAGCAGAAAAATTTCTTTGCTTCATTCATACCTGGTGCTTGTAATTTTCATTTCTTGCTTTCCAAACAAACTGTGTTATCTGAGTTTCGAGTCTACTGTGCTTGGTTGTTTGTGATGAAGATAACACTTCCTGACCATACACTTGACTGCAACAAAATTACTAAAGCAAATATATTTGAATAAGGAGAAAATTAATGATGTTATTTACTCCTTCTCATTAAGGGCATTAAAACAGATGTGCATCAAGGAAAAAAAGATTAATTAATAGAGGCCAGCAAGTGCAACAGTTAAAATTAAAGCAATTTTAAAAAGGTTTAGTTGCAAATTGCTTATAATGGAATATTCAATTTAAAAAAAATCAACCAATTAAAAAAGCATGGAAAAATTAAATTATATTGCAATCAACCTGACGACTTCCAGCAATTAAAAACCTAAACTGTAGATCCCATCTGCTTAATAAATATTCAATCAGAACAGTATGGGGCAATAATTTAAATGATGTAGGTTTAAGAATTCAGCCATCAGCTTCCTGGCTCTTTCTCAATACTCCTCATAGAAGGTCTGAGCCTTTAAAAAAAAATCTGTTTATTCTAATTGGATGGCTTTGTTTTAAACAAGAAAGGTTTCCGCTCTCAGATGCTGGCGTGGTTTTAGGGAAGATATCAAGCTCTTCCTTTTTCATAACTTTCCTGAGGGAAGTAAAATAAAGTTAAATCATGGAATAGGTGAATCTGCAGTGACCTTTTGATAGGTGGTAACTCATAACATGAACAAGTTGGTAGTTTGCTGGCAGTTGGTGCAATAGAATTTGGTTTGGAGGGGACAGTTACAGCCCATATTTGAGAAGTAAAAGGAGCAGCAACTCTTCCACGAGGCCTGCATTATTAGTGGAAATCCATTTCTTCCTGAGGGTAAGCCTGCAATACAATCAGAAGGTTTCAGGCTACTTTGCTCGAAGTTTTCTGTTTATGTTTTTTTCCCCTCTTCCCTGACCTTGGACAGGAGGTTGGAGTCAATTAAGAGCATTCCTCTTTTCCACTGTGAATCCTTCAGTGTTGAGAAAATTTGGTTTAGTTGATGTTTTTAAAACTTTTGGTTGAATTTTTCAACTTTTCATTTCATGTGTGTTTTCTAATTTGACCTGGCAGAATTATGGCATTAAAATTTCCACAATGAAAGAGTTTTTGATGTGGAAGTTATAAAATCTTTGTTAGTAAGGGCTTATACTTTAGAAATTGGTATTGGAATCCGCTCCTTCAGTTAAAGAGTGTCCCTGCTTTTCTTTTGTTCTCTCTGTAATAATTAAATATTAGCTAACTGTTTGACAGTGGCATTGGGAGTGCTGCCTGTGACCCATCAATGCCAGTGGACACCCCATCATTTACTGTGTGAGCTTTAAACAAATCTCAGCTTTGGGAGAGCATCCTTGTCCATGCAGACACCAAGAGTGGGCTCACATTTAACTACAGAAATCAGTTCATTTGCCATGTCTGAGACTTCCCTCTACATCAAACTCTCACAATTTATTGTTTGGCTGAATTTTGGGTCTAGTGAAGGACAGAACTGCTGAAGGTTTCTGTAATGCACTGCCAGGTAGCAGCTGTTGAAGGCAACAGCTGAATGGTGACGGGCTACTTGAGACTGTCTCAGTGAGTTCCTGCTGGTGTCAAAATACCACCATGGCTTTCTTTTGCAGTTTCAGCCAGAATGAAACAAACCTTCAAGTCCTGGAGTGTATCTCTAGCTTATTTCTTCTTGTTGAGGTAGGAAAAAAACACTTTGAAGGGGCAATTTTGACAGGTAAGGTTACACCAGTGAATGATGCTATAAGGGAGTGGATGGTTGGAGTTTGTTTTCATATTCTTCCTTGAGAAGAACAGGGAGAGAGGTTAGGAGAAACAAGGGAGCTTTTAAAAATAACATCTAATATGTGATTCAGTATCCAGCCTCAAATCCTTACTCTGTGTATAGATATAGATATAGATAGATATATAGATATATATTGCAAAGTAAAGAAATCTGACATGATTCACAGTGTTCAATAACTGCAGTGCAAGGTCAATTAGCCTCAATACAAATTGCAAACACTTGCAGACATATAACAGAACCCCTAAAAACTGCAGCTCATGGACAGATCGGGAAACATAACTCACATACATGTTTACCAGCACACTTTCTGAGTTAATTCCAAGACTTTCTGAAAAGTTTGGTACCTAGAAGCACCAATTGCAGAAAAATAAGTCACTTGTTCTGAGACTTCCATTGCTTTTCTCAGTCCAGCGCCTTGACAATGTTTAACCCCTTGGGATTAGACCAAGTGTATTTCATCTTTTGCCAGACCTTGGAAGTTAGTTAAAGTGGCTTTTTCATCCTGTTTCCATGCATTTTCTTCACTTGCACTTCAATTCCTAGTGTGGATTCACATTTCAGTTTGGATGCCACAGGAGGCGTTGATTGCCAATATAATGGCAATTACAGAAATTATTATGGTCCTGCTCCTGGGCTGAAATCTCAGGAATCCAAGAGTGAGGGCAGAAAATACATGATTTTTGCTGGTTTGCTGTTTTTATTGACTGTGACTAGGCAACACATTGCTTGGAAGGACGGGAGATTACTCTTTCAGTCTTAATTTTGGTCAGAACCCAATCATAGCACAGGAGCACTTATGAATGGATGAGCAGCATCAAGCATCAATCTTTTTTAAGAGTTTATCAGTGGTAAAAAGTAACCCCGTAGTCACAGATTTGAGCTGGAATAATATTGGGATTGAAACTTGCCGCAGTGGAAATAAAAAAGTAAAAGAATTGCTATTAGCATTTAGAGGGACTGAAGAGCATGCATGTAGGCGTGACATGGATCCATCAGCCATTGCAGCAGGCACTAATTTAACTTTCTGCAACACTTGGATAACTTGGATATAAGCCTGGTGTGGCAAATCACATGCACATCAGTTTAACCCTGCCTGCTAAAATGGAATAGCAATTCTTTCGAGCACCTCAATCAGTTCTATCAGGTTATTAAATGCAGGCTGGTGGTGCCAGGAGCTGCTCTGTTGCACAAACTGATACATTTAAAAAATGAACACAATTCATGTCAACATCTATTGGAAATACCCAGAATGGTTTTTCCAGCTATCACTTCTCTGTGTGTTTACAAATAAGTTTGTGGGTGTTTGTTCTTTTTTTGACAGAAGGGAGTGCACTTTTGAATATCCACATTTCCATAAAAACAGGATTTCAGTCATACATGGGAAATAGAACACATCTATTACTCTATCCAGTATGAGCAAAGCTGGGGGTATTGTTTATGGCAGAGGGAAGTGTGAAGTGCTTTGATTAAGGGGCATGAAAGGAGGGGTTGGGCGGGGGGGGCGGGTCTGAGGGTATATTTTGTTTTGCAGAATTATTTCAGGGTACAGAGGAAGAGAGGAGCTATTCCAAACTGAGACTAACTGTAGCACTAATTTCCAGTTCTAATTTACTGCACAGTTCAACTGACTATTTCACTGTGAAGATACCAACAAGCTGGATCTTCATCTTCTTGAAGGCAGTAGAAACACGTGTCCACAAAGACCAGTGCCCATAGGAGCTGATTTATTTGGTGAGAGAAGGAGGGAAGGAGGTGGAAAAGGAAGTAAAGAAAATATGAGTAATGTTGCCAGATTTTGACCTCTAGCTCAAGTAATTATATGAAAGCCTTGACTATCTGTTTTTCTACCTGTATCTCTAATTATCTTTTGCTCATTTAATATGTCTGTGTTTATAACCATGAAAGCCTTAATCTGGAATATTATTATATCATGATCATAAATTCATAGTACTGCTCAGAAATCAAATTAATGCATATCAGCGTTACAATCACTGTATATATGCACAAATATACAACCTGTGGATAAAAACCTGACTTAGGGGGTTCTGAATTCTCAGTTTGATGAGTGCCTAAGTTGATAAGTTTAGAATGAGAGAGCCTTTTTGGAGCTGTACCCTATTTAACCAGTGCCTGCTGAAAGACTCTCTGAGGACCTACCTGTGAGAGGTTCCCAGAACCTTTTGCTAGTTCAGTCCCAGAAGAAAGTATGCAAAGAAATGCTAAGTACCTCCAAATATTAGTCTCTGAGACTGACTTCAAAAAGCCTTCTCTGAAAGGGCCCTCTGAAAAGCACTGGAAATTCAAAGGGCTGGGGCTGGGGTGTGGGGGAATGAGGTGGAGCAGGAGGAGGGTGTGCAATGCAAACAGAAATGGGAGCAGAAATACAGCCAGGAGGGGAAATTGTGAAAGTCAGAAGAAATAAGTGCTTGATCTTGCTGTGTCAAAGAATAGAGGAGTCAATGAGGAGATCTGGGAGTTTCTAAAGACTTCTTAATCTTCAAAGACTTAAAAATATATTAAAGGTTGGGATATTTTTTTAGCATTTATAACATTATATGAGACAGAGGAGACACAAAAAGTGTTTAGGCACATATAAAATAAAATTATTTTAAATAAAATCAAAACAGCACTCAAGGTCCTTCTGAAAAGCAGCCTGCCACCCCCAGGTAAGAGTTTTATGATGAATAGAGTTTAAGATGAATAAAATTTCAGAGTTTAAGCACAGCCCAGTGCAATTTAGAGCAGAAGGACAGTTATTTCCACTGTGAGAGTGACAACTGTCAGGTGACAGTGACCTGCACAGCCCTGGGAGAGAAGCCAAGCACAGAACCAGAATGTTCTAACAGAATATCCCCTTGGCACATGAAACAAAGCTGAATCCCTCATTAACATGCCTTCTCTTCCCTTTTTCCATTGACATTTCTGATCCCAAAGGAGTTATAATGAAACAACACGCTGCAAACTGCCCCAGTTTTGTTACTGTTTTAATTGCTAATCCTGTTTGGAAGGAATTTGTACTTGACCTTTAACTGGGTAGGTTTACAGTCAGGTCTCAAGGAGCTGACAATTAGCAGCTAATCAATGAAAAGCATCATTGTTTCAGTAGTGCCTTTTCCTGTAAGGTTTAGCCTTTTACTGGTCCCCAAATATCTGTAGTTTAGGTTGTATCAATGCCTTGGAGGTGAGCAGAATGTAGAGCATAAAGCAGCATTGATTCAGCTTGACCAGTCAGATGAAGGTAGTAAATGTTGCTTTCAGATCTGTTGACTTATTTTCACTTGCCTTAGAGGAAAACTGGCTTTTAGACTGTCTTGATGCACTTCATCTTCTGAAACCCAGGCCTGTGTTAGGAAGAGTGAATGTGAACACTGAATTCATACCATATCACATTTTAAAATTAAAATCTTATTGTGTAAATAAGTAAATGGTAAAAAACTACTTCTATCCCATGGAAACTGTCATCATGAAATCACTGTGTTCAAAAAAGTGCAATGAACAGCACTGTGGGATTTGAAAAAGCATCTAAAGCTTGAGCTCATGTAAACTTAAGAGAAGTGTAGGGCAGTTTTTGTTTGGCAGGCCTCAAACTCTCAATGAATATGGTCTAGGTTTCTCTAAGCTGATATTTTGATGGTAATTGTCTCTAGAAAAACCTTCTACTTCAGAAAGTTTTTCTGAGTGTAGAGCTCCCAAAAGGGAAGGAACACTCAAGAACTTCAATAAGTTCACAGAGAGCTTTATCTTTAAATTGGTGAGGATAAATAGCTTTATCTGTAAATTGGTTCATACCACTACCAAAATCCTTCCTGCACCATGGAAATGTGCCCTCTTTCTCATGAAGTCTCACATGTGAAGCACAGGATTGATCGACTGTCTTTTACTGGTTTTAAGCCAACCCATAATTGAACATGGTGTGCTTCAGTTTAAGATGAGAGGTCAATCTATTTGCCAAGTAATTGTCTGAAATTACAGGAACAATAAAACATAAAGTTGTACAGTTTGTAACATACACGTTCAGGCTGGTAAGAAATGTTTTTGCATTTAATTGACATTTAACAAAATAATTACAAGTCCATCAGGATAATAAAAATACACACTGTATTTGCAAAGTGCTTAAAATACAAGTTGACCTTTAGTAAGTATGTTAATCAATAACAAACATATAACTTGCTATTATGTCAATTAAATGCCTGTGTATTTCATTCAGATGCTTGAAGGTGAAGGTTAAGTCATGTTAAATCGTTGCCCTGTCAGGATGGGCATTTGGCTCTGATGTGCTGCTTCCAGAGAACACAAGTGAAATATCCTCTGAAATGCCCCAGGACTCTGCCTGATCCAGTTTTTAATTTGCTGCAGGGATTTTAGAGCCTTGTACTCCTGTGAGTTGCAGTCACAGAACTCATTTCTAAGATGCAGAGTTCTGAAGAGGTGATCCCTCTTTTGTCTCTACAAAAATGTTAATGAATTGAAGGGTGTCTGTGCTGAATGGTACTTCTCCTGCAGTGTCTTCCAACATCCAGGAAAAAATAATGACCTTAGATATAAGGTATCTTTCACCAGAAAGATTAATATCTTCTTTCAAGATAGAGATATCATGATGTTTTATATGTACTAATGAGTTCATACAATAAAGGTCAGCATAGAGTCAAAAAATATTTGTGTTGTTTTCTGCTTTTCTGTAACAGTTGCTGCATGACCTCAAAAGTAAGAGGTGGAAATGTTTGCCAGTTGCAATCAAAAGTTGTAGATTTTCTGCCAAATTTAATCAGGTAGCTAAAAAGAAGAAAAGGAAAGCAAATACTATTTTTCTTTCTGCTCTTGTGGGAATTTTTCCAAGTTGTTATCTTTGCAAAAAATCTATTCCCAACACAAGTGATCTAAGAACAGAACAGAGACTCATATGATGTAAATCAGCACTGCTCCACTAAGCTATAACAGTTCTATTTTGTTCAAGAGCTGATCAAATGTATTTGAGAAAGGTGCAGTAAATTAATATGGCAATTTTCAATATTACTTTTTCAAGAGTAATATACCTCTGACTTTGCATAAAGGTCAATGAAGTGTTAAATTGAGGGTGATTAAATACATAGTGTGAAGGAAATGATTCTGAGGGAGAAGATATGAATGAGAACGCAATAAAAATAAGGTAATCATTGAATGATAAAAACACCTTCTGATGTACAGAGCTCAAAGCTGTAGACACGCATGTGCAGGGGAAATATCAAACAAAACTCTTTCCCTTCCATGTAATTGAGATTTCTATATAGTCCTATGAAAACTTTTTGTAATTTTCAGTATTGGCTCTGTACCTGGAACTCACTCACATAGTTAGAAATTTTAAAGAGTCAAGTAACTCAGAACTGCTTTTTAATAATATCATCCCCAGGCCCAGAGCTTCCAGGAGAATTCTTTGTCATAACTATATGCATATCTAAAGGTTTCTGTTCTTGGTCCTGCCTTTATATTGCTATCACAATGCAACTAGGCAAGATGCTTATCTTCAATTTGCTGAGGACAAGCGAATCAGATAGGGTATTTTCCAAGTGATATGTAAATTATAACCATTATAAAGCAATTTTTTTTGTTCAGTTTCAGTATGGGCTAGATTTTACTGAGAAAATAAGGAACTCTGTGTTGCCTTAAGATCCCAAGCTGTTCCAAATTAATACTGAAACCATGCTGGTCTACAGGTTCCCATGATGCTTCTACACGAGGTTATGACTAGGTGCAATTCTTCACATTCACTTGTTATATCCTTTACATTCTAAAACATGGCACAGACAAGAAATCAAACCATCAATATCTACATTACCCATGTGAAATAAAGCCTGATTTTGCAGATATTGTCTTCTAAATAAAACATTGCTCCCAAGTTGTAACCTAATTCCCCAATAGGTAAACAGGGAATCCTGCAGCAGAGCTGATGAAACTAAAGTGAGACTCACATCAATAAAAACTGTCCTTTAAATATTCTTAAAGTGGAGTAGTACACCTTAGGTTTAGAATACACAGAAGTAGAGATTTATAGTCACTGAGAAGTCAATGATTAAAAAGTTGAGAAGTTTTATGAGCCCTGAGGCAACAAAATGCCAAGATATCAGTCAGGCCATTTGAAAAGGAAAGCTCAGAAATCACTCTCAAATAGGGCTGTTGATTTTCCATGTTAGTAATTGATAAAATAATGTACAGACATCTTAGCTGTAGAGGTAGCTGCCAAAAGCTGTGAAGCTGCATTAATGTCTCCTGCATTGCCTTGATGTGGGGATTTAAAATGTCACACACACACACGCACACACACACACACACACACACACACACACACACACCCTGGAAAGTTTTATGGATAAATAAGCTGCTAATGATCCATTCATTAAGAGGTCCCAGTGACTTGATCTTTATGAATCACTGGTGTGTAAGGTAGAGCACAGTCCTAAGGGTGACATTTCTCAATAGAATGACTTTTTAGATTTTCCTCCTGCTTCTGAATTGGATCATCTTGAATTTGCTTTTTCTGATCTTATGGAAGTCCCATCATTCCCATTTTCCTAATACAGCTTTGATATATCTGGAAGAATGGATGGAGGGCAGAAAGAGGAAATACTGTTATCTGCTGGCTGGAAAACTTGCCTAAGCAACTTGGATTTTTTTTTTTTTTCCCATAGCTTGTAAGTTTCCTGTGTGTGGAAGAATCTGTGGGAGCAAACGGAGCTCACATTGGTTTCAGCAGCAATTACAGATCACAACCACTGCCAGGATTTGCTGGGCATCCCCTGTGCCCCTAAAGCTCAGACCTTGTGGCCCTTTGTCACACAGGTGTCACTGGCTGAAATAGCTCCACTGTTTTCCAGAGTGTTATGCCTGTAGAAAGATACTCAGCTCTTTTACAACACTGTGACAAGCAAGTGATACCTCCCCTCGTACCTGAGGTTACTGGTTTTCACCCTGTGAGGAGGCTGATGCTTGAGTTTTCAGCTTTGCAAGCTCTTTGCAGAGGGCAAGACAGAGAACAACAGTGTATGGCTGCAACCTTCCTTTAGCTAGAAAAACTGCTTTTCATATACTCAACACTGTGGCCACCAGTCTGGAAATAGAACATTGGAAGCAATGTCAAAGTGTACACATTTACTTTAGATAAAATAAATAAAGAACTGGAACCAAAGCAGGAAATGTTTTGACTTCTCTGTCCATGGTAGCACAGGCAGTGCTTTGACATTTAAGGGATCTATTTGCTTAGGGCCTGGCAGAGTTTGGGGTCTTTTTGGAGACTTCAACTTGTGAAATACTGATGAGATTAAAATATACATGTGGGTTTTTTTCTAAGACTGATCTACTTACTGCCCAAAATTTAATAAAGTCGGTGTGTATGCAAACATGGCACTTTGCTGAGTTTTTTAGTGAATTTACTGCAATAAGTAAATTCACTTTTTAAGTTGTGACATTGGCTTGTTAGGCTGTGGGATTTTTGTGCATGAGCTTTTATTTGGGTGACACAAGCTGAGTGGATATTTCAGTACAGATGGAACAGAAATAAGCCATTTCTGAGCCCATATTACCCTGCTTTTTAGTGTTTACGCTGTCCCAAGCTCCAGGACAAATCCATTTTACAATATAAAAGAGAGTGAAAGCTTCAAATGAAAAGTTTGTTCTCTACTTTGCATATTAAACTCTTAGTTTAAATTCTGCCTTTTCCACATGGCATATATTAAAATAAATGAAACTATATTAGGTCTGATTCTCCTCTCAGCAAGACAGATTTCCCAATTGTGCAATTCCAATGCTTGCAATAATGGCTTTGCTAGCTCAAATTGCATAGAAGAAAAGAAAAATCAAATCACAAAATACTTATGTTTAAAACTGTACAAGAGCCTAATGGCTCACAAGGATAACTGAAACAATGTAATAGCCCATAAAGTGTTCTTTGGCATGACTTTTTACTTGGTTTTTTTAGTGATCCTGTCAAAATAGAAATATAGGTGGACCTTATAAGGCTTTGGGCTGTTCAGAAATGTACAAGTGTCTTTTCAGATCTTCCATGAGGAAAGCATTCATTGCAGTTATTTTGGTGGCATCCTGTGGAACTGTAAATTATACTGTAGTTACATCAAAGGCATGCACAAATAAAATTATGGAAAATAAGATATAAAATCAAAGGCTCAGCCTTTCTGTCTGTAAATCTGTAGACTGCTGTGAGAGTTCTTTTATGGCCAGCAGATGTCAATGTGGTGATAAACTGAAGTTCACTTGGAATCCAAACCAAGCCTGGCCACGTTCAGAATGAAGGCAGAGCAACCACTCACATCCCCAGTGCCAGACCCAGCTGTACGCTCCCAGTCCAGTGGAACAGTCATTTAATTTCTTTGGACAGCTCCTCAAAAAACAATTCTGTTTGTCCATGCAGTTAGCACTGATTTAACTGTAGTTAAAAATCCTTCATTGACTCCTGTGGCGCAGAACATTACTTGGCTTTTCTCTTTCCATTCCTCCTCATCCTCAGCTCCTGCATATATGATGGGCTTTCTTTTCACCCATGTGCAGAATAATTAATGTAGTCTTTTGTATCCAGTGCTGGTCAGATTTTCTCCCCAGACTGATCTAGGGAGCTCCCTGTTGTACTGTTCGGTGTCATTTCAAAGAGTGGATGTTTCACTGATGTAAATGATGTAGGACACGTAAGCAATGAATGGTAGTTAACACTTTGTAGGTGGATAAATTGTCCTCTAAGTAGTTCTTCTATTTATTCTTTTACTGTCATGTTTGAATACTCTATTGATTTTCTTTAAGTTCATCATATTATTTACCTGCTTCTTTACTGTACATGATATCTGAGTATTGCTATATTGATTTCCCAACAAGACATTTTAGTTTCAAAATATTAATGATCCTAAGTACTGCTACACATGTTTTTTGTTTCATAAAATCAATCAACAACAGCCAAGGAACAGAAAACCTTCCTACACTTCTTGCCTTTTGTTTGGAGTCATTAATCTGGAGCATTGGTTAACAGCAGACTTCTTCCAATTAAGAAGATCAAAGAGTCAAAAAATTGTTTAGGAAGTTGTTATCTGTGTAAGGTGTCTGGAGTTGGGGGTATGGATATCTGTTGCCTCAGTGAGGAGTCACTGTACAGGAAAGCTCAGAGCTATTCTGCCACAGACATCCAAGAATTGTGCTGAGAATTGTGACCTAGGCACAAGTTGGAGTGTCTGTAGCAGTGATCCCATGTGCTTCCCTCCAGCCAAATAGCTTCTTGGCACTGTTTCCAATATTAATGGAAAGCCTACATTTGTCTCAAACTCTGATAGAAGAAATTATGTTTTGATTTTATCACCCCACATCTGTGCCGCTCTCCTTAGCAGAGCTTCTGCTTGACTTAGGCAATTTGTCATCTCCTGGAACTGGAGATACCCAGTGGACTGTCTCCAGGATTATTCTCTCCCATTGCTGTTAGCCCTGTGCTAGGGCTCTCTAGGGAATAACTGCCAATAAAGAGCCATTAAAGCAGTAGTAAACCTCCCTCTCAATTCTCTTTCCTTTACTGCTGATCTCTGCTTCCTCAGATAAGAAAGTGGTCATATGCATAGAAAGGTACTATTCCCTACTGTTGAATATTTCATATAAGTTTCCTGTTGAAAGATTGATTTTTGCCACAGCTCTCTGACTTTATTTGTTGTCAAGATGCACATGCACATTGTGTTTTCAAAATGTAAATATCAATATTTGCTCTTTTGTCTGTGTTGGAGAGCTCTGACTGTGCCATGTCATGAGCCCTGTCTTCTACAAGAAACTGAAACATGCAAGCAGAGAAATGTTCAGGTTGAAATTGCTATTCAGTTCAATCCTCTTGAGGAGTTCTCACACCTCTCTATGTAAGGTTTGCATAAATTCTTAGTATTAGACCAACACTTGGCAATTCACACAGGACAATAAGCACCATAAGTATTTATATATAAGCATAAAGAATAAATATATATAAGATAAAATATACTATAGAAGATACCCAGACTAAAATAAGATTTTTATACTGGTTTATCTACACCAGTAATTGTGCATCTTGAGATTTTTTTTTAACCTGTACAGTATAGTTGTGGTTTAGCATAACATATTTTCATTACAATACAGAATTTTTCACACAATAGTTTGTCTGACACCAGCTGTCACAAGGGACTAAACCAGAGGAATGTCTATTGCTTCATTTTATGAACACCACACTCCATTTTTTTTTTTTTTTTTTGCAGTATAATAAGTGCACTAAGATTGCAACCTAGGGAAGTTTGGGGAATGTATTTGACTTCAATCGCACCCCGTGTATCAGTTTTATTTAATTATTGAAAGCATAACTTATGGGGATGTGTTTGTTGTACCCACTGTTAATGCAGGTGCTGTCCCTTACAGTTCAGAAATGGAAGGTCTGGTAAGGTTAAGGTACCCTAAGGAAAATATCCCAGAGATTGTTGTGTGACTTTCTGACATAACAATTCAGATACACAGTTTTTGACCCAGGATTCCTATCATGCTGCTGGTGTCCCTCTGTCCCTGTCCAACAACGCCAAAGTGTCCTAAATTTTCCAATGTCCTTCTGCAGGCTTCTATAAAATACCCTTCTAGGTTTTGTCAGGCATTTGGCATTAGCAGAAACTGTTGTGAAGCCAGGGACAGAAGCCCCCTGGAGCAGTGAGCTGAGCTCTCGGAGGGCTAAACCAAGTAATTCTGAAGTGCTGCTCTTGCTGAAAGAGCATTCCCAACTTACAGTGCTCCAATTAAGCACAAAGTCATTGGTGGTCACGTATTTTCCAATTCTATGTTCAAGGGTATAATGTGCACTTCAGCAGACTCTTCATGTGACCCTCACCTTCACTGCATCCAACTCCAAGTCAGGAGAGGGGCATGATTCTGGATCGGGTCAGGATCAGGGGCACAGGAGCTGCAAAAGTCATTAAGGTCATTCTGATAAGCCTGCTGTAAACTTGCAGATTACTTTGTAGTTCGCAGTGCTGCTGATTTGGAGGATGTTTTCTTTTTAAACAGCTTGTATGGTTGCAAGTGCCATAAATAATCTTTCTTTTCAAAACTAAAATTTGTTCTTTTTTTTTTTTTTTTTTGCTTTTTCTCTCTGTTTTGGTGTTGCTGAATGCACCTCCTTTGCTGCCAGCCCAGCAAAGCTCTTTTCAAACCTGCCAGGGGACTGGGGCATCCACCAACACTTCAGCTCAGCCTGTGCAGCAATGCTGCCTTCAACCAGATGTGCACAGCAAAGTGGTACCCCGTCACTCCACCCTGCAGAAAAGTTATTTACTTGTTTGTCCTCATTTAGTCCTCAGCTGTTAACCAGAGATTATTTTTTCCCTAATAGTTCTGTGGAACCTGGGGGGCAACACCCACTGGGATCTGTCTGCTGACTTAGATCAAATTTTAGTTCCTAATATATTTACTGTCACTTCTTTTATATGGGACTTGTAAATCTTTTCATGTAGAAACAGTGTGGAACTAAAGGTCTAAACTCTCCCTTTGATGTCAGTAAGAACTTCCTGCTTGGTTGGATTGCTCTGTAATATTATATATCCACTGGAAATAAAAAAAGCCTTGATAATGTGTTGTTAGAAACTTACAGAAATTTTTAAATTAAACTTGAAGTGAGCCTAAACTGAAAGATAAGCTGGTACAATAAACTCTGCTGTAGGCTTGTGAAAACATGCATAAATATGCATAAATGATGAAATCAAAAGTAAAAGTTATCTAGATATCCCCATTTGTGTGCAACAGGTTTTGTCATTCAGCTTTATATGTGATTTAAATCTTAAATTAGCTGAGGATGCCATATGGTTTCAGTGTATATCTGAAACATTGCGCCCCTTGCTGAGGAAAAAGTATTAAGGAAATTTTATTTTTGGTTTATTGCAATATTTCTTCAGAATGATGAATACATTTGGAGCTTCTCTGGAATGTTGTGCTGTCAGGAAAAGAAGTAGGTAAGTTGGTCTGTTCCTTATATATGAGACCCACAAGGGAAAACCCCACAAAGCAAACCAACCCATCATTGTGGGGCGGTAACTATTCTGTGTTGTACTGATGTCTCTCTCCTGACTCTCATCAAGTCTGGGATTTCAAAGATAATCACTGAGAAGTGTACAGAGTATTTGTTATTTTCTGATAAGCATATGTGATAAACATCTTGCTTGGTCAGATCCTTTTGTCGCAACATTTTTAAGGTCATTTCCAGAATCTTTCCATATTTTATGTAACACCCTAATATTTTCACATACAAAATTTCATTAATGCTTTTATATATTAATCTTCATGATTTTGTGCATATAATGAGTAAATCCTTGTTTTCCTTCCTTACTGGAAATCCTGGATAGCATCAAGAACATAATCTGGTATCAATTTCCTTGTTCCAAAGACACAATGGTCTTGTGCAGTGCCACAGAGTTTAATGCAATTCCTAAATTAATGTAGGCTCACTGCAAAAATGCATTAACTGAAGATTTTCCAAAATGCTGATTTCACAGTAATATGAATTGATTATCACTTAAGTGAAGGAAATGATAATTCTGTGCACTGAGGCTCTGATGTTTACACTGCATCATGCTGTGTGGTTTATGCCATCTCTAACCACTCTCTATATTTTCTGTTCCTCAGTTTTTTCTGCACTCCCAAAGAGCTGAATATGCTCTTTCTTATTAAGAGTCAGTATTTCAGCTGTCAGCTTTTCACAGGGCAACAGCAAAGGGGAAGAGAGAGAAAAATAAGAGCAATAATAACTTCTTGTATAGTATCTCTCATCTCAGTCTCCAAAGCCAAACATCATTATTGAGATGGTTTTATTTCTGACCCACATCCACAGGTTGCCTTTTTCTTCTGATCATACTCAAGGTAATTAGGGAAAGTAGAATATATGGGTGGCCAGGAAGAAGGTAACTCAGATGTTTGCGGAGCACTGATGAATACTTAGTTTTTTTCCAATTTACCCTCTCCTGTGAGGTAACAGTGTCCTCTCCTAGAAATGCCCTTCTGAGTGGGGCATAAAACTCAGAATCTAAGGCATGCTTAGTTATTAAATATATGCAGATTATTTCCTAAGAGCCAGGTTCCATCCATTTACTTCCATTTCAGCTTCTGATATACTTCCCCAGTTTAAATGAATTCAACATGCTCCCTTCCAAGCCCTAATTAATGTGTAGTTGTTTGGTTTTGATGTGGGATGTTGAACAGTCTCTGATATTGTCTGGAGGATCAGCTGTGATTTCTGTCTCAGTGATGCAGCAGAGCTTACACAGGTAGCAGAATATTTTGAAATCTTTTGCTCAGTACTATGGTTCTTTCCAGCTCTGAGTCTGCTCGTGTACCAAAATAAATCAGAATGTGTTCAGTCATGGTGATTATGGCATTTTCCCCCATGGCAGTGGATCTACCCCTGTGCTTTCAGTGTGGTAATGTAAATTTTTGCACAGATAAACCAAAGCAAAGCATCTTAACTGAATTGACCCTGGCAGATATTCCAAGATAACAATGGTCTTTGGGTACAGCACTGACATCTTCACCTCCTTCCTTCTGCTGATAGGAGGAAACACAACTCATGCTGATCAAACCTTTCCTCTGATGGGACTCCAGCTATTGATACTGTCATTATCAATAGTAATTATTGATCCATCTTGTCAGGTTCCCACCTTGTTTTGATTTTACCCAGTGAAATGAGACACAGAGGATGTCTCCAGGCAATATACGTTTGTCTGACAGCCCTGTGCTTTACAAATGGCTTGTGGTTGTTCTTCCAGTGCAGTCCATGTTCTGCAGTCTCTAAATCAGATACTTTTATTTTGTGCCACATAAGCCTGCACAGTCAAAGCCACCTCCTACTTGGCTGCTAGGATTTTGTACTCACAAAGGACCAGAACCCTGGTTTCTAGTCTCACTGCTGATCCCATGACTGTTGTGATGGCAGAAGCAGTGTTTAAAGTTGACATGACTTAGTATTTATATTAAGAAACCAAGACAAAAATAATGAGCATGGAATTTTTTATCCCTTTTTAGCCTGATTATATTGGGTTTTTATTCTGCCTGCAGTGAAGTAGCAGCCTCAGGCTCTGCTGCAGTCTCTTACCCAGGGAGATAAAGTCAAGTATATTAGGAAACCTCAATAATCTCTAATCACAGAACTGCTTCAGATAACTGCTTAAGAATGGCATTGTTTATGTAAACAGTGTCACTGCAGCTTATTACAAGTATGTATGCTCTCTTCAGAGATGCTGATCTTATCTTGCAGCCATCAGGGTGCTGAATCTTATCTTGCTTGTGGTTTTGATTTCATTCTCCCTTTTCCTCTTGTGCAAAGAGTGTAAAATCTGTATGGTAAGGATAATTTCCGTATGGCATATGTGTACTGCCATCAGAAGATCCCAATCCAGTAGCTGGGGACTGTGACTTTACTGTGGTGTAGGTGCAAAGTACAAATTTCGGTTTACATCATTTGAGTGAAATCTGGTGCAAAGAACCCCTCAAATGGTCTTTGCACATAAGGAGAAGTTTAAGGATAGATTTACCAAAAAAATTACTATGAAAATTCTCCTCCTCCTTAAATAGAATAATAATAATAGTAATAATAATAATAATAATAATAATAATAATAATAATAATAGGGAAAAGAGAGGGAGGAATACAGCTGAAAAAGGACAAATGATGCCCCACACAAGCACTCAGAGATGCCCAGCCCATCCCCAGCACTGACCAGTGCCAACTGTCCCCAGCTCCTGTACCGGACAGGATGCTCCAGGGTGTGGAATATCCCTGTGGCCAGTTTGGGTCAGTTGTCCTGGTTTGCTCCCTTGTGGTTTCCTGAGCACCTGCTCCCTGGCAGAGCCTGAGAGACTGAAAAGTCCTTGACTCAGAGAAGGGGATACTTAGAAATTACTACAACATCAGTGTGCTATCAACATTATTCTCATTCTTAATCTAAAACTCAGCCAGAGAAGAAAATAAATTCCATCCCAGCAGCAAGTAGGACACAGAGTATCAGTGTACTCTGGTATGGTTCCTGCTGTGGGTAGAATATAAATACAGAGAATCCAAAAGAGAAATGGGGCTGCTCTGGGATTCTGGAATGTGATCATCTGTTTCTGCTGTTGCAGAGGGAAAATAAAATAAGTCAGTACAATGTGAACTGGAAAGAAAGTGTGACAGTCATTCTTCAGTTAACGGAAATGGTGAAAAAAAAAGTGTGAAATCTTTTTGCTATCCGAAAAATGACAGAGAGGAACATTATGAGCAGGGTCTCATATTTCCCCAGTAACTAAATATTGCTTTGGCTTTATTGCTCAGTTGACTTACAGAGAATGGATTTGTGGTTAGAGGAAAGAGTTTTAAAATTGCAACTAGATTACTTTTTTTTTTCTTTTTTGACCACAGAACTTTTGATTTTAAAAATGGCTTGAAGCTTAATTCCATTTTTAAAAAGAGTTCTTTCTTCAGTCAGAATTTTACAGACCTATTTAAACAAAAAGTAGAAATTATAATAAATTATACACTGTGGTTAGTTTTGCTCTTCTTTAGCCCCATATTTTTAAATGGAGCTTGAAGGCAAAACTAATTAATGGAAGACATGTATATAAAATTATTTCAGAAGTACAGAAATACTGGTGTTGCCTCAAGCAAAGAGCTCTCAACACAATGAGTCAAATATAGACTGTTTTACTGGAAAAATTTAAGTCTTAAATTCAGACCTTCTCCTTCATGATCCTTCCTTTCAAGTTACCTCATTTAAGATGAATTGATTGACCAAGATGGAGTTTTCTTGAGTGCTTTGCAGTTTGAAGCAGCCAAGTACTTTCAGACTCTCTCTCTTCATTTCCTTAAAAATGTCTGAGCTTTAAAGGGAATCCTTCTGTCTCAGAGCAGAGGAAGAATAAACTCTTCTGACTTAAGAGTCAGGGAAATGGGCTGAGTGAATTGTCAGGAGCTGTTGAAGGCATTGCTATTACAGGATCCTTGCCCTGTTCAGACCAAATGAAAATGAGAGGACAAAAAGGAAAAAAAAAAGACATCACAAATAATGTGATGCAAACTATAAAAACTGATAAGGCATGAAGACTGAAAAGAGCTGATAGATCATACTTTCTCCTTCCTTAAATGCTTGTGCTCCCTGAGCTATCAGTGTTCTTCTGGAGGTCTGCATGTTATTTGGAAATTCCTGAGTGACAGTGCCAACAGCTGGAAACCTTGAAAGAAATTTGGAAATTTTGGTGAGCTTTGTTTTCACTGAATAGAAATCCAGTCATCACTGCATAATTCACCCCATTGGTCAGACAATACAAAGGGTGCTTTTTTGCAAGTTGGGTTACGTATCTCTAATTTGGAATAATGGGAATAGAAAACAACCAGGAGTATTTCTCTGGGCTATGAATATATTGCCTCTTGAAAATGTCAATACAAATTCACATCTTCATCCCAGATTCTTGTTCCTATGCCAGCAAAACATTTGATACCACAATAGAAAGGAGCATTTTATTTATTTTAGAGCACAATTGGAATAATTATTTTCTGTTACAAGCAGCACAACCATAACTTAAACTGACAGTGCTAAATACCATGGTAAACTTGAAAACAATTCCTTTGTTGCTTGATAAATTAAACTGACCTGAAATAAGAATAGCATTCCAAAATGTGTCCAAGCTATTAACATAAATTTGTCCAGAATCCAGCAATGCGTAAGCAGTAGACCAAGTACTGTTTTCATCCACCTCTGACTTCAGTGACATGTTTCTCCAATAGGTTTCACAACCATAATAATGAAATTAGGTTAATAAATCTTTCCTTTCCTATATGTCTGACTGGATATTGGGAAAGATGGGATGTGCTTTCTGTAGCTCCTGGTGGCTACATGCCTGTGCAGTGCAGAACTCCTGCACCTCTCTTGGCAGCATTTGAGCCTGACTGGAGCCAACAAGCCTGTCCAGGTTGTGCTACTGGAGTCTCCAAGTCCAGGTAAATATTTCATGGCAGTATGTAACAGGATTTATCAGCCAGTCTAGAATTACATAGGGGTGGCCAAGTTCTTCCCTACACTAACTTCCTGAAGTGTTGGTTTAAAAGAATTAGCAGTGTAGAGATGCTGAGGTGCCCCTGGGGTGGGAGTGCTCCTTGCTGGCTCTGGTTCCATTTATCAGCCCAGCCTGTCTCTGGCACGGAGTTAATTCCTAAAGCAGGCTGAGATTTCTCTGTACCCTGCAGACACATGTCCCCGTGTAACACAAACGGGAAGGGTGAAAAGGAGAGTGGCAGAGCTGCAGCATCCTACAGCCATGGGAAACAGGGCTTGGAAAAGCTGGGACAGGGCATGATGTGAGCAGGAGCAGAGACAGCACTTGAGCAATGAGCCCTGAGCCTCGAGACTGCCTAATGTGTGCTGTTTCTGCAGGGAGAGAATCAGATAGGAAAACAAGACTGCTTAGAGTGTGCTTTTGTCATCCAGAAACACTTAAGCTGCATGAAATAAATTGCATTCGGTATGCCAAGGGCGTGAATAACTCCACAGAGTGAAAGGGAAGTGCATCAGCTTGGATGATTACCAGTGTCTAGGCAGCAGGCTCCCCTGTTTTCACTGGAGTTTTATAGAACAGGGAAGGAAGAAATGTCCATAATGAGAAAGTGGGTCAGATACCAGTGAGAAAGAACAAAAGGAACAAGAATCAGAGAGCCCACAAGCTGCATCCCAAAAGCTCTGAATCTGGGCACAGAATCTGTGTAAGCATGAATATCACTTTTCTTGCCCTTAACAAAACCTGACAGACCTCCCACATTGTTGTAAAGGATGCTGGGCTCCTCTAGCAGCTTTGTTAAGTACAGAGCCATAAATGCTGCAGACGATGCCTCAGATTCTTAAAGCTTGATTTCTGACAGTAGAAAGGTGCTTTTTTCTGTTAAGCACGGCAGGTCTCTGACCTGGGAAAATCCTTAATCCTGCTGGTGACAGTTCCTTTTAACTGCCTGCGTCTGGCTTAAAATACTCTTTCTGTGAGGAGAGTTTGAGGGATGAAAACAAGGCTGCTCCTCACTCCATTGTGCATAGTGAGCTTTCACATTGTTTTGTTTAAAACACAGGAACAGCCTCCTAGCCTGGAGCTACCTGTCTGTCCTGCATGGAGCAGTGTAAAGACAGTCCACTGCTGTAAAAATAAATAAGGTGCATGTATTTTGTGCTCCAGGTAATGTGTGCAGACCTAGGCCACTCAGGAGGTGCAGCATTATCCCATAGTCCAGCAAGAAAAAAAGCCTAATAAAACAAACGAACAAGAGAAATGGCCCAGTAGAAAATACAGGTGGAGAGCTCTTCATCCATCTACGATGACACAGAAAACGTGGCTGGGCATAATTTAAAGTGTTTTCTCTGCTTGCTCCCCACCAAGTCTCTCTGAGCCTTTCCTCCCTTGGCAGACCTGATCCTGCTTCTCCAAATTATCAAAAGGAGGTTTAATGTTTGTAGAAGTCTCTTGTGAGACTTGCTTGTGCCACAGGCTCCCTGAGCAGACTCCATGCACTCAGGGCTGGGGCTCTTCACCCTGGGCTCTCCACCCCAGAACCCAATAGTGGGAAGGGACACCTGAGCAGGTGATCCTCTGGCTGCCTGTTCCCTGTCACTGGCAGATCTCCTCATGTGCATAATCCTAGCCACAGAATGGCCTGAGGGGTAAGTGCTTCACTTTCCACCTCCTCTTCTAGAAGGATATTAAACTTGCAGTGTCTTGTCCTGACCCAGAGCTATAGATCCTTACCTTACCACATGACAATTACACAGAGACTTTTAAGTGACAGCTCAGTATTTCCCATGTTCCCTCATTTTCATTTTGTAATTGCAGAAAACTTATGATCCCATTAGCAAGTTGCTTGTTTGTGTTTTTTTGTCTAGAAGTTGCAGCCTTTTGATGTATATGTTACGTACACGCTGACTGATTATATATGACAGTAAATGAAAATATATTCAATAATCCAGGCTTGGAATGGCAGCCAAAGTACTCCAGTATAAACCCAAAGAATGACAGAGGACATGTGGGTTACACAGGGCCCTGCAGTAGGATTTGCAGTTCAAAGTGTGGCAAGTTCAAAGAATCAGCTGCATGGAGGGGTTTAGTGCAGTCACATCTACCAGAGTTGGCTTACTCGGTACTATAGCTCCAGTGAAAACTCCCTCCTGGGTCCTTCTCAACAAGACCCTGCATTCTGCCTGGGTTTTTGTTTCATTGGGTTTTTTTCCTTGAACAAATGAGCATATGGAAACTAAGGCATGAAATGCAGGTGAGCCACCAGATGTGGTGCTCCCCAGCCTCTATCCTGGGGTAGCCAGTCCCGCTGCTTGCCATTTCCCCCAAGCTTTCTGAGGTATTGAAGGACTCTTTGTCTCACAATAAAAAAAGCAACTTATCCAATTAAATCCTCTGTCTACCTGGATTAAAGTCATTGTGGAGCTGTAGCTGAAGCCTGTTTACTAACCCTGAGTCGATACAAAATGTGCAGATCCTGCGAGATCCTCCTCTGTATTCTACCACAGGGACTGAGAAAGAAGCATTAACACTTTCCCTGTCAGACTACATGTGGTTTCAATCTATTTTTCTTTCATACAAGAACAGAGAAATACAAACACAGGGAAATTGTGATGTCAAACTGTAATCCAAGGTCAAGATCAGTAAATTTTTGTTGGCTTGTGGTATCTTAACACCTGCATCCTTGCCCCCTCTCCATAATCATCAGTTGCAGAAGGCTGTAAAGCTTTTCTAAGCAGTTTAAATCTTCCCATGACACTGTTTTACATTTTATTTCCACTTGTCCTAATTTTGCAAAGCTGTTAAATGTGCACTGTTCATTGAGGGTGATCCCAAAGTTCTCTGCAAGGGATTTATATGCAGGGAGTAGCAGCATTTCCTGTTGAAAAGCAGTCACCAGCTGAGGAAAAACGTGCATTATACTCTTGGTATTTCAGTGTTATAGTTTGGAATAAGCAGAGAGTTTGGGTTCAATAAAAAAAAATCATTCAAGGAAAGGGAACATAAACTTTAGTCCTTAAGTTAGAATGGCAAATACAGACTCTTTCCATCCAGTTTAAATGAGAGACAGCACTTTCCCTGGCAGTGACTGTGGATTTTTCTGACAGACAGATATGGATGTATTTTCAGATGTGCTTCCCTGGCCAGCCCTGAACCATCTTCCCCTCCCTCTGCCCACGCAGCCCTTGGCTGACACAGCTCTTCCCCCTCCCATCCCTGTGCAATCCAAATTACCTCAGCCCCTGGCCTGTGAGGAACAAAGCTCAGTCAGGGCTCAAACATAGCAGAAAGAGGAGAAAAGTCATAAAGGGGAATTTAATGGCCCAGCAAACCCTGTTGGGATCTCTACTGAAACAGGCTTGGTCATTCCAGCCCTATCAATTACAGCTTTGATGGTTTTTTTGTTGCTGCTCTTCCTGGGAAACATCCAGGTGAGGAGTCCCTGGCTGCCTGGCAGGGGGCTTGTTAGCCAGGGCCAGCCTGTGGCATTTATCCCGGTGTCACCTCGTGGTTCTCGCTTGCACAACAAAGTTTCTCCATCAACATCAATGTCTCCTGAAGTGCTCATTCATTTTGAATTTATCAACACCTGAGTGCTGGCAATTTGTTTTGGGTACAGCAGGCTGGTAAAAATGCTGCTGTGGAATAAAGGTTGCTGACAGGAGTTACATAATAATATTTAAAAATTCACCAGTTGTGGCTGATATTTTTTCTAGAGGTTTAGTTTTGTGCTTAGTTTTCCTTTGCAGTAGGTTCTAAATCAGTTGCAAAGATCACTTTATGTAAATTTATTGGACCTACATGCACTTGAACAGGCTAGCCTGGATCTATGGATGCTCACATACTTTTAATGTAGCTCTTGAATATAAACTTTGGCTCTCTCAATGGTATGGATATTTTAAATAAAATCTGAAAAAAATCTTAGCTTTCCTGCAAAATGTTGTGTAACACAAGCTGTAAACTTTGTGTCAGAGATTAATTTTTTGTGTTTGTTGACATGTGGTGAAAGGATGCCTGAATAATTTTGCAAAGAGTGGTCTGTCTTTAATATATCCAGTTATTTGTCCTTATTTTGAGTTTTGCAGTTAGATAAAGAGCATATGGGATTGTTTTCTGTTGTATCTTGCTTGGCATGAGCAAGCTGAGAAAAATCAAGCCATAAATACATGGTTTTGCAAAGAATTCTACCAGCTTGGAATAAAACAAAGTCCTTTCCTGGCCCACCTCTATCACTTGCATTAATTAGAGCATTCTGGTTTAGATGTTTCTATGCTCATAGAGCTTCATGAGACCCACATTACCTGGGTTTTGTTTGACTTTCACTCTAAAGCCCTAATATTTGCAGAGATAAGCATATGCAAATATTTAACTACAAGCATCACTTTCAGGGAGTGCAGTTTGGTTTCAGCTCAGAAAATGCATTTCTCTGTTTTATTTTCCAGCAAGGAAATCTTGGGTAATGATTGATGCAAATACAAAGTAAAATGTTCTGAACTGGTAATTTTAAACTCCTACAACTGACTACACAGCAAGTAGAGGAAGAAGGGGGAATAGTTTCCTAATATATCAGAGCTGACATTTGACTGGTGTGAGACCAGAGGAGAGCAAAAGGAGAAGGTTATTGTTAATTATTCTTCTGCTGAAAGTTGGGGGCTTGAAAGACTCTTTTATGAACATATTCCTTGCCATCTCCTTGTGCTGGGAATGCCCTGTGTGTGCTGCCCTGTGCAGCTCCTGCAGCAGTCTAATACTGTGTAGCAATAGCAGAAGTTGCTGGCCATGTACAGATTTGATGTGTCCTAATGACTTCCAGATCCAATTTTCTCAAATTGCAAATAGATCCTATTTTCCTATCTATTTTTCTAAGAGTACACAGCTTACAGAAGAGTTGGTGTCCCACCAGCTGCCTCTCCAGCATCTCTCTGTAGTTCCCTTTTTATTGCTGCCACTTCTAAACTACTTGATGTTACCAAGTGCGGATGAACGACACTCAGTTTGCAGAGAAATTTTTGATACGAATTGGGAACAATATTTGGAATTCAGGTGCACAGAAGGACACAAAGGAAAATAAGAGTAGATTGCCTGTTGCCACTCCGATGGTAGCAAGTCTTGTTTCAAAAGACTGAGAGGATGAATTTAATATAAACTGCAGAAATATGATGTTTAGAGTGGCAAGCCATCATGAAAATTAGAAAATATATTTAGCCCTTACAAGGGCGCTGCATTTAGAGTATTATATTTTTAGACTCTCAGTAAGACAGGCACACACTCTCTTACATCCTCTGACATTTTCATTATTTGAGGCTGGCAGTGGCCATAAATATTATTGCAGAATAACTAAGCAAAACCCAGTGAAACCAACTCAATTTTCCTTTGAGTTTTAATAATTAATATTTATGCATATATGAGGGGAATAATGACACTGTTTTACTGTAATTGAGTCAGAACTTCCCGAGACGTCAAGCCACAAGATCTTTGGCTGGAGACAGCATTTTAGCAACAGTGGAAGCCATCCCAGGGACCACAAAGGGAAACCCTGAAATGCTTGAGAGCATCCCAAGGGTGAGGAATGGGATCAGGTATCAAAGCTTATGGATGGGCATAGTCCAGAGGCTTGGTTAATGGGTTGTAATGGTTTTTTGCATCTCACAGTGACTGTTTTCCCTGTTATCCATTACTGAAGTAAGCATTCCCTTTAAAGCACTTGCACAGGTGTGGTGTGGGTGTGCTCTGACCCAGCTGTGTCACCAGCAGCAGCTGCAGGAAGAAAGACTGGGAGCACTGGGAGGCAGGGTTGGCCACAGCAAGGTCTCCATTTAAGAGACATTTAAGATTCAAATCCAGCGGATATTGTTGGGAGACTGCTGGATTTCCTCTCCTTCTCATCTGACTGCATCATCAGTGGTGTCTGGCTGCAGGAGCAAAAGATATGCAGGAGCAAAAGATATGCAGAATAAAATCCATCTTGCTATTAACTTCTTTAAAGTTTGATGCAAGAGGAAGTGCACCAACAGGAGCAAATTATAAAAATCACCCATCCTTGACTTTGATGGATGTTCTCCGCACAATCTCACCACACACTGTTTTATGAACTAGATTATTTGCCTAAGTCATCATCTTATGATTGAGTAGAGAAGCAAAATGAGGACAGAATCACTTCTACATATCTTACTATACTACAAATAAGAAAGTTTTGTACAACAGTTTATTAAAAGCTGATTAGATTAAAACAAATTGTATAGCTGGAGCCCTGACAAATGGTTATTTTATATTGAAATACTCAGTGGTTAAGTGGTGTTAGCAGAGCAGCCAGTGTGGACTGGCTCCATTTCTGCATCCAAGTGCTGCGGCAGGAATTATTTACTATGGGAGTGTCCAGGAGAAAACAAGGAAATTCAATTTTTATGTCTATTCCATGCCAACTGCTGATTACATCACTAAAATAATTATTCCTTTCAAAATAATTATTCATTTCAGAAGTCAGGAAATGTTCTTTTTTGCTGTTTTTTTAATAAGTGAGAGAGAAGGGATTATTGATGAGAAAAAAAATCATAGTTGTAATTTTTCAGAGCTTTGTACTGACAGCAATTTTTTAATATAGACATCCTTTTTACAATATAATTTCCAGGTCTGATGAATAAATGCATACATTTTATTAGAATGTGTGGAATAAAATGTTTAATCTGAAATCTAGGAATTAAGATGGAACACATTTTTTCCTCTTTCCCAATGGTTTGGAATGATGTATTTGAGCTCCAAATGTAGAACAAGTACTGAAGCAATATAATAGAACTTGTCAATTTTAAGGGAAAAAAATATGGTCATGCTAAGCAAAAGAGATTAAACACTATGAAAAATGAAACCCTATTGAAGAGCCATAGATTTTAAGAAAAATATGCTCCCAAGGTATCCAAAACTGATTCAACTTAATCTATAGCCAGTCCCGAGTAAGAAGGTAAAATTGACTCTTGAACATTATATGAATAAAAAGCATCTTTGGGTAAGGTCCTGTCTTTATCAAAGTCTTATAAACTACCCAATTTACTTTCAAAACTCAGTCTCTGTCTCTCTCTCCTCTCTCTCAAATTGTGAATGATGGGGAAATGAGTAAGAGAAAGGCCCAGTTCTTCATTTGGAGAGGACAGAATGCATCCCTCGTCAGACACTCAGCGTGGGGATGGGGACTGTGTACTGCAATGAGGGATGTGAATTCTCTTCCACCTCCCAGTGAGTGCAGAAATTAGTCATATATTCCCAAATTACACCCAAGAATGCAGTCATCTCCAAAATTAACTTGCCACTGCTTTCTGAGATCTGGATAAATCCACTGTGGCAGAAACCATCTCATTGCAGCAGATCCACCAAATTCAAATGAAATGC
The DNA here is from genome assembly GCF_024509145.1 of Vidua macroura. Taxonomy (NCBI): domain Eukaryota; kingdom Metazoa; phylum Chordata; class Aves; order Passeriformes; family Viduidae; genus Vidua; species Vidua macroura. The sequence continues at coordinate 8,471,004 of NC_071589.1, forward strand.
AGTCATGGCAGGACAGAAATAAGTCTGTCTGAAATAAGTAATGGTGGAGGTATTTCAGCTTATTTTTTCTTTTTCAATAGGGTCTGAAACACCGTGTAAGGAATTCTGATAGCATGAAATGTTAATGACTGATTTAGAGTGTCCCTAAATTGAACACATCTTTCACACTGAATTAAAATCACACTGAGTTGTTTTAAATAAAAGGGATAATTTAACTTAAGTAGACCTTTTACTGCATAGTATGGTGGTGGATTTCTAAGCAAAATCAGGAAATTTGTAAGCTCTTCTGGTGACATTTTTACCAAGCTGCTCTTTCCTATGAACATGTTTTCAGCAGGAAAGGAAAATACAATAGTATGTAGTAAGAACTTGAGTAGTTTTAATTGTATAGCCTTATTTGCTAGCAGAATTTAGATGCGGAATGATTTCTAAGCATGTAATTAAACTTACAGGCACTGATGGCTTCTTACTTAAATGGCTTAAAATTAGGCATGTGCTTTTGTTGATTGGTAGACTGGGTAACCATATATTTCTGGCACAGAAAAGGAAATTATATCTATAAAGATGCTGTGGTCAGGGTGTATTACAACCCTATTTATCATCAGGAAATTATCAATTCAGCTCTTGCTTTAAATTTTTAAAAAATATTTTTCTTTTAATAGGGTAGAAAAATACTCAAAACTTTATTTGTGTATTTTTTATATATTTATTTCAGTTCTCTCTAGTGTCTGCCTGTTACCCATTATAAAGGATTCCAACTCGTTTCATATGAAAGACAGGCTTATTAATGTCTCATTGCTGCACGACTTCTCATTAAAGCTCAGATGTAGTCATTACCCCATGCTACAGTGCTTGGGATTATTAATATTTCCAACACTATGAGGACACAGGAGATGTGCCACTAATGCAGGCATTTCTAAGCCCTGTGATGGATTAAAAAAGGGATGCCTGGATACAAAGCATAATAACACTGTACTGGCCTTTTTTTTTTGCAGGCTTCTTTCAACATTCAGGGAGGTTTTTCTGTTGTTCCACCAAGCGTATGCTAATTATACCAATGGGAGGACTGAGAGCTAATTGATGACAGGATGGGTTTCCAGAAGTGCTGTGCTAAAGGGAGTAAAGTTAGATTTGCTGTTGAAAACTCAGAGTTTTAAGTTCTGTTCTAACCATGTGCAGGTTCAATAGACTGAACAGGACTGAACCTAATCCCCAGAAACTCAGTAAGGAGGCTCTCAGGGGACTGGAAGTTCAACCCATAGTTTGCAGCAGATGTCCTGCAGAACAGAGAGGGCAGAACACATGAAGGGGCACATGAACACTATATGATCCACATGGACAGTGGAGAAGGCAGATCTGACATCTCCTGAGTGCAGTGGGAATCATGCAACTGGATATCCTAGACCAGGAATTCCTCCCTGGACTCACATAGAAGAGGCAGGTGCATGATGCTGGACACAGCACACTGACACAAGCGGCCTACAAAGTGGAAGATGTTGGGCCACAATGAAGTTGGGTAATAATTTTGTACCACAGTGCAGTGTGATAGGTATGGCTCTATGGTATATACACTGCAGTAATGGGGGCCAACACAGTGCTGGAAATGGGAGAAATCTCTGTAAAGAGGGATTTTAGCAGCATAGTTGATGCTATTCCTCAGCTTAGAATAGATTTCAGTTCCAGGTTGCTTTAAGCAGAGCAAAGTGGTTGCAAAGAAGTTTATAACTCTGTTGGATATTACTTCTAGTCTAGATTAGATGACCAGAGGGCTGTGCATTGTGCTGGTGTGTCCCTGCCTGGGTGCTGGGTGTCCCTTCACCCTTCATTTAGTCAGTGTGACTAAATCCCCTTTTTGTTTCCAGTTTTGTTCAGGGGCATATGAGTCTTTAATATGACAGAGCAGATTTTTATCACCAGTCAACATGAGAACTTTACTTTAGTATTTGGCTCATTAAACTCTTCTTTGGCACTACACAATGGTTTTATAATTAATATTGACTGAATTGTCCTTTTCCATACTTAATCCCCTTGTATTTTGCTGACCAAGGCAGATGTTCTTATCTTTGATATCTGCAAGATACCCCTTGAATTTTCTGTAATCTCTCCTTGCTGCAGAAAAAAAATTTGATTATGGAAATTTCATGTATAAAATGAATGAAAGAGTAACCTTGCTAGAAAAGGGTAGTGTAGAATGGAGAGAGAACAGAGCCCTGAGACACAGGAACTGGAATTTTGTCACACCATTTTCTGCACCAGCTTCTTTTCTTGCATTTTGCAGAGTTTAGAAATTAGCTGAATATACATTCTCTCTTCTGAACTTTGCATGTTTTCTTTCCCAATAATCCTTCTTTTAATGATGCATTTTAACAATTAAATTAAACTTCATAATTAGCATGTTTTATTCCCCCTGCATAGAGGCTGGCAGGACTCTATTCTCAGATGGCTGATTCTGCCTAAGCCCTGTAGTGCTGTAGTTGTGCAGTCTGTGGATTTCTGTTGTTTTCTAGGAGAAAAAAATCACCCTCCTATAATGGTAGAAATTTATTATTATTATTATTACAAATCATTTTTGTTATAGAACAATAATTTCTTTTTAATTTAATGCTGTTGTTTTGTCATGGGACTGAGTCCTCTTTCTATTGTAAAGGGAAGTGGCATCACTTTCCAAGAACCTCTTTGAGGGGAACTGCACCAAACACATTTTGACCAGCACAGAGAGGAAAAGCAGCTCCATAGAACTGGTAGTGGCTATTCTCCATCTTTTTGAGATGGAAAAAAAAGCAAATGAAAATGAGGAGAAGGCAAGAACAGTGTCATGAGCCACACACTGTCCCATGTTGCCATCCTCATGCAGGGAAGAGTTTTGTCTCCCTCTTTGAGACAACTCAGCATCCTCAGAGGAATTGTTCACCTCTGGCAATGGATGATGTCTGGACTTCTGAGGGTCCTTGATTAAGGAAAACGTTCCAAGAAGTGGGTTTGAACTCAGAGATTCTATGAAGAAGCTTCTTACTGTTTTACTTCTCCTTCTGCAAAATAAGTTCTTGCCTAATGGCCCACATACCCAATGTTTCAGAGAAGCCCAGAGTATTTTGGTATCTGGCCCCAGTTGACCTTGCACCTTAGCTGGAATATGGGTTAACCCAGATAATTTCCATGAGCATTGCAAAAGCCACCAGCTCCCCAAATCAGCTGCTCCTGCTGCTGTCTGTGCTTATTGACTGGTGACAACTTCAGAACTGTTATCTATCATGATTCCTGCAGCTCAGCAGGTAGTAAACATTCTCTTTACCATGGCATATTGAACAAAATTGTTATGCAAGTCTATTAGCAAAGCTTGTAAACACTTGACTAAACTATGTGGCTCAATTAGCAAAGAATAATGGAGCAATAAGTAAAATGTGTGCAATTTTATCAACTCTTTTCAGCTCAGTGAAGTCTACAGCATTATCAGGAAAGCATAAAGAGTAATTGTCAGTATATCTCACTGAATCCTTGCATATTACCTTTGACTAAATCAAGAAGGTATGTCAGAAAAACAGAATAACATTTCAACAGCATCAGCACAAAATGCAGCACAGTCAGGTGCATTTATTCACTATTTTGCAAATGTGTGTGACTTGGTTAATTAAGAATATTAAAATGTGACATCTGAAGTGTGCTATTAAATTATTGAAACAGCAAGGTTGATCACAGACAGTACACAAACACTTCTTTCATGTATACATACAACACAATTTAAAAATTATATAAATATGAGTGCATTTGAAATAGTGCTTTATAATCAGCACATGAAATGGGTGTTGCCAGGAACTTCTCTATTGGATCCAAGCTCAGCTTGGCCTAAGGTTCAGGCAAATATTTGAAGACTAAGATTTTGATTCAGCTGTAGCAAAGCACAGGCAGCTGCCCTCAGCATTTCATTTTCTGCCAGCATTTTCAATTGCTTTTACACCTGGTTCATTCAACAGCTTCATTTCTTGTTTTTATGCTGTGGATGAAAATGAAACCTGCAGGCAAAAGCCTGTGATGTATAAAGTTCTATTGCATTTTGTGCTGATGCAGAATTGTTCTTTAAAGGCTTGTGTTGCAGTTCTGTGCTGCATTATAAGAAGTCTGATGTTCTCAGCAGACTGTGCCTGTTGCAATGAAGCTTAGGGGTGTGCCAAGAAAACCAAAGGAGAAAGGAATGTGTCCACCACCACGAGTCCTGCAGAACACTTGGCTCCCTGCAAGATGCTGTACCCAAGTCATCTGAAGTAGGAATTATATTCCGTTTTCCCTCCCTCCAACAGTAAATCAGTACCTGACTTTCACCTTTTTTAAAGATCTTGATGCCAGTCCAACTGTGTGTAGATCTGTGATTAATCTCTCTGGAAGCATGGATCAAAAAAACAAAGAATGAAAGTGGCACCTGTATTTTCTGCATCCCACAAGGAATAGTCAGTAAAAGGCTGTCCTTGGTGCTCAGAGAAGGAGCTGCTTTGGCTGCCTGAAAGCCACCCTTTCCAGTATTGTGCATGTCTCAGCTGCCACTGTAGGATAGGAGAAGAAACACCATCAAAGGGACAGTTCAGGTTTAATCTTTGACCCCTTTGAAAATAAAAATCAGGATCTGGTATAATGCAGAAATTGTGGGTATATAAAAACCTCTCAGGACTACTGGAGACTTTTGCAGTATCTGTAGCAGCAAAAGATACATTGATGGTATCAAGAATTTTGACTTTAAAGATGTGCTTTATTAAAGGATTGTTAGCCATGAGGTAACTGGAGACTTTTGCTTCCCTTTAGTTTCTCTCCCCACTTTCCTGCCAGCCTTACCTGGCTTAAGAGCTGGACAGTGTGGTTCCCAATAAGAGCAGTAGCTCCAGATAATAATGTTAGATGGGTTGGGATCTGTATTTTCTGTCCCACTTCTCTCATCCTCATCCTTCCCAGCCCATTTCCCTTTCCAGGAACAGAGAGCTCACAGGCAGGCTGGCAAATCACCTTAGCTGTCCAAAGTCTGGCCCAACAGCAGCTCAACAGCCCTTACGACTTTAATCTGAGTTTCAGCTTCCTGAGGGAGCCAAGTCATCCCTGGCATGGCATTTCAGGTGGAAATAAAGCAGAGAAACTGAGATATCACAATATTCAGACTTTGTTCACCCACCCTGCACTTGCAGAGAAGCCATTTCGAGTGGTGTCATCAATAAGGAAATTAGGAACATTGTTTCTTGTGCCCTAAAGTGGGGCGAATTTAACTCCTACTTGTTCATCAATTGAACTGTCAGGTAGAAAAATTTACCTATTTACATGCTCTAGTCTCATTTGGTTGAGCTATACGGCACATTCACATGTGAACATTTCAGTTATCCAAGCTTTTGCCCAGCAAAATCAAGGCTGATTATCCCCAGCCAGGGCCGGGCTCTGTCATGCTGCATTAGGTGACTGTATTTCTTATGATAAAGAGAACAAGATTCCTTAAGGACAGAATAAACTGCCAGGCAGAGCTCTGGAGCACCATGGATCTTCAGCCTGGGGTTTTTTCCATCCTGAAGCCATTAAGTGTGGCAATAACTACAGCATATGAATGAGTTCCACAGATTATAGCCATAGGAGGTACTGGGAGCATGCCCCCTCTTACATTGTTTGCAGAAATGCACTCCTGTTGGGAGGATTTATGTTTTCATTACAGAACAATTCCCATAATAACAGCCATTGAATAGGGATGCCTAATGCAGAATACACGAGGAAAAAAAAAAGAACTATGCTTCAAGTAATAAGTTTTGATTGAATGAATGGCTACTTTATAAACTTTCATTACTATGATTTGGTCTGAGGGAAATAGCAGCCTATCAGATTTTTTCCAATGGAAAATTTAATCAAAAGAAAATGATGCATTAAGAGGATGAAAAGGCTGCAGGTATCATTCTGCTGGACCTCACAGCTTTTCTCTGCCTTTCTCTGCCTTTAACAACTTGGGGCTTTGGGATCCTGCCTACTTTCCCTTGGGCTGCTGCTGGAATTTTTGTGGGAGCTGTGTTGGGAGCTTTCACAGAGTCAGAAGAAGCTCTTCAGAACTTTTTTTCACCATCCTTATGTAAAATTTGATGTTCAGTCACCCCCAAGACATGGAGACTGGCACTCCTGAGTGAACAGCACTGTCCTCTGTGGCTCTTTGCTAAACCCTGCTGGACATGAAGCTGTCCAAGGTCAGGTTGGGTTTATGGCCATGTTGGAGTCTCCAGAGCCCATTCAGTTGCTTTCTTAGCTCAGTGGTACTTGGCTGTGCCCAGGCTCTGTTTATGCTGTCTCTGTGTAGGACAGAAGTGTTTTACTGGGAAATTCATCAGCACAATGTCATTTTTAGTAGAGCTGTGACTTTGAAATAGTATTGAATCATTGCTATAACTGCACAATCTGCTTGTTTTTTCACTACAATTTAAAATTTTCCAGCAATAATATATAATGCTAGTCAAATTCTGTTTTCTTTATGCAATATTTTGATCAATGGATGGTTTTTCTCTTGCTAAGGTATCTGATTGCCAGGTAGGTCTTTGAGGACCACATTTTAACCCTCTGATTCAACAACACTTACGTCTCACTTTCGTCTTTATTCTTTCTTTCCAGAAAAGAAGAAATCATGAAGTTTAACCAGATCCTTTATACTTCTGTTTCCTCTAGTTTGAGCAAAATGGAAAACAGGGAAATATGTTTAAAAAAAAAAATTCAAACCAGAGGAACTGTCTAGTATCCCCTCAATTAAAAGAGACCTTGTAATATACATTGGCAGAACATATGAGTAATATCTATGTACATGCTGGTTTTTCATTTTTAATTTTCTTTTAACAATTCTACTACCTTTAGTCTGCCTGTATTTTCCTTTTTTATTTCATCACAGGCTCAGTCATCTTTGTTTAAACCTGTTTCCTATGATTTTCTTCTTTTCCCCATGTTTCTTCTGGTTGAAAATTCCAATTTTACAGCTTAAAGCATTTTGAAAGAAATCTTCCATATCTGCCCCAATACTAAATTCTCATAGCAATTTGATGGTAAATTTATCTTTCATTTAGGTTGCTAAATGGTTTCTTTTCCCTTCTGTTCCACTGTCATTTTTCCCAATTATCCATCAGTTTCAGTATTTCTGTGCTTTAGAGATGAACAATAACAACTTCAGGCAGTGTGCTGTATTAAATTATTTATTCTGCTCTCCTTATCAGGAGCCTGGTAATACACAAACTCAGAAATGTACAAGACATACAACCAAGGCTTGGAAATTTAGACTCAGAGTGCTTTTGATCTTAGAACTATTGATTTAAACACATGAAAACAAGCGGTCATTCAGATAAATTTACCATTTAAGGAGATTTTTGTACTAATGTATTCGAGAATCTACAGCTGGTTATCACAGCACCCTCCAAAGAGCATCTCTAGAATTCCACTCTTGCAGGCTCCTCATGGGTTACGGTCAGATTCAACATGCTTTTTCAAATTACCCTTTATCTGACAGTTTCTCCAATGATTTGAATTACTGATAGTTAGCTTCACCCTGTTCATATTAATCATGAATATGATTAATCTACCTTAATCTAAATTATTAATATAAATTAGTAAAACCCCACTGCAGCAAAGCAAAACAGTGAAGCACATTATAAGGGAAAAGCTACAGTTTAGGTGGCGAGTTTTACCCTGTCAGTGAATGTCACTTAACGTGTGTTGCAGTGGCTGCCAGTACCAGTTCAACGCTTCATATGTGCCTCTGATGAAACCTGTGCCATCTGAGGATAAATACATGAGCGTGCCACAGCTTGAATTCTATTTGGCTGCCTGGAATAGTCTGTAACTCAAAATCTTCCTCTTCTCTGGCAAGAAATCCTCATCAAGCAGACAAATCTGTGAAAATCTGGTCTCTGACGTCAAGAAATCCCAGACTCTGGGTACCCCTCTCAGCACCAGGGCAGCTTCTGTGCTGCTGGAAGATGCAGCTACTCAGCTGAAGTAAAATATTGAAGACACTCATTATGTAGATGCTCACCTGTTGGGTACATGACCCTCTCAATCTCTGCCTTTCTTTGTCTGCCTCTCTGGTTCAAGCAGCAGGTGAGATCCTGCAGGCTCTCAGCTGGAGCTGAGCTCTTCATGCTCCTGTTGCATACGGATCAGGGAATGATGCTGCAGCTCTGCCTTCAGCTCTGCAATTTACTCACTTGCATGGGGAAATAGTACTGTGCTCTAGCTGTACCACTCTATAAAGAAGTCAGGGTTTTTTATTGACTCCCACTTTTCATGGAAATTACACATAGACCCTAAATAATATAATATTTGTTATTAAGATTCAAAAATTTTAAGCAGGCCAAATACTGAAAAATCTATGATTTTCCCCTGAAAAATTTTGTCTGCTTATAGACCTGAGTGAGAGATATAAACTGATTTCTTCATATGTTTTGACAAGTCCCTGACTAACCTAAGATCTGACTAACCTTTTGAGGGCACCATTCTGGCAGTGGTGACAGAGGAATGATATGTTCCAGTGGGATATGTGCAAATTCAGTTCAAACCTCTCCAAGCAGGACAGGAACCAAATGTACCACATAGCAGAAGAACTTTTTAACCAGTGGCTACTAAGCCTTTCTTCCATGACTATCTGTTGCATCATCTAAAGAAAAATACTGAAAGGTCTCTCTTGTTTTTAATTTTTTGAAAAAAATCCCCTAAGTTTCCAGGTTCACATTGCTGACAAAGCATCTCTTTTATTTTCCATCCCCCTCAAAGCCTCAGCACAAGCAATACTTCCCTGATCAATACATTTATTTTCCAGAGTAGCTTTGAGATGCAGAACTAGCCAAAATAGAGCTGTACTTTAGCACCTTCTAAGACACCTCTGTCAAGTTAGGATTTAGGGAGGAACAGGAAGTCTGTATGCATGTTGCTAAATTTAAATTGTGCAGAGATAAAGAGCCACATTTCCATGCCCCACAGCAGAAGTTTTTACCTTAATATACTAAAGGCATGTGAAAATATGGGGATGGTCTCAAAAAACACAAAACACAAAGCTACATCTCTATGTGTGTCTAGCCAGGCCACAGGGTGTCTTTAACAATCCTCATGCAGTTTAATCTTCTGTATGTTAGGTGAGAAACTCTCTGCTACAGTTGCAAGATCCCATCCTGGCTGTACAGAGTTTCCTTCACAGACAGCTCCACTCACCCTGCTCTTCTAAGTGCTGCAGTACAAATAAAACACCTACAAGGAGGAATAGAAAGGGAAGGAAAGCTGGGGTTATATCCCATAGCCACTGGCACTATCGGGCTTCTCCTGAGACGTTTCACACTGGTTTGTTTTTGAGTCTCTGCAGTGCTTAACAACAACGTGCTTGAGACACCTCTGTCACATAGCACAAAGCTCTTCCAGTGGGAATGGCTCATCTTTCTAAGTGGCATTTCCATCTGTTTTTTGAAGCATAGGATTTAAACCTATCCTTTGAACACTTGAAAAAAACTTCACTGATATTTGATGAGTGTATCTTTAGGGGCTGGAAGGATTTTTACTGCAGGGTGGCTATAGAGTCCTTTCCAAACCTAGAACCCAAGGGCTGCTGCTGCTGGGACTGGTGGTGGCTGGCAGGTGGAGATCAATGCAGCTGAACCCAGTGAACCTCCTCTGTGTGAGCTCCTTCCTAAATCCTCACACCTTCTCCTGTGAAGCACTGAGAATGTATAATCTCTTTACAGAATTTGATAAAAAAACATGTGTTTCATAGTGTCCTTGCTGAGCTGTGTCAGCCATGCTGTATTTCAGAGCGACTTGGTGTCCATGTAGACACAGCAGCTCTGACAAAACAGATTTTTCTGTGTAGACACAGATGGAGGTGGGAGCCCTCAGAGTTGTGAGCACAGAACAGAAAAACTGAGCCTGTGCTCAGGCAGGTGGTGTGAGGCTGGGCAGAGCAAATCATTCCCCTGGGGCATGACTGCTCCTTTCATGAGCTGCTGCTGGGGTGACAGAGCCCCAGCAGCTTCCAACAAGCTCAGTCCAGCCTTAGGAGGCAGATTTCTGTGGGTAGAAGTCATCTCTGGTTAGCCCATGTCCTCATGTGTTTAGTATTAATGAAAGTGAGAACAAGTTTTACATGATTAAGCTCTGCCAAGGACGAGTCAAGTTCAAGTTAAAATTAGAGTTACAAAGTACTTCTTCACCTCGGACACCTTCCCTTTACCATCCTTGGGACAAGTAACACAACTGTACAAATTATCATAGTCCATGGCAAAATTATTTCCATGGCAAAAATATCTGCATGCAGACATGTCCTGAAATACACACCAACTTTTGCTGATAGAACCTTCCATTTAAAACAAGCCTTTGGAAAGTTTGGTTTGTTTGTTTTGACTTCTGCTTTTTCAAGGAGATTTCTTCCTTCCTGGAAAGCACTGGGTGTTTTTTCAGGGGTTCCTCTGTGTGTATAAGCAGCTCTGGAATACAGGACTTTGACAACCTATGCACTTTCTTGAAATATATACTCTGACTCTTTCTCACCTCCTACATCAATCTCCTTGGCAACAGAGTGACACCAGGCCACTTTGTGCTCTTATCCTGGCCTTTTCTTCTTTCAAAGGATTTGGAACTTCCCTGTTTTTTATCCTTTATGCACTCGTACCATTCGTTGGTCTCTATTTCTTGTGTTTGATGATTTATTGATAAATAAAATATGTCCTGTTTCTCTATGCAATCTTGATCCTCAACCAAAATACCACAAAACTCAATAAAAATCCAAGCCACGAGGAATAAACCCAGGAGATAGGAGCAGACAATAAGAATGAAGAAGAGAATATTCTAACAATATTTTTTCCTAAACACTATTTCCTGCATTTATATGAGGTTTTCTAGACCAAGCTTTGACCATGAGATATAAAGTACTAAATACAACCTCCTTTTCTGTTGGCCTGAATGTAGACATATGAATATTCAAAAAATATATCTGCATTTCTTTCTCTGCTATTTAATTAATGGATGATCAGGGTCATAATCTGTCAGTTATATTCAAATCTTTACCAAAAAGATTTTCACAGCAATAGAAATGGTGAAATATCCAAGCTTTTAAATGAGCCCCTCTGTGCAAGCTCTGTAATAAACACACCTTCAACATATTCTGACCTCTTCATTTTTCATTGCAGAGATTAATAGTAGGTAGCTTAGCAACGATGCTGTATTGTCAGGGCCTGTTGGGGACTTGGCAGCATTCAAGGTCGATCTGCAATAAGCTTAGATTGAATGCCATTAGCTAGATGCCACTTTGCCTCTGGATTTTATTACTAAATTTTTATTCTAGAATGGGGAGAAAATACTGTGCTGACACAGTTAATATTTGGACCACAGCAGAAAAGTCTGGATCACTTACATGACTCGTGTGTTGTAAAACCCCTGTAATAAATTATATTTTAATCATTTGAAAATTGAGTCTATTTTGGTTAATTTCTGCATGAAGTAGTCATTAAACTGCATGCAGTAACAAATGCAATAGTTATTGGTTTGATTCACAGGAATAAGGGATCAAATGACAATTCTGAATCTGGAGAATCAGATGCATTTGGTCATCTGTTGGCTGTCTCCTCTGGGAAAGACAGATCCACAAGATGATATTAGTGCCTAAAACAGGGATGACCTAACTGCATCCAAAATTTCTAACTACAAAATCTCTCTTTAGCTACTGCACAAAAAGAGCCATCCAATAAAACCTGTATGTGGGTGTTTGGGCAATTATGGGTTTTGCTGAAAAGGGTCAAAAATGAAATTGTTTCTAGTTCTTAGACTTGCAAAAATCTCAAATGATAGATTACTGCAATCATTATCATGGCTACAGGAGAGACAACCAGTAAGAACATCCTTTGTTCATGGTCTTTCCCTTCACAATATTTGATTAAGTCAGCAGTAAACTTCAGTTGCCTTATTTGGGCAAAAGGATCTCACCCCACATTTGATCAGTTAAGGCTGAAAAATGAACAAAACTCTGGAAAGTGATATGGCTTGAACCTTTAAGGGTTTCCAGACACAAAGCTTTAAATCTGCTGTGCCCAATCAGACAGGCAGAGCTGTGTAGTACTAGGGTAGTTTTCCAAGTACTAAATAACGCAAGAAAAAGGGTTGGAAATTTCTTCCTGAGCCTTTAAAATGCTGTAACATTTAACAGCTGTCCCTTGGCCAATGCCTGCCCAGTGATAGCATGAGTTCAATAATTTCCTACAATTTTGGAAAAGCTGCAATTGCTCATGAATTTTTTACTGCTACATAGGCCTAGACATGTCTGTCTCTGCCCCAGCATTTCCCTTTCCCCAAATGCCTGTTTTTGTAGCTTTTCATGGGACAATCTGACTCAATACCAGAGTCAGACATGGATGGGGAGAACATCAAACCTGTTCTGGAGCAGGTTTTTAAACTGACACATGATATGACACATGAAGTAGGTGGCCCATGACCCTTGAGATAACAGGTGTTAGCTGATTTCTTTAAACTAATTCAGTTTTCCCTTGTAATTTCCATGTTTCTAGTGTAAGGAATCAATTACTAGTGGAAAAAAATGAAGAATTATGAGAATAATAAAAAGAAAGTCAGATTGATGCCCCACTTAGTGTTCTTGCTACCACATGGTTAATGGCATGATTGAATTTTTCTTTCCCTTGAAAATGTTTATACTCAGTAAAATGTCATTTCTTATGCTTGAGATTAGAGAAAATGCAATTATAAATTCAGATCTGATGCATAATTTTCTAATACAGTCAACTTTTCCCACTGTTCCCATACTACAGCCATCTCTAATTTATTTCTCATTAGGCTCCAGCATCACTAGTTAGGAGTAAAGCATTCAGAAGTAAATCAACAGACCTGAGAAGAATTTTTAATAATTATTCTTTTAAAAATACACCAAAAGTTAAATTATTCAGTCATATAGGGCTTTTTTGCTTTAATTTCTATGTCGGAATTTTTTTAAAATTCAGCTGCCCCCTCTTTTTTCTTCACATCCATTAATCTGTACCCTGGGTAGTCTGTCCCAAGTGCATTTATCATAAATTGGTTTTCTGAAATCGTTATCACCAAAGAAAATCAAATCAAAGTTTATTCCAGCTACTCACGTTATATTTCATATTGTATATTCCCGGGAGACCAGATTATGAGCTTTGAAGTCTCTCTCTTGAGAAGAAATAGCTTTTCCTGGTTGGCACTCCATTTTGCTTTCCTGGTTTGGAGTCAGGCACATAATAGCAGTTCTTCACTCTCTCTGTGGTGTTTGATATATTATGGACAGGGGAAAAAATCCAAAACTATCAACATGCAAACTCCTGCCTTCTCTGCTTAGTCTGCAGGTACAGCAGTCCCTGATAGGAACACAGGCCAGAGGACCTGCCTTTAGTCCCATTCAGTGATGCTTTGTGGCACCATCCTCCATCCAACCTAAAAATGCCTATAAAATGTAGAATAATGCTCTGAATTTAACTCCTTGGTTCCACCCCTGGGGAATTGTCCCTGCTGAGTTTATGCAGATTGTTGTGTTGATGTGTTCATCACCTGAGCACACTTTTCCTGTTAAAATGCCCATGGTGCTCCTTCCCTCTTGAAATTTTCTTCACTTTATATATAAGTTTGGTGGAGTGGGGTCCCTTGTTCTTTGAAGGGGATTCTCTGGAACTCTGAGGCCTGGGGCTCCTGCACAGAGGGGCTTCTACTGCTGGTAATTATTAAATTAGAGGATTTTTAAAAAGTACTCATTTTTTATTGGCTCCTCTCACAAATGCCATTTGATTTGTTCCATTTAATTGTAACTAATAGAGCTCTCTCTTTGTGATTTGATCGTATATTTTTACTTGCAAAACCTAAGGCTCGTTATATTAATTAGTAAGTGAAAATATGTGATAAAAACTTGAATTCATATTCTTTTCTCTTTTGTGATGTGCATTTTGCACTCCTCCAAAGGAGTGTATTCAACATGCCTTGCTCATTTATGCTTTTATTTCAGCCCCTTGCATTGTAATTCCTTATTAAAATACCAAATTAGTGAGTTAATGAGGATCTACAGAGCCTGACACCTTTAGGTCTCTTCTCCTCTTGTGCAGATTGACAGTGCTGAAGGAGGTTGCCCCTGTAAAGAATATTTAGTGCCCCTTTTCCTATGAATTCTGTTGCGTTATTTGCCCTGTCTATGACGGGTATGAAGTGCCTTCCCCTCAGAGCCCAGGAGGTCACATCACTTATTGTTTATTATCCAAACCAACAAATCAGTGAGTAACCTGCACTGGAATTTTGGTACCAGTCAAAGAAAATGTTGGAAACAACAATGATAAAAACAATAATATCAATAATATAACAAAAATAAAAATTATACCAATGCAATCGTCTATGAAATCACTGGTGGTGACAGAAGAGTATTAAAAGAATAGAATAAATAGGCAGTTAACTTTATAAATTACACAAACGGTTCTACATTATTTGTATATTACTTTTCCTAGTGTGTTGTGAAAGCAATAGCAAACTAATAGTGATGCATAATATGAAAATAACCCACTGCCAAATGAACATCTGCTTTCAATTAACAGGTGTATCACAAATTCTGCATTTTCATAAGATTAATTACAGATTGCTATTAGCAGGAAGTAGAGAGATACTCTAATAATTAAACATAGTTGAAGATTATTGTACTCTTTCTTTATAAACTTACTTTGCTTGTTTAAAATAAATCAACTGTTCTCAAATTGATCATGTTGAGGATGACATCCATAATTTAAACAAAATTGGGAGTGGAAATAGTTTGTCTTTAAGATGCACCTTATTTATTATTTTGAGGTTTTTGATTATTGACTTCAGGTCATTTATGATATCAGTGCTTTGCTATAGGTAACATCAAAAGCTTTCCTCTCAGAAGGTGGTGAGTTATCTCCCTTCTCAAACACTTAATACTGAGTGTCAAAAGTTCAGCCTCCACAAATGGAGACACCTGAAACTAGACTCCCTATTAGCAAACATTGACCTTTTCCTCATGTGTCTCCCTAAAGGCATCTGACTGAAGAATTCCTACATGCGATAGATATTGACCAGGGATTATGGACTAAAATGTCAGAAGTGCCTGAAAAATTTATTGTCAGTGAGTCTTGGTTTTCATGAGCTAACTTGAGACAACCAAGGAGTCATCTTTGTCCAAAAGAACAAACTGGCAGGGTCTGGGGCAGCATCTGCAAGCTGATACAGGATTTACAGAGAAGAAAAGCCAGGCCAACAAACAAGAAAACAGGTGATGTTATAAGCACTTGGTTTACATGTAGAGTTAAGAAGAAAAGAGCAAAAATCCCCCCATGTTATTTTCTGGTAGAGATATGCCTAAGTAGCAGAAATCTCCTGCAGAGCAGTTTCGGCCCGGTCCAGCCCAGCATCTATGAAGGTCTTCCTTTCTCACTTCTGGACAACCCCTGCATAGGGACAAGTCATTGCTCCCTTGGTCTTTCTGCTGAGTGGTCCCTCCTCTGGATAGCACAAATTTTAAACACTGAAATAAGTAGCGGGCTAGTCAGCTTTTTCTCTCATGGAAGAAAAAGTTGTGTGGCGGTCTCTTTTCCAGTTTGGAGAGCTAGATTCAGTCAGAATGTGAAACAAGAAGCAACCGTGTGTCGCTGTTTCATGAAATCATGGTGGCTTTCCTTGACTTGCCTGTACTTGGGGAGGAAAAACATCACATTGTTGATATGGTGTTATTTCATATTTTCCTCCTCTGCTGCCACTATTTTAATTGACCCCCTACTTTACTGCTGTTCACAGACAGACAACTTGTGTTTATTCCTCTGTGGTTTATGCCCCAGTCCTCATCTTCAGCTGCATAAATTGGCTGACTCGAAAACTGCTGATACAGACTTGTCATGATGTTTTCCTCAGCTTTGTAAATTATGTTTTCCAGGTGAAGGACATCGTGTTAATGAACATTCTGTATGTGCCTGCTTCACTTCAGGCTGTGTTGTCTGAGAGATGTGAAAAGTCAAAGTGAACTTCATACAGTTGAATACAAGCAGGGAGAAAGATATAAAAAACTGCTGAGAACCTCTCCAGTATGAATGGAAAAATAATTAGATTTCCCTCACAGACCAGCACCCAAATCTTTTTGCTTATATCTTTCTCACCAAGGAATGAGCAGAGAAAATTCTGTCATTAATTTTCAAATTGAATGAGCCTTAATATCAGCTTCCACTGCTACTTCTGCTGTGGGGTCATGTGCATAGCTCAGAAGGTTCACGGAGTACTGAGCCAGGCAGCAGCTGAGTTGAGTTGTAAAAACTGTACTAAACCCCTCCTTATCCCTGGACATTAATGTGGGGAGAACCAGATTAACCTAATTAATTTCTAAACCACTGTACTTCCTCTAGTAGTTTTCCCTTCCTCCCCCAATTTTCTGTGACGTGTCCATGTAGCACCTCTGTATGTTAGTCCAAACTTTACACAGTGGAAGACAAATAGGTTTTTTTCCCTTCCTTCTTGCCCAACTGTGACAGATGAGTAATGTGATGATTGACTCTCACAATTGACAAATATCATGTATATAGGTTAAGAAAAGTTTTATAGATTTATAGTTATGTTTTACCCCCTTGAATTGTTATCAAGGGACAGCCAGGGTTGGGACATTTGGGAGGGTCAGCTTGTCACTATGGAGACATCTGACCTCCAATCAGGATTTGAGGAAGTGAACGCCACCACTGGACAGCAAAGAAGGGGTTGATGGACAGAACTTTGGGAGGGGCAAAAGGGTTAAAAGGCAAAACCTCTGTTGTATGGGCGAGTACATGGTGGGAAAAATCCTTTGCTCCCAGCGCTGTAATATTTTCTCTATTCAGCCTTCTGTTGTATTTTTGATAAGATTTAATAAACCTTTCTAAATTTATGAAAAGTGAGTAGCTATTTCTCACACCAGCATAACAGACTTAACTCAAGCAGGAGTAAAAATAAAAAGCAAGTGCATTAAATACTGTCCTTGTTCATGTAAATCTGAGATAGTAACCAGAAGAGATTGAAAACGGAGTTTTCATTCCATAGGCATATCCTTTTAATGTAGAAACCATACCAAATGTAAAAGGGTTGAGGGAAGCAGAGTTTAAATTTAATGAGATGTTTTAATTTCATAGTTTCAAATTTTGTTTCACTTCAGTGACTTCAGTGTTTCTGTTGGATGGTACAGCACAGCTGAGACAATGGAAATGAAATGCTGTTATAATGCCACTGAAACTGTGGGAGAAACAAAAAACTCTCCAACAACATTGTTAGTGTTAGAGAATGAAGGTACTTTATTCTGGCCAGAATGTCGTTCTGCCCAGGATGTGCAGCAGAAATAATTTCGTCCACATACTGCCCGGTTGTGCAGAGAAAATCATTCCATGACACGTGCATATTACTAGGCTTTTCACACATTTTATACAGTCAAAACTCATAGAAATTCATTGGTTCAATGTTCATTGGTCCCAAGTCGTGCCATTCTGAGTATTTGGTTTTCTATTGGATACGGATTTCTTCACCTCCAATGCTAATTAGGTTCTCATTTTTATCTTCTTTCCCAGACCAGGTATCTCCGACAATGCCAGGGGTGATGTTTGGAGTTGATGATTGTTAATGGTCATTAATAGTTCTTTTCTTTTGTGGATCTTCGTTGCTACTCCCAGTCTGTTGAGATGTTAAGCTCATCAGACCTCACCTGGTGGAATGTCCCCTGAAAAGATACTTCAATTCCCTTCCCCCAGGGCAAAGGTAAACAAAACTGACTAAAGTTATATAAAAAAATGTTAGACTTTGTATCATTTCCACAATAACTTTCTACACAGAAGATTGAGAAATCTGATCTGTTACCATGTGTTCTGATTTTTGTAAATCAGTTTTATTTGGTGGTGCAAAGATCTGTAGGAAAGCTTTCAAGCAATTTCCCTGTGTTCACCCAGAAGAAATTACATAGATTGTATTTCAGACAAACCTGCAGCCAGAGTAACCCAGCTGAGCTACTGTACAAACTGCAGAGTTGCTTTGGACTTCCACAAGCACAAGGAAATCTATCCAATAAATCCATTAACAGTTTTCTTCTCCAGTATCCTTTCACCACCATAACACAGTCACCTTCAGTGGACATACAAATTACTGGCTTCATGCAGTTTATAATTACTTTTTAAGTACTTGGCACTTGTAACAGCCAAATTTAGCTGATTTATTAAAATGCTAGAAATAACCATAGGTATTTTGTCTATTATTCTGGCTTCTTGGCACAAAGGCTCTGACTGAACACTGTTTCAAACTATCATCAGCTACTCAAAAGGTCTATGTTCCCTGTCACTGCCCCATAGAGAGCACAGATTATTTAGGTTTGGAGTTGATGTTAGAAGTCACTGACAGATGAGATTCAAGTCAAGTTGGAAAGTATTATTTTTTAATGTCTTTAAAAAGAACTAATCAAATTGTAAATATATGAAGTAGTATTTGCTGAATTGACTTTTTTCCTCCTATTGATCCATAGCCAATTTATAAGGTGCTTTGAAGTAGAATAATTTGAAAAAATTAGTTGTTTTAGGACATTTGGAAACATCTTATCAAAGAGATGCAGCTTTTGCATCTCTTAGCAGCAGCATCTGAGCTCATTGGGAAACATACCTGTTTGTCCAGTATTCTGATGCAGAGAAGTTAATGAAAACTTTATATAATGCAGGTGAGTGATCTCATCCTTGTGTCTTTAGTCCAGCAGAACTAAGTGAACTAAAAACTAAGCAGAACTAAACTCCTCTGACGGAGTTCTACAGGAATTTTATTTCCTCCTATTGTCACCAGTAACCTGTATTTTAAAGAGAGAAATGTGTTTTAATTTCTCTTCTTATTTTCACAGCAGAATGAATGTTCATCATACTTCATGGAACAACCAAAGGATTAAACCTGGTCTCACATTCACAGGTCTTAATTTGGATCAACTTCAAGGGAACTAGTCCAGGCTTGAATATTTTTAGTGGGAGTGGGTTAGTTTAGTATGGGTTTGATTCTGATTTCAGATGTAGTTGTTAACACCACAGCTCTTGATTCAAAACCTTGGGTTAAGTGCAATAGCTGTGTGGCCTCATCCTTTCCAGATGGAAATTACTGCAGGACCATTTAAATAAAGTCTTAATCAGGTGCCATACAAACTCCTGATTAAGGTTTTTAAATAACAAACTTGAAGTTAAAACCAGCAGGGCGTAAGAAATTCCCAGAGCGGTGAACACAGAATCATTAATCTGAACCACTCTGAGTTTCTGCTCTGAATGTGTTAGTAGAGTGCTTAATTAAATTGTGATTCTACTCTTAGAAAAGTATCGGCTGTGAGCATACATTCATTTTTTGCCAATCAGAGATGCTATGCAATAGAACTTATAGAAACAAATTGTCATTTAGCATTTGAATATGGAATAAAAGAATGTTGTGGGAAATATTTGCTTTCTCTTAAGTCAAAAGGTACTGGTCAATGGTACTTTCAGTAAAATTCAGCTGGTACTGACAGAATGTTGCACTGCAATCACTGCAATATGAGATCAGCAGGAACATCAGTATGGAGGTCTGAATGCATGGCAAATTTCCCAGAATTGTGTGGACCAGGATGAGGACAGGACTGAGCATGGTTCCTCCACATCCCTGTGGCTCCTGTTTGCAGTGATGCAAAGAACAATTAACAGAGAGTCTGTGGAGTGATATCAATGGAAAAACAGAGTAAACCAAGTCAGAATCAGAACCGAGTTTTTTCACGTTTCCCTTCTATTTACCAGCTGGTAAATAGCTGCTGTTCCCAGCCCATTTTGCAGAAGAAGCCATCACAGCAATGCACAATATTGATGCTGGAGAGTGTTAAAAATGGGTTAGAAATGGTTGTAAAATAGTTGATAATTGTTAAGCGTGTACTGTTGGTTTGGTTATTATGTTGTAAAAAGGGTTAAAAGGGTAGTTATAAGAAATGCGGTACTCCACACCTATGGTATGTGGTACCATAATACACCTAAGTAAAGTGCACCACCCCCCACAGTGAAGTGAGCCAGCCCAGACAGAACTGTAATGGGCCAATCAAGCGCCTTAAACCTTCATGCAAATGAAGGATCCAAAAAGAAACCACTCCAAAGGGACAAAAAACAGGATAAAAATGGGGGCATCCAACCCAGTGAATTGGTGCCTCTCCACCTGGAATGTTGGGGACATCGCTGCACAGAAGACCCAGACCCAGTGCCAGCACTTGCGGCATCCTTGACGGGAACACTCCTGCTCGGCCCACGGGCCCCCTTGCTTTAGGCCTTTCTTTTTATTATAATGAATGCTGAAATAACTTTTAGCACCAGGAGCGTGGTCCCATTTTTAATAAGAGAAACAAAGAAGTGCTTTTTATTTTGGCCAGGATCTTCTACATTTTCAGTGCAGGGTGCCCTTAGGTGCAACTCAACCTCAGTCTCCTCCACTGCTGAGGAAATGCCTTGTGGTCCCTTACTCAGGGAGCTGGGGTCAGTTGTTCAGCTGAGGTTATCTCCATAATCACACTGTTAAAATCAGGGCCACACTCTTGGTACTAAAAGTGATTTCAGCATTCATTATAATAAAAAGGAAGGCCTAGGGGACCCGCAGGCTGAGCAGGAGCATTCCTGTTGAGGATGCTGCAGCGCCGGCGCTGTCTTCTGAGCAGCGATGTCCCCGACATGCCAGGGGGAGAGGCACCAATTCATTGGGTCAGATGCCCCCATTTTTATCCTGTTTTTTGTCCCTTTGGATTGGTTTCTTTTTGGATCCTTCATTTGCATGAAGGTTTAAGGCACTTGATTGGCCCATTACAGTTCTGTCCAGTCTGACTCGTTTCACTTGGGGGGTGGTGCACTTTAGGTCAATATGTTGAATACCGTATTTCTTATAACTACCCATTTAACCCTTTTTACAATATAATAACCAAACAAACAGTACATGCTTAACAATTATCAACTATTTTACAACTGTTTCTAACTTATCTTTAACAACATTGATGAGGAGCCAGAGAGTTCCCAGGAACCCAAGTTCTTGAGGCAGAGCAGGTAGGACACATCCAGGTGGCAAAGCTGCTTCTTCGGATTGTAAACAGCTTTGCCTGAGACATCAACTGGAGGAGACTTGGGATTCTGTGAAGCTTGTTAGTCATCCAAAGGGATTAGGTGTTAATGACCTTTGGCTTTACAAATATGCATGGGAATGGGGATGAACTGCCATGGTTTAGTTGAGGTGTTAGGGCATGGGTTGGACTCGATGATCTTGAAGGTCTTTTCCAACCTTGTGTTTCTGTGATTCTGTAATTCTGTAAATTACTGTTTGAACGGTGTATGTGCTGGGCTCTGCAAAGATTTCTCCTGTACACTTTCTGCTGCTCTTTTCCAGACTCTTCCATGCATTTCCTTAGTCTGGGGCTGACTGGCTCCTGTCAATCACTGGGATGAAGGGTGCTACTGATTTCTGACAAAGGTGGCATTTCCCCCAGCTCAGAATTGGCCCCCAGCAAGCCAAAGGTGAGTTTTGTGCCAGTCAAAACTGTGTCTTCACTGTTGATCTTTCCAGTGTCAAGTGACACAACAGTGTCACAGCCGAGTCAGTCTGGGTGGGCTCAGCGTCACCTCCACAAAATCCCAACCTCACAGACACAATAATTCTCTGTAGGTTTTGGGATTTTTTTCATGAATTGTGACTAAGCAGGGGAGTTCCAAGTGGTAAATTCAACTGGAGCTGACAGAATGTAAATTAAAACTTGGGAAGGAGGAAGAAAGGATTCCCCAGGATGAACTAATAGGTCACTGCAGGAAAACCCAGCCCTGGAAGTCCAGCAGGACTTAAATCAATGAGAATGTTATCAGCTCTGGGCTAATTGCCCTTTCCCTGTATTCAGTAAATGTGCACACCCTGAGCTTAAGACTGGATTTGGATTTTGCTCTCTTTAACAAAGCACTTCTCCACGTGTTGAAGTTTCAGTAATTCAAGGCTCCTGTGAAGTGTCTACTGCTACAATTTCAATTTAGTTAAAAAGGGTGAGAAAGCTCAGCCCATCCCAGGAGCTTCCCAACTACTCTTTGCAGGAATTAGGGAATTTCTTAGACTCCCCATGAAGCAAAGCTCAAATGCACAGCTAAAATTAAGTTCCTTTTATAGGTATTTTTAATATATCCACTAATTTAAGGAAATAAGTTCTTTACAGCAAGTAAATATAAGGTATGTGCAATGCATATTAGAGTGCTTAAAAAGGGAAACAATACAATATATTCTCTGTGTGATTGGAGTATCCCCAGTGCTTATTTTCCAATTAAGTGAAAAAACACAGAAAAGTAAGGCTATATAAAAAGAGTATCTCTGCAGTCACATCCAGGATATTGCTAGAAGCAACTAACAATAATTTTTTGTCTCAGAAGTGTGTTGTGAGAATTAACTCATATTTGAAAAAAATGCTTTTAGTTCTGGGATGAAAGGCCCTGGACAAATATAAACCCTTTCAATATTTTGAACCAGTCTGGCAAAATTTCTTCTTCTATGATCCAATTCCTCTTTGCTGTAACTACTTGCACTAGAAGATGGAAATAACAACAAGGATATTAAAGACATTGTTTTTTTTCTTATATCTGTAAGAAGTCACCGCTTTGTTCAACTAAGAATTACCTGTATGATTAGATGGGGTTATTTATGGTTAGTTAAACATTAAAATGGCTCTTGCAATCAATTAAAACACCATCTTAGGCTTTTTATGGTACCTGATATGAGATTTTTCACACACAAGTCAGAATTTTACAAAAATTTAAAGATTGGTAGCACTTGTGTTGGTCTCTTAAAGCTGCACACAGAAAAAAACAGCTGTCTTAAACAAATATGATTTTGAGGCCTAAATGTAGAAATATTAACTTTCAAGGTGGGATATAAACTAACTAATCTTCTGGAGGGTCTGTTGATTTGAAATGACAGTGCAGAATTTTTATCTCATCATTGACTGATAGTTTGCATATGAAGTTTGCAAACACAATATGTTTTTGTCATATAAAATTTTGCTCACCACCACAAGGGAAATTTTGGAGTAATTTTATCAACATGTTCTGTAATGAAATGAATTTTGGGGCTCCCAGGCTCAGTAACTTTCTCAGAAGAAGAAATAACTCTTCTTAGTCTCACTCTGACAGTTGCTGGCAACTATGAATACTTTAAACAGGAACATTTTAAAAGATTAGAAATTAACCATAGTGAAATTGGCTGCTCCTTTCTCTCATTTCAGAAACCTGAAAGAGCAAAAGCAAAGGGAAACATGTGGGGAGAGTACAGAAGCAAAACCTAGAGAAAATTAATCCAGCTCAGAGCCAGGTACAGGAGTTTTAACAAAGGATGTGACTAAACTAATAAATAATCGTTTCTGCAAGGATGGGTGATCCAAGGCACTGGCAGCATGCAAGTATCACATGTGCCGATGGTGTTACTGGTGAGTATCCCAGTTTTTACTGCATTTATTCCATGCCTAGAAGAATGTCCAAGACTGAAATCCAGTAGCTGGTTTGGAAGAAACCATTGTCATGTAAATGCCAGAGCATGAGATGTTGTGGGAGATGTTTTGGACCAGGAACAAGCTGTCATTGCAATTCTTGCACATATCCACCTGTCCAAGAGCAACCTGCCTTTCCTTCTGTGAAGGCTGTAGCTCATGGAGAGCCTTGAAGCCTTCCCCATCATCTTCAGCTCCCAGGCAGAACTGGATGTGGGGACATTTTGTATCTAAAGAAGGGAGGAGGTCCCTGCTGACAGTGGAGCACAGCCAAAAGGAGAGGAGTGGTTGTGTCTGCAGTGAAATTAATGCCTTAGGATTTTAGCTTTTATATTTTTCATGTATTTGTAATCCTGTAATTCTTTAGTGTGTAGCTCTAAACTCCATATACTGTGTTAGTTACTGCTCTCCTATTTTGGTCAGACAGAACAATTCCTCTCTAGGCCTGGCAATCAAGGACACCTCACTGTCTCAGGCCCCAGAAAATGTAAACAAATGCAAGTTGAGGGGGGATCAAACTTGGGGTAAATTACTTCATTACCTGAAGCTGTAATTGGAAAATTAACCTCCAATATGCAAATGGACCAAACTTATAAAAGTGTGAAACCCGTGACCCATCATCCATTTTTGGGTTTAGCCCCTGGGGGTGCTTTGTCTGCCCTAAATGTACCTGAAGGCTCTTCAATAAATATAACTGCTTTTTATTCTCTTGATTTTGTCTGGCCTCTGTTTTTAGGTAAGCCCAAAAAGGCATCTAAATAATCAGAGTGAGGCAGAACTGGAGGCACAGCCCTGGTAAGGCTGAGGACCAAGTGCTCCAGCACATTCTGCAGCAGAGGAAAAACAGCTGTGCAAAATGCTGCCATCCTGTGTGAGGGCAGGTAAAATATCCTCCACCCTTTGTGGGGAATGAACTGCCTTGCTCCAAGCTCTGATCACCCTCCAATCTCTGATCCACCCTCTGATCACCCTCCTCTTTGGATGGAGGCTATGCAAGGAACCAATAGTGATATATGTATAACATCTTATTTTCAAATGATCTGAAAATTACTGAAATACCTTCTAAAATAAAGGCTCTGGCAATGTCTGAGTCTCAGATGAGATGGTGCCGGCATTTCTGTCCTGCTGCTGGTCAGGGGACACTGGGCGGATGCAGGGAGCCTGAATCTCTGCAGTCTCATCCTCTGCCTCCACATTTCCTCTGGAAGTTTGGACTTAATTTTGTGAAGCTTTTACAGCACTGAGAGGTGCTATAAAAGGAAGGTTCTGTAAAACGATGCTGCAGAGAGATTAAAAATTCCTTATACACAGATGGAATGAGGTGAGGCCCATGTATTTCCAGACCAAAGTTGCATAATCTCAGGCAAATTAATGTTTGATGATTTGACTTATTCAAGATTTGTAAGTCCCACTTTGGGCTTAATCTCTTTGCTCCATTGGCTTTAATTAAACTCATCTGCATCTTATGAGTTTTGGTGAGTTCATTGCAAAGCCAACTAAACAAACAAAACATTGTTTGTGTGGATGAATTACTCTGAATTCCCCATTTCTGCATTTTTGCTATTTCATGTGATCTAGTGAACAAAGAAATTAGCAGTAAATGTTTGCAGATTATTGCAATGAAGGTATTACTCTTGTGAGGATTTATTGAAGGGAAAAGTGTCTGCATTCTGATTTTTATCAACAATATACCTCTGCCCAGAAGTCCTGGTAAGCATTAAATGAGGAACTGAGCACCCTGCTTTCATTGTCAGACTCTGGATCTCAGACAAAAACTTTTTTCCAGAGTCTATATCTGATAAATTATTGGAAACCAGAGTGGCATTTGAGGTGCCTGGATAAAGAGGCAATAAAAATATTTTCTATTTGTTTACACTGAAAAATACCATATACTGAACTGTCAAGTCTGAAAAATTGATGCTTCTGACTTCACAAATATTCAGCAGCCTAATAGAAATGTCAGATGTGTGTGGTTCTGAGAGAGAAAAAGGAGAAAGAAAAGAAACAGTCAGCCACATAACAAATGTTCATTTATTTTCATCAGATTTGATACTTCATCATGCAAGTGATAGATCCAAAGACCAAGAAAGTTTATAGAGCTTCTTTTCTTCTTGATTTCAATGATTTTTGATTAAGCACTGTAGAATAGCAGGGTTGAGTTGCAGCTATTTAACATCACCAGCTTTTGCTGGAAAATTGGTGTCCCATGGATGGAGATTTGTGCTGCTAAAAGCAAGAGGCTGGGGCTGCCTTCCAAAAATTCTGACAGGAGGAGCATTTGGGTTTGGGATCAAGCAGAACCATTTTGATTCTGCAAGATTTCCCCTTGTTCATGTGCAGATTGAAGAATTGTGTTAAGAGTGGGAGGGGGAGCAATATTCTACCCTTTCATTATTCTGACATTTTTTTGTAACTTACTGGTTTCTGCTTTAGAAAGGAGAAAAGAAAGTCACATAATAGTGAGAGGGATTAATATAAATATAATCTGTTTGGCTGAAATTGCAAAGAGTAGTAAAAATGGAACTTTTGAACTGGAGGGTCCAAATCTGGGAATGTGGAAACTCAGATACTCTGTTCACCAAGGATACAAAGATGGTCCTTGGGGGAGCAGCAGCAGCAGCTGGTGGAAATTGGCATTTTTGCTCCCAAGAGCTGCCAGAGCTGGACATTCTGCAGTTGTCCCTTGGCTTTATTGTGTGCACACAGTGAAAACACAAGAAGGTAAAAAGTCTGAAATTGAAGCCCACTAAGATACAGAAAAAAATTATAATTCTTGCTTCTTTCAATTTCTTTGTAAACAGCTTCCAGTCCCTAAATTCTAAGCCAAAGCGGATCAGTTTTATGACGATCTTTGTTTTCTCTGTAATATCTTAGAACAGATTATCCTTTGGGCAATAGCTGTGTTTTGGTGTAATTAAAAAATTAGAGCAAATGCATGTAAATCAGACACACGGGGCATAATCAGTTGTAGGATTGTTGTGACAAACATTCACGGTGCATACAAATACATGGTCTTGAGGTCCAGCTAATGGAGCTGTTAGCAGCCATTAAGGATGATAAAGTTGCAGCTTTCAAGACCTGGCTGTGAGGAACAGGAAGAATTTGATATACATTAAAAATAGAGCCCCAGGGGGCTGGTTCAGCTCCTGGAGGGGCTGGAGCAGTCCCTGCATGTTCTGTTGTCCTGAAAGCACAGAAGGAGATTCAGGTTTGTGGAACAAAACAAATTTCATCTGGAGACACCCTGGACCTTGGGGGCTGTTAATTTTCAAGGGGCCATTTCTGTATCAGACTGATGTTTAGTTGTGGTGTTCAGTGGAAGGCTGGACTTGATGAGCTTGGAGGTCTTTTCATACCTGAATGAGTCCATGATTCTAAATTTCAAACGAAGCATTGTATCAGACTATTGAATTAGGTTGAAGTAGTATTTTCTTTTCTGAGGCAAAACTCATGATTTTACTCAGCCCAGGAAAGTCACCCTATGCCTAAACTGATCCTGGATATAGGAAAGGTCAGGACAGCAAAACACTGAAACTGCAACTGTGAAGAGAATTTTGTCCTTACTCAGTCCTGACTACCACTGTGCCCCAATATGTCACCATGGAAAAAAAGACTTAAAATGTCTTTGAATCTCTGGGTACCAAAAAAACCCCATTTCTTTAAATACAGGCTAAGAACTGCATTCTCACATTCTTCACAGGAACTCGTGCACATGGCTGTCAATTTTTGTATTTGACCCAAACTTGTTGCTAAATCTTATGCATTTAAGAGGAGTTAAGTCAAAACATACAAGTGGAGAAATTATTGCTTGCATAACTGGTACTCATTTACAGAAAAATGAAATTGCCCATGTAAGAAACAACAGGAAAAAGAAACTGGTCTCAGATGAATGGATATTGCTGTAGCATAATAGTCCCTGATAGTCTGTAACTTTTGTTTGTGCAAGCTAAATGGTGCAATTTTAATTACCATAATGCTCAAATCACCGTAATGGATTACAGGATGTTTGTGTTGCTGAAAATCTAATTTTTTTTTTTCAATTTTTTAAGTGGGAACTCGTGAGCAGCCATATTGTCATTATCCTATGGTTCTTTTGAAGAGCCTTGGGATTTGCAGGAGAGAATGAAGGCACAGATACTGTCATGCCACAGTCCTGCTATAAATAGCTGATTGGGCTGGGGTTTGCTTGCAAGCTTGGGCTTCAAAAGGCAGCATTTTATTATTTCTTTCTCTGAACATGGATGGCTGCAGAGACAGGAGGGTACCAGAGAAAAACAAATGTCACTGAGCTGCTTCTAGCTCTCCTGTGCACTGGGTGCCCCCACCCCCCCGCCTCTCCCATGTAGGTAAAGCACTGAGGTACTTAAAAAGTATATATACTACCCTTGGAAAGAATGTCCTAAGTTGAAAAATGGGTGCCTTGGACTTCAGGAGTATTGAAAGGAAGAAAATAGGAAAGTTTGAGGCAGATTATATTGAACTGGAACTCTGTGGAAGTGGTGCTTTTGGAAAAACAGCAGGGGTACAACAGATAAATAAACCAGCAGCAGAATTGCCAGCAGCTGTCAAATCAAAAGCAGCAGTAAAGCAGAAATACACAGTCAGTATGAGTCTGAATAAGCATTTGTTGAATACACCAGGGACAGACAGACCGTTGTGTAAAGCCATAATGTCACTGGTATTTTCAAAAGATAATTGTTCTTGTTGGTAGCAGCTGGTAGCTGATACTCTGCTCTGATCACTATGACTATCTTAATCAAATGAGTGAGGAAAAAGAACCATGAAATCATTTTTAGGCAAAAAATCCCAAAATGTTACCCCATTAGTTTTGAGTGATGGAGTGATCCTGCCATACTTTTTTCCCTGAGTTTCCCATAATGGAGTCTGCTAGGAACTGACACAATCAAGAGGTGACTGCAGAATTTAGGAAGGCATCAATCAGGTGGGGACCTGACCTGGCTCTGCACTCAGCGAGGTACTACTGGGAGCTGAAAACATTTTGTTTCCCCACCAAATGCTTTTCCGCAGTCAGCAGTGGTGAATTCTCACAGCTCAGCCTGTGCAGCTTTGGGAGTGCTGATCTCAAAGGTGCTGGGTTTTATTAAAATTTTTGAAGAAGAATGTTTCCTTGTAAATCCACACAAAGCAAATGCACAGTAAAGGGATGACAACACAACACAGAGGGGTTTAGAGCCTGCCCACAAACAGCATTGTTTGATTCCATGTGTGGGTAATGGGTGGTATCTGTGACCAGTCCATGCCCATAATTAAGTTTTTGAGTTTTCCAGGTTATTAACTCTGGAAACTTCTAAGGAACTGGGTGTTCCCTGGGCTGTAACCAAGGACTTGGGAGATAGGTCTGGGCAGCAGGGAAAGAATCACTTCTGGAAAATAACTGGGGTTTCAACCACTTCCCCTGCCAGTGAATTCTGAGCTGTATTTTATGAAAATCAAAGTAATTTTTGTTGCATGAACTAATGATACTAGACCATCTTTCTGTAGTTCTCCTATAGTGACTCTCAATTCTGCAGGGCATCTCTCAATACACATGTTCTAATTTCTGCAGTTCCAATAACTCTGCATGAGCAGGTCACCTGAAATGCTCACAGAATAATCCTCCCCAGCCCTCAGACAGGCTGCTTTGATAAGTGTGCTCATGAAGAGCTTTTGAAACAGAAGCCAGCAGCTGCACACTGCTGCTGCCTCCATGGCATGGGGAATGTTTCATCAGCTTCTTTTTGTGTGCGACTTTGTTTTCTCATCTGGGATTATGTCTGATAAGGACAATCTAAAACTTTCTCTAGCGGTTGCGGTGAAACTCTAGGCAGAGATGCCTCTCTGTATGGGGAAAAAAGTGCCTCTCTAAAAATTTCTAAAGTTTCTAAAGCAGTTTCTAAAGCCAAGCCAGGTTGAGAGAAGCTGTGCTACCAAATGTGCATCATCAAAGTTGACAGTGCTTGTGGCTTGCTTTCCCTTCCTCTCATCCTTCAGGATTCTGAAGCAGCATACTTCAAGGGTTTGCAAGAAAGAGGCAGAAATTCCCTTTTGTGCAAATCTGCTTGATGCTTAGGAACACTGTTCATTCAAAAACTCCATTAAGATACTCCCCTAGTGATGTGTCTCTGACAGAGAGAAACAGAATTAGTTCCACAGCAAGGAAGAAGAAAAAAAAATAAGAAAAGCCATCTTGCAAGTTTGTCACTCCAAAGAATATATTAAATTGACATTAATTAACATATCCTATTAAATAGGGTATATTGATTCATATCTAAAGGAGAGAAATGCAGAAATTCAAATAGGACCGCATAGACACAGGTTTCCCTACCAAAAGTTGTGTGTCCCTTTGGAGTCTGTTCTAGAGCCATTTGTATTTCAGAAATCATTGTCCTGTGCAGTGCAAGGAGTGAAACAACTCCTTGAATCCTTCTGGCAGAAATCTGGACAACAGGCTTTTCTGAAACCTAACCTCCCACTTTAGGTGCTGGAATATTCCTGTACTTGTGGAAAATTTGGGGCTCTCTTTTGGACTAAATTGATATTTATCAATTCCCAGTGAATGACAGATTCCTTAGAAGACCTGCTGGCCAAGATTTACCAAGTTTGAAAAAGAAGAGTGTATTTATTTATTTATTTACTTACTTATTTGCACGGGGGCAGTTCCTCACAGCACAGCTCCAGCCATTCATCAAAGGCACATTTTATGTGGCTTTGCACAAGAAAGAAAGAATGAATCATTCTTCTGGCCCCAAAAGCCTTCAAGTTTACAGAAAAGGAGACAACAGGCAGAGACAGCCAGATGAGTAGTAAGACATGACTGAGGATTTGGTCAGCATCACTCAAAATCACAGACCTTAGAAAATATCTCTTTTGAAAAACAATGTGTGAGAGTGGAACAATTCCTTTAGCTTTGAAATTAAGATATGCAACAAATAGCATAAAAACCAAACAGAGATGTCACTTGAAGACACAGAGGACTTATTTCACTCTGACAATCAAAATGTTTCTGTCTTATTGTTTGTTTTGAAATTAAATTTGTCGAAATTGGTATATCCTGCAGAATTTTTCAATTTTGCAGAAAGCTTCTTTGTTTCAGAAAACTAATAGTCAGATTTTTTGTTCTTGTTGTCTTTATAATCTTGGTATATCAGGATTTTATAATCTCCTTTAAAAAACGGTGGGAAAATACTCTGATCATATTTCATACCCATATTATGAAAAAATGTGTATAAATGCACAAAAATCACATTATTCTGGATTTCCAATTATAAAGCGGAGTTTGTGGTTTCATTAAGTTTACTGAGGTTGCTTGCATCATTCTTTTGGAGAGTTTTAATAGCTTTTTGTGACTAATTGTCAGGATCTGTGATATTTAAATGCTCCCGAGATTGTAGAAAGGGTTAGGGTTAGGGTTAGGGCCCTGGATTCCCACAACTAATAAGCCTTTCCATTAAAGCATGTGTCATTGGATAGAGGTAGCTTTCCATGTATTCATAGTTACACATTAAGCAACCTCTTTTCAGTTTACAATCTGTTATCATATTTTGAATATGTGGCAGCTGTAGCAGCACAACATAGTAGTTGTGCTACGGAAAACATGGGGCTGAAAAGGTTTAAAAATACAGTGCTTGAAAACCCCAATAAACTATTCTCTTTGTATATATTCCTTATGTATTGTAACTGCTGTGACTTTAGTCAGCTCTCTGAATAATTTTCAAGATTAAATTTTCTACTACTGCAGCTATGCATGTCCAAATGCTCAATTATTTTACAATATTTTAAATCAATTATCTAGTGATGTATTAGAGAATATTTTCTGGCAACTCACTGTACCTCTCCAATGGCATATGAGTAAAAAACCACCATGCATTGTATTTTGTACAATACTTTTAATCAAAAAAAGGTAAGAAAGAAGCAGACGCACAAAAAAGAACTGTAAAACAGACAGGCAGCAGAGAATTGCATCTACAAAAACAAATGTTGGCACAGGCTAAGTCACACTAGCCAGGGTACCAGGTATATATTCCCATCTTTAAATGTACTTTGCTACAAAACAGTGACATTAATTGGCCACATTACCTTTTGTTTGTAGGTTGGGATCCAGTGCCTCAGTCTCTGCCTACAGACAGTGAGGGCCTTTTTACAATGCATAGGGAATTTCCAAATGGTCCTACCTGAAAATCTACTTCACAATCTCACACCTCTTTTTTAAAACTGAAGGAAAAACCCCAACACACCAGTAATTTTTTGTCCAAAGTCCAACTAATGTTCTATTTAGACTGAAGTGTAGGTCATCTTAGTGATTCCTGAGGGATGGGAGAAGGATGAGTGCTTAGATGCCTGCAGCACTGGGGTTGCTGGGCAGAGCAGCCTTTGGTGTGAACTCAGGGCACTCTGATTCTTTAGTCCATGAATATTCTTTACCTTAGCAATGAATATGTAAATCTGTAGTGCTGTTCTCTGGTTTCCCATTGAGAGAATCAGACTCTGAACCTCTATCAACACTAATCCATCTTCTTTGTTGATAACATTTGCTATGCAAACTAATAAAGCCTTTTCCCTTTCCCTGTCTTAAAGCTCAGATTCAGAGTTCATCCCTAGTACTTAGGTTTTACTTGTTTCTTAAAAAACAAAGACTCAAAGGTGGATGGTGTTTTTGAGCCTTGACTTCTTCATAACTCATTCCATAAGTCATGGCTTAGGCACTGTGACAGTGCTGGGGGAAATAATGGTGTCTGCCATTTCAGCTGCCTGTGGCACATCTCAGGAATGTGTCTTCCCTCTAAACAGCTGCAGAAGTGCAGTTTCTTCAAGGATCACACTATGCAATTACATGGTTTACTTCTCCACCTCAGTGACAGGCATACTTGATTTGGTTTTCTTGCACTCCCGTGGTAGAACGTGGGCCATCAATGTGTCTGTATCCTTGTAACTCTGATTTCTGCTCTGTTCCTGGCTCCCCATGACAGTTCTCACTCAGAACAAGCTTCAGGCTTTCCCTGGAGTTCTGATACCCAGGGGTGGATCAATCACCAATTGCCCACATGACAGGAGACTGGTGCATGCCAGTAAAGGCAGCTGTGGTGATAAAGCCACTATTTCACCATGTGATTGAATTATTAATTAATTATCTTATTTCCTGTGTCTGTACATCTCCTTTCATTCATTCATTCATTCCCACCTAAATGCTTTCCCCGCCATGTATGTCATAATTAATTTAGTCACACCTCAGAGGCCTAAAATACAGCAGGCACCCTACTGTTTTAGGGAGAGTTAATTAAGTTTCTCTGCTCTCCTTTTTCCATGTGTTTAATACCTATTAAATGTGCATTATCTGGTGCATAAGAGTACCTGGCAATGACACAAGACCGCATTGTGGCAGGTGAGGCTGTTTTCTCCCTGCTTTATAAATTCTGAGTAGATGAGCTGGTTTAGGATCAGGAAGAACAGTCTCATTGTAAGAACAAGCACTTGAAGAGGCATGGTAGTTAAACAGAGTAAATCTACGAGAGCCTAGCTGAGAATGCACTTCTCCAGCAGTTAAATTTAAAAAAAAATATATTCTGAGTCATTCTTGGTGCCCTTTCCACCACTGACCTAAAGAATATAGTTTAGTGTATATATTGCATTGGTTGGTTTTTTGTTTTGTTTTGGGTTTTTTTTGTTTGTTTGGGTTTTTGTTTTTTTTTTTTTTTTGGTCTATTTTTTGTGTGTGTGGTTTTTATTTTTTTTATGTTTTTTTTTTAGTTCCTTCCCAGAAGTGACACTTAAAATCTGTTTCCATTGGAATGGAGATGATGGCATTTTCCTTGGATTTGGTTACCATTCTATGATTCCAAACATAACTACTGCTACCAGGAAAGCTGGGTTAGAAATTCCTGAGGACCACTGCCTAGAAGAACTTAGTAATTAAAGAAACTGGGGTGAAAGAAAATAATTGAGTATACTGAAAGAAAACTAGCATTTGATGCAGTGGGAGGTCATGAGTGACTGCTGGTCTTTGTACTGAGAATTTTAGCTCCAACTTCTTCAATCCACTTATATGATCATTTTGTAATCTTGCTAAAGTAAATATATTTTCTGAAGACCATAACCTGGTTTTATCAGTGCCCACACCTTATGCTCAGCACAACAAATTGTAGTCCCAAATCTGGATCCACATGGGGGCCCAAGGGATTAAATTTTATTTATTTGTTGCATGTTTTTCTCCTGCAAATGCATTTGTTAAACAGGCATTAAGTGACATGGGTGAAATAGTAAATGTTTCACTTTCAGAGGCTGTCAGGGAAAATAAATCTCTATTTATGAAATCTCTCTAGCTATACTAAATATATTAATTTGTGCAAATCCAAGAAGTTGCAAATAAGAATACAGGCAACCTTAAAAGGTCAGGCAGAGTATGATCCAAACAGTATTTGCTGCCTCATACCTACTTTCTCCCTAATTGGAAGAGTAAGCAGATATTCTGTGTCTGCTTTTTACACTGTTTGTGTGAAAACACAGTTGGTTTTGGTAAAAACATAACCATACCAATGATTTCAGTGCCAGCTGGAAACTTTAATATTTTAATGTCCCCTGCACACATAATAACTTCAACTCTTCTCAATCCTTCTGGTTTCACTGGTGGATGGCAGGATGGCAACCCAAATGCCAACCAACATGCCTGCTAATTGATTTTTGCAATTTTCAGTGAATATTACTGTTTGGAAACTTGCTCCTGCAACCAACAGGAATGTCAGTTCAAATTGCAATGACTCTGCTTGAATCTTTCATAGTATTTCTATCCCTTCCTGACTCAGTGATGTGTGCTGACTGCCACCTGATAGGTCTTTAATGGCATCATTTGAAGGCAGATATAGGAATTTCTGGTCTGTGACTATGCAGAAGGAATGAAAATTCCTGGTGCTCAATGACAGCCTATTTTCAGCCATTATATATTAAATTCTTCATATGTGACCACAAATGTGTCCATGTGAATTTTCTGACTTTTGCCCTTCCTTTCCTCTCCTGACTGTGGTGTTTCCTTGCACTCTTGTATTATTTGTTTGGCTAAGGGATAAAGGAGTGAAACGTAGCCATCCTGGTAAAATACTAAGCTGCTTTTGGCATCTCCTGGTGCACATACTGGAAAAATATTAAGGAGAAAATAAATGCCTTCCCTTGGGTTCACCTGAGAAAGGCCTTGTAAAACTGAGTCAACAAAATGAAATACTGGGAATGCTGAAGGAGAAGGATGCACAGAGGAGCTGTGTGCACAAGTGTCACTGCAGAGGAGACAGACCTGCAGATCTTCTTTCTTTTATTCTTTTTCCTTTTATTTAAGAAAAAAGATACAAAGAAAGAAAATTAAAATATTGTTTTGCTGGCAATGGAGAAGTGAACTTGAGTTCCTTTACTCATAGACCCATACAGATCTTTAGGTGTTGTGACACCATTTATTTGAACTGGTTTACAATGCAGCCTATGGATTGAGTTCCACATGTACTGAGTCTTTGTGGATCTCCCACAGAGATAATCCAGGGACTGACTCAGTCCTTGATGTAATTGTGTATAATTTGGGAACCTTCTCAACAGGAAGGCA
The DNA here is from genome assembly GCF_024509145.1 of Vidua macroura. Taxonomy (NCBI): domain Eukaryota; kingdom Metazoa; phylum Chordata; class Aves; order Passeriformes; family Viduidae; genus Vidua; species Vidua macroura. The sequence continues at coordinate 8,506,094 of NC_071589.1, forward strand.
AGTGCCAGCTCACATTTGCAAATTTCTCTCACATAATTATCAAAGAGAATATCCTGAACAAGTCTCTACATAGGCTCTTGAATTAAACAGAAACAAAACACCTTCAGAATAGTTATCCTTCATGAACAACACAAAAATCCAAATCTTGTCAGACTCCCTTTCCTCCTGAATGCCTGGCCAGCCACAGAGATGCATTTCAATCTGCCAGAAATCATATTTTCCATCCTTTTTTCTTATTCTTTCTGAACATGCTTGCTAATGAACCTTCTTGAACAGTCACAGAGGAGGATGAAAGGCCAGGGCACTGGGTGGAAAAGCAATGTAGATTGGAAAAGACAGAAAGCTTATTTAATTCTTTCTTTTCCTGATCTCAACTCTGTCAAGTTATCTTTAAAAGAATGTTTAAAGCTTACTGTTAAAACTTTTCTACATTTAACTGTAATAATTAGAAGCAGATTTGGTAGCACTCAGGGAAAAGGGGAAAAATTTCACAACTGATTTCAACCACTGCTGGTCATGTGTTTGGGGGTAGATGGGATCTTGAACAGAGTTCACAGCTGTCTTTTTAACTTGGTATTTATTTTTTAACCTGTTTTGCTTGAATTTCACTTGTTAAGAATGAAAGTCTTCATTTTGTGCCTGTAACTTGCCAACCCTCTGAATTCTAAATGGGCACTAATGACTCTCAGCAGCAGCAAGTTGAGCTTTATTTGAGGATGGAGTTTATGATTCTGCCAGTAAAGTGAAAGGTGTGGGTTGAAAGAAGGAACTGGGGCTATGGGAAAAGTAGAGTGATTGTAACAGTCTTGATCAGGTCCCCAGGAAGTGGCCCTGTACTTTGCATGCTGCTCACCACATGGATCACTGTCCCAGTGGAATGATCAGGATTGATTGTTCCTAATGAGAACATAAAGCCAGGAAGTCTGGTATCATGCCTACATCAATGACTAATTCCAGTCACTTAAAGAGGACATAAAACCCCTTTAATGAATCTACTGATTCCATAAGGGAAGGGAAGTGCTGATGTGATATTCTAAATACCAAGATCTCAGACATAATTAATATTCATTCTCAGCCATGCTTTTTTCAGGATTGTTAAAGTATTTAAATGTAGACTAAGACTGCTACGAGTGAATGTCTTCAGTTTTTTCCACGGTAGATGGAAATCACAAGTCCAATGGCTTCTGGTCAAACTGAATTTTTGATGTAGTAGTAATTCAAGGGCTCAGTTAATTCCTGTATCATGTTAGACCTGAACAAACAGGAAAAGAGTAAAATATTTCTGGACAGTGGTCACTAGAACATGATATACAGCTGGAGTAGGGGATAGAAATAGGGCCATCCATGGGCTTTAGGAACAGGGAATAGGGACAGCATGGTCAGAGCTGTCACGTATGTCCCTATCATTTACAGTGAAGCTGATGTCAACAAGAGTGAGTGACTTTCTTCTTTTGGTCATTGGGTTGGGACAGGGGAGGACTCTGCAGGTGAGGGTCAGAGGCAGTGAGGCTCTGATGAGGGCTCAGATGGACAGGGGTCACCACTGCTGTCAGCAGGCACAGTTGGTCTGATTTTGGCCCTGTGTCCTATAAATTTTCTATTGCATCTCCAAAGAAGGAATGTCCATAGAGTCCCAGAGTGGCTGAGGCTGAATCTGGAGACTGACCTGCCCAGTCCCTGTTGAGAGCAGGCTCACCTGGACCAGGTTGCTCAGGACCTTCTCCAACTGGGTTTTCAATTTCTTTAAAACTGGAGACTGCCAAAACTTGCTAGGCAGCATGTTGATGTTTTATGGATGTGTTAAACAAATAAATTAATACTTGCTGTAATTCCTTGGAAAACAATGAAATTAGGATTGGCAAGTTTTTCTCTGAAATGCTTGTTTCTCGTTTGCATTTTTTTATACACCTTGCTTAACCACACTATTAAAACCATCTTTTCAAAAAGCTGGACACAGTTGCTTGAATTTATAAAAATACAGCAGGATTTATGTCCAAAAAAATAAATCCTAGGAATCAACAGGTTGTTTGCATGAGTCTCTGCTAGTGAGAAGGGCTCAGGAGCTGGCATATCTCTGAGTACATGGCAGCACGTCAGTTTTATTTGTTCTGCTCAGTCCTGTGTTTTTACACAGCAGTGAAACTGCAGCTGAAAAATTGTGCGCTGCTCTTTTCCCCCAGTGCACACAGGACAAATCTGCTGGGCCAAGGGACTTCTAGAGTCCCAGCAGGCACAGAATCCCGATGTTTAATGATTTCCAGGTGCTGTCTTCTCTGGCATAAGAGCACTGCCAAGCCTGTGCCTTTGTTGGAAGTTGAGCTAACACAGGTTGCTCCTCAGGCACAATTTATCTCATAAATCAGCTTTTATGGATAAACACAGCCCACTCACCCAAAATGAGCGGGTCCTGCAAAGGTTTCATGATTGCAACACTAATATTCAAGGGAGTTGTTTTAGTCAGATTATTAATGTTTCAAAACGGTAATTCTGAATTTCTGATTTCCTTCCATTGCTAACCAAATGTTCCCTTACCTCTTCCTCAAAAGGTTATGCATCTGGGGCTTTTCCCCTGGATTTTACAGAGCTGAATGGCAAAGGCCTCAGCTCCCTGATGCTCAGAGAAACAGGCCCAGAAGTACAAATTTTTATGAGTCAGCTTGGCCATGGCTTTGCCCACAGGCTTGTCTTCTGCTCAGTCCTGAGCTCCTTGTCCAGGGAAGGCGTCAAGTCAGGTACATGAGCAGCAGCTGATCTGATAAGGGACATATCAGTGACATCCTCTATCCCAGCTGCTGATGGATGCAGAGCAATGAGGTTTTGCCCAGGCTCTTCCTTTTCCTGCTCCACAGAGGACATTTCCCACAGCAAGAACTGGGCAGGATTTAGGGGGGAGGTGTCATGCATTTTATATGTATGCAGAGATCATAAATAATACCTCACTAATTCCAAAGGGGAAACAGTGTCAAATGATATCACTTAATGAAGTCAGCCTCCCACAATGCAGATAAATGTAAACTGTAATCCAGAAGCTCTGTGTTGAGTCCTTATGCCAGTTCAAATGCTGATGGATTTATACTGTGCAATGCTTCAGCCTGGCACTCCCTCTCCCCACTGTGCTTTAATCCCATCTGCACATACCACTGTCTCTTTATGCAATAATTAATAATCAATCAATCAATCAATCAATCAATAGTTAATAATAATATGGTTACAACATAATCTTTTAGCCTGTTACTTCTGTTATGTGTGAGACAGAACAAACCAATAGATGATTTGGAGACTCCTGAAGGAGTGTTAGCTGCTTCAGTGGGGATTTTCAGTCACTTCAGTATGGAAAGACTTAGATAGAAATTTGGATTAAATGACAGAATGTGTGTCTGGCTGCTTTGGCTGTTACCCTGAAGTAACCTAGGGATAGCTTTTATGAAGTCATGAGACTTTCCTTAAGGCAGGAGTCTTCTCACAGAGCTGTGTGGATCTTGAAACTTTTAACAGCAGCTTGTTAGTCAGCCTTATGTTAGACATTAGTGATAGATAAGCCTTTTCTGGGCCTCTACAAAGTGGTTCATGGTAACTGCCATGGAGCACTTGGACACCACACATTTATCACAAACCATCAAGCTGGTATTAAATCAAGTGGCTCCATATGTGGAGCTCTCCTGGCACCCCTTCCCCACTGTCTCACCTGGAGGTTTGGTTTCCATCTGACCCATCAGCCAGGCTGTTCTCCCCCTTGTTCCCCTTCTTTCAAACCCTAAACTGCCCCATTTGCAAAACTGGGGAAGTGTGGTAGGTCCTGTTTGGAAATGCTGCACGTGTGCTTTGGCATCTTATTCACAGGGATTGTCAAATGCCTGCTTGTCTTGGATGGATTTTTTGTGTGAGAAAGCAAATTTTTGTATTTGTCTGGCTAGAAGAGGAAGTTTCTGAATGAGTATAAGCTGACACTTAATGTTACAGTCTTCCAATCCCTTCTGGTGCATATGTGTGTCCCAGCACTTATCAATACAGAAGGGAGAAAAAGGGAGAGGAAATGAAGCTGACTCTATCCAGAACACTGGTGTGAATCTCCTACCCTAATATGCAAACAGTTTTAATTTAGGGAACTGTTACAACTGGAGTGAGGGTAAAGAAGGGATATTTCCAAAGCTTGGAGTGCTGTTTGTATTTGCTGATTAATTCCTAATGAGGGCAGAAGCACTTAAAGGAATACAATAAAGGTACATTTTCTCTTTTCATTTGGAAACATAACATCTGAGAATAATTTATTAGCGAAACACCAACTCTGTTTGCACATTTCTAATTAGAGTGTTAGAGCAACAGAATTTTAATTTTCATGTCTGTAATTTGTTAATACAACTACTCTGCAATACAGTTAGGTGCTTTCAAATATTTCAGTGTTAATTAAAAAGCTAATAACTTGAAAATCTATAAATACTGAGGTAGAGGGGCTAGTTCTCCAGGGAGAGGACCCTTTATTTGTCATTTAGTAGAGATCTCTTTAGTAGAAGGCCAGGCTTTGTACTGGGGCACTTTGTTACTCCACTCCTTTGTGCTACCTGGTAGATATTCCCACAAACAGTGCAGGGGTTGATTCCCTAGAACAGATCAGCATATTCAGAGTTAAATGCAAGCAGAAAACAGAATCAACCCCACTTCAGCCCATGAACTTTCTTCCTTCTCTGCTTTCATCTCCTCTGACCCACCTGCCTGTCTGTGGATTGACTGATGCTTGGCACAGGGTGAGAAGTTCTTTTCTGACTCCTAAAGCATCTCCAGTTCCTCTTGTAGTCTGATGTGTAGAAACTATGAGAAACTCTGAAATGCCAACAAGCCCACCATGAGCAGTGGGGTGTGTTTGTCAGAGGATGTGTCCTTGCAGCTCTGAAACTCATGGCAGCACTTTTGGGAAATACCCCATGATCAGAACTGATTATGGTGTTTTCAGTTTGGGGAGGAATTTTTTTACGTCCCAAATTAAAAAAGGGAAAGGAAAATTAAAAAAGGGAAAGGAAAATTAGAAAAGGAAATTCAGGGTTTCTCACTGGAATCTTTGCTTCTTCTTCCTCCTGAAACAACTCATTGGGGTTCCCAGCAGCACGTCCTTCCCTGGGACTGCCCGGGGAAAAAGTTCCACTTGCACTGTTACATCAGCGTGCAGAGCACACTGTGCAGAGCAGCCCCCACAGGGCTAATCACAGCTGAAGGGAAAAGTACTCTGTTATCATCATATAGTGCTCAAAGCAGTGTAATTCATGTTGTACTGCTGCAAACAAACTGTCATAGGCTGCAACATGTATCACTCTTTCCTGTGCCGTGTCTATTCTTTAGTCATTGGGATTGGAAGGAAGATTTTATTTAAAGGTAGTGTTCCTAAATTAACTTTATCTGGATGTAGCTTGGTTTCAATACAGTGACTCATGACCTTATGCTGGTGGGGGAGAAAAATGCTTTGCATTAGACATATTATGCTCTGGCAGATTGTTTTAAATCCTCTAAAATATCTGTTTTAACCAAAAATGGACTTGCTCTGCAGTTATGTAAATGAAGCACAAAAAATGAGGCTGGGCCAACTCACAGAAGGAAAAGTTGTATTTTAAACTGTAATTAAAAGGTAACTTTAAGCCTCATACACTCTGGCACTATGCATACAAAGTGGTTGAGGGTGTTTTGAAACAATCCAACATGACAAATGCCGGAGCTGGGGAACAACCACCTTCTTAATGGTGCATCTCAGCATTGTCTCAGCACACAGCCATTTACCTCATGGAAATCATTAATTCTGCCCAGCCTTTTTGACGAATGGTGCGATGATGAGCTTCCTCAAAGGAAGCCCTGCATGCTGCAGTTGGTTCAGATTGTTAAATGTTTGTCAGACCTGAATTGTTTTGGAAGGAGACATTGTGAGTAATGGATTCTCTTGCTATTTCCACATGGGTGAGGTTGCGCAGCCACTCCGTGTGCCATTTATTGCACTGCATTATGGATGAGGTGCTTTTGACAGCAGATACATAAACACAAAAGGGAAGAAGAACACAAGAGAATAAATTCATGTATTGCCCAATATACAATAATAGCAATAATTTCGAAAACTTCAAAACATTTGTGTGCAAATATTTTGGAACTGTAGCTCTGAAATGAGTTCTTTGTTGTATTCTTGCAGTGAACACAGTGGATTTGCCATGAAACCATTCTCCCTTCTGTTGGAATTATCTTATAGCTAATGCACTGCTGCTACAGGACACCTGCAATCCCAATAACCTGCCCAGAAAATGTGACATCACATCCTAAAAAAAGTGCTGTGCTCTTTCATTTCTCATTGCTTTAAGAGGATTTTAGGTGCTAAGTCCATTTGTAAACATGCTGTTCAAACTGCTAAGATGTAGGTGTGTAGCAAGTAAGAAATGCCAAATTTTTAAAAAGCACCCACCAGGCACTGATTTCCAAGAACCCACCATGCATGGATTTCCAGCAGGCATTAGGGAACACTCTGCTTAGGGATTTATTGGTAAATTCTACTGGGCTGCCCTATTGGTAGTCAAATCACTGTGCTGTTCTGTCTGTGAGCCCTCACAGGAGATGCTAGACCCTTGCATTGCTGGGTTCTCCCAGGCCATCTGTAAATTCCTTTCTGATCAGCACTCAGCTGGTCCAGAGGTGCTCCAGCTGGTCCACTGGGGCCAGTTCCAGTCAGCACAGCCCCTTGGGGATGTCAGGGGAAGGGTGAGGCTGGTGACAGTCATTGCTTACCCATGGGAGAACACAGCCCTTCAGTCTGGCACTGCAGTAGGACTAATCATAATAAATCAGCACTTCAAGCCAGGAATTTGGCTCTTTATCAGTTGTTATGTAACTGGCTTGGAATTTGGCATCCACATAGCCGGGAATCACCACTTGTGTTGACCACAAGGCATTGGCATTTTGTCAGGGCAGTTTCTTGGCTTTCAGAGTTAACACCTACTTTGGAAGGGTTCACTTCTATTTCTCTAAATCTCATGAATGCTGTTCAGAACTGAAGGCCATTACAGTTTTCCTGGATGAGCTGTCATGGAGAGCAAAAGGAGAGACAGCACTTTGCAAACCAGAGGTACTATTTAGACATTTTGTCTCTGACTATGAAATCCAGTGGCAGAACCTGTGTTTTCTCAGGGAGGCTGTATGAACACAGATGCATTGTCAGGGTATAAATTGCTGTATGTGTCAGAATTGCAGTTCTGACACAAGCCAACTGATGAACACTGCCAGGGCATTGGAGCCAGGGACACATTTCGTGGAGTGAAAGTGACCTGACAGCCAGCACAATGTGAGATACCAAAGCTGCTTCTCCAGAATACCTTCCCTCATAGGACACAACATATTCTAAATATCTGTAATATTTTTAGAGTCAGGTTTTTTTAGCATCACCTAATACTTCACATAAGTGAAGTGTAAGGTACTTCACATAAGTGAAGTGAAGTGTACTACTTCACATAAGACTGTTTTAATATTGAGCACAAATATAGCCCTTTTTAAAAATTAAGCCTTTTGAGGGCCATGAAAGATGCCAAGATGTTTTTTCTATGATTTGCATAAGATGGGTAGAGACCTGAGCTCACAGATTTGCTTCGTCAGGATTAAACCCCGAACTCACAGTATTACTCCTTTCCCATGCATCTTCCCAAAAGTTCTAGATCATGCTATCCCTACTGAGAAAGAAGCAAAAGGAGAACTCAACAGTCTTTGCGTGAGCTCTGATTCAGATCCTCATAGGCTTTTGAGACTATTTATTCTCAAATATTATGTCCTCAACCTGGAAGAAGAAATAAACTTTACCAGCCAAAACCATTTCTAAACTATACCTGGCAGGTTGGATCCATCTCTTCTGCATGTTGGAATTACTGCTAATATACTTACAAAATACTAGTCCATGGAAGAAGCAGCTTAATTCTGTTAATATTGAATGCAAGAGTATGAGGATTGATAGTCCTTGTAATCTCTTATCTAAACATAGAAGAGCTGCATATGCTGTTCATAAAGCACTGAAATCAATCATCATAGTGGCAGGCAGGTAATTGGGAAGCAAGCTGCTGCTTGTGCAGACCAGGAGAAGATAACAGCCTTCAGCAGGTTTTTGGTTTTTTTCAAAAATTTTTCCCTGTCTCATGTTTCAAAACTTCAAAATCTAAAGCAAGTCACTTAAAATCCCAGAGTGTGAGCACTCAGAAAGCCATCATGGCTTTTGGAGCTGCACAAACCTTATGCTCCTTGCACAACTTCAGAGAGCATGGGGGTTATCCAGCACTGCAGGTAGAAAGGCCTGCAAAAGAGGGGAGCTGGAGCTCAGTGCTGGTTGCTGATGCCTGACTGCAGAGAGGGTTCAGAGTTGTGGATTCTGGTTAGACATAAAAACCAGCTATATCTGCATGGCCCTACAAGTAGGATCAGATTTAATTAAGTCCTTTGAAATGTTAAGATTTAAAACAATTATGTGACTACACAGCTCTGCAATTTTGACAATCAACATTTTGTAAGAGGGATCTTGGAGCAATTAAGAACAGCTCTGTTTACATGTTCAATCAGATGAGGATTGTCAGAAAGACTTCATAATTAGAGTTTTTACTAAAGGCCTCCTCCATGTATTAAATATTAACAGAATGTTTCTAATTGTGAAATGAAGTAGACCTAACTAAACTTGTAGGAATTAGCACTACTCACTCTCTGATTTTTCAGATTAGTTACATTAATTTTAAATACTGCTTTCTGCCAGGAAGAGACTGGTAAAAACACAATAGTAAAAATTGACTGTGCCTCATTCAAACATTGAGAAAAGAATATATGGTTTGCATATTTTAAATGTTGGGTTTTTTTTTTTTTTGGCACCTCATAATCCCTGACTTTCATTGAGATTGCTGGCACATATCCTCTTTTATAACAACACCAATAATTATTTTGCTTTGTTTTTTATAGCTTCATAATACAAATGGAAGTTGTTTCCATTGCTTAGAGAAGCACAGTTTAGCTCTAAGAGGTGTCTGTGGAATTGGCAATGGTCCCACTTCTCTGTACAAAATTACACAAGTCCTCTCAGCCCATCAGATGGGAGAACTTATCTGTGCTTTCCTAATTCCAGAGCAGCAGTTGTTTCCCTTATCAAGGCATGTAGTTTGTTTGGAGGATTTATGGTCTGTTTTTTTGGGGGGTTTTTAGTTGTTTCATTTTTTGGAGGTTTTTTTTGCTGGATTGGTTTGGGGTTTTAGTGTTTTTATATGGTTGGTTTTTGGGGGTTTATTTTTTGTTTGTTTTTTTACTTTCACGAGTTGCATTTAGGATCCTGGTAAGGAGTGTGCATGTGGGCAGAGCTGTGCATCCCTTCCTCTCCCCTGAAGTGTGAAATGCAAACTGCTGTTTGCCTTGTCACGTCCCATCCCAGGGCTGGCTTTTGGCAGGAAGGACTGGTGATATTAATGGTGTGGGTTGCAATCACAGCTTTCTGCAAGTAGAACGAGCTGACAGTTGGCTGGATGGCAGTGGAAAAGCAACAGAAGAAATGTGGGAATTCTATTTCTTTTTTACATCCTGTGATAGCAATGCATGTTCTTTTAACAGACCACACATGAAATCTTTCTGCTGCATGTTGCATTTGTTCTCTGATGACTCATAGCATGATGGCAAATCCTGTATTTTCTTCCTTAATATGGTGGTATTTTTAAAAGTGCAAACTAAACAAATCTCATGTAAGTTTTCAAATTAATAAGTCACCAGGCTTTAAGCTGTTGCACAGTGTGTGTTAGCGTTTGTTTCAGAGTTTCTTTGCAGATAAACAAAAGGCTCTGGAAAAAGGTTGGCCCTCTTCCTCCTCTGGAAACATTGTCCTCTCCTTTCCTTTCCTCTCCACTAATTGCTATCACCCAAACAGAAAACTCACCCAATAAGTTCTCTTGTTCTAGAAATATTTACATGCTGTTCAGCACAGCAGAGTCCTGATTTTAACCTGATGTCTTTAGATGCCACCTTTATTCTAGTCAATAAATAATCATCCCTAAAAATACCCATGGGCATGAATCTTGATTAAACTCAGCATCTGGGTCTGCATCAAAATTTCCTTTTGACAATTCTTCAGCTGTAATCCAGCATAAACTCTGTGATATATTACAGAATAACTCCCTGGTACAACCATAATGACTCAGCCTGCTCTGTCCAGCTGTGTCTTGCTCCTCCAGGACACTGCAGGGAGAGTGTAAGGCAGTAATTTCATCTTAATTTTCTACTTGGAGTCTGAAACCCAGATAAAATTGGCATCAAAACATCCTCTTGGGTCTAGGTTTAAAATGATGCTTGGTGAGAACTGGAAGAGGCTTTGATCTTTATATGAATTTGGGCTGACATGGGAAGCTGCTCTGATCTCCCAGGGTGATGCTGAGAGCACATAGGACCCCTTGGCTCAGATTAGGGCTAGGCCAAAGCCACTCCACATTTGCCAAGGATTTAAGCAACTCTGTAGGGGTGCATGCAGGAATCCTTGTTGTTTTTGAAGATGATTTTACACTTCTGTTTTAAATTGCAGGTTAATTGATCATAGTGCTGATTTATCATCTCATTTTCCCCATCCATGATAAAAGCTGCTTGCAAATACACAGCCATCAAAACTACTGACATTGTCAGAATTTAAAACATGTAATCTCAAACTGAGTACTGTCTTTTCCCTTTTTAAAAGCACGTTCTTTATAAAGGAGCCACTGCCATAAATACTAGTTCTGTGTACAGAATCATACACGATCACTGCAGCAATTAGATGCCCACACGAAGAGTGAGCAGCAAGGCATTGCTGGGAGTGGCTCAGAGTGAAATCCTTCGTCAGCTGATGCTGTTGGAGTGAGGCTGAAGGCTGAGAGCTGTGAAATGCAGCAAGTGGGAACTGCTGCACTACAACTCACAGGCTCAGGTCTCTTATTAGAATTACATAATACTATGCAAATATTGTTTAAAGATGCAAGGGCAGGTAATCAAGCAGAGCTGAGGCCAAATCTCAACCAAGGGTCCTGAAATCTTGAATGGCAACAAGTTATTACCTTAGAAAAATAAAGGGGAGAAAATGGGTTGTTTTAAATTGGTTAAAGTATTTAAATATGAGTGCATTTGAAATGTTTTGTCTCATGGGAAATTAATATTTAAAATACACATTTGGATGTTTATGTTCTACAGACTGTTTCTGTCAAGAAGGTAAAAAAAATTGCTCCCATTTTCTGGGTCTATTTTTTTGCAAGTTATACCACTGGCAACTTGCAGGTTTTGTAAATAAAACAATATGTAACAATTTTATCTTTTAGTTTCCTTAGCATATTGTCCAGTCATGAGAAATACTGGCATCTTTGGCTCCTTTTTTGGATCAGAGGGTTTGAAGTGTGGTTGTCTTATTTACTAAGTATATCATCATAGATGCAAAATTATCCTGGCCCCACATTGAGGTTTATTACCAGGTACAGGTTGCTCAGAGAAGTTGTGCATGCCCCAACCCTGGAAGTGTTTAAGGTTGGATGGATCACTGAGCAGCCTTGTCTAGTGGAAGGTGTCCTACCCATGACAGGGGAGTGGAACTGGATGATATTTAAGGTCTCTTCTAACCCAAACCATTTTATGATTCTATACAGGAAATGCACAGCTGAGCATACTTGGAAGTCCCCTGTTTTCCTTCAGTATTTATTTGGGCTGAAAATATTTATTATCAGAACATTGGAAGATAAATCTTGATCCAACTTGAAATTCAGTGGCAGCCCCCACCCAGTCGGTTTGACTCCTTTAAGGAGCCTCCCTTCCCTGAACACTTCCCAAATGAGATTTCTGTTATGCTTATTTGGGGCTATTCCAATGCTTTTATGGAATTGAGTCTTCTTCTCTATACAAGGATATCACTAATTAAACCCAAGATGAGCAACTGCTTTCACAGCTTGGTGGGTACAAGAGCAGCACTGCTCGAGCACATGTTGCAGCATATGTATCCTCCAGGAAGATCAGATGGATAAATATTGCTAATCTGCCCAAGACCTAGTGTCAGATTCCTCAAGCAAGGGCTTGACTGAACTCTGATGCTCATCCGAGATTCTGAAAAGGTCTCCAAACTTTAAACAGAAAAGGCAGCTTGCCATGAGGATTGATTTCATCCCACCCCTCCAGCCCACTCCTGGGACATGACCCCCCCTGGCTCTGCCCAGGTGTTCTGACCTCTGCACCTGACATAAGAATTGAAGCAATGATCTCTGCTGAGAGAGACAACATTGCCATGGAAAGCTGAACAAGCTTTGCTCTATATCCCTGGCACTCTCAGCAAAGTCTAGCTCCAAAATATACCCAACAAGATGCTCCTTAGATCTACAACAAGATTGACTGCTCCATATCCAGGCTGGCCTTTCCTGATGAGGATCCAGGAACTGGAGCTATCTCTCTCTGCTCATCTATTTTCTCCATGTAAAACTGTTTGGAATTACACTTAATGCTCATTCAAAGGCATATGGCCTTAGTCAAGCACAAAGAGTTGAAAGCAATTGTAGTCATGGTGCATCCATTTCCAGGCAGAAAATATGAATATTAATTGCTCACCTTCAAGAAATTATTACACACTTACTTAGTGGTTTGGGTCCATAGAAGGTTTGGTAAATAAGGACATCTGAGATTCTCTGTATTTTTAAGTTTTGGTAATCTCAGACTACCTGCTTTGAGTTAGTGGTCAAAAGGCAAATGGAGATAAATAATTACCTTCTAAAATAAACATTCTTAACTGGTTTTCTTGCCTTCAATTTTATGTAAGTTCACCACTTTCTGCAAGCATTCTTCTTAGAGTTTTTGTAGCACTTGAATGTTTTTGTAAAGAGCAGTCCTCATCACTGAAGGACTGAATCTGCCCACCAAAATGAACCAAAAATCTTATGTGAGCCAGGATGTTAAAAAAAACTTCCTGCAGCCGGTACTTTGAATTTCTCTATTCAGAGAACCAGACTGAAGAGCATTACAGAAATGAATTAAAAACATCATTAGCTGTTCCAGTTATCAAAATGATGTTAAATTCTTCCTTGTGGATGCAGAAACACCCACTGCAACTCCATTTTTCTTTAAAGCCAAGTGGGATTTCAAAGCATACAAAGCCTTTTATAAGAATTCAAAGTTTACATTTGAGGAATATAAAAACAACGTGGTATTTTCAGCATTTTTGTGTGGTCACTGCAGGATAAAAAGGCTCTCTTGAGTCCCTGTATTTGTGTCACTGCTATAAATTCCTGTGTCAGTGGCATTACCTTAACACAATGTGACTGATCTAATTAGACATGATGAGTCCCAGCAGCTGCACACCACTCTGGAGGCTGGGAGAGGCCTTTCAGGTGATGGCAGCTTTGTGTGTTCCTTCCACCTGTGATTAAAACACAGCTGTTTTCAGCCTGGAAGCCAAACCCTTCCCTCAGTTCCCTGAGGAATGACAGTGACACAGAGCTGGGTGCAGGCAGTGCTGAGCCCCGTGGGGTGTTGACAGCTCCAGCCCTCACCTCCACCCCATAGCTGTAGGCACAGCTGAGCAGTTTGGGTACATCCAGCTGGGCACCTCCACAGACACGCAGCACAGGAATGGGCACATCCACCTGGCATGGTGATGGAGCTCCAGGAAAGATCTTCCAGCACCACTGTGGAGGGGATTGAGAAAGGGGCCAGCAAGGGCAAGCAGGAGGATCTCCACCTTGTATTTGCCCTCAATCCTCACCTGGTCCCAAAAAGCACATCCATGACCAGCACTGAGGTCACTTGGGTGTAGTGGCAGTACCCTGCCAGGACATGGTGATGTGTACGAAGCTTGGCAGAAGCTAGACCTCACATGGCACCTGGACAACCACATCTTCCTCTTTGACCACAACTTTGATTATCAAGATTTATGGGAGTGAATTGTATGACCCTGTGAAATGCAAGGAAAGCATAAGAGTGGGGGAAGATGATCCAGATGATGGGGCTGTCAGAGGAAGGAGTCACCACTGTGAAAGATGTCATGAAGCATGTCAGGCAAGACCTCTGCCAACATTCAGTCCTCCCAGAACCAGGCCACCTTCCAGACCATTCTTAAGAAGAGAGAAAATTTTGTATGCCAAGTTTTCCCTAATTGATTTGGCTGGGAATGACTGAGACATGGACATGTCCACTGCAGACAGGCAAACCAGGCTGGAGGGGACTGATATTAATAAAAGCTTCTTGGCCCTTAAAAGTAGGGGTTAGACATGTAGGAAAATATTACAGTGTTGTTTCCAGTTATTTTTCATTGTAGAAAGTAAAACTGGGCAGTTGTGAGGATCAAACTGCAGGAAAAGGCAAGAATTTACAGTAAATGTGTCTCAGTTTATATAGGCAGGTTTCCCCCTCGTGCCTGTAAAATGCACACACACACACCCTTCTATAACTCCCTAGATGGGGCCTGCTCCAGGGTTGTGTCAAACAGCACCAAAATCAAAGTCATTTTTCCAGGGCAGGAGGCATTTGGAGTGATTTAAAAAGGCGTTGGAGTGCAAAGCACTGTCATCTCTGATCAAGATACATTTAGGAAATGAGGGTTATTTTGTCATGGCATAAGCAATGGCTTTATTACAGCATCAGCTCACGTTATTCTCTCTTTCCTTCTCTTCTTCTTTCTTAACTATGTTCTCATGAGACATTAAAGAGTGCTGGAACCTGTATTCAGAAAAAGGAGACTAAAAATGATGGCAATTGCCTGAGTGATGGGGAGAGGAAGTGCCTGCTTTGCAGAGGGAAGCAGGGAAGTCAGTGCCCTGTATCATAGGCCTGATGAGAGATTTGCCAGATCAAAGGGTCAGAAAAGCTGCATCCGAAAGAGCACCATCTGATAGTGCTTATCAGTGCATGGCCCAGACTGGGGCATCACTCCTACGGGGAAATGTTGCCAAAACTTCTTTGCAGGGTGGTCAAAGCATCAAGTATATATCTATGATTACAATTCCATTTGGAAATTAATTAGTATAAAATACTGAAAGGCTAACAAAGAAGTAGATGAAGTTAAATTGCATAAATAATATCTAATTAACTGATTATAATCATCCTCAATTTTATCACACTCTGACTGTTGGTCCCATATACCAGTTTGTGCCAGCAATACCAGCAAATATTTAAATATCTGGTCTGAAGTCTGATGAAAACAACAAAAGGACTTCAGCAGCCTTTAAACCAAACCAGAGATTTATTTTCAGTGATGAAATTACAAAACAGCAAATATTGTTTAAATGCTGGTCATCTCCTAGTAATCATACACTGTGCTTTTCAGCTCCAGTGCACTCTACAAGCATTTATTCATTAGCATCTTATCTGCTTTGGTAGTCCCATCGTCGGCAGCTCCTAGTGTTCAGAGAAACAATGAGACACAGGTGCTATATGCCAGATTGAGATAAAAATATGTTGTTTACAGAGGAGATTTACCATAAGATGGTTTTCTCCTTTCTAAAAAGAAACTTTGTTGAGGTTCCTTAGAGTTTCTCTTGGATTCTGGTGTATGAAATGCTGGATGTAGCAGGGCACCACAGGGGCATACACAAGCAGAGGATCTCAGTCCCCTGCCTGGGACTATCAAACTGGCTCTCTTTTCTCTGGGTGTAGGAAGTGTTTTCCACGCAAGGCATGAGATAGATTCACTCTTTTGGCTGCGTGTGCCCTGGTCCTTCCTCCAGGGCTGAGTTCCTGCTGTGGCCTTACGCTATCTGCAACTCATGGGCACGAACTGCTTTGGCAAAAAGGGCTATGGATTAACTGAACTGGGCACAGTTCTAGAACACACAGTGTTAATGAGCTGGAACGAGGTCATACCAGGGTGGGATGGTTTGCAGGGAGGAGGAAAATTACTTTATCTGCTTTGGTAGTCCCATCTTATCTGCTTTGGTAGTCCCATCGTCGGCAGCTCCTAGTGTTCAGAGAAACAATGAGACACAGGTGCTATATGCCAGATTGAGATAAAAATATGTTGTTTACAGAGGAGATTTACCATAAGATGGTTTTCTCCTTTCTAAAAAGAAACTTTGTTGAGGTTCCTTAGAGTTTCTCTTGGATTCTGGTGTATGAAATGCTGGATGTAGCAGGGCACCACAGGGGCATACACAAGCAGAGGATCTCAGTCCCCTGCCTGGGACTATCAAACTGGCTCTCTTTTCTCTGGGTGTAGGAAGTGTTTTCCACGCAAGGCATGAGATAGATTCACTCTTTTGGCTGCGTGTGCCCTGGTCCTTCCTCCAGGGCTGAGTTCCTGCTGTGGCCTTACGCTATCTGCAACTCATGGGCACGAACTGCTTTGGCAAAAAGGGCTATGGATTAACTGAACTGGGCACAGTTCTAGAACACACAGTGTTAATGAGCTGGAACGAGGTCATACCAGGGTGGGATGGTTTGCAGGGAGGAGGAAAATTACTTTCATTCTCTGCCTGTTGATGCTTACACGTTCAGGCAGCTGTTTGCCGGTGAGATCCGAAAGTGACTCTTGAGCACACCCTACTGCTTCCCACATGCAAAAGGAATTAACTAAATTAGCTTTTTCCCTCAATTTTTGTGTTGGAGTAAAGTGTTCATTAACCTCTTTTTTCTTTCTCTGACGAACTTCATTTCCTATTTTCCTTTGCTTTCTAAATGTAAATCCTATGCATGTAGAGAGTGCAGAACCCATTTTTCCCATTACCTGGACTTAAATTACTTCTACCTGGTTTCCATGAGTTTGTAGCCACTGAATAAACAGCCCTCTGTATTTTGGGTTTGGAAATGCAGTTTAACCGTGTTTACATGTGACTACAGAGCCCAGCTCATAAAGCTGCAGAGATTCAATCAAAATTTCCTCCAATTTTTACTGGCCTTGGGAATGAAACCAGCATCAAAGAATGCTGCGGTATAGGTTTGCATCGCTCTGGTGACCGTAAATGTTCAATTAAGATCCTTAATTACTTAAAGTGAGGTTAGCCATTCACTTAGCCTGTTAAACAACTGAAACCCTTTTATGGGATATGTTTTTGTTTATAACTGACTGTAGCTGAATGCATGAGAGAAGCAATGGCTGTATAAATAGGACCTGGTTAATCTAATCATTTAATGCAGATAATTAACCATAAATACTGCTATTCTGTTATGCTTCAAGAACTTAAATCTGTTCTCTTCCTACCTGTGTCATTTCTAAGGCTGAGATTTCATTGCTAGTGAGATATTTTACTTAGGACCTTTACACATCCACATTTCAGATGTCTCTGCTTGACTTCAGTGTTTTATAAGGACTGAACACAGACACTCAACAAGTCAGAACAATTCCCATTGCAAAGACAGACACATAAATGTTGGTCTAATTTTTGAGCTGCTGTCTTTCTAGCTGTGACCTGGGAACAGCTTTGACTGTAAAATATACTCATATTTTCCACACTTTTCTAGTGTTTGCCACTTAATTTTGTCAGAGCAGCACTGCAGTGCCTCCATAGCTTGATTGAACTCCTTGTTGAGTTTCCTCATCACTTGTTGGGGAAGATGAAATAGGAAAGCCCGATAAATATGATGGCCTGGCAAAAGAGTCAGAAAATACAGATATTGAGATGAGAACAAGATTTGAAATACCAAACCCTAATTACTGAGCAACTTGAAAACAATAATACAGCCAAGTTGAAAGCAATCCCCCTTTCTGATTAAACAATGCCCTTTACCTACAGATAGATCCAAAGGTCAAATGGAATGTTCTCTCTCACCCCCCAATGTATGGTTCATCCCACACCTGTAACCCTCCCCTGAAGTATCAGGTATCTGTAACCCCATTGGTCCAAGTCCTGTTCCAGCCCACCTTGAAGCCCCCTGATAAGGTGTGGCCGAGGGACCAGACGCCCTCTTGGACCTTCCTCTTGGGACGCTCACCTGGAACCCTCTCTCTCTCTCTCTCCGCTCTCCCTGGGCCTGCCACGAGTTGCGGCTAGCAACTCCAACCAGGGCCTTTCACCCCTTATAATAAACCACATGTTCTAAAGATCTGGCTTCAGAGATCCTTCATCACCACCCATCCAAACCATCCTGGAGCCCAGCAGTCCCCGCATCACTGGTTCCAGCTCTTGCATGTACTGCCCATGCAGTCCTCAAAGGCTAGAATTTCCTCAGCTGAAGAATGCCCATATGCTCCCTTGAACAGGCAGGACAATTCAACCCATCACATGTGTGACAGCTGAAAAAGTAAAATTGATTCATCCACAACAATTTTGAAACATTTAATTGCTTTGCCCTCTGCTCTCACACCCATTTGCCTTCCCATCTCCCACTCCTATTCAAGCTGTCTTTCTGGCTGTGACACTCCACTCCAGACAATCAGCCACAATATTGTTGCATGTATCTTAGAATCTTTCATTTCAAAATTTCTGCCAGCAGTGCCAGCTCTCATCGCTCACAAAATGCAGGTTTTTTCATTCCCCTTGTGCCTTCCAGAACTATTCGTCAGAATTATACTTAAAGTGATTAATCTTTTAGACTTCCTGATAGAAGAAAAAACTTGGAAAGATACAATATAAATGCTTATAAAAAGCATTTAGATGCTGAAAAAATATTTACAGAAAATTACTCTTATAAGTTTTGGCACCAGAAATAAAACATTTGAAAGCTTGACTTTGGCAATAGAGCTCTGCTTAAACCTTCTTGGTTCAGGTACTTCAGCCCTGTACTTTTGATAACCAGAGACTTTGTTGACCATTTGAAGGCATCATTATTTGGCTTTGTTTCTGTGCCAGTCCAGGGGAACAATATCTTTTCTTGGGGCCCAGAAAAACCACAGCTTGATATGGTGCAAGAGCTCACCTGGGGCACACAGCAGCTATGATAGGAGGTGGCCCCAAGCTGCTCTAAGACAGTTCAAGGGTAGAACTGGCAGTGAAATAAATGAAGTTCAACCCCACCAGCAGCCCCAAGCTTCCCAAAATGCAGCATCTGGAGTTTCTAACTCAGTTCTGAGGTTTCTGTCAAAATGGGAGTTGTGAAGAATGGATCAAAATAATCTGTATCCTGTAAAGACAGTCTGGGAGAACAAGACACTTTCTGGTCCTGCCTCTGTGACAGCACTGTGCAATTTGCTCCATTCAGCATTAATTATAGCTGAATTTAGTCCTGTATTTTTGGGTTTGTATTATCTGAGTGTTACAGCTCAGCCTGTTAACATGAGGCTAACTCACAAGGTTTTATTCAGATTTTTCTCTGCTTTCTGCTCAGACAAAGCCCAAGGCAACTGGGATTTTCCAAAGGAGAAAAAGACTTGTTGCTAATAATAGCTTTAGTCAGCAACATATGTTTAGTGATGCACATCAATATTTGTGCTTTCACAGAGGCTAAGATTTTGTATTTTCAATGTCATCATGTCCATGAGCATCCTTTATCTCAGTGCTTTAAAACTATGTGTAATACACTGGATTTTTATATCTACATTTCCCACTGGCTGAAATTCCTCTGTGCTATCAGGCAGCATCACATTGCAAATCATCCCATTTCCTACCTGGTACCAGACTCTCATGAATCTTTGAAATATGCATGTCAGCTATGATTTATGAGATATTTGTATAATTTTCCTTTTATATTTCTACAGAAGCAGGTAGTACCTCATAGGGCATGTTGAAAGACTTCATGTTTTTAAGCAATTCATCTGGTGTTCTGTCTCACTCACTCCTTTTAACTCTTAAGGAATATGTGATAAAGAAATGTTGTTATTCCTCAGATTGTTCCTTCAAATTTTCTGTCCTTTCTATTTTTTATTGAGTTATTCTTCTTGTGACCTAATCATTTCTTCAGCCAGAGGCTAGAAGGTGACATTAGGAGAGATGACTTCAAGTGACGAGGAAATCTTAGACTTAAGGATCCTGGTTACATGCAAAACTTGCAGTTCTTGGCTAAATAAATACAGAAATGTTTAAATTTGCATCACAATGTTCTCCAAAGCAAGCACAGTTCTGCCTGAAAAATAGAAAATTACTGGTGATTCTCTCAGGCATTGGACTGGAGGGAGGAGTTGCCCTCCTCATTGTAACACTGGGGTTTTACTGAGTAGGTCTGATCAAATCTGCACAGTATAAGTTTAGCATCTTTTCCAGAGCATTGGTGGGTTTGTTTGCAACAACCCTTATTTGTGTGTGCAGTTCAGGTGCTCTCTATCAGGAAATGATAATTACTCTCCTTCATATTTTGAAGAAAAGAGGTTTAATGAAAATCTACCATATGACTTTCATTTTTTTTTATAGACTAAGGTTTTGCTTGAAGCAATTTATGCTTCCCAAACTCATGGTAAGATGCAAAACATTAGGAACCTCCTGCTCCTCCTGGGCACTGACTGGTGACAGTACCGTGCATCAAAATGCTTGTCCACCTTTTCTAACTGAGTCAGCTGGTCACAAAGAAGCATTTTGTGTCTTGTGTTAGGGCTTCAAATGGGCTCCTGCAACCACTGAGCACAGAGGTTTTGTTTTCTCTGCATGAACTGTGTTCTTGATATTAAGGAGTAGAGTGGTAGCTGGTGAACAGCTGCTGTGTAATAACCTGTCTGGTTTCCTCTGTGTCTCACCCTGAAATTGATGTTTAAATTCATTCCCATTCGTTAGACTTCACTGGTTTTGTTCATCACCCAAAAGCTGGCTCTGCAGAGGTCTTACTCGCAGCTGAGCATCAGGGTACCACATTGCTCTGGAACTTCATGTATTGTTCACAGTCTAGTTTTCATATTTTTGCATCATTTCAAGCAGTGTTAAGAATTTTGAAATGGAAATTTAGAGCCCAAATTTTCCTTGGATACTTAATTCCATCCTCCTGCAGACTGTCCCCATCTTTAACTCCTGTGGGATGTTGCCTGTAATGCCTCTCTTTCATTACTTTTCTCTCAGTGCTTATAACTACGTCCTTTCCTTTTGGACAGTTCTTATGTGCCATCCTCCATGTAATCATTCCAAGGAGAGAAGAATAAATACACTGCCCATCTTTCTGAAGGAAAGATGTCTAAGCAGAACTGTTTCCATCTCTGGTATTTCCTCTGTTAAACTTCCCAACATCCCTTTTGCTTTTTCTCCCACTTATGGGCAGTGGTGCTATTCTTGTGTGACCAGTTTGCATACAGCCATAGCAAAATAGATTCTTTTATTCTATTTAAATTGGCTTTTATTTTATTTAAGTATTTCTGTGTGAAATTTTATAGATGAAAAAACACAAAGACATGCAGGATTCATGTTTAAAAAAAAATTGTGTGTCAGTGAGTGTCCTGGCTTTACTCTTTTGACGTAGCAGCTTTGTGCAATGGAGGTTGAAACTACCAATAACTGCAAATATAACCCATTTTTATTGGCATAACAGTGACATCTATTGTTTGATATTATATACATCTGTGCCACTCTTAGCAACTGCATACAGATATTGAACGATCTCAATTTCATAACGTACAAGCATGTAAAGTCAAATTATTGATTCAAAGAATTAGGTAATGGCACATGTAGTAATGCCATTGGACAGCTATGCAAAATTAAACCTAATTTGTTTTGTCACAGCCTAATTTACAGATCTGTGTGAGCTGATGTACAGAGAGAGGCTTCTCCTGTTTCAGTGTCAGCAGCTGTTGTTTTGATGTCACACCAGCCATGCTGCGTCACACCCCTGGGGACAGCCAGAGGTTGGCAGCACCCAGCAGACAATTCTCCCAGGAAATCTGCCTTGGCATTCCCCACAGTGCAGCTGCAGAACATCTGCCTTCTGCCATCCCCACACTAAACCAAGGGAACCCTGGTATTGCAGGCACAGGCACAGGAGATGAGTGGGGAGGGCAGGCGGTGAACAAAGCCCTGCCCACGGATTTTACTGAGCATCTGCTGCAAGGCAGAACCACAAACCAGGGCTGGTTCCTGCCCAGGCCAGCAAAGCTGAACCTTTCCAAGGCAGCCCCACAAGAGTGTGAGGGCTGCCCTATGCCAGGTACCAGCTCCAGGTATTTTCAGATCAGCTCTTGCACTGAAAAGAGAATTCCAAAGCATCAGGCTGGGGGAGTTAGGAGAGTTACCTTAACTCCTCTCTTACTGCCCTCATTTGATTATCTCTGTTATTTCTCACTTCTTTTAAAAGAGAATACAGAATTCAATAGGAAATATTATAATATAGCAGTAATGAAATACAGGGACTATCGAGTATGTCAGACTCCGTGGCTGATTAGACTTTCTGATTCGTGGGCTGGCACTCAAGGGAACAGCAACTGTCTCTTTTACTGCCTTGTCTATGAAAACAGCAGAAGGCTATGTATGCTCATTACTATTTTATGTGATTCTGAGCATTAGAAGAGAAACTGAGAGAGCAAAGCTATAGAAAGATATTTTAAATAATTTTAATGGAATACTGTGTTTAATTCTTATATAAGCAAACTCTGGATAAGCAATTACTCTCAGCAACAATATTTGGTACTGGTAAGTGAAGCAACATAGTTCCCTTCTTTTTAAGCCATAAGCTGCAATATAAGAATGTAGAATCGTAAAAAGCATGGGTAAAGGGAATACATTGCCTATAGACCCTGCTGTTAAATAGCACTGAAATATGTGCTAAACATTCAGCTTACACTTAGAGTTCACTTGGGTACATAAATGCTGCCTTCAACAGCCACAGCATATTCCTAAACTGAGGATATAAAGTCAGGCTGTTGTGCAACCCACCAGGTTTTCCGTCCTAACAGCAAATACTGTTTACTTCTCCATGGATCTGTACATAAAGGCTTTTCCAACTCTCCTGTCAGCTGTAAAGGCTCCAGGATGAAATATTCATATTAAAAATCTTGGATTAAAATCTACAGCCTTTCATGTATTGTTGTCCACAGTGATGGAAACTTGCTTCTAATTTCCTACACTGCAGCATCCCTTTTAAGATCTCTCCACAGAGGAGCACCCAGCTGAAAGGTAACAGCAGCTGTGTTTCTAAGGGCCTGTGTTGAACTTCCATCCTTTCCAAAGAGAGAGAAAAATAAACATTATAGGAACAAGTAACACAGACTTCATAAATAAACTGGTTCTGGAAATCTCACTGTTCCCTAAGTGGAGAGGGAAAATAAGTGTGTGAAAGGAAAGCTCTGAGTCTCTGCAGTATTGGAGGGGCTGGAGATGCAGACAGTCACCAAACCCCAGAGGGATAGATTTTTTTGTTGTTGTTGTTCACAAAAGCACGGAAAGATGCCTGTTCAAAAAATTGACAGTTTCATGGGTGAAGAACTAAGAGACCTCATGGTAGCTACAAGGATCTGTAGAGGGGCCAAGGAAAATGGTTCTGCTCTCCCACCCCCAGATGCCTGAAGGAGAGGACTCTGGGTTTGCAGCAGACACAAAAGAAAAGCTGCAAGGTTCTTCAAAAGACCCAAAGGATATGGGAGCCTGTGTCATGCTGAAATTCAGAGGGTACTGTGCTATTAATTCCCCACACGTCCCCTTGAGATTCAAGTCCTCTGTATTTATTTACTGTCTTTCAAGTTGCATCGCTCTAAACGGCAAAAGCTGGGAGTGAGTGATAGTAGATTCTGAAAACTCAGTGTTAGCAACAAGCAGTCAGCCCGCAGTCTGAGTGGAGGGCAGTAATTTATTATCCATTAGATGCTCTGTCAGTCAAAAAGGACTAACAGAGCAATAGAGTCTGAAGTGATCACTTGAGCTCAGCCCATACCACTAGCTGGCTATCAGAAAGGTCAGGGTGGCAAGATGGATGGTTTCCTCTTCTCCAGACACTCCATCTTTCTGTCTGGTGATACATGCAACTCCCTCAGCATGTAAGATTGTCAGTTATCTCCTGTGCATGGAGCCAATTCCAACCTAATTGCATATTTAATTGTTTCAGAGGAAGGAATACAAAGTTTTTACATTTTGCTAAAACATTTTCAAATGAGGACCATGGGCCCTGTTCTGGTGGTGTTGTAAATGGGCTGCAGCTTCCAGTGCCAAACCCACTCTCCTTGCAAGGCTGGTGCTTCACAGCTATGCAGGGCTCCAGGGCAGCAGCCAGGTACTGATGCAGGGAAGTTTCACAGAGACTCTCAGAAGTTTTTCTCTGTTTTCCCACTACAATCAGCATGCCAGGGCCTAGATATGTGTACTCTTAGGAAGCTCCTTTCACCTGATCCATCAGCCTGTGGGCTCCTCCAGGGTGAAGCCCTGATCATCCTTTCGTAATGATCCTGAAATTCTGGATTCATTAAGCCAGACAGAGAGAGATTCAGAGACTCCTTCCCTGGGAAAGGGGAAAACTTTAGATTATGGTCCAAAACTGTGTCAAGTGTTTCATCCCCCACTTGTTCCAAGTAAAACAGGAACATTCCTGGAGGCAGCAAGTAATATGTGTTTTGAAAGGTTCCTCTGAAGCAGGTGCAGCTTTCCCAGCCTGCTGCCCTGACACATTAATATTTCCAGCAGACTTCCCTAAACCCCAATGAGACAGTCTCGCTCCTGGGTGGCCAAGGAAACGCATTTCTCAGTCAGACTTGTAGCTCATTGGAGGGCTCTCTCCAAACACTGCACACAGCAGCCTGGAGCACACTCGTGGTGGGGAATTAATCCATGCTCTGACACTCTCTTTGGCTCCATCCTTCCCTCCTCACTCCTCATTGAACTGACAGTTGTTACCAGTCTCTGCCTTGCAGCTACAGGCAAAAGTGTAACCAAACTTCCAAGCCCCAGGGAGGGAACTGGAAATGGTCCCAGCATCAGATTCCAGCCCAAAATGCAGTTCTGGTATTCCCCATCCTTATTGTCATTGCAATATCGTGCCCATGTTTATTTGTTGTGCTCTAACAAGCTGTGTGTGAACAGCCAGCTCGTTTGTTCTCAGAGGATAGATTAGAGCCGCCAGTGTCCTCCTGGAATAAGTGGAAGTTGAATTATTTATGTCCTTTTCTTCACAAGAAGCTTATAGCACGCTGGATGAAAAGTCAGAAATAATTAAGAAAAATGCTCTGCATCAAACAGAAGAAACACTCAGAGAACAGCTGAAATGCTGGTCACAGCTGGTCTCAGTGTGGGCTTGGGATGGGAAGGGAATCTCTCCTTGGTGTTGCAGGAATCAGCCTGGAAGGATGTAGTGATTCTGTAGATGCCTGATATTTTACCTAATCAAATTTCTCCTGTTCACTTTCAGCAATAAATTTCTGGGTGAGACTTTTTCCCAGGTGGCATAGAAATGTTTCACTAGACAAGCAACTGCTGTCATGATGGGAGTTTTAGAGAAGGGGATACTGAGGCACAGAGAAGGGATGCCATGTGGAGGCTTGGAACATTTTGCCCCTTTAATTATGCT
Organism: Vidua macroura; assembly: GCF_024509145.1. Classification (NCBI taxonomy): domain Eukaryota; kingdom Metazoa; phylum Chordata; class Aves; order Passeriformes; family Viduidae; genus Vidua; species Vidua macroura. The sequence continues at coordinate 8,531,381 of NC_071589.1, forward strand.
GACAGGTGTGGCTCTTTATTTTAATATTGATTTAATAATATTTCTGTTATTTTCCACACAGAGAGAAAGTTTGGAAATACTCCTTCTCTTTATAGATGTAACTTTTTTGAAACACCGATGCCTCCCTCAGAGGAGAAATTCTGCCTTTATGAGTTTCTATTCATTGGTCCCACACCTCAAGCTGGAATTCTAAGTAAAAGACAACATTCCCTGACAATGGAAGTTAGAGCTGGTTTCTAAGGGGTAAATTTGTTGCAGTTTTGGAGACAGGCAAGCGACAAGAACACACCAAGTTCACGCAGCAACAGCCGAGGTTCATTGTTGGGCACCCCCTTTTATCAGGGCTTCAAATTTCCCGCCCTGACAGACGTGACTGGATGAGGCTCTGAGCTCCGCCCAGCTCGCTGGCCAATGCTATGGCTGCGTTCATGTTCAAAGGGATTGGCTGAGGTCCCCTGTTTGGGTTTGAATCTGGCCTATCACGAACATGCTCGGGGATGTGTTTCCTTCTTGGGCCAGCGCCGCGCTGCTTGAGCCCGTGTTTGTTAGGCCAAGTTATCTGTGCCGCTTACAGGCAGCTGAAGCTGTCACTTAAACTAACATCCCTTTAAAAAGCCAAACAACTGTTGCTTTACAGATACTGAGTTGATTTTACATTGCCCAAATACAGGTTAGATGTGTCAGCTTGGGAGTATTACAAATACTGACAAGTCCTTTGGTTGCGATGCTGATAATACACGGAATAGGATTTTCTAAAAGAGATTTAAGGAAAAAATAAATTTCTAAATCACCAGTAACATGCATTGCTGGAATTCCATGTGGGAATAAATAGACCAATATACCCGCTTCAATTTAAGAAAGAAATACATTCGTGTAAAGGTGTTTTGAATGAAAAAGTAATCTCCTTTCCTTCAACACAAACTGAATCTGCCCCACCAAATCATACTTTTTACTACACACAGATCTGTGATTGCCCACAAAAACAGTTTCTTTAGATTTAAAGCCAATTGCTGCTCATGTTTAAGTGAAACAGTTCTTTCACCTGAGGTATGGCAGGAAATATTCCTTTCAGTCTATTACCAAGCCCTTAGAGTTTAATTAATGGCTATGAGTGTTTGGAAATCATCAGGAAAAGGTAAATATGTGATGATGACTGCCTTGGCTCACCTGCCCCAGAGGTGGCTGGGCTGGAGTTGAAAGCCTGAGCTGCTGCAGTGGAGGGGAAAGAGCAGGGCTGGGTTTTAAGACCTTCTTCACAGCCCTGTGGATGTCACAGGGACTTGTAACCAGTGAATTACCCAAAGGTGTTATTCAATGCCACAGGCAGTCGTACAGAATCCTCAGCAGGCGATCAGATTAAGCACCTACCCTTGTATTTGGATATTTTTGAGGTTAAAATCCTATTAAAAATACTTTAAATACATGTATTTTTCTAAAGCTGAGCAGAATCCAGCTGTTCAAAGAAGCAGGGGTTTTCCAATCTCCCCAGGGTAGCTGGGTACCCAGCTTCTACTGAAGCTCACCAGATAGGTGAGCTCACTAGCCCTAATTTTCTTGGAGTCCTTTGAAAATCCTGGAGCTGGTAAAAACTGATTTACAAAGGTTTTTTAGATTCTTTGGAAATAATAAAACATAGTCTGAATACTTCAAATGGAGTCCACTTAAAGCTGGGACAGATTCTTCTGGTTTTTCTCCTTCAGGTAAATCCTTCTGTATATATTTTAGGCTCCATAATTTATCATTTGTGAACTCCATAAATTGCCATTCTAAAATTCACTATATGCTTCCCAGGCACTGCAATATTTTTGACCACCTTTCTGGGTATCCTTTTCCTGGTGGGTTTCACAAGTTCTTTTAAAGTAGGTCAGTGAAATGTCCTCTCTGCTGAGGGTTTTTTTTCTTTGAATCAACCTTTCTAGAACAACCTCAAACTGCATTGTGAAATCCATCCAGGACATAATGTATAGGAGTATATGGAATACAAGATTCATTGACTTAGCTGGGTTTAAAAAACTAATCCTTGTTCCCTAAATCTTTGATGAAACATTATTTTAGCTTGAAATGTTGTGTTGTGTGGCATGTAGTAATTCTTCCTGGGGTATAAAATTTTATTTCTGCTTCACGCCTGTTTTGGAAACCTTGGCACTTTCAGCTTACTGCAGTCAACTGCCACAGTAAGAAAAGTCCTTTGTGATATTGGAAAAGCAAGGTGCCCCAGTGCTGTGTGATATGAAAACTCAATTAATTACAGGAAGGAACAATATATTATAATTTCAGAATTAAAACATTATCAGTGCTGGAAGCAGAGAGGTAAATCCTCTGCTGAATCCAATATTCAGAGCAGAGGAGTGACTGACAGATTCAAAGGATTGCTCTAATCCCAGGTTGCTGAAATCAGGCCACCACATGGGTTAGAGGACCCACTGAGAACGGGTGTGACCTCTGGGAGATGGATGCAACAAGCTGCAGGGACACAGTGTACTCTGAAAACACTGTCAAACACTGTCCCACCCAGTGGAGACCCTGCCACCCAGAAATGTGGGCAGTTCAACAGCAGGAGAGAGCCTGGATATTGTCAAGAACCCATCATTATTTTATCTGAGCTGGCTCCTAACAGTTGGATCCCCTAATCTGCTTACAGCAGATATTTCCCTTACTTTGAAAGTTAGGTTAAAAAAATTGTCAGAAGTCTACAAGCTGAATATTTTGGGAACCTTTCAAAGCTAATACTGTTCTAAATGCAAGATTGGAGATTTGGAGACTTCTCCTTTCTTGTTTTTGTTTCCCACTTAATTGTTCAGCATCACCTATTTTTGATTTGCAGACGGATGTCCTAAGCTCCAGTATTTGTATTATCCTTACTACCTTTTCACATTCTTATTTAATTATTTTTAAACATCCTGACCCATTATAGATTAAAAGTCAAGAATGAGGTTAATGTATAATTAATGAGAAAGAATGTTCATGGTGACAGCTCAGAATAATGATGAATGAGCTGAATAAGAGATCTGATGAGCTGTCCAAGGTCAAATTGCACATGGGAGTGTTAATGTTGCCTGACACAGCTTTATTTCTTTCTGATTTCCTATTTTAAACAGATTTGTTATTCTTGCAGAGCTGTTAAGCCATTTAAAAGGATGCCAAGGTGTCCTCTGACCTCTAAGTAAGGAGTGCTCCTTGCTGGTAGTCCTTTATAGCATCTGCCATGAAGTATGAGATCCAAAATCCACTCTTTTCTCTTGAAAATATCCATTAGATTCAGAGGACAGTTGATCAGGGGGAAAGGAGGGAAGAAGGTAAGAAAAAACACCTGGAAAAGGACTTAATTATTAACTCAAAGAAAAAAAACCTCTTTCCCATTTCCATACAGCAAATACTCCATCCACTGAAATAGTTACTTGGTAACAGACTGCAAACAGCATTCCTGACTGATTTTTCTTACAATTTTTGTCAGAATTCTGGGGTTTCTGATACCATGAGAGTCTTGCTGTTTTCTCAAGAGAAATCATGACCAAAATCTGATGTGGAATAGTAGCTGACTGGTGAGAATGGTTTAGAAATAGTATATTAAAAATTGGAATTCATGGAGCTGAGGCGTCCTGTGATCCAAGGTCCTGTCCTGTGACCCAAATGCCAAGGCTGCAGGAAAAAAAAAAAAAAAAAAAAAAAAAAAAAAAAAAAAAAAAAAAAAAAACCAAAAAAAACCAAAAAAAACACCCCAACACTTTTTGCAGCAGCAATTAATCCTGCCCTCCTGCCCTTTCTCCTTATGTAATGGTGGGTTTCTTCACCAGTAACTTTCCCTGGAATACGAGGAGGATAGATAGATTGTGTTTCAGGATTGCTGGGAAAGCCATTTGTGCCTGCTAACTTCAGTGTTTGTTGCTCTTGACTGTGGACCCAGCCTCATGAGTGCCTTGGAAATGGGCAATTTGTCTCCTTGCCATGTTTTCCACCCAGTCTTAATTTACAGTTGCCTGGGGGAGGAAGGAAAGGTTTTCTGTCTCTCCAATCATTTGCTATGTAAGTTGCTGCTACTTAATTTGTTTTCTTTGGTCACTGTTGTCCAAGTGCACTCCCCATCTTTCTACCCTCAGCGTTCCACTCTGTCAAAAGGAAATAGCACAAAAATATTGATTTTTTTTTCCTGGCCAGTAGAGATTCCGAAAACACTGAGACATTTCAAGCCATTCAGGAACATAAATATGAGCTTCCCTCAGCATTAAAAATGAAAGAGAAATTCCACAAGCTGTAGCCATGTATCAAATATGATAATGATGGTGCTAAATTACTTAAGGAAAAGAAAATTACGACAATGTATGAATTGCATAAATTTAGAAATTGCTTTTATTTTGTCACATTCATAAGCTCAGCGTTTGCATAGATTAAGATGTTTTTAGCATGTCAGGAAAATTAATCCACGATGTCAGAGGTTTATGTCCAAAAAGTAGACAGAGGAGTCCTGTGATTTTATTCAAATAAAGGGAGAGGCCATGGACATTTCCCATGGAGTCTCTCAAGCTGTTGGAGGACACAGCCTCCTTTTTCTCCTCATTTCCTGGCTGTATTTCTTTCTCTCTTCCTCACTGGCTGAGGTACTTGAGATGTACAGACGTCTCTAATCGCCTAATACAGACTTCCTTCTAATGTGCTCCCCCCACTACTTTTTTATGTGTCTCTGTTCTTTTTCTCTAAGTCCAGGAATTTAGCATGATCTTGGGTAAGCAACAGCCTGTGTCAATGCGTGGAATTCCTGTGGAATTTCTGGTTCCTCCCCATTGCTCCTTTCACTTATCAGTATCTGGCTTTATCTACCAGCAGGCCCACAGTTTGTTCGTGAAGACACCTCCCCTTTCAGAATATTTATCTGCTGGTTATTGCCCATAAATAGGACTAAGGCAAGCTAGAAACAAGCAACCCTTTTATTTCCCACTGTGCCACATGCAAAGTGTGGTAAGTCACTCTTCACACACTGCACCTGTGTGATTTTTTTTCAGTTAAAGGTTAAAAAGTATCTGAAAATGGGCAAAAGTTGCAAAATACAGCATAACTGTGGCATTGTGCACGTCATACAAATAGAGCAACCTGTTCAGGTCAGTCAGAGCATGTGACAGGTCCCTCAGTCTGGAACCTTTTCAAGGACTGGGTCCCTCCAAGGCAGGAGAGTGGCCCCAGGGTCCCTGTGAGAGGAGGCAATACTGGGATGACAGCACACCAGACAATTGCCCCAGCCTCTGATTTGTAGTTCAGGAAGTTCCTTTGTTAAAGAAACGTGTGCTGTCACTTCCATGGATACCATCCTGGAAAGCACCTGCAGTGTTTCATGCTCACACATCCCAGGACAGATCCTGAGTTCAGGGGTTTCTGTTGGAAGCCACAGGGTCCCTTTGCTACTTGGCAGAATAAAGAGGTTCCACGGGCAGAGGCAAACTTGCCTGCCTCCTGCAGCTTCACTGGCTCCTGGCTCTGCTGGGGATCCAGGAACTTTTCCTTTGCTTTGTGCCTCAGTGGAGAGCAGAACATTGCTCCCACCCAGCTCTGCAGTCGTGAGGAGGCAAAGACAGGAAGGAAATGAGTTTACTCTGCTTTCCACAGCCTTTTCTGTCACTCTAATAACTTCATAGATATGAAATTTTGCCTGGAATAAAACAACTGTGTCATACATCTGACATCAGGGACCAAGTGTCCAAAATATATTTTTTATGTTCTCCTGCTGGATTTTCCCTTCTGCTTCCAATTTCTTTCAGCTGCTAAGCTTGCGATTGACTTAGTATTCAGGTTTGAAAAACCTCACATGTTCTTCTTTGAAGGTATAATGCTTTATTCATGTTTATTGTTTTCTTGCAGTAGTTTCCACTAGCTTTTTTTCCTCCCTTTTTTTGACATGAAGCCTGCTGAAGCAAAATCTTAAAAACAAGGAAGACAAGATAAGCAATAGCCTTTCTAAGAAAAAATGTCCATGAATTCTGGCAAATTTTGAGATGTGAGTTTAAAGAGCAAACATTCTTCTCATTTCTGAACAGAAACTTTCCTCCCACTTTGGAAAGGGCACTTCTTCTGACATGATTTATTGTAATTTCTTGATGTCCTTCAGTAATGACTGATCCAACAGAACTCTCCAGGCATAGTATTTTACCTTGACTGGGGTGAATTGCCACCAAGCACTTTTTTTTAGGAGGAAATAAGAGAGCACCTGTCCCACAGGTACAATCCCACCTGGCACTGTGGAAGTTGAGATTGCATGAACTGGTCTTTGTGAGCAGTAACTCAAGTGTCTGAATGGATGAAAAAAGCTGAGTTTTGGGTCTGGGTGGGGTTAGTTTTGTTTTCTTCATTTTGGTTTTGAAGGCAGTTGAACAGAGGGAGCTACATTGTAAACCACAATAAACAATGTCCTGCTTGGAGAGGGTGGCAGCATTTTGGTGTGGGCTGTGTGGTGTTTATTGGTTGCTAACTCATTCATTCTGAGCAGAGTCTTAAAAGCTGGTTTGAAGCCTAAATGGCTAACCTGTGTCCATCATGCTCTTCTGTGCTGCCTCGTGGCAGAAAATGTTGATTTTCGCCATTCTTTTTAGCAAGTGAATCTTTCCTTTACTTTTTGTGTTAGAATTAAAAAATCCCCATGTCACCAGACCCTGGGTCACCCATCAGTTAAGCCACAGGGCCACTGCAGGAACTCTTTGCTGAGAAGGGCTCTGTTCATCCCTTCCCATCATTTCCTCTGCACTTGGTATCCCACAGCCTCTCCCCCTTCATGCAGTGTCACCCCTGAATAATTTTTTTCCTATCCATCTGAGCAAGTTTGAGGCGGGTAAACATTTGTGTGTCTAATTCAGGGGCTGGAAGTTGTCACTGTCTCTTCCAGCTCAGTACCTGGTGTGTTAATCCGAGAAGTAATTAACAGGATGAAGTGTGATGCTAAGGAGTGAGCCCTGTGCCAGGCTTGGAACCACACAGGAGGGAGGGGAACATGATTCTGGTGTGTTTTCCTCCTCAGCATATGTGCCAGATCCTGGGCTCTGCCTTGTCAGTAAAACTCTGATGTCTAAGTAACACTTTAAGGTATTTTTGTCACTGATGTTGTGAATATTTGCAACAGCCAAAATAATTTGGATAAGCCTGTATTTTTTAGTTACCATGGTCACCTGATTTGCAGTGGCTTTGGGAAGCCTGTGGTTGGGTGTAAGGAAGGTTTTACTGTGCCTTCTGCTGGTAAATATAGATGGAAAGCATGTTAGGCTGTTTCATGTAGTATTTGTAGTTTTGCAAATAAAATTCCCTTAATCCAGACTGAATGTTAGGATTTCAAGGAGTTGTAGCAGAGGTACAGACAAAGCTGGAGTTGCTTGTCAGTGAAATGGCTTCATATTACAAAACAAGACTAAATGTTTTCTCTTTCTCTTGATACTCAGTTTTGAGATAAAAGGCTTAATGCCCAAATTAGACAAGTCAAGTACTCTGTTTATATTTGTCATCCTCGGCATTGAGTCACAGAAGCTGTAGAACATGTGCACACATGTTTTGCATTACAATTTATTAAAAATATGATTTTTTTTTTTTTTTTTTTGCAAGAGAAAAACTAGAACCCACTTGTCCAGCAGCAGAATCAGCCAACCTTAAGGAGTGGAGAGCAGCTGGAAATGACATTGAAATACCCTGTAGGATGCTGGGAAAGGTAGAAAAATGGAAATAAATCCATATTGATTGCTGGGGTGATGGGAGTGATGGGGACAGTTCTCACTGTCATGTCCTGCTGGAAAGGTAGAAAAAGTGAAATAAATCTAAATTCATGATTGGGGGGAGGATGGGGAGTTTCTCAGTGTCTTGTCCTTGCCTTGAACAATGTTTGGTGCATTTAGAGGAGGGACAGATCTTGCTGCCTCCCAGTCAGCTTTGGCCAGTTGGTGCATCTGGCCCTCAGCCCCCTCTGGTTCTGAGCACCAACACTTGGGCTCACAGCTGCCACAGGGATACCAGTGCTTTGGGGGCAGGACATGAGCACCCATGTGTCACTTATGTGACTGCTACATGTGGCCCCTACATAACCCAAGGGAGCTCATCCTTTACTCTCCAGCTCCCAATTTAGTGATGACCTTTCGAGGTTCATCCTGAATTTTTGACTGCTAAAAGAAACAGTTCCCAAATCATCCCCTCATGGTTGTTTCTTTTCCCATATCTAGTGAACATTCCTGTGCAGTTTGTTTCACAAAACACCAAAAATATATTTGAAAAGCTCCACTATTCAGTATGGAGGAAAAACTTTAGTTTGTAAAACAGAAAAGCTTGTAAAACTCTTTTTTGGGCCAGCTGTACTTGGCAGCTTCTGCTCAAGTTGAGGGATGCTGAGCTGGTGGGTAGAGCTTGGCAGAGTGAGGCAGCAAAGCTCGTCTGTAACACCATCATAATTGTCCCTGTTCTGTTCTCTCACTAATTTCATCTATTAAACAAATAAATGAGTGATTATGCCAGATGAGTTTTTTTGTGTGAGAATGTATTCTCCTAGCATTGCCATCTTCTAGTGGTAATTATGCAGTCATACAGCTGTTGCTTGCAGGCAGGTTTGAAATAATACTTTTATAAGCTGTATAAATCACACCATAAAAATAAATGGAGACAAGAGTCTGGTCTGAAGACAACAGAGAAAAAAAAAATGGGGACCTGGATTATGGAATACCTGGAGAAATACAGTCAGTGCTGCCTATAATTGCGCTATGTAATCACATGATTGCAAAATAGAATCATAGAATGGTTTGGGTTGGAAGAGACCTTAAAGGTCATCTGGTTCCAGCCCCAGGGCGTGGGCAAGGACACCTTCCACTATCTCAGGGTGCTCCAAGCCCCATCCAACCTGGCCTTGGATATTCCCAGGGATGGGGCAGCCACAGCTGCTCTGGGCAACCTGTGCCAGGGCCTCACCAACCTCACAATGAAGATTTTCTTCAGTAAATCTAATCTGAATTTCCCCTCTTTCAATTTGAAGCCATTCCCTCTTGTTCTGTACCTACAGCTCCTGGTGAAGAGTCCCTCTCCAGCTCCCTGCAGCCCATTCCAATAGTGGAAGGTGCTCTGAGGTCTCCATACAACCTCCTCTTTTTCAGGTTGCATAGCCCCAACTTTCTCAACTTGTCAAGCCTAAACCAATCAATTAAGGTTCTGGAGCTTAAAAAAGAATTACACAGATGCTGAAGTGTCCACACCATGGGCAAGTCAAGTATTTTTAATTTCTCTCTTCAGATTCACAGTGAAGAGTGGGGAGAAAATTCCTGTTGCAGAAAATCAAGTAGATGTGTCATGTTTTGAAAGATAAAAGTAGACCAGCATAGAAGTGCTGAGAAACCCAAGCCCCCAACAGTCCCAAGCTCACAAACTCCACATGCAACACTTTGCTAACACATTGACTCAAACATTTGGATGTAGCTCCTTCCCAACATATGGTCTGAAATGGGTCTCTCCTGTAAATTTCATGGAGTTATTTTCTTTATGGCTTTATTCTTCCAAAGCCCAGTAAAAATGCCTGTTCTCTGTTTATTCTGGCTATTTAGTCTGGCAATTATGTAATGTTCATGAAACAGAAGCAGCACATAATTTTTATGGTTCATAATATCTCTCTTCAGGAGAAAGGTAGTCACTTAGAGGAATTTTTCTCCCAGGATGTGTTTTTGGTGATGACTTTTTGGCAAAATCAAGCTGCTGCATCCTGCAGGGAGTAATTTTGTAACTGATTGACTGTTCCATTCTTGCTTATGAGCATTCATAGCTTCCATTGCTTCACTCCCCTATTTGCCCTTTCTTCCTGAGGCAAATAAGAGATAAATGTCTAATTTTGGCTTTTAAAGCTGCCACATTTCAGGATGGTTTGATTGGTTGGTTTGTTTGGGTTTTTTTGTTTTTGTTATTTTGGGGTTTTTTTGGTGGTTTTTTTTTGGGGGGGGGGTTTGGTTTTTGGTGGGGTTTTTGTTTGTTTGGTTGGTTGGTTGTTTTTTTTGTTTTTGGTTTTGGTTTTTTTTTTTTTTTTTTTGGGTGTTTTCCTTTTGAAGAGAGAATTGAAGAGACTGAAGATGAAAAAGGAAAAAAAAAATTTGTCAGTTTAGCATTTAGCGGTGTGGAAAGTTCATGGAAATTTTCTGACTCCTGGGTTACAGTTCAGACGTATTTTCACCATACAGCTGTGCTAATAATATCCTTACGATTTTGTTTAGGACTGTGGAACACTAATAGAAGGTTGCAATCCCAGACTTGTCTCTCATTTTCATGTAAACCCACAGCAGTTCCATTGCAGCCAAAGAATTAGTTAAAAGGAAAAAGACAAAAGAAAACCAGGCGACTTGTTTATGAGGAAAGTTTTACATCTGAGTTTTAAGAAAATATAAATTAAGTGGAGGAAAGAGCTGGAAAATTCCATTTATTAGGCTTGTATATGGCAAACGGACATGGATAAAGACGAAACCTTTATTCGAATGAGTATTGTGGTTACTGGGATAAATATTTATAGGAAAGGTGTGAATTATTTATATATGTTCCAAGATAGCAGAGTATAATAGCATCCTTCCCCTGGATTTATTACCCTGTAAGCTGGGGATTGCACGCACAGTGATATGGTAACTGATATTAGAGGATTTGTGTTTGACATGAGGAGATTGGAGTGGAGGGAGGGAACAGCCCCATGTTTGAGTTTGTATTTGAAATTTGTGCAAAGGCCAACAAAAGCTCAGAGCTCTGAGTAAAGAACATTCAGGGCCCCATAAATCATCCATCTAATGTTATTACACTACAGTGGCAAATTATGCTGGGTTTGTCTCTGCAGTTAGACAGTGCAACAGATGGCAAAGATTTGCACAACCAGTTAAAATTCTTGGCAAAGCACATTTTTTAAATTTGTAGCTGAAGAGTTAGTTGGGATACACTGGAATATTTGTACCAAATGGGGGGGGGGGGGGGGAACGCCCACCTTTTTTGTAGTCTCTCTTCCACTTAAAAAACTATAATTTTACACATTTGCCTAACAAGCAGCAGTGTTACACCAGCAGGTCCCATTCATGTTTGCACTGTAGTAGAGAAAACTGCCAGCCTCAAATTATCCAGGAAGCTGTTTCCCAAGGGGAAATGCAGAGCACAGAGAAATTACCCCTCTTAGGGCTATTCAGGAAGTTGGTAATAATACAGGCACATCATGTTTGGCTGTACAGAACAACAGGCCTGCTCTTCTCCTCTTGTGCAGATTGGTGGTTCCCAAATCTTCCATTCTGGGCCCAGCAGGTGTAAAGGAAAGTTAGACCATATTCCTGAAAGTGGATTCACATGGTGGAGAGGTCTACTCTAAATGCAAACTGGTCTATATGCTTATTTCTCATCTTTAATTCATCACTGTGTTACAGTCATACCCTACACTACAAAGGCTGTAATTACATTTTAGTTTAGGTAAAAATTACAACACATTTTCAGTGTGTTTTAATACATAATTATCTGTTAGTTAATAAAGCTGAACAGTTATGTGTTTAGAAGCCTTTTTTATTCCAAAGGAATAATTCTGAATATGTGTACCAGTAAAATCCAGGTATTATAATAAAATCATACTGCTCCCACATTCATTCTCTGTTATCCAGTGAGGGGAATTGGGGCTAATTTCGAAGTCAGTGCAAATCCCTGTTTAACAGCAGTGCAGTTTCCCAGTGATGTTCAAGGGCATTTTGCTTTGCTGGTTGATTCCTGCACTGACTCACATGTGCAGAGGCGTGTGGGACGTGGGTTTGGTCCTGCTCTAATGTGCTCTTTCTTGAGTGGATTTTGCAGTGAGAACTATGCTGAGCAGCACATCCAAAAATGGTGTGGAAAGTAATTTTCAGTGCCAAAGGTGACCTGACCTGCCCATATTCAGTGCCATTCAATGCCTGAGGCTCACACAGGAGCTCTCAGCAGACATTGAACAGAATCATGGAATCATTAAGGCTGGAAAAGAATAGAATCACAGAATCATTACAGTTGGAAAACACCTTCAAGATTGTCAAGGCCAACTTTTGACCCAATCCAGCCAGCACCCACTAAACCACATTGTAAAGGGTTGCACATCACATATGCTGTTCTCATTTCCTTCCACTGCCAAGAAGAATCAGCTCATTCACACTTCTCCATGGCCTAGGCCTCACTTGTAGGTGAGGCGCTTCTTCCCACTGGTGCCTCAGTCAGGCAACCCTGAAAGAACTGAGTAGACCTAAAAAGTCCCCTGAAACACTTGAGCCATCCAACAACACCCCAAGCCTGGCAAGGGCTTGGATTGGGGCAGCAGTGGGGCCAGCAGGACTGTCAGCCCTCAGGAGGTTTCTCCACGGAAGATTCTCCTTCATTCTCAGGTTCCTGCCAGTGCCCCGTGGTCATCCCCTGCTCGCATGTGGATGAGCAGTGGGGGAAGAGCCACAGAGATACTGTCACAAAAATACCAGAACACTCATTCTTTGGTGGAGAAAAAAATGGGCTGTTTTTCCTCTGAGGGCCATCAAACCTGTCTTCAAGCTAGCTGCATGGATGACTCTCTTCTCTTTGATTTGGTTTTTATTTTGTCACTAAAACACTGCAGTGCTGGGGAGGGGGAAAGCAAACCCCAAGATAAAACAGATTATATTTGTTCATTTCTCTACCAACTCGCCCTCAGTAAGGAGAGAGGCGAGCAGCCCAGCCTCACTCAAGAGAGGGATTTTTCAATGCTTTTGATAAATTTTTTACAGAATTTCTCTCCCAGCTCTTCTGCATGACTCCTGCATGCAAAGCAGCATTTTGAGCTTCAGTGGATGGTGTGCTGTGTGCTGCTCTGTCCAACAAGCCAGCACATGCCTCTGCCCAAAGGATAGGAAGTCCTTTCTGCCTCAGGCCTGGATACAGCTGAATTTAAGAACCCAACTCCTACTGAAGTCAATGTAACCTCTGTATCAACAAGATCTCTGGGAGGCTGCATCTGCATGAGAGCATGTCCCTGAGACAAAAGACAGAAGCTGCTGCCTTGTAACATGGGGAAATAGGAAGCAAATTTTTTTTTTTAATATAAATAAATATAAATAATTAATTCTAAATTGTGTGACTCCATAATGACTGCTTAGTATCCTTCCTTCTCACAGAGTCTCCATGAGGGCAGACTGGATGTTTTAACCTTTAGTTGCACCTGACCATTCTTCCTACATTTATGTGGTGCTATGCTAGTTGTAACTTGTGTATTTTTAGCTGTAGTAAATATTGTGCCTTAACCTACCCTTGCAGATAAGCTGTAGGTAAAAAAAACCCTTGCTAATATTTTACCCATTTTGTTTCATTTGAACAGCCCTATGGAACAGCTCGGCCTTATGGATTTCTACCTAATACTTTCCACAACTCTAAACTACTTCCCAGCACTGGTTCTCGGACAAAATAATTAAGCTTTGGGTCTCCTCAATCATCTGTTTGGTTACAAACTAGTGATTTCCATGCTTCTGGTACTACTTTTTAGGTTTATAACATATTCCTTGTATTTTCATTCAGTTAGTTGCTCTGGCCTAACATAGCCTTCTCCTGAATATGCAAATACTTCCCAGCCATATTCTGGCAATGTAATTTAGTAAAAAAAAAAAAAAATGTAACTTTTAATCTCAACTAGAATTTTTATTCACTTTTAGCAATGAATTAACATGATACTTTTCCTACTATCTAGCTGCAAAATGAAACATTTCACCTTTGCAGTGGAATATACTCAAAATAATATATTCAGAGTAATGGAAAATAAAATCATTTTAGGCTGGTTACAAGAAACCCTAAAGCTTTCTGGGGCAAATGTGCCACTGGAATTCTCTTTTAGCTGGGAGTTTAAAACCACTCTGCTGTTTCTATCACAGGATCTCCCAGTGAACTGCCCTCAATAAAAATCCAGCTGTAAAAGGCAGAACAGACATTGCCCATCACCCTCTTCTTCACTTGGACTGTGTATAAGGCTTCTTTTTTTGGTCGTTATTGCCAGATGCTGGAATAATTTGATTTGATGGCATTACAGGAGTTTCTCAGGTTCATATGGAATCATCTGAGTCTAATATGATCCAGCTCAGTTTCCAAGGAAAAAAATCTGATCTGCAGACTTTTCTTGTTCCATTTTTATCACCCACTTGCTGTGTAAGGAATTTATCAGCAACCTGGCCCATTTTCCCCCTTATCTGATTAAGGAATATCTTGACATGTTCATAGGAACAAGTAGGGGGAGATTAAAAATACCACAAAATATAAAAGCTTACTCATCTGGATGATGTTTTTCCAGTATTGTCATGAGCTCCATTATGCACAGCTGATTTCTCTAAGGATATGTATTCCAGTTAATTTGAAATCTTGCCCAAATGTTAAGTGCTGTAATTGAGGTTTCTGTTTGGGACAGGGGGAAAACAAAAAAGAAATGTACACAAAGCAGTTACCTAAATGAGCAGATATTCCATGACAACAACCCTTCTTTTTGATAAAGTAACTTTAGAAAGAAACTATTAAAACTGCATTCTTGTGCAATTCAAGAGAAGGAATTGAAAATAGTTCTCTTATCGGGCCAGCTCCTCTAAATTTGTAGTAGGTTGGAAAAGTGGGACATCCTTCCTATTTTCTGCTACTTTTTGACTTAAAAAAGCTGAAAGCCATCCTTCTTTCAAGCAACTCATAAAAAAGGTGAGAGAAACAAATAATTGTTTTTCTTCAGAATAAGTCCATGGAGAGAGAAAGACTAAAAAGAAATCCTCAACCCTCTTATCTGCCATAAGTGGGTAACAAGATCAAACTAAACAACATGACCCAGGAGGCTCTGGGGAATAAATTTGGGTCTGCAAATGTGTGAATCCTGGAGTTAAAGGGGTGAGAATGGGGCAAGGCCACAACTTTCCCAAAACAATAAAAGCTTTGGGGGCTGGGAGGTGGGTGCTCTGTTGCTTATCAAAAGTTTCTTTGATAGGCTTTCTTTTAGGAAATAAGATGCTGTCAGAGCAGTGGTTTCTTGTGCTGCCTTCATAACTGTTTAGTTCTCCCAGTAAACGCTTGAAATGTGAAACGGGGGGGGGGGGGGGGGGAAAGAAAGGGAGATAGGTGAACAAGATCAATGACTTTTAATTTTCTCTGGTGTGTCTTTGGATAAAAAATTAAATCTCCTGAAACTGAATTTGTTAAAATAGAAATTGATACTGCTATTCTTCATCCTGTGAGACTTCATTTACTACAAGAGTAGAAAATCTATTTCTTCCTATTATGGCAAGAGTTCCATTTTTAACCTTATTTCCTAAAGGACCAATACTTGTCTCTTCCTTTATCCCCCACTCCTCTCCTCCATTATTTGAGTACATTGAGTGGGTCCAGCCCAGCTGGCAGAAAGGGTCTCAGAGGCAATCAGCTGCTGGATATCACAGGAGGAGGTGGCTGGGTGAAGTCACTTAGAGCACTCTGTTGAAGAAGGGCCTTTATGGAAAGTTCAGACTCTTCTCTACTGTCAAATAACAGACAGAGATGTTAGGAAGAATTCAGCTGCAGGGAGAGCCTGCAATTGGACAGGCACCCACAAGGTGCAGGGCCAGAGCTCTCCCTCTGTTGCTGCTGCTCAAGGGCAGCCCCTGTGCTCTGTAGCCAGGGCTGTGCAGGTACTTCGTGTTTTCATAGCTGCTCACAAAGCTTCTTGTTGTCCCTTTCTGTCAGCCTTGTTTTGGACATGTTGCTAACAAAAATTCCAAGCAGGATGTTGACACAGGTGAAGCATCCTGTTGCAGTGGAATAGGGGGAGGCTGGCTGAAAGAGGAGAAACCGCATTGGGACTGAGGGATTGATTTCCTGGTGGCCTCCTCAACTCCTCAAAAGAGTCTCGTAATCCTTTGACAGTGATTCCCACAATAGAAAATTTGCTAAGAGCACCAAAAGTCCCACAGGCAGGATTTTTGGTCAGCCAGGGTTGCATTTGGGGGTGCAGGACTTCCTGGCAGGAATGACTCTGTTCTCCTCTCCTGGCAGCAGGGAAAGGGGAATGAGAAAATCTTTGCTCCCCACTGCAGTAGCATGAAATTAACACCACTGCCCTGCTCTCCACTGCATGGAAGCTGCAGGGGCTGAAACCCTCCAGCCAGAGCTGGATAAAAAGCTGGAAAACCTTGACCATTATTCCCCAAGCCAGAAAAATAAGTCTATTGTAAATGGGTAAAATTCTCCAAGATGAGTGCCTGGGAAGGAATAACCTAATAAAAGTGTCTGCCCTGAGGAAGAATACTTATCATTTCTGAGGCTGAAATGCTTTCTATGCTTTAAAGGGTGGGGCATTTTGAACAACACTTAAGCTAAATTGTCTGGTTTATAATATGAGGTGGTAAATCCCATCCTCCTCACAAATTAAGTCCATGCCCTGAAATATGTGAAGTAGTTAGCTTTTGAGTTGGGTCTTGTTAGGTCAATAATCAAATAATATCTTCTTATCTTTTTTTCATGTTTCAGAATAATTATGCTTATAAGCATAAATATTAATTTCTGCTCAATATGTATGTGCTTTCGAGTCCCTAGGTGTGAATAACATTATCTAATTGCAGAAGCTAGAATATTAATTAACTTCTCTCAGATAATTTTTAGCTGGATGCATTACAAGTCAGGTATGTGCCAGCAGGAGGGTTTTCTGCAGAGCTGTGTAATGCTCTTCGAAGTTTCCCTCTGGCCAGGAGAATATCACAATGTACAGCTGCTGGCATAAAGGAAGAGAAATAGAAAAGGGCTTTGTGGGGCAAGAAAGGCTTTACATTACTGTACCAGATATGCTCTGTGTAGTTAATTCTACTTCCCTAACAACTGATTAGTATCTTAAAAGCAATAATTTTCAAAATCATTACAAGTTGAGCAACACTGAGATAATAATGTTTATGTGATGATAAATCGGTGCTGTTCTAAAAATTATGTAATGTGGGTTTTGCTCCTTTCTGTCATTACCCAAAATCTCCAGAAACTTTGCACACTGTGGAGAACAGCAAGGAGAACAGTGGACATGACTATGTGCAATCATTTGCTTCTTAGCAACAGATTAACATGCTAAAGTCAGCTTTGGGAGTGTTTCCTGAAATCATAGGAAATAAAACCTACAGGTTTTACCTACAGGAAGGAGCCCCTCCAGCCAGTGTCAGGTCTGTGTGTTACTGCTCTCTGATATTTGCCACTTCTTCTGTGTTTATAGAAAAATACAATTGATTCATTTGCTGATGATCAATGCATCTACATAATTCATAGCCCCAGTATGTGTTTTGTCTCTCTTTCCCAAGTCCAGCTTCCCACACAGAAAAAGCTCCTGGAGGAATCCTACACATTCAGGCACTTCATAACCTCTGTTTTCAAACTCCTGAGGTTCTTGTCTGAAGCTCCATGAGATCCTCCCCAAACCGAACTCCCAATATGTTCACCCTGGCTGAGTGCTTTAACTCAGAACAGCCAGAAGGTGTTTGTGACTTGGTAAACACAGCACAGGCCAGGCAGCAGATCCCAATCCCACACCACTCCCTGTCTGCTCCGTGCTTGGCAGTCGTGCCCACATTTTTTACAGCTGACTCATCTTTAAGCGAGATTCATTGATACATCATTTATCTGCTTTTTCTGCTGGAAGAAACATTAAAGAAAAAAGAGATTCCTGTGCCATATGTAACCCAAAAATAGATTAGTTTAAGACAGGAGTTTTAAGGAGAACATCTGCTAGCCTAGCTTGGTTCTGTTTTTTTTTTTTTTCCTTACTTAAATATGCTAACAACAATGGTTACCTTACTTCAAATTGAGATGCATCATGAGTACCAGGCTGTTCATCCTTTTGGACCAGTAGTCACTGTTTATCTCTCTTATACTCTTCACAAAAAGCTTTATTTTTTTTTTTCCATGAGCTTTTTTGTTCAAATTTATACATACCATACCTGAGTTTTGTTCCCTTTTTTACTGTTTGCTGCTAGTGTGTGGTGGCATGCAGCCGGTTAATTGAGTCAGGTCACAGTGTTTTTGATTTCTGACTAAATGCCCCAAACTTTTTAAACAAGGAGTTAGTGGTGAATTAGTAAACACTCTGGCTCCCCCCAGGAATATCTGTTTGTATGAGAATATATTCATACAGAAAATGCCACTCCCCAACCATTTGTGCAAATAAAACATGTTTTCTTGAATATTCATGAACAACACAGGGCACAAACAGAGCTGAACCAAACAGCTGCTCAGAATTCATGAACTCGTTCTGTAAACAGAGTTTGGCATTGTTTGACCAGCTCTAGGTACTGCTGTCAGACAGGAGCACAAACGAGCTGAAATGTTGACAGTAGTAACAGCAGATTAAAAAATAAAAGTAATCTACTATGCATTTACATGCCCACTAAATCTTACTGTGTGTAAAGGCCAATGATGATTATTTCACTTTTTTTGTCTCTTTGATGATGAAATGCACTAAAAAAATAACACATCTCATTGGGAGCCTTTTCTCAGGCTACTTGTCTGTCTCATCTCTCCAACTGTTTCCTTCATTATCTTATTTTCATCCTGCAGTCTTGATTGCTGGGATAAATTTATTGCTTGAAAATGGCTCCTTTATTAAATATTCTGCTTGATTTCTTGGTCCTTTTCCACCACTGGTGTCCATTGTTTCCAGCAATGAACAGATAGATACCCCAGAACTGGAAGTGGAGCAAAAATCACCTTTTTAGTTTGTGCTGTCTCATCTGTCTCTTGTTCAGTTCCCCAGGATGGTGCTGCTCTGCTCAGAAATGCCAGTATTTCAGCCGGAGAGAAGCAGAATGGGGCTTTTTATCAACGAGCAAAACTTTCCAGGTTGGTGAAGAAAGTGGCAAGAGAAAAATAAGTCTGTGAGGCCTGTGATGATTAAAAAGGCAGACAAGTTTTGAAGAGTAAACTGGAAACTATACTCAATTAATTCTTGAACTGCTGACTTCCCAAACCAATTTAGCCATTCATCCATGAAGCTAAAAGGACTTAGTTGCTGTTTATATCTAGGAGAGTTGTGGAAGTTCTTTTTTTGTTGGTTGTGTTTTTGGTTGGTTTTTGTTGTTGTTGTTTTTTTTTTTTTTTAATCTGCATGTAATCACTCTGCCTGCTGTGGGTTTGTTTTTTTTTTTGTGTGCAAAATGCAAATTTAAAGTGTTTTCTGGGATTTTTGAAGCTGTAAGTGAAAATCTCTGAGAGAGAAATTAAGTACGTTGCCCTAAACTGAGCAGATCCTTATTTCTCTGATATTTTACAAACAGAAATAAAATGCACTGTTGTTACCTGTGGGATGTGACATAGTTTAATTGATGTGATGCTGACCTAATAACAGGAAGGTCTGTATTTTAATAATTGTTCCATAACCAATTTGCTGTGTTGGCTTTTGCAAACTGTGGTTGCCCCATACACAAGGAGTGAACTGCTCCATAGTGTCCGTAGGTTAGATCTATGGGAAAAATCTATAAAAACAAACATGATGGCACCTTCACATTTCTTACTTTATTTTCTCTCTGATATGATTTTAGAAGTTGTCTTGAAGGTGGAAATTCCCATACACAGGGAAAGAGAACTGTAATTTTTTTTTTTTTTGGAGTCACATGAAGCTTAATTAATCATTTAATTCTTTGTGAGCATTTTCCAAAATAAGTGAAGGACAAGGCACTGCATGAATGTCACTTGTGACCCTCTGGGGCTTTTTCCTCCCTTTCAATCCTCCAAAATAATTTGTGTTAAACAGGAAAGTTCTTGCTCCATCCTCACTGTCCACTTCCTGTGGAGCACCCCACATTTTTTGTTATTGCTCAGCTACCCTGCACCAATATTATGACAGCAAGGCAGATGCAGGCACTAACAAGGTGGAGATTTGTACAAAATAATATAATTAAGTTGCTTCTGCTCATGCAGTTTGCCACATTAAGTAAACATTCATGGGAATTATTCAGAAGAAGGTGGAATACATTTGGAAAAAATTGCGTATTTGCATAATGCAGTGAATTTCTCAGGTTTTGTGCCCTGCTGAATGTAGATGAGATACTCATTTAAGGAGTTTACAATTCTGCATCCATTCTAACATCTGTTTATAATAAATAGCTGTGACTAGTTTGAAATGAGGAAGGTGATCTCCACAGCCTTTGGGCATTAACTGCTGCTAGCAGATACATTTTTAGCCTACCCTGCTTATATTGAAATAAGATGTTTGCCATGGAAACTTACATGTTACAATAAACCACCACTTTCCAAAGGGCAGGGAAGCTTTGCAGTGAGCACCAGGAATGTATCATCCAGTGTTTTTTTCTGAAATTATCTGTTCAAAATACAGTTTCTTAATATTTCTGATGTGTGATAGATGAGTAAAGTGATGGTTGACTCTCACAATTGAAAGGCAAATATTATGTATATGTTAAGAGAAGTTTTATAGATTTATAGTTATGTGTTACCCCCTTGCATTGTTATCACAGGATGGCCTTGGTGGTCCAGGTTTTTGGGAGGGTCAGCTTGTTACCATGGCAGCACCTGACCTCCAGTCAAGATGTAAGGAAGTGAACTCCACCACTGGACAGCGAAGAAGGAGTTGATTGACAGAACTTTGGGAGGGGCAAAAGGGTTAAAAGGCAAAACCACCATTGTGTGGGCGAGCACATGGTAGGAAAAATCCTTTGCTCCCAGCGCCATAATATTTTCTCAATTCAGTCTTCTGTTGTATTTTTTATAAGGTTTTAATAAACCTTTTAGATTTTTGTGAGTATGATTTCTCAAATTATTGATTTGATAAGAATTGTTCTGACCACTCAGTTTCTGTTGAGAATGGGAACTCCCATCTACAAAGCATTAGATTCCTTTTAATCTTGTTTTCCCTCCAAATTCCAGATTTTTCTGTGAAGGAAAAGCCTGAAAAAAATATTTTGAAGTTGGTGGATCTGTTTCCTATGGACAGCAAGAAACAATTTTGCATTTTATTTTGATTTCCCATGAGATGATGTATAATTGAATATTAAAAAATACAAAATAATTGAAATTTTCAATTTGAGAAACATGAACATGAATTGGTTTGGATTTGCCATTTTGCTCTCTTATTGAAAAAAAAAAGTCTAGTGAATTTCACATAATTCTCTTGCTTTCCTTTCCACTTTATGTAATGGCAAATCCAACTTCTGGAGGGCAAGGGGCGCTTATCAAAAGAATATAATAAAGATTGAAACAACAGGAGTGTGTTTTTCTTCTTTTTCTTTCCCTCATTTCCCTCCCCACTGCTCATTCTTTGTCTGCAGCTGTCTAAGCGAGTCAGTCTTTGGAAGATACCCAAGTGAGTCTCTTGTTCTGGTGTCCTGTGGATATTGTGCAGCCCCACAGCCTGTTTTGGGAGCTGTGCAAAGGATTCCCACACTGGGATTCCTGCACCCAGATGACTTTTCCTGGGCTGCTTTGCCACAGAACTCTGTGACAGGATGTGATGATGCTGAGTGAACAGTGTGCAGGAAACCTCCTTTGTCAGGGATGGAGGAGGACACCTGAACTCAGCCCCTCTGAGATCACAAGAACCAGGTGAGGCACAAGGACATCCACTGATACTTTCTTCTACCAATTCCTCTTTCTGCTGGCTTACACCTCACTTTTTAAATAGTTTCTTTCAAAAAGTATTTCAGTGCACGAAGGGGGGAAACAGGGCTTTGCTTCAGCCAAAACAGATGAATAAATTAAAGCCATAACTCTTACAGAAAGCAGTTTAATAACCAGTGTGGCAGACATTGCTTATGTTAAACCTGCTTTGAAGTCTGTTATGTAGTTAAACTGGGATTTCACATTAAAAAAAAGTTATTTACATTTGCACATGCTAGCCCAGCTTTTGTTAACAGCACTGGAAGATTAGATGTAAATGATCTGAGGCCAGTAATATAAATGCAACAGTCTGAAGACATCTCTCAAGGAGGTTATTACAAGAATGGCGGGGGGGGGGGGGGGGGAAGTATTCAAATTCCCAGCCATGTTCCAATCATCCAAAGCATATTTCCAGATGCCAAAACAATCTCAGCCTGCAAAAGTGAAACTCATTTGCTCAAGCTTCCTATTTGCTGAGCTTGCCTAATAAGACACTTGAGACCTAAGTTTACATTTTTACAGTGAAAATTGGATGGAATGATGCAAAGCCCTTCTTGATGTCTCTTCCCTTGATGTTTCTGCTTCTCTCACTTTGGTTTGTTTTACGACAACATCTGCATCTTCCCCAGACTCTGGGCTACAGTGCTGTTCTGATTACTGCTGGGGGGAAATAAAAGTACTGGGATTTTAAGATAATAATGGGTAATGTATGGAATCGATCATGTTGTTTTCCCATTTCAAATCTTGGACCTGAGTTGAGTAAGACTGATGTGGTTGGATTTGTTGTCTGTCCTTTACCTTTAGGTTAAAACATCTACTTAGGCCTGGAGTCAGGTGTTGGATGAGGTATTTGATTTTAGGCATCTGGATTTAAGAACCCGGGTTAGGAATTCAGTCCTCACCAGCAGTGAGGGACTCACACTGTGCCTGTGTGGAGGCAGGGATCTCTCCCAGTATTTTGGAGGGGGTGTTTTTATTGCAGACAGGCTGATCAGCAGCTGAAAGGGAAGTAGGGTACAGCCTGTTGTCTGTTGATAAATTGTGCCAGCAGTTACACTATTTTCCTCCAAAGCATTATAGAAACGTCAATTTTTTTTCACAAAGGATAGTGAAGATGAGCGGGGTGTTGGGTCATATTTTGGCATGAAATCACTCTTATTTTAACACTGGCCAAATTGTAGTGACTTTTCTTTTGCCTACAATGAGAAGCTCAAATATTCATACTTCTACTTGGAATCAGACCTGCTCACTCTCTTTTGCCTGATCAGTGGCCACTTCCTAGACACCCAAAGAAGGTTTCTGTTCTGAAAACAGTTTTGATTTTCTGCAGTGTTTCCTGCTTTTTAAGGCAAACCAGAATTCTGACCACTTTTGAACCCCACACCAGTCTGTGTGTGGTCTTCATGTGAGACCAATCTCTAGTGGAAAACAGTACAAACCAAATTTTTCTTTCAATGGGAACAGGAAGGAACAAAGGATTATTTTACTAAATATAATTCAAATAATAAACATCTTCTGTTAGTGATAATTAAATGTACTATTAAAAATGGAAATTAAGATTTTTTTTTCTGGATCGGATTAAAAAAAAAAACAAAAAAAACCAAAAAAAAACAAAACAAAAAAAAAACAACAAAAAACAAAAAAAACAAAACAAAACAAAAAAAAAAAAAACGGAAGGAATTTGCCTCTCACTGATTTTGGCTTCATTTGAAAAATCTTGACCTCTAGCTTTAAATACCTTAAGTCACCTCTTCTGTTAGATATTTGCTTTTTTTAAGATGAAATCTGATATTTGAAGCACCTAATTAAATTAAAATTTCTTATGTGTGAATTTCTGGGATTTTTAGACTACACTTTCATTTCTTTTTTTCTTTTGTTTTAGTGCACTTTCATTATCAGCGCACCTTTTTCCATTTTGGGGGCTAGATTGGTTTCTAACCCCACTCTATCCCTTTAAAAAGTTTTAAAACCAGAAGATACAGCACAGTTTTCAATAAATACCTTGACTAAAATCCTGAAATGAAAGTAACTCTCATACTTTATGAAGCCTTTGAGTAGCATCAGATGAATAGCCCAGTGATTGGTTCTGATCACAATCCACAAATTAAAGAGTTTTTCAGCACTCTGGAACTCATGCAGCCTTTCACAGGGGCTGTGTGTGTGTCTGTTCCCTGAAATGTTCATAAAGTCAGGCCTTGGGAGCATGACTGGCCTGAACACAAAGGAGCAGACCACAAAAAGATGTGACTGTTTGGGTCAAACTGATTTTCTACTGTGCCACTGTGAATTTGGCTTCACAAAGGATAGAGGCAAAATACAGAGACTCTGTCCAAAATGTATTGAAACACATCTCAAGCAAAATCACACATCACGTGTCCCTGTCTGAAAACCCAAAGTTGTGTCACTTTATCCTTCAATTTCTAACTTTATTTCTGTTTCTCTCTGGCCACGTTTCTCTTTGTCACCGTTTCTAATACAGTATCTATACTTCTCTAACTCTATTCTCCTCTAATCCTATTTATTTATTTCCATTCCTCTATCCATATGTCCATATTTCTTTGTGACTCCTTGTCTATTTGTCTTTCTTGTTTATAGTTTATTTCTCTTTCCATCTAGCTTGAACTGTATTTTCTTTTTCTTTTCTCTTTCTCCCTAAGTTTAAGTGTCAGCCTTTGTCTTTCTAACTTTGTCTGTGCCATGTCCATCAGTCCCCTAAAAGCCAGACTGCCAACAAGGACAGATACCCATTCCTATAAAGTTCTTTTTTGTTATTGCTCTCATTTTGCCCAAAGTGGTAAAACCTCACTTTGTTTGAGGAAATTACCTGGAAAGTGGGGATCAGTGATCCCCAGTGGTTTGAGAGAAAAAGAGCTTGGGATTTTCAGCAACTCATACAAATGTTAGTGCCTTGCTCCCAGCCTTTGGCATACCACTTGTTCTGGACTTCTGAAAATGTCAGTCCCAATGCATTTATGCTTCTTCTTTTCCTGTTTGTCAAACTGAAAGAATTTCCACCTTTTAATTGTCTCACTCAGATAAATTTGTGTGGAAAACCTTATTTACTGGGCTTTAACTGTATAATGCATCCATAATGTTTTAAAAGTTAACATAAAACATAATGGTTACTCAGCTCTTTTGAGAAAGCAATACATTGCAGGAGGGTTGTCCATTTGATTAAACTGAAACATGGTTTAAACATTACTTTGCTGCTGGCTGGAAAGCAGAGCAGCTGGTGTGGAGCATTTTGACAATATCCTCCCACTACTGCTGCAATGCTCCTGCTGACATTAAACCTCTTGATGCTCAGCAGAGATTTCACCACCAGCACTGGTCACCTGTGGTTACACAGGCGACTCCTGGTGTAATACCACACCAAACCAGGTGGGTAGAACTAAAGCAGTTGGAAAACTAGAGACACCATTAAATGGCAAGGTGGCCTATCCTGCAAAGAGGAGAAATATCCCTCTGAAATGAGGCCTGAGTCGAGCTCAGTGAGCTCATAGCAACTGAAAGGACTCCAGTTTGGGCTCTCTGGGATGTGTTGCTGCAGCTGGTGGACATTTGCAGTGGCATGTAGGAGGTGTCAGTAGAAAAAATATCCTGCTGAGAAGTCTCCCTGATAGGACTGCACTTGGAATGACTCCTTCAGGAAAAGGGGGAATAGGTTCCCCTGGCAGGAGCCCTCCACCGGCAGATGTCTGTAGCTCACTGAGTTGCTGCCTTATGGCCCTTTCATAGTTGGTTTCTGGAAGGAGAGATTCATCTGACTTATCTTTAGTGTTTACTGAAAGGTGAAATAAATCTTGACCTAGAAATGATCTGTCTTTACTTTGACTGGATGGGGCTGGGGACTGTTTCAGATCTTACCATCCAGCTTCAATCAGTTATTTATATTTCAAGACTTCCCCCATGAAAGGTATGGGGAAATTTTAATTTCTACAGCACAGGCCAAAGTAATTTTTCTCTAAATATGTGGACATTAAGGGAAAGTAAATTACATAGTGAGAGAAACATCATTCTGACTTTCTTCTTTCTTTGATTTCTTGTGACCATGAGTTAGACTTGAGGGTCCCACAGCTCCTGGGCTCTGGGACTGGACTCTTACTAGAGCAAAATCTCTGGAAATTGTTTGCCTGGCTCAGGAGAAGAGAATATCATTTGCCTGCATAAGCAAAAAAAGAAAGAAATCATAATTAATTTGAAATCCTGACACTCAGTAGTGTTTCTCTATGTGGCAGCTGATGATTAAGGCCCTGCCATGGTGTTGCCATACACAGATCCATAATTTCTGCCACTTGTATCTCCTGTCACCATTCAAACCCTGAGGTGATTTCTTAGAGGAAACTTTTCTTTAGCAGAAATAGCAAGAGCACCCCATGGCCGGGGTGCTGGTGGTGCTGCTCATAGGCACTCCCCTGTGTGTGGCTGAGCAGTTGTTTCTGGATCTGTTGCTAATTCTGTGGTGAGGAAAGAATCTGAGGTTCCAAGACAGAGTGGGCAGATAATCAGATCTATGTTCAGTTTGGTGTATTTCATGCCAAAGGAGAAGAAAGGAGATAACAATTCATCTTCTGTTTTGTCCACTCTTCACTGATGACACATAACTGATAACTTTCAAAACTTTTCTAATGTACAAATACACATTCATATCTTTGCTGACTGCTCATCCATAGTGGATGGTAGTAGTGATATCTGAGCACATATTAAAACCTGTCCTAAACCATCTTTTTGTCTGTTTTGCTTGCTCTTCTTCATTTTAATTTGCAGTGAGTCTTGCAAATTCTTATTTTTCCTCCTTGGCACTTCAGTTGCAGTATTTTTCAGCTTTAGCTAAGAGAAAGCAATATATGGGAAATGTGTTGTTACATACGGGTGAAGAGATCCATGAGCCATATTGATCTCCTACTTCTTTCCCTCTCAGTCCTTGGAGATGATGACAAAATTGTAGCAAAATCAAATGGCAATTTACAATTCTCTTTTCAGAGCATCTCTTCCTCAGTCTTGTCATGTGCAAAATGTTAGTGACACTTTTAAGTGTCCCAAGTTCCAGCTTTGAAGTTCCTCCTTTGATTTACTTAAATTGAGCATCTTACATGATGTTTGTATATCAAAAATAAAACCAGCATCAATCTTTCTTTCAAAACTTAGAATGTGAGTCTTCATGAACTGTTTCCTTAAGACAGGTTAGAATAGAGACAGATGAAAGGAAACATATCCATGCAAAGGATCTTCATCAAGGACAGTAATTTTAAAAGCAATGGGCATTTGCTGTAAATGTCTTACAAAAAGTTAGAAAAATTGTAGAATTCCTCTATTAATCTATTTCTGACAACCAAGATCCCAGCCACTGCTGTTGGTACCAAGAGTAGTTGCTCTGTGACAAGTCATTATTCCAGGAAATGAACAGAAAGAAAATAAAAGATATGACATCAAATTTCTCTGAAATCCATTTTTGTGGATGCAATACTGCTTCCTTGAAAATACAAGAGTTTCCCTGGAAATGAAGAGACAGCACAGGAGAATGGTATGCATGATTTTTAATGTTTTTTTCTTAGAAGCTAATGGATCCCTTAAAACTATGTACTTTCTCTGTGGCAGACAGTAAAAAATAATTTAGTGATTTGATTACTCCTCATGTAGTTCCTCCTTCCTTCCCACAAGATAGACCTGGTCACTGCAGTGATTATACAGAGCTATTTATTTCCTTTAAAGAAAAAAAAAAATTGAAAACTTACCAAGTTTATTTCTCAGGGGTTTATTTTCCACATTTCTCACAGGTTTTTTGCTCAGACCCTCTTTACAGCTCTGACTTTGTTGTGTTCCTGTGTCATCTGCCACGGGAGCTGGCTGGTTGGTGCAGGGAGCAGGTGGACCTGGGTGTGCTCCTGCCCGGGACTGGACATGTGCACCAGGCTCTGATGTAGCCCAACCAGAATTAACAGCTAAACAGCTACCTGTGGAGGACCCCTGCATCTGTCCCAACAGGATCTGCCAGCAGTCCTGTGATTTGGAGCAGGGCTTGTATTGGAGCTCTTTGAAGGCACACAAAGGTGGAGCAACGATCCCTGAGCTTGGGGTGATTTACTCCAGTTTATGGGTCACAGAGCTGGGCTCAGAAAGGCACTAAAGGAGAGAGTACTGGGGGAGCCAGGGATGATTTAGAGTGGTTTCAGGAACTCCTGGCTCTCTCAGGTGATATGAGAGTATGCAAATCCATCCGGATGAGTGGGGAGTTTCATGAGATTTCCAGGAGAACAGGTGCAAAGGGAAGGTGCTTTATCAGCAACTGGCACAGGAGGGAGAAAACAGAGGATTCCCAACCACTGGTGGGAAGCAGCTTCTCCAGTCACATTCCTGGCATTTTTATATAAACTGGAATGCTCACCAGCTTGGCTTTCACCTGCATCCATGGGACTGTTTCAAACAATTTCTTCCTTATATAAGGCTTTTCTCTTAAGGAATAAACAAAACTTGAAGAACTCTTTCTGGAAAATATTTTCACCTCTCCATTTTATTAATGTAGCACTAGCTGTCTGGTATTTTGTTTCCTGTTACAAATAATCCCTAAAATTCTCTCAGACATTCTGAAATTGCTACAATAAAGGCATAGCTCCTGCCCTTTGGAAGATACCAGAACCATTTCTATTTGCAGCTGCATTTTGCCAATGAAGTTAAAAATGCTTTGGAACTTTTTCCACGATAAAAGTTGAAATAATTGCTCTATTCTGGGTAGTTTTCCTTGTTGTTCTAGTGCTTTTACTCTCAAAGGCTAAATGTCATATAGAAGGATTAGTGTTTTGCCTCCTCTTTCCTTCCCTAAAATACATGTCAATGTCTACTGGAGTTTTCTGATATTACCAAAAATGCATTTTCCTGATCCATTTTACATTCATTTTAAGTAGTCCTTCCTGGGATATATAGCAAATTATCAAATCACGTGTCTGTTTATTTGGGGTTTTTTGTGATTGTACTTCGTCTAGTAATAATTTGGGATACAATGGAGTAACTACTGAGATCCATGGAACCCTGTTCTGTGGCACAGTTCATCCCACAGCAACATCATGGATTCAAACACCCTTCTGCTCCATGTTACACTTTTTTGTTGCACATCTTTATGGTCAAGAGATTTATGTGGTCATTCAGGTTCAAAGAGTGAAGGATGAGTTTCTTTAAACTGTCAATTTCTACTCCCCTTTTATTTTGAAAAGAAATCTCAGATTCTTGGGTATCACTTTTCATTCCTACTTTGCTTATGTCCCCTGTCTCTGTAAATCTCCTGTCCTGGCTTTGACTTTAGATGGATGTAGGGTGACCATTACATCAGCTCATACTAAAATAAGGGCAAGCTAAATGCACTGAAGCCACATCAATATGTTGTAGCTAATGCAAACCGCTTACAGAAAAACAAAGTAACCTGAGGGTGCTATTAATTTTAGACTAAGAATGCATCAAGGAATGAAGGCTAATCCATTAAACCAGGATTGTTTTGCTATGATTCTAATGTAAATCAATGTCAGAAAAGTAAATATATTAGCAGCAGCTAAGCAGTTTTACCAAGATCAAGTCAAGGTTTGAGAGATGTCCTCCTCATTCTAGTGGGTTTGCAATTGTTTTTCTTATTCCTCATACAAAATTAATCAGTAGCACAGGAAATAATTCAGTTCTAGACAAAAAAAAAGCCAACTCTATTTGAGACTCCCCTGATGTCTACACAGAATTCATAGAAAACCCCTGAACTAGGTAATTATGTTCAAGAAGAAAAGTAGTCATGAAACAAGAATCAATTTTATTTCTTTCCTGACAGTTCTTTTAACTACTGGTGCAGGTCAAAGCTATAGGGAGGAGCATGACTTTTAAGACAGAAATATCCTTTAAATTTTTGCTGTTTATTATGCATTACCTTTAACTCCTGGAGTGCATCACACAAGAAGGGCTGTCCCTGTGAGCCTCTCCCTTCCCCTTTGAAGGTGAGGCCCCCACCTGCCGTGGGAATCAGCAACCACAGCCCCCAGGCTTCACAAGAACACCTACTCCTTCCCTCTTTTTTTCCCTTTAGGAAGAGATGTTTTCAAGAGAAAACCCTTATTTTAAATATTTTCTTTTATCAGAGCATTTCTAGCAGTTTCTCTTCAATTCTGATGCTGCAGCACATTCAGGCATAGCTGGGATGAGGTTCCAAACAGCCAGAGCCTTTGACTGGGCACAAAGGAAGAGGTTTCCTTGGCAACTGCAACAGCAGAAGGGTCTCAAAGCAGCACTTCTACCTGTCTGAGATTTCTTTTTAATTTAGGAGTTTGCACATTGGCTTTGCGTGGAGAATTGGGTTCTGTCTTCAGGCTTTATTCATAACACAAGTTGCTTATAGGAATAATGTGGTTTTTGCATATGAATTCATTCTTTGGGTTGATTTGCTGTTTCACAGCAAGACTGTTGACTTAGGGAGTGACAGAGCATGGTGGAGTGCCATGTGGTGGGATTTGGGAAGGACATACAGCAATTAAGCTACAAAAATTAAAGTGCTGCATGGGAGAAAAATACTCTGTCTGGAGAATAATTGGTTTGCTCCTGTGTCTGTGTTAGAAACTATGAGGTCATGGAAACTGCCAAACCAGCAGAGATCTTTGGGGTTTCCTAGATTTGTGAACTTAGGGTGAAATAGCCAAGAGAAGGCTATGGCATAAGGAAATAAAACCCCAGGTGGTGTGACGATATTAACACAGGCCCAGGCTTTAATCTGTAATTTCCATAATTAACCCAGAGCTTGGGCTGCCACTCCTCAGCCTCACTGCCAAGGTCCCAGAAGGATGGGCACTTCATAAAGGGAGGCTCTCATGCACTTCTGGAGTCAACACATACACAGCCACTCCAGGCAGTTTTTGGATGATCACTGTGAATTTAGCAGAGCTTGGCTCCTTTTACTCCCACACAGGGTGTGCCACCCACATGGGGTCTGCCCAAAGGTCTGGGAGCGGCTTCTCCAGAGAGTAGGATAATAAATCAAATCCTGCTGCTGGGGGGTTGTAGATTGCTATAAAACCTCTGCTACCCAAAGGGCTGAAAAGGGAAGGGATGTTCCTCCAGCATGGGCAATATCTGGGGCCAGCAGAGCCCCCTGGTCCCACAAGGCTGACACTGGGGGAAACTGGGGATGGTCCTCTGGCCTGAACATCCCCATGAGCATCAGAGACATCAACTAAAAGATGCAATGAATGACATGAACTGAAAGACACGAAGAGCTGCAGCAAGGAGAGGCAGGCGCAGCCTGAGGTACCCAGGACCTGAACTGAGGGAGAGGAGGTGAAGGAAATAATCCTGAACTTCAAATGTGCGTGGAAGCAGAGCTTAGATGGGTAGAGCTCTGCCCATAGTTATGAACTAGGCCTAAGGGGTGAAGGTGAAGCCCTAAGTGTTTCTTTAAAAAGACAGCTGTTCCTCACAGGTACATCATTGCCTTTCCATATTGCATTTTTAGTTAATTTTGTAGGACTGTTCTGCCAGGACAGGGCCCCTCAGCTTTGGCTGGGGCTGTTGCTCTGGTGATGCCTGTTTCTGCTGTGAGGTGTTTGTGTGCTCAACAGGGTTCCTTTTGTGCGTGTGTGGACTAAAGCTTACCAGGATATGTTGGGAGAGAAAGCCACCATAATTTCATTCTGCTTTAGGTGTCAGACTCCTTCTCCACCTTGTTACATTTTGTTAAAGGTCTTTGCTACAGTGAATTATCTGTCCCAAGGCTATTTTCCTTCCTAGCCTGTGTGTCGCCTTCAGATTTATCATTGTCCAATTTCATAACCAATCATGGGGTTTTTGCTGTTGTTTTATTGGGGTGAAGTTTTCTCCTATGTAAGAAAAGTGTCTTTGTGCCTGGATATCAGATCCTAAGTAAAGAGATTTTGAGTCACTGCTTTTAACATGGGGAAATGAAATCAAGAGTTGTGTTCTACTGCTTTGACAAACTGTATTTTTTTTTATAAATCTCTATCTAATATGTCTCTTTTCAAGAAGTGCACGTGGAGAAGGGTTTTTGTGCTGTTTAGCTTTATGTATTGCTCTCAAAGCAGGCAGGTAACCCCTCCAGCAGCTCCTCTCCGAGCCACAGAGGTGCAGGTGCCAACCAAAGCACTGAAGGAGGTAACTAAAACTAAGTGGTGTGACTGTCCCTTTACCATCCCTGTTCCCAGCAGCCAATTATTATTTCCTGAACCTGAGTGAGGAGACACAGAGTGCAGTCCTGTGCTGAACAGGGACAAGAAAAATTCTTCCCAGCTGCAGCAGCTCTTCAATCCCCCTTTGGCAGAATTCTTTTAAGGGGGCACTCGTTTCTCCCTCGGAGGGATGGATCCTGCTGAATGGAGGTGTATGTTGTTCAGAGACTTTGTGACCTTGGTTTTGTTGCTATTATGGCAATAATTAAAATGTCACTTTTTGGTAACTCTTGACAACATAACTGGGTTTTGGTGACTGAAATAAAGTCAACCCCAGAAGCAGATTTTCAGACTCCATGTTTAAGTGTGGGTGGAGGGGAGGAGACATTTCTTCTTTTCCAAGCCTGTGCTTGGAGAGTGATTCTAGTGTCCAGGGGAAGTGCTTTGTCAATAGAGAAAAACAAATGAAAAGGAGGTTCTCAGGTGCATCAGGAGTCTGAGCTGTGTCTGCTCTCCAAAGCACTGATTTAATCAGCCTCTCCCTTCCTGGTCACCCTCCTAAGCACTTTTATTTTCATACCATGCTTCAGTAGAATTTGTGAGTCCTCAGGCTAAATACCAGCATGTGTGATCTCCACGTATTAATGTCTCCCTCTGGTTTCCATGTCACAAAAATACTGCCAACCTGCTGGGTTGTTTGGTTATATATGTGTGTGTATGAAAGAATAAATCAAGATAATAAACTGAGTGACAGCACTGTAAGGAGGAGGCAAGGAATGCTCATCCTGATGGGAGGGTCAGAGAGACAGCCCAATAAATAAAGAGGTCATGGAAGTGTCCCCACCAGCCAATCTGTGCACATGCTGCTGTGTGTTTAGCAGCTGCAGGGTCAGAAGGGGCTCTGTGCCACTGCTGCCCTGCCCAGGCTGACAGTCCCCAGCTGGAGCTCCCAGTTCTGTTTCTCTGGCACTCGGGCCCCCAGCTCCTCTCTGAGGGAAACCTTTTGTAAGCCTTCCCTCCCGGGCTCACTGCATGTACTCTCAGCTGCTTTGTTCTCTTGCTTGGGTAACTTCTGTGGCACAGACCATCCTTCAGACTTTGTAGTTTAGATAAAGGGACATCTCATGTTGCTGGATGCTCAGGAGCCTTCAAAGGAAGCCACCACAGTAACAGTCACACATCTCAGTAACAGGGGACCTTGTTCATGGTGAGACACAAAAATTATTGTGCAGGGGTAATGAGCACAACAATTTATATATTTTTTTGGGTTTTAGTTTTTTTTCCAATGTTTGAGCTTTAACCAGGCTAGCGATTCTCTCATCTGTGAAGAGCACGTACAAGGATTCTTGTGAAAACATTTACTTTGTATCATGTACTCACAACCCACTTGATAGTGTCATGCAGCAGAGAGGCAGAAATAGCGTATTTTTAAACCATGGAGAAGAATTTTGTTGAAATATATAAAGCTCTTGAAAACAAATCTGTTACACGGAAGTAAAAACCACTACATCAATGCCATGCACCTCTATTTAGTAATTTCTATCTATTTTGTACTGATACAGAGATAAACATGATTTTAAAAGCCAAGAGATACATGAACACTGTGTGACAACCCAGTATTACAAAAAGATAATAATCAGATCAATAAGCCTGTCTGAAATGGTTGTCTTGCAGCAGTATTGAATTTTATTTTTTGCACCAGTCAGTGTTTTCTGAAGGGATGATTTTCCAGTAAAGCAGAGTCATGTCATGACCAGTTGCTGGGCCACTGCTTTTTAAGGCTGAGGAAGAAGAAACAATCAGACAGGATCTATCTCCTAATTATCAGGGATCTTGATCTGAGTCCAGAGCTTATTAATAGGAGGCCAGCCAGGCTGTCTGAATGGAGAAATTATGCATCTCAAATGACCTTGGATGCAAGCCATGCTTCCAGTGACCCTGGTGTGCCCTGGCTTCAGCTGTGCTGAGCAGGAGCCACACCATATGGTGCACAAGTGCTGTGCAGAGAAGATGTCAGCTGATGACTAAAAATAATTTTTTAATTCTATCTCTAAACAAAAGAAAACAGAGGGGAGGGTGCAGTTCTTCAGCTCTGGCTTAATTCTTCCACATTCTTCAAACTGGATCTTTTCTTTTCATGTCTAGAAAGCATCCAAGGAGGCAGAGGACAGATCAGCACGTGCTGATTACTGGAGCTCATTAGGAAATGCCTGGGCTGAAACCACAGGATCTGTCCATGCAGTCCCACACCTGAAACAGAGCTGATGGAAATCAAAGCAGTGTTGACTTTGAGTCTGCTTTTAACACTGATACCTAATTTGAATAAATACCAGATGGGACAGAGGCCGTTTGTCTAAGTCATTTTGTGGTCCCCACTTGCACAATTCTCTGCTCTGATAAGGATATGCATGGGAGCATCTAACAGCTGGGATGCTGGCACAGCAAGGACAGCTCAGGAAACACCTCCACAAGTGGGGACAGAGGAAGGAAAATGCCTTTGGTGCAGCCTGGAGAAGCTTTTTAATGTCTAGGAATAATTAAAATTAATGCAAAATGTGCATGTAAAAATAAATACTTTTCTAGAAATTGCATGTAAGTGTGAAATTTCGGGTAGTTTTGCAAACACCAAAACAAATAGACGAGAGCTTATCAGGCCTTTGTTTTATAGCAGTAGAAATGGAAAAGGGAATTCAACATAAATTGAGAAAGGACATTTAATTAGTAGAAATCTGGCTAGTAACAAATCAGTCCAACTAATGTATTTTAGATTTCCTACTTGGAGACATCAACTATCACTGAAATTTCATTAAACATTACTACTTTAATTATTTTGTCCTTAATGAAGAGTGTTAATTAACTTGGCTATGATAAATATGCATCTTAATATCATTTGGAATCCCTACAGGTCCTAATTATTCTTAAAGACCAAGGTGTAGACCTTGCTATAATAATTATTTTTTAAAGTAAAGATTTCTTCAAGGATAGCAGCGATTCCAAAGGTGACTAGCTTTTGGTTTTTTTTCTTATGAAAAAATAGGAGGCAATTTTTGATCAAAATCTGAGGTGGAATTATGAGGGCTCTGAAAATAACCTTGAAGTGTGTATCTTGATCCTAGCCATGGGTTCTGCCTGTGAATTGCAGCCAAATGAAAATCTGCAAAGGGGGATTGGTTAACTGCTAACCATTGTAGCAGCTTTGAATATGTAATCAGTCCGTGTGTGAGAATAACATTCCTTACACTTGAAGGGGGAAAGGGAGAATGTGGAAAACCGTCTTAAGCATCCATCAGGCCTTAATTTCGGGGCCATTGTCTTGTAATCACCATGGAGTGAAGACTTTCCTCCAAAATCATTTTGCCCTTTCTGACGACTTGGAGTTCATGATCTCCCTGACTGTTGGTTGGATCTGTGACTCTCTTATGACTGAGAGAGGAAAAAAAATAAAAGAGCTTGCTCTGAAAACTTTTTATTTTAATAATCTCTCTTTGCATTTACTACCTAGAAAACTTTTACCAGAATAAACCTTTTTGCATCCAAATAGATGGACTATTGATACTGTTGGTTAATCTGTTCTGCAGTTTCCTTTCTTGACTTCTTGACAAGAAATCATAGAGTAGATGTAATAATGAAGTCAAGGTGTGCTAATTTAAACACTGAGTCAGTATAGGTGTGCAAAGTTGTTTCATGGATTTGCTTGGGTTTTTATTAGTGAAATCTTTGTGTCAGGACATGTTACTTTGTAATCCTTGACCCTGTCAGCTAATCAAACAAAAGCATGCTTGCCTTCTAATTACCAAAATAATTTCCCTTGTGGGTGCAGATGTTCCTGTGAATCTAAGATAAACATTAATTCAATTCAAGTGCAGTTCTAGTTTCTGAAATTCACTTTGGAATATGAATATGCCACAGTATTAAGCATTTGAAGAACTGTTACTCAATCACTCAAATATTTCATGGTGGGTTGGGGTTTTTTGGGGGTTTTTTGTTTGTTTGTTTTTTGGTAGTAAAAAGGAGTGTTTTGCATAAATTTTAGTATCATTACTAAAAAGAGTACTGCAGCCACATTGTGGCCAGGAAATACTCTCTGTCTTCAAATGAGATAGTTATAAGCTGAAAATATAAGATGAGTCTGATCTTTTGTCATCGATGATCTTTCACTGGAGCCTCTTAAAATTGCAATAATACAAGGGACATGAAAAGCAAAAAGGATATTAGTGCCTTGGCTTACAATGGTAATGAGCACAACAGTTTTCTGGAGTAGCAGTAAATCAAATGTACTGTAGCTATAAAAAACCCATAAGACATTTGGATGTGATCCTGGACTGCTCCTGCAGCAGAGGCACTGTGCATACAAATGAGAACTCATCCATATCGTGTTATGGGGAGCACTGCATTATTGAAACTGCAAGGTTGATAATAGGAAGTTGTTTCTGGAAAACTACTGAAGCTGAGCTTCCTTCTCTTGGCACCAATATAGGGCAATTACATTTGGGACAACATCAATATCAGTTAAATAAAGGAAATTCAAGAAGGAAGGAATATGGAATCATTAAGACTATAAATTATATTAAATTCTGCAGATTAGATGACTGTA
Organism: Vidua macroura; assembly: GCF_024509145.1. Taxonomy (NCBI): domain Eukaryota; kingdom Metazoa; phylum Chordata; class Aves; order Passeriformes; family Viduidae; genus Vidua; species Vidua macroura. Next base: position 8,567,681 of record NC_071589.1, read on the forward strand.
TATTTAAGCTTCATTTTAATCTGATTTTTCCCCCTCATTATTTATTTCACTTTATGCTTTATTACTTGTAACTTTTTTTTCTTTCTGATGGTCTGGCTAATGCTTATGACTCCTTCCTCCTGCATGCTGAGCTTAATAGAATTCTTTAAACAAAGAAAGCTCTTGGAGCAGACATTCAAAAATCAATGTACTGTATAGAACATAGGGCTGAAAAATGAAGGAAGGTGGATAGGATTGCTAGAAGATCATCTGAAAATTTTGTCAGGAAAAATATTCTGTAGGTTAAGGTAATATTTGGGACTTCAGGGACCTTCATTCAGTTCCCACCTTGTCATGTCTTTGCTATACAGCTGTAAAAGCAGAAAAGCCTTCTTTCCTCTTTCCTATGTACATTAAATTATTCTAACAATGATTAGGCTGGGTTTCACCCTGGGTACACTTTAATTAACATTCTGGAATCTAGGTGTTAATTCCACTGTTTGTATTATTATGGCAGCATTTAGTATTGCCACTTGTTATTAATGGATATATATTGTTGATGGATTTTCTCACCATTATGCTCTTACCATTTCTCACCATTATGAGCATTATGCTGGGACAAGGCTGGGACTGCCTGTACCTGGTCTTGTTTGGAGTGAACTGCTCCATAGTGTCCGTAGGTTAGATCTATGGGAAAAATCTATAAAAACAAACATGATCACATCTTCACATTTTTTACTTTGTTTTCTCTCTGATATGATTTTAGAAGTTGTCTTGAAGGTGGAAATTCTCACTATCCATGCAGATACCCACCCAACTGTAGCTGATTATTTTTTCAACACACGCAGACATCTAAAACAGCCCTTTAAAATTGTTGCAATTGAGTATTCAATTCATAGATTAGTATGTCAGAAAGTAATTGTTGGAAGGTGTTCCTGTTGTATCAGGTAACATTAGTCTAATTTGATTTAGCCATGAAACCTTCCTTTTCCCGCAGCTCTGGCTTTTGAATCTTTTTAGCATCTCACATTTGGGAAATGCCAGTAGACAAAAGCTTGCACTTTAGAGGGGGCCATGAGAAAATATCAGGTGTAATATGTAGATAATAAATCTGCTGAGGTCTTTAACAGCTTTATTGATTTTTATCTGGTGATATTTCTGTCAGGAAGAGACACCTAATCCACTTTAAAATGGTGTTATGTATAGCCCTGGCAAAAATAATTATAAACTCCTTATCTACAGTCAGTATACTTCTGTACTGTGCTGTGATTTTGGGTTCCCTTCTCTTCATTACCTTGGAAGGCTGTAAAAGTCCTGTGTGCCCCAGAGCATGAGTGGTTTTGGTGTGTTTATATGCTCTTTATGGTATCTTGTCTTAGGGATGGTATTATCCCATCCCATTTTGGGGGGTTTTTGATGTGTTTTGGGTTTTTTTGTGCCCAGGGGTGGCAGCTGTGCCCACCCTAGCCCCCATCTTCCCTGGCTTGGGGCTGCCATGCTGAGCGGGAGCCAGGCCAGGGTTTCAGGGGTGTTGCGGCAGGGTGAGAAGCAGGCGCTTCTTCTGGCTTCTGTTCGACTGCACACGCAGCCAGTATCTCACCAGAGATCAAAGAATCACTCCATGAACTCTCAAAGGTAAAGACCTTTGAGATCATCCAGTCCAACACCTCCTCAGGGATGGTGACTCCACTATCTCCCTGGGCAGACGATTCCAGTGAAGATTCCAGACTTCTTTCAGTGAAGTCTTTTTTTCTAATGTCTAACATAAACTTGCCTTGGTGCAGCTTAGGATTGTGTCCTCTCATTCTGTCCATGATTTCCTGGGAGAAGAGACCAACCCCACCTGACTACAGCCACCTTTCTGGGACTTGTATAAAGTAATATGGTCACCTCTGAGTTTCCTTTTTCCCAGGCTTAACAACCCCAGCTCCCTCAGTCGTTCCTCACAGGGCTTGTGTTCCAAGCCCTTCAACAGTCTTCTTGCTCTCCTCTGGATGTGTTTGAGCATCTCAACATCCTTCCTGCACTGAGAGGCCCAGAACTGGACACAGCACTCAAGGTGCAGCCTCACCTGTTTCTTGCTGTTTTGTGGGATTTGGCTACTTCTTTTTTGCTTTGTTTTGTTTTGGTTTTTTTTATTTTTTCTTCAGCACTGTGGCCGAGCTTGCCAGCTGGGCATTTCTTGCTGTTCTTGCTGTTGGGAGCCCAAAGCCAGCGTGTTCCCCGCCAGGACCAGGGAGCTCCCTCGTTCCCTGCTGAGAGGCTTCCCCCACCCTCTGCACAGCCCGAGCTGAAGGCCCAGCAAGCGTCGGTGAGGAAATCCCGAAGAGCCTTTTCCCAAACTGCATTCAGGGGCCAGGCTGCCCCAGCCTGCCCCCGCCGCTCCAGGTTTTTGGTGCGTTCTCACTCCGCACCCCTGCCCTGCCGGGATGCCCCGCAGTTCCAGCTACAGCTGCAGGGTTTGATGCATCTCATCTACCACCCTGGCGCTTTGCTCATCCCTGTCGTTCCAGCCTGCTTCTCCTCAGGTTCCTGCTACAGCTCCTTGTGCCATCCAGAGCGGGCACCGGGACCGGCTGCCACTGGGGTTTGTAAAGGAAAGCCCTTCTCCATCCCGTCCCGCTGGCTGTGACTGTAACTGCACCAAAGGGGAAATTGCTTAAAGAGTGGCAAGAGACTGTTTATTGGGTTTTCCGTTCTTGTTGGTTTTTGATTACCGTTGGTTGTTGCCTTGTTATACACACACACTAGTATAGAACTGTTGTTCATTTTCTCATATCTTTGCCTGAAAGCCCCTTAATTTAAAAGTTATAATAATTTGGGGGAGAGGGGGGGTGTCATATTTTCCATTCCAAGGGAGGCCTACCTTCCTTAGCAGACACCTGTGTTTCAAACCAAGACATATCTTTATGTGCTCTTTCCACATATGTGACCCCCTGGTGATTAATGTGAGATAGGGGCATTAACTCCCACAAAACACTAATTCCTAGATGAGTGGAATATCCTGGAATGGGCATCAGAAAGTCAAATCCCCATCACAAGATGATTTTATAGATATCCTTATTGATTTCCTCACAATTGGTATCAGAAGGCATTTGAGAGTGCCCTGAAGGATCCAAAGGTAGATAATCCCCCCAAATTGTCATTTACTTTCAAGACACTTTTCCTCAGGCTTTCACCAGATTTCTGATTCTGACTTCAACTTGTCCAAGCTGGCAGGGAACAGGAGGATTTCCTCTATATTTTGTTCTCCTGTAACACTGGTGGGTTTATTCCTCAATCATGTTGTTTGCATCTGATGGTTCAGAGCAAAAGCCACCAGTGGGCAAGAGCCATGTCCCAGTTTATCTTTTCCTTGTGAACCTGGCCAGTGCCAGCAGGTTTGTGGGAACAGGTGAATTGAGTGCCTGTGGGGACACATGGTAGTGCAGGTAGTGCAGGTCAGGATCTTCTGACTTTATTTCTGGAAGACAATATAATGGAAATATCAAGTTTATTAATTCAATTCTATCTACCACACTGGGGTTTTTGCTCATTATTAGTAGCTCATTGGCTCTTACAACTAGAAGAGTTCTAATTCAGCCTGTGTTGCATCGGACAGAATGCTTTCTTCCAGGTGAGTATTCTTTTACAGGAAGTATAGGCTTATCTTTTCTTTCTTTCAAACTTCATTGATATTATTTCCTACTTGAAATGCTGTTACTCTCCTGGGCCTCCTTATTTTCATGCTGGAGTTGGCAAGGATGGATACTTATCATGACTTAACACACACAAAAAAATAAATTTACGTAGGAACTGCTATTTGTCGGGAATGGGAACTACTGAACAGAGGCATTGTCATATACAGTTTAAAAAAAGTGGGGGGGAAGTTCTCATCTGTTAGAATATGTAAAAGAAAATATTATTTTAAAATGTTCAAGTTTCATCCTTTTTGTTGTTGCTGCTGGTGTGGGCTGGAAGGAAAGCTGGCCTTGTGTCAGTGGTGGGGTTGGATACAGGCAGAGTCAGGGTACTGCCACCAAATCCTGATGTCTTAAAAATAGTGATTCCTCCAGACCAAACCTCCTGTGTATGTGAGGAAAAATAAGGAGAGAAATTAAGGGAGAAGCAGTAGCACTATTTTGTAATGTTCTTATTCAAATTCCTTTAATGGCCTTTCTAAAAATCAATAAATATTTGAGGGGAATCTTCTGGGCTTTTGTGGGTAAATCCTGTATCACTGAGAGGCTTTAGAGGTGTTCTGTTTACAAGGGTCATTGCAAGGAGGAGAAACAAAAGTGATATTAAGACTACCAAATTACTGCATAACTGACTTAACCTGAAATATTGAGAGCAAATAAAGGTAATCTCCAGAAGAGGAAAATCTAGAATCTCTGCATGAAAACTGAGAAAGAAGGGAGAGAAACCATAGAGTGGTTTGAGTTGAAGGGACCTTAAAGTTCTTCTAACTCCCTGCCATGGTTAGGGACAAGTTTTGACTACGTAGTGTTTGTCCTAAACAGTAAGCCATTTTGGGGAAAAAAACAACATTGAATCATTCTTCAGAGAGAATTTCTGTTACACACAGAAATGGTATAAAAGTATGAAAATGCACATTAATATAATAGACACATACATACAGTGAGCAAATATACACTCCAAAAATGTTATTTTGCTATTTGAATGGGCTTTTTTTTTTTTTTTTGTAGTAAGCTGTATGTTGGTGAAAACTGGAACATAAATCTAGGGGAAATGTGTGAGAGAAGGAAAAAAATGCAATGCATTCATCCTATTTATTTGAAACCTGCTAATGGTAGTGGATGATCCTCCCTGAGATGCTCATGGTAAAGTGAAGGAAGTAGCAAAATTATTTTGTATAAATGAGTTGCAGCTTTGGATTCAGGACCCTTATCCCTCTCTCAGGTATGTGCAGGACACAGTGAGCCATTCCTCACTTAAACCTTTGAGGTTTAAGGCTGAGAGCATTTGAGGCAGACACTTGCAGTCAAAACTTACTGTGCTTTACATAAAATCCCTGGCTGGATTCCCGGACATCACATTAAATTTTTATCAAAGGTGATCTGTCACTGTGGTACCTGTGTGGTTTTAAGGCTGTAAAAGTTCTTCCTGTTGTGTTTAATCTCCCCAGGTTTATGAAGAAGACAAGTGTTATCAGCTTTGTTTATTGATGAAGGATCTGCAGTGTCCCCTGAGTTGAGTTCCCATAAAACACCCAGCCCACAAATGAATCTGATAATTGCAACACCAGCACTGCGATGCCCAATATCAGGCAGAACTCCAGGCTGGGCTCCAGATCCTTTCCTCAGGATCGAGGGAGATCTCCTGGGATGATTCACTGTCCCCAGGAGGAATGCAGGATCTTGGTGTGGAACTGCTAAGCAGTGTCCCCAAACTGTGACCCAGAGGGGGAATGCTGATACCCTGCTACTGGCAGTGAAAGGGTTGAGTATTTATCAGAGAAAGTAAACCTTGATTTTGCCCAGTAAATACCCAGTTTCAAGCCTACCCCGGTGTACAGCCAGGCTGTTGATGTGTGCTAGTAGCTTGCAGAACTGAGGGTGCTCTTGCTGAAAAACAGAGCCCTCTTCTGTTCGCTGACACCAAGACAAGAAATTGAACCTTCTGTGCCTCAACAATTAGATGGAAACATATTCACAAGCACACAGAAGTCATCCATCACTGGGATAAGATGCACATCTACCCTGATGCATGGCAGTAATTCTATTATTTATCCATTAGCTGCTCCCAGAATCTAACCCTTTACCTCAAAATTCAGTGCCAATATTTTTGGTGGTCCTGTTTGTTTTGTGAGAAGCTTGAACTGTGCCTATCCCTTTTATGGATTTGAATTGTTAATACGAACATTTGAGCTCATTATAACTCTGAAATGTTTCCTTTATTACCAGTAGCTGAAAAACCTGTGCACAGTGTTCAAAAAAACAGTAAGTGCTATTTCTAGGATTGTATTTTTTTCACTGCTGTGCACAACAATATGCTCCTGCCTTCACTAATGAAGCTTTTCTTTAATGAACACAATTAGAGCTAGGCAAACAATGCAGAAATATTTCCCCATGAATATTCATCCAGAGTCTTAAATGAATTCCCTTCAGTTATGTTGGCACCCATTCACTGTCCTCTTTTAGTGAAATTTTCCAAGATTCAATCTTTGATGCTTGAGTAATGAGGGAGGAAATTGAGTTTCAGCTCATGGGTTACCCTTTTATTGTCCAAGTCATTATTTCCTATGGGGACTTGCATTTCTGCAGGAATATCTGGGTGGGGAATTAGTACTGGACAAGAAATGTGCATCTGTCCACTGACACAGTAAGTCTGGAGGTAATACAGAGACAAAAGCAGGGATTTCTGGAGGAGAAAAGGGAGTGAAGAGGTAGGTTCAACTGGTTATTCTACAAGTAGAGCATCAGCTACTGGGGACAGGGCTTCTGTGAAGGTGGAGGTCCTTCCTTCCTTCCTTCCTTCCTTCCTTCCTTCCTTCCTTCCTTCCTTCCTTCCAAACTTCCAAACTTCCAAACTTCCAAACTTCCAAACTTCCAAACTTCCAAACTTCCTTCTCCATTTCAATACCTTTAGCTGCTGTCACTGCTGAAGAGAACCTGTTCAATGCAGATATGCACATAGCACCTAGAGAAGTTGTACTTCAGATTTCCACATTTATGTTACAAAATAAAATTTTAAACTTTTGAGAAATGCCACTGAATAATCTCAGATAGCAGAGAAAGCTGAGGGGCTAATGATCTGGTCTTAGATGTTTTCCTGAAGAGAAAAACAGCAGCAATTAAAACAATTACAGACTCGTTATTAAATTCCAATTATATGTAGCAGTGTGGAAGAGAGCAGAGCCTCAGCTGAAGGTTGCAGGGCGCTGTGAAACCTTTCATGTTCATGTACAGAGCGTTGGTGCAAGATCTCTGGGGGAGCATCTGCAGTGTCAGATCCTGTCAGTCCTGCCTGCTGGTCTGTGGGAAGCCCCAGCCCATCTGCAGGGAGTGAGGATGTGCCTGACCAGGGAAGGGGAGCGGCTGCTGGTGCTGTCCATCATAAGTGATCCCCAAAAAGGAGGAGATGAACCACTCCTGTCATTTCTGGATAACTTTTTTCTCTTCTTGTTCTCCTCTTCAAAGCACAAATCACAGTTTCATTGTTAACTTTCCATGAAATTTCAATGAAGAAATGGGTTTTCTTTTAAATTCTCCGCCGCCCCCCCCCCCCCCCAATTTCCCCAAGACTTTGCTGTTCCTAAAGTCTATCCAAGGCTGCTCAGGCTTCCTGACTAAGAAGAGTCTAAACATACTTCATGTCTGTAGTGTACTAGTTCAGTGGTTAAATCAGAAAATGAGTAAATATAATAATCAAGATTAGGAGAAGAGGCTTCCTGCCCAGTTTCACTAGCATGTTTCATAAAGACAATTTTAATAAGCAAAGCTACCAAACATTTCCAAGGTAAGTGGTTACTGATTGATGCCCAAATCAGCTCCATTTTTGGAGTCTGGGGGTTTGGGTGAATTATTGAAACATAAATGTGAAGACAGCCACAAATATAGAGAGCTGTTGTCTTGAGAGATTTAGGAATTAAAGCTTAAAGCCTACCAGCTGATGTGTAAGCCAGGTGTGTAAAAGCAGATTATTATGCATTTCATACAGAAATCTCCTGCAAGGTCATTTCAAGTTATAAACCATTTGGGTTTTTCAATTTTAAATAGTTTCTTCTAGTCCTTGAATTCAGAGACATTCAATAAATATGATATAACAAAAAGATCTTTTATTTTGCATGTTTGGTAACTGAAAATAAATAGAAGAGCTTCTATGGAGCAAAGCTTGAGATAGTTTTAGATTTCAAGGTAAACAGCTACAGAAATCCTCTTACTGCGGAGAAATTTTAAAAATTAAAAAGTCCAAATGTATTCAAACAACACTGCTTAATATTCTAGTGTTTGGTTGTGGTTAAACTAGTTAAAACTTCTTTTTTTTTTGTTCATCATCTAGCTTAGTAGAAGCTTGTAAATCAACAAGACTGTGGTAGTCACTTTTAAATGTTACTTTCATTGCAGCCTTGGCACAAGGTGGTTTAATGTTAAAAGCTGCTGCACTGTGCTCCCTCCTCAGTGAGGTGATTGCAGGGCTACACCTGAATTCTGTTTGTGGTGTAATGGTTATGAGAACATACTTTCCATGTGGTGGAGGGGGCAGGAGCATCCAGGCAAGCACAGCCTAGCATCCAGTTGGCTCATATAAATCAAAATTTTTGCTGGGGACTGTTGCAGTGTGCAGCTACGCAAATGGAGCAAAAAGGCTTTGTGAATTTGAGATGGGAGTTTCTATTTCCTAAACCTAAAGCTGGAGTTTCTATTCTGTATTTTTACGTGTATTCATCCATCCCCCTGGAGTTATTCCCATTGGATTTTACCTATAATGTATTCACATTGTTCTATTGGTTTCACCTTATCTGTTATTTTCCCCTATAAAACCTTTGTCTGGACCCCAGATCGGGGTCACTTGTACGTGCGGCGATCGGGCAAATACAACCTACTTTGGACTGCACAACAAGTGTCCACTCTCTTGAGTCTCTTTATCCCGGTCTTGCTCGCGCTCTCTAAACAGCTCTGTCTGTATCAGATGAACCCCAAAGGTGTTTGTTGCCTCTCTCTCTCCGGCTGCTCCCGGAAGCGCCTGGCCAGTGCCCCGGGAAAGAGGAGCCGGACGAAAACAAGGAACTAGGAGACAGAAGAAAAGAACGAAAAGCAACAGGGGACACCAAGAAAGGAGGTGGAGCCACAGCTGGAGAGGAAATGTTGGGAGTGGCAGGAAGGGTGTCGTGGAAGGGGGAGAGGTTCTGCCTACACCTGCCTGAATGTAATGGAGCACTTAAGTAGGTGTTTCTGTTCATTCCTAATTGAGAGAAGCATTAGGAATACAAATGTTAAAAAACCTTAAACTGCAGTTGCTGTGAGGTTAAAGTGTTCCCAGGCAAGGGCAGCTGGCAGCGCTGCCAAGGTTCCTCTCCTTTCCCTGCTGTCCTGACTCCCCCTTACACTGCCAAAGAACACAGAGAAACTCAAATCTCTCCTGGGTCCTCCTTGCCTTGCTGTCTCAGAACTGGTTGCTAAAATCCTCACAGTTTTGCCTGGTTCATTTTGGATCTGGTTTTTGCAGCCATGAGAAGACTCATTACCTCAAGTAATGAGGTTCATCTTAGTTGGTTGGTCCTGATGGGAAGGCTGGTGTCTACTTTTGTGCAAAAATAAGGCATGAGGGTCCCCTCTGACAAAACTTGAGGCATCAGAAAGTCTTTGAAGTTAGTAAGAATGTCTTTGAATGATTTTCAGCTTCCTCAGTGTTAATTCTGACCATGTTTCCCACTGGCTTCTTCGGTATAAATAATATAAACTTTCCAAGGGCGTGCTCCAAATGGTTTTCCAAGGACAAGGTTGAATACTTAGATTCACTTGGTGTAAAATACTTAATTTTTACATCATATATATCTTCTTTATTTTCTCCCCTCTGGTTCCTAGTTTGTAATTTCTGTCCTAGTCAGCCTTTCCACTTTGTGCCAGCCCATTGTCAGAGGAGCAGTATTGAAACCTCCAGTTGAGGCAGTTCAGTAATAAACAGTGGGGAGAACAGACGTGGTGGAGAAAATGCACTTGAGCAGAAACAGTTTTCCTTGAGATTTGCTTTTAAATAAAAGCTCCAGCAAACTTTTTGCTAGATCAGCAGCTGCTCTGAATTATGTTCTGGGGAAAATGACTTTTGAGAGAGTCCTTGTTGCCACAATGAGAAATCTTTTAAGAAACAGATACATGCAGATTGTTTTTTCTAGGGGAAATTTGTAATTGGTAAACTCCAAGGGTTTGTATTTTGTTCATGACAAAAGCAAAAGGACAGTATGGTGGGTGCCCTACTAACACTGCACCAACAGAGAATTTCACTTGGAGCATGACCACTATAATTCAGAGGCTACAATTACTTTTTCCTGTGTTTTGCTGTTTCAGCATCTGAAGCTGATGATGATGGGCACTTCTGAAAAGCTCTTCTTACCCCTCTCCAGCAGAGTGGTTTCAAGACTATTGCTTTTGGGTGCCATTTATGAACTGGCATTTCCCTTTGTGACTGGTGTTGGCTGGGTTGTTCTAAAAGGAAAAATAATCAGCCAGCCTGGCACAATGATGTCTGCAAAGACTTGTTCTACAAATCATAAGCAACCAGTTTCCTGTCTTTGACATGTAGTATCAAAACATGCAAGGCATTAGTAACTAATTGCTACTTTTTATCTAAGTGTTCAGAAAAGATGTGAGCTGTGTTTGCTGTTTAAAATTAGTATAAAAAATATCATGGTAGTTTGTGTAGCTACAAGTCATCACTTGTGTATTCCTCCTTCTAATCAATGAGCATCCTTTGTAAAGTGTTTGTAAAGCACTGGGTGTATTGTTAGAGCAATGTGAATGATAAATAATACTCACATACAGAAGGATAATAATGCACTATTCAAACCAACAACTAAATCTCTGAGGTTAGATTATTTCTCTCCCTTTATGCACAAGGACTTGTAACACCAGGCAGTTCAGAAACTGTATTCCTTCCCTTTCTCCAGCAGGTAGAAATGCACCAACCTGACTGATGTAAACACTTTTTTCAGGTGTTTCTTGGCAGCCTGTGGGGTTTGTGCAGCATCCATGCAAATTTAGGATTTGGGGGGTTGAGCTGAATTACTCAATTTGCGCTTTAATGCAAATCAAATCAACTTTGTGTGATCTGCAACAAGCAAAGTTGAGCTATGGAAGTTTTTAAGAGCTTCCCTTAGTTGATATGAAGAATTGCAATTCCCTTTACATGACAAATGTCTTCTGTGTCTCAGTGTCCCTTTTCTCTTCCCTTCCCCAATGAGATTTGTGGTGGGAAACCAGCATTTCTGGAAGCTGCAGTCTGGGGGAAGAGCTGGTGGTAATTTACTCTCTGCTCAGTGTCTACTTCTGTATGTCTTCTCCTAACAGTGCTCTGAAATTACTGACTTTTGTATTCATCATCACCCAAATTTGGATGCTGCTTAGTTGTGCAGTGTGGAAACCCATAACTCTTTCAATTGACAATGATTTTAGTGCTGTGAGTTTCCTTTAGAATGAGACTCATGACTTTTTTTTCTCACTTGATGCCTCTTTTCCCTACTCCTGTTAAGGGCTAAGAAAGCAACTAAACAAGCAGACCTGTGAAATGATGGCTGGTTCACAGCATAAATTGCCATTTTTTACCTAATTACAAAGAGTAGTGGTTTCCATAGCAGTGTTTTGCAGGGCGAATACTGATCTCTTCTTTAATTTTAATTGAATTTTTAAACTAATTGTGCTTGTTTGTTTCTCTGCACTCTGTTTTGTAATATTTTAGCAAAATAATTAATTGGTCAACCACAGCTGTTGGCCTTTGTACTGTATCGACCTCCTAATCATTTCTTACAGAAGCTTGGGATGCGTTCCAAGTCACACCTATCAAGCATGCACCCTTTTTATCTTTCTTTTTATTTTTTCTCAAATTGATTCTTTTCACAGTAAGGCTGTAGGTCATAGCATAATTTCAAAACTAACTTTCAGGAACAGTAAATTTCAAGTGAGTGTTTAAAATTAAAATTAGAGTGGTTGTGGTTTTCTTTCTTGATTTATACTCAAGCATCTGCACTGATTGCTGTGCTGTTGCAAGTCTGGAATTAACAGTATATCCTCACATGCCCAAGTATTTAGAAACTTTTAAATGTGTTCATGTGATTTTTTTTTCCTACCAAGTTACACATTTAAATTTTCCCAAGTCTCACCTGTTAGGATTTAGAAGCATGTGGTCAGGGGTGGCAGGTAACTTCAGTCTAGTCCAAAGTGTGTCCCTTTTCACATCTGGATAAAGACCAGAACCAAAGCCAGTCTTTTGCTGATGAACACTTCCAGGAAGAAGCTGTACTTGGAAGTCTGTGACCTGCTCCTGGGTGATGTGCAAGACACAACTGCAGCTGCAGATGCTTCTCCTTATTTCCCTTCCCCTATTTGCCTTCTGTAGGGTTCATTAGCATGGATTTTTCCAAACTCCATCAGAACATTTCCCTTCCCCCCATTATGTACTGCTCTTTAGTCAGCATTGTAACTCTGTAAACATGTATCAGGCCTGGCAGAGATGCAATGAATGCACCCTAATTAGCCATTAGTGTTCACACATTTTATTTTTTCTAGTTTTACCTCAGGTGTCAGAAACCAGAGGCAAGGTTCTTCAGGCTGTAGTTGAGAGCATTCACCATGGGTCAGAGTCTGCTGTGATGCTCCCAGAGTGAAGCTACTCTCAGTCCCTAATTAACACAGGCAGATTTACTGGAAAGATAATTTCATAAAATTCATATGGAGTCACTGGAAGAAGCCATAGACAATTCAAGCAGTCTGCCAACAAACAACATTTTTATTCCAGCTAATTATTTTTAATGATACTATTAGTAATTGGAACTCACTGTACCCAGCACCCTCCAGATAAAGATCTCAGCAAGTTTTACATAGCAGTAATGTGATGCCTCACAGAACACTTATGATTAGAGTGAGTTTCTCTTATAGGCATTTTTAAACTTACAGGCTCATTCTCTACTCCCAAATCCAAAGGTGTCAGAGCCACAAGCTGGAGCTTAAACATTGCCTTGGCTCCATGCCCTGATCTCTGATGGCTGTTTTATTTCATCATTTGGTTTTATTCTCTCAAGGTGCTGTTTGTCATTGTCTCCCAAGGACTCTGATGCCCCAGTTTAGTCCTGTGCCTTTCAGCTGTGCAAGAAATTGCTGCTGGAGATCCTTCTGCTCTGGCAGCAACCACTTTGACCCTGATGAAGCAACCACAGACAGGGAAGGAGGTCTTTGCATGTAGTGTGCCAGTGATTAATGCATCTGCTTCACCCAGGAATGAACAAGAAGCAAATGAGTCGTGACTTTTGTAAACTGTTAAACTGCTGAAAGAATAAAATGAAACACAAGCAGTGTAATGTGTTGTTAAACTGACCTGCTCTGAGTGCCAAGTGGTCCAGACCAGCAAGGGGTTGATGTGCCCTGCCCCCGCCCCAACAGATGTCTGTGATTTTTATTTATAAATATCTTTGCCCCAGCAATAAATCATCCCTCAGTGCTCCAGAGCAGCAGCCTTTATCCTGACAGCTGGGAAAACCTGTCCTTTATAAACATGTTCATTCATAAAGACTTCAGGTTTGAGGTCTGCCTGTGTTTCAAGATAGGAATTTTAAAAAAGAATAAGCACAAGCATTCAAAGCTTTGTCACCCTCTGCTAATTCCATTTATAATGACAGATGATGAGAAAAATGGAGCTTTTCCTGGTTTAAGAGAAGACAGGACATGATTGGGACTGAGGACGGGAGAGATGACCTGTCTGCTTGGAAAGCTCTCTGGCTTTGCTTCTTTCCAAGGCATGAGGAAAATTTCTAGAGATAAATTCAACCTGAGTACAGAAGAAATGCTTGTCCAAGGACATATTTATGTATCTGGAACTAAGGTCGTGGATAAGAAGATTCTCTGTCTGTTACAGTATGGTTAGCTTGGAAAACAGGGACCTGCCATCTGCCTCTTAGTGTTTCCTGTACCAGAGGGAAAAAAAAAAGCCCACAGCTCTGATCAGTTCCTTTCTTCAGAGATGCCATTCCACTTTTTTATTCAAATCTATGGAAAGTTAGAATTTGCAGTGCATGAAAATGCTATTGTCCCTTCCATGTAAAATGAGCTGTTCATATGGTCCTGTCCAGGTCTCAGAATTGAACTCTTTCTATTCTATTTTTTTTTTCCTTTTGGTTAGGCTGGCCTTCAAAGCAAGTGGTTCTCTAGCAATGTTTTGTTTAGGCAGGCAGACACATATCTTTCACTATCATTTTCAAGATATTTTTAATGTTCAAATTTGTGCATGCAAGATGAAAGATCTGTTCATCTTGTCTTCTGTACAGGTGCTTCAAATTTAGGTTCATTTTCATCCTAAGTCTTGTTGAAGGCATATCCATAAGGTATGTTTGCACAGAAGGAAAAGTCAAGCTTTGGGATTTTTATCTGCTCATGGGAAAATGAGATTCAGAAGTAATGAATTCCAAAAATTACATCATTTCATTGTAAATCTGTGGCTACAGTAGGTGGTTTTCCTTGGTTGTTAAATTATTTTGTGTATCTGTCTGTACTTGAGAGATAAACTACAGGGAGAGGATTTCAGCAATATGTCATTCTGCTTAACTACTTGTTATCTTTCATACTGAAGAACAAACCCAAAGCACAATAAAGAAGCAAATAATCACTTCCAAGAAGAGCCCTTGCTGCTGGTCAGAAAGTTTGCTGAAAGACAAACACAGGCTGTGGCCACACACTTATCTCAGGAGGGGGAAATTCTGAAACAAGAGCAATGTTTCAAGGCTGGAAAGAATTCCTTTTGTCTTCCATTGCTCTTCAAGCTGTGTGTTGATTTGGCACAGACTGATTTTTTTGGTAGCAGGGCAGGGCCACAGGCATAGCTTCTGTGAGAAGCTGCTGGATAAGCTTTCACCATGTCCAACAGAGCCAATCTCTGATGGCTCTGAAGATGGACATGCTGCTGGCCCAATGAGGTGGGAAGCGCTGTGGCCACCACTGCAGCCATCACCATCCCAGCATGGTCTGTGGTGATCTGCCACTGCAGCCACCTCCGTGCCGGCGCGGCCCGCGGCGAGCCCTGCCTGCCTGGCTGCCCCTGGCCAGCCATGCTGCAGGCAAAGGGACACTGACAGCGGCTTCTCCTTCCCAGCACCCCGCATGAGGAGAGGCGTTACACAGTGCCAGCGCCGCGGCAGCCGCCGCTGCCTTGCAATGGCGGCACGGCCACAAGGCCAGCAGCAGAAACACGGCGAGAGATCTACAGCACAGAGCCTAGACCAGATCAACTTCTCAGCACTGAGGGACCTTGCAAGAATCTTTGAATTAGTGGAACGTGATGGTACCTACAAGCAGCAGTTTTCTCTAATCAGGGAAGAGGAGGAAGTGAAGGCATGTGTGGGAAAAAACATGGGGGCACCAAGGTCAGTGGAAAAGAAAGAGGGGGATGAGGTGCTCCAAGTGTCAGAGGTGAGATTCCTCTACAAACCATAGTGAGGACCATGGTAAAACAGTCACCCTGTAATGCATGAAGTCCACAGGGGATGCAGAGATCGACTCGCAGCCTGTGGGAAAAGTTTCACGCCAGAGTGGGTGGACAAGGGACCCACACAACAGTTTTGGGATGACTGTTTGCCTGTGGGAAGGACCCCACGGCAGAGCAGAGCAAAGACTACTCTCACTCAGCAAACAGAAGATCTCGAGTGACGAACTGACCAAAACACTCACACCCTGTCTCCCTGCATTGTTGATGAGAAAGAGGGAGGAGCTGGGGGAAAAAGGTGTTTTAAAGGCTTTTTTTACATCTCATTATCCTCCTCTGACTTTGTTAATAATAAATTTACTTTATAACTTTAAATTTGAACCTGTTTTGCCCTTAGAGTGTTTTTTCTCCCACTCCTTATCTCAACTCATGAGCCCTTTGTTAATTTATTTCCCTCTCCTCTCCCCAGCTGTAGCAGCAGAGGGTAAGCGAATGACTTTTGTGAGTGCCTGGTGTTTTATCAAATCATGACAACAAGGTGAAAACAAGGGATTAGAGTTCATTACTGGTTAGTCAGAAAGATAAACCACAGTGAAACAACCAATGCAAATGATGGTGGTTCCTCTGTATGTGTGACTGTTGAGGGACTGGCTGCACCGTGACTCAGAGTTGAGACAGCAGAAAGTCTCAGAAACTGTTTTGTTTATGATTCTTGCTGCTTTAGTGTGTATTGCCAAGTGAGTAGGTGGTGAGGCACAGTATGCAGCACTGACTGCTTTTTTAGAGGGTGCTAAGCCACCTAAGAACATAATTTCTCTTCCACAGCATTTTTGTTTGCAATGATTGATTTTTTTATTATTTTTTAAAAAGTCATCTCCTAGATGCATGACCTGCTGTATAGATCTGTTATCTCTCAGATACCTGACCTGGGATGCTCCTCTCCTGGCTAGTGTTGTCTGTTGTGCACTAAAGCCAGGTGTCAGGTCAGATAATGGGGACTGATCAGTCACAGCAGCTCTGAAGAGGCATTTTATCACTTCATGGTGCTGCTTCATGGTCGATCAGTACTTCTGGAGCCTGCTGCCTCTCAGACATCTGTAAGCATTTGCTGTGTTGGCTGATTTGATTTCTAATCGGAGTTTTTACATTTGTCTTTACTGTGTGCTTAGTGCCAGTTGAGAGAAAATACATTAAAGAATAAAACGCTCCATAACTTTCTATGGTTTCTTCCTATTTTTTAACACTTTTCTTCCCAATCCTTGAGAACAGAGTTGCTGTGCCCACCCTCTCTCACATGAGGGTTGTAATGTAGACTCAAATTTCTTGGCAGCTTTTCTTAAAAACATTAGTAAGTCTCTTCCTTTTTGTCTTGCAAAGCTTCTCATTACTAGGGAGCTCCCCTGGACTAAGGTGGCATTAAAGTCATGCCTTTTTAAGAAAGTCATCCATCCATGATCTTAAAGAGCTTTTGGTAGTATTGTACAGGCTCCTGCACATAACACCTTGGGACACTTTTTGCTTTATGTGACCTTTTGTGAGATATGTCTTTATTCACCCTTTCAGCACACATCTACCTGGCACTACCAAAGACCTAAAGGTTCTCCAATTTGGTGTTTGGGGAGCAGAAACACAGAAATGAGAACATACTTTAGAAGAAGTGAAGATGAATGGGTTGTGCCAACAGAAAATTGGTGGCTGTATTCCAGTATTTTACAAAGACTAAAAGCATAGGAACATTTTAATGATTATTTGCAGTTTTCAGTTGATATAATATTATTGAAAGGTTGATGATGAGATGGGAAAGAAAATTTATAAAAGTCTGTGAAGCACATGTCAAACATTGTATCTTGGATGTGCAGCCCAAATTAGGATTAGTGTGTTCTTGGGTATAAAGCTATACCACATTTGTCTTTAGAAAGGTTGTAGCACAGCCACATGGTAAAGTCTAAAGAAAATATTTCAAAATTAGTATTTTAATATCAGGAAGCTTCAGCCCACATATTCTATAGAAAATGCCACACCAAGTACTGCAGAACTGTGTGAGCAGAAATTCCTGTGCCTCACCAAGGCATCAGCACATGGACTGGAATTCAGGGAGGTGAAGAGACCCGAGCTAATTTATGTTTGGTAAAGCTAGATTTTAGCTTAGTCTTTCAAGGCAGTTTGCCCAACATTAGTTGGGTTTTAATTGCTCCAGGTTTTTAAAGCAAGAAAATCTTCACAGGAGCATCTGTGAAAAAAATGGACTGAAAATGTTGACACTGGTGAAATTAAACAGCCTGTCTTTTCAAGCCTTTCTGTCCTTGAAGGTGCAATTTTGCTCTGTTCCACCAGGTCCAGTTCTCATTATCTCATATGGAATCACATTTGAAAGTGAAGGGTTGTTTGACCTCATGGTTATCATTATTCCTGTTTTGTCTGCAATTACCAACAGAGATCCATCTGGAAAATCATGTACCTACTTTAATTTTCATTGACAGCTGAACCATCCCATGTTTCTAAAGAGGCAAGGCCTAGTAAACACATTTTTCATTTCTCTCTTCTATTTTATTTTTAATGTCACTTGAACACTCACCTAGAGACACCTCAGCAGGTAATCCGGATATTCTTAATTAAAAAATCTACTAAACTGGGACATCTTCCAAGGAAATGAATTAGGCCTAGTGGTATTTAATTATGCTGCTTAGGGAAGCTTTGGTTTCTCTTATCCACAATTCCATTGACTGTGTTTTTGGAAACTCTGCCCCTACTGAAAATTCTGCCTATCTGGGACAAACCCTGCTCATCAGAGTGAGTGGATGCTGCTCTTAGGTCTCTTCAGTCAAACTCCCTATTTTCCAGAGCAGATCCTTCAGTTATATGCAAAGCAGAATCCTAAGCTGGATCTGGCCAAGGTAAAAATCAGCCCTGGACAGAGAATTTGGAGCAGGGAGATGCTTCACATCATTTCTCAGAGTGGCTGAGGGTGAAGCATTGCTAGGCTCCTGTACCTCTGGAGTTTAGGTGTGGCACAGTACAAACTGTGTGGGCTAAATTTTTGTTTCTTAATGCTGTTCCTCACCAACCAAAGCTGTGTGAAGCTTGAGTATCACTTGGTATTAAGTGTTGCATGCTTGATCTGAGCTTTAAATTGGATCAGAAGATCTGTACCTCTGTGATACATAAACTCATATTCAGATCCACGACTCAGAGTTTTTCAGGGTTGTTGTTACACATGTGACAGTGAAAAATGAGAATCTGGGCATCAGTGATGCTGCCAGAATTAATTTGTGATGCCCAGTGTGAACTGTTGTGTGTGATGACCCTGTATTTATGTTAAACATGTTATTGCAATAGAATAGTCTTTTAATTAGCTGTGTCTGCTTTCAAATGAAAGCATCAAGCTTGCAAATCAAGCAGTTTGTTGTTAATTGCTGTATTTTAACATCTCTGATATTAAAATATATTGCCTCTCTCTGCACAATTCAAAACATTAAAAATGCTGAACTAGAATGTCTGGAATATCTGCCAGCATTAGGAATTTTTGGATAGGTGCTAAAATCTAAAAAAAAAACCCCCAAGCTTCCCTCAAATTAACACAAAAGAATTTTACTGTTGGAGATGTTATTTCTTAACTAAGGGGTACATACTTAAAACTAATTTTCTTTGAATAGTCTTGTGACATCCCTGTTTTCCTAATTTTCTAGTCTGCCTCCAGCAAAAAGCTTTTTAATGTGTCCAGTAGCTTGCAATATTTAATTAATTTGCAGTCTCTTGCTTTTTAAGGAAAAACTATGTGGTCAATTTTAACTAAAAACTCTTCATTTAAAAAGTTAGCATTTGTGAAATCAAACACCAGCAGCTCAGTAATTCCAATGTCATTATTTGCACTGGGAGCCTTCTTCCTCTCCCGAGAGAGAGGGCTCTCCTATACAAAAATCAAACACTACAACCTACAGCAAATGCATATGAATTAGGAAGTGGAAAAGATCCCAGATTAGTTACAGACAAAAGTGAAGCCTATTAGGCTGTTTCATTTCTTGGTGAAGGGTAACTCAGAGAAGTTAAGCATCATAGCAAATTTTCAATTAAGTTCAAGAGTTACTTTTCTATTGTAACAGTTACTTTTGGTAGTTGGCTGCTATAATTAGTGACATACTTGGCATTTTAAAGACTGGCATGAATAATGTAAAGGCCTTTATTTCAGCCTTCCAGTTGAGATACTTGGCTTTTAGTCTTAAAGACTGCAGGAGATCAGGTTTTGTTAGTGCTTTATCTGCAAAATAGTGCTGCTCATTTTGAAGAGCAGATGTGCAGCTACACTAAGTGTTAAATATTAATTTGGGATGTGCAGAGGTAGATGCACACAGTCATGATACCCTTCAACTCCTGAGCCACCCTCAGAAGCTTCCAGTCTGACAAGAGGAGCTGCTGCTTCCCCATGTATGACCCAAACCAGGCTCCAGCTGTGTGAGCCAGTGTTACCCACCCAATAAACCCTCCTTCCACCTCACCCTTACCCACATGTGCTTCTCTGCAAATGTGTTCCTCATGTCCATGTGGCTTTTGCAGGTAATTGGCAGGAGCAGGCCAAACCAGTATAAACCAAATTTAAATTGGCATTTGGGTAGCCAAAAAGCAGGTTGCACTGGAATTAATTAGGTTTCTGACTGACTTAAAACTTGCACAGATGCTGAGCACAAAGGAAGCTGGAGGTCAGACTCGGGTCTGTGGTGTTCCATTTCCAAGCAGCTGCCTCCTACAAGACATTGATTTTTTTTCACAGAAATTGTCCCAGTGATAGAAAGGGCTGTCCCTAGCATCATGAGGTTTGAAAAGTAGCTTGAAGAACATTCAACAGCAGGCAAATACTGAAGCCAGGCAGTCAGCCAGATTGGTTCATCCTTCATGAAACAGAAAACCATATTTCCCATCATATTTGTGCGAAAACATTAACCAAGCTCAGTGTTTTGTGCTTCAAATTACCTTGAAAATCAATCTACCTTTTAATCTGTTCATTCCTGGTTTTCAAAAGTTGCATTTAATGCTGGTTTTGGTGACAAGGAATTGCAGCAATATCTCTGGACATGGCCATATCTGAAATTTTCTTTGAGATCAAATCCTATAAGAATACAGGAGGGAAGGGGCTGGGGGTGACACAGCTGGGCTCAAACCTTAGCCCCAGGCTCCCTGTGGCCTGGGCCAGCTTCTGCTCCTGTGGTAAAGATTTCTGGCAACCAAAGAGCACAAATGCAGAATGAATTTGCCTAATTGGATCCTTGCTTAAGCACAAGTGGTATATAATAGATATTTACAAATCAGGCTGCTTTTCAGATATCAACACAATTTTATGTTTGGAAGATGGAGCTGTACTAATTTCATTTTATACTCCAAAATGAGAATGAGTAAAATGAAATGAGGTTCAGTACTAACTCTGTGCAAACCTTTTCACTGTAGTCTGCCATAAACAAAAGAAGTACATTTGTTTGGCCTTCATGGATGAGACCTGAAATAGGTTTTTTAATATGTTGGAGCTTGTGGTACTGAGTAAAGCAGATGTGCTCTAACTCAAGGCAGGGCTATGAAGGGGTTTTGATCATGGAAGATTTTTCCACTGCTGGCTTGGACTGTGCTAGCTGGGGAGCTAACAAAATCTTCAGGTTTAGCCCTGGATCTGCTATTTACATGCTTATTTCACTGGAAGTGTTTCAGAAAATAAAAATATGTTTTCGCAATACTTCAGTATGGAAATGCTGGGCTGAAGGGAGGAAGAGAGGAAAAGTGAAATTCAAACTACTGATTCTTGTAAAAGTTATTTGAGTTTCACTCCACGTATTAAATAGGACATTTAACTTAATAATGGATCTAGATGTGCTGCTTTGTTCACAGCCTTAATTGGACATTTGTGGGGGGGCTTTTGACAGAGGTAGTCAAATCCTGGAGGAAGGTAGGAAAAAACCCAAGTCAAACACACACACAAAATAATTCAGCAATTAAATCTGACATACTGATCTTAATTATTTGCTTGCACTGGAGCTGCTTTGGTGACCCTGGCAACTTGGGATTCTGTTTGCTTTCTCTGCATGCTCAAGCAATCAGGTTGTATTTGCATGAGTGCCTGCTAGCAGCACTTTTGCAGCTGTGTTACAGACAGGCTGTGGTAAAATACAGGACAGGGACATTTTCTGAGACAGTAACTTCATCTCCTCTCTCCTCTGTTCATGCCCAGTTTCTTTCCCCTTTCTTCTTGGCCTCATCCCATCCCTTAAAATTTTAGTGACCCCATATCACACAATTTTTGCTCAGGAAATAAATTCTTTTGAAGGCATAAAAGAGTCTTGCTGCTGTGGATTGCCCTTTCGCCTGTTACAGTGTGTGAATAACTTCCCTGGAAGAGGAGCTGCTCATCAGCTGCAGTGGCAGAGTGGGGTCCCAGGGTTTAATCCAGTGACTCAGTGCATTGTGATTTAAAAGGTTTTTCTCTAGAGGGGAAAAATGTTTCAAAAGTTTAATACTTTGTAGAGATAAACTGTTCCTTTTAAAGTCATTGTTGTCTTGTTCTGATACATCATCTCAGAAGAAATAATTCAAAGTGCTTTTATGTCCCTCTCTGTGTTACCTGCAAGTGAAATATTTAAAGCAAGCTGCGTGCTGTAATCCTCAATTCAGAGTGGGGACTTTGGTGAGGTTAGAGCTCACATCTCACTTTTTTTCCCACTATTTTTGTCTTGTGTTTTCTCTTTCTTTTTTTTTCTTTTCTTTCTTCAGATTATCCTAAGGTTGTAGGAGGTCAGAGCAAACACAAAGTACCATTTTGAGAGAAACAGAGTTATTCAGTAAGGGATGATGTATAGCAACAGAAGTAGTTCTGTGAGGAACTTGTGGCTTCATGAAGTGCTACTTCCTGGTCCTCCCTTCCTACCTAGAGTAGGAACAGCAGTGGGGATGTTAGAAAGGGCCCAGCATCAGCACTTCCTGGGATATTGTGTTAAAAAAAAATATCCTAATAGGAATGAAAGTTAAGAATTTCCAATTACCTATAAAACAAAATTAAATAATTTTAGGTTGCAATATTTAACATCAGCAGTGCAGCTGTACCATAGAAGAAATATCTGAACAGAGCTACCTGAAGTAAAGGAGAAATTCCCTTCACAAAAGAAACCAAATTAAAACATTATAATCCTTACTAAGTGCTCTTATTTTTGTCCTCAAGGGAAGTTGCCTTGAAACTGCTGCTGGGAAAAGTGTGTTTCCAACAAAACAGCTTTGAAGAAGAGCTTTTGTTGAGAGTCCTGAAAGGATTGTAAATATAAATATATATATTTAAAGTTCACAGTCTTTTTATACTGCTGTAGTACAGGAACCAGCTGCAGATTGCATCATTTTAAGGGCAAAACACCTCTCCAAGCAGCTTATCCCTTAGTGTGTGCTCCCTGGGATGTTCTACATGTCCTCCTAAAGCCACTGGCCTTGACTCTGAGCTGACTGTGCCTTCTTGATGTAACACTGAGTCCTTCTGTCTGTGAAATCACCAGAAAAATATGGGAAATGTGAAATTTTATTAGTTACTGTGTTTTGTATGCATCTGAGCCCCAGGTTTGAATATTGACAAGAAGCCATTCTCAGGCATGTGAAATGATCCGGTTGTTCATGCCACAAGTGTGTCAGCACACAGGGACTGCCCTGGATTCCCAGTCCTGCCTTCAGCCAAAATAAACAGGGAAGGGTTTTGGTTTTCTCCATGGTTGGTTGTAGTCAGAGGTTGAGATCTGTGGTTTGCAGGCTTATGAACAGATTTCCAGTGGGTAAAACAAACAGAAGATGGAATTGAACAAAGCCTGAGGAGTAAATCCTTTATCAAGGATGTGGGAGGGGTCCCCGCCCTCCCTTGGGAGGCAGCTTCAATATAGACAAAAGTTGTCAATCACATGTTGCTCCCCTCCCCAGTTGAGGCTGCCCGTCAAAGGTTAACACACTCCCCGGTTCTAGAAAGTTCCTCTGTTCTCTAACCCCATTGGACCCTGTTGGAATGCCACTCCTCTCCTGTATCCCGATTGGTTCATTGTATGTCACCCCATCCCGTCTCCTCCTCTCTACCCGTTACCCATTGGTTGATTTGTCCCCTAGCCACTCCTATCCCTCTGCCCTTATATTCTCGGTCCCACCCTTGTTCTGGGCTCCCTGAGTCAGTTTTCCCTCCGAGAGTGTTGCTGCTCCTTGCCTTCTCCTCCTGCTCCTTCTCTCTCCTACAATAAACCTCTCGGATCCTGCTGCTCGGGAGACGTCTCGTCTTTATTTGGTGGAGCTTTCCGGGTTTCATCTACCCCTCCCTGCGGACCGGTCAGTTGAGGATCACTCCCCGGACTGGCTGGGAACCCAGGGAACCCCCGGAGGACTACTATTTTTTACACAAGGATATGCATCTTAAAATGCAGGCTACCCAAACTGGTGTTAAAGACTGGGGAAGTTTCCAGTGAATAATGGACACTGACATTATTTTGGCAACCAGAGAAAGAGGAAAACATCATTGTACTTTCAGACTTGGGAACTGAAAGCTTTTACATTTGATTGGGACTTAAGAACCACAGCTGATACTTTTTCTGACCTTTTTTCCACTAAAAGTTACCACACACATTAAGCTTTGAGAGCTGCGGAGTTTCACTTTAAAAGCGAAATCACATTTAAATTGTGGGGACATGTCTTGGTTTGAAAAGACAGATGTTTGCTAAGGAAGGCAGGAGCCTTCCTTGAAATGGAAAATGTAAACCCCCTGCCTCTGAATCATTTTAATTTTGAAATTAAGGGGCTCTCAGGCAAAGATATGGGAATAGGAATAACAGTTCTTTACTAGGAAAATTAAAAAGAAATACAAATGCAATAGTACTAAAAGAAAAACCACTGTCAGAGTCAGAACAGGCCCTGGCAGCCTGTGGGTCAGGGTGGTGGCTCAGCCCTCCTGCAGTGCCAGCTGTGGTTCTGGTGGAGCAGGGATCCTGTACAAGGGTGGTGTTTTCCTTTGAAGCTCCAGTGGTGGTGTGGATGGGCCTGGGCTTCCTCTGGGAATGCAGTGAAGAAGAAAGCTGCTCCTCTGGGAATGCAGTGGGCAAAGGCTGCTGTGGTGCTCCAATCTCAGATTATTCTTGGCTCCTCCCCCTGGGCAGAGCAACTCCCAATGGGATGATGTAATTTTTATCAGCCATGCAGGGACGCTCACTGGTCCATTAACAGCAGATGTCTCCTGGAGGGAGGAGTGGTTGGAGAAAAGATAAAGAAAACTTGCAATTTACAGAAGATAACTGCCTCGCCTCTAACAGATGGCAATAGAATACACACCCCCAGCCTACAACAGGGCATACAATAGCCCATGGAAATCTTCATGTTCTTTTTCTGCTCTTTAAATGCCAACCAGGAAAAAACCAAGGCAGGGACTTATGGATCCCTATTGAACAGTCCAGGGTTTTTTTGTGGGCGGTTTTTTTTTTTTTTTTCCTCTTGCTGTGGGCAAGGCACAACTTTCTCACTAATTTGATAAGAAGAAAATTGTTTTGGGGCATCAGCCCTAATCAGAGGACTTCAGCTCAATCACAGTATCAACGAAATGTTAACTGTGTAGTTCACACACAATTGTATGGGCAGGCCATATTTTAGGGGTTTATCAATGAAAATTAATCCTCTTGTGTGTCAGAAAAATGTCTGGACTAGGAAATATTTGCAGAACACTCCATACAATCCCATAGGATTGAACATAAAGGGATCAGGCTTACAGAAGACTTGAGTTCTGAGTTTGGGACTGCCAAACTGAACTTCATTGGGATGCACCCAGATATGTCACTTGGAAGTTCTGGGATACAAACTTTGGCACATTATTCTTTCATAAGGGTATAACTTCCCTGTCAGACACAGAGTACAAGTAGAAACCTCAGGAGTGGGAAACTTCAGTATTTAATGTCTTCCATTTCTGTCAGTCACCTGTCAGCAGCTACAGGAGAGATCAGGACAGGGTACAGCAGGTTTGAGTGTGCCTGGGTGTGTTTTGAACAGATAGGATGTTGCCAACCCAAATAATTGAAAAATGAGCTCTATCTCCCTTTCTATCTTCAAATACATAAATTCTTTAAACTGCAATTTTGCAAAAAAAAAAAAAACAAAAAAAACCACAAACAAACAAACAAACAAACAAAAAAAAAAACAAAACAAAAACAAAAACAAACAAACAAAAAAAAAACAACAAAGAAAAAAAAAAAAAAAACACACAAAAAAACCAACCAAACCAATAATGCTGTTATTATTTAGTCTGGTTTTATTTAATTTTTTTTTCAAGGTACTCTAGGAAGGAATGTATGCTAAACCAGCTAAACAAAAATGCAGTGATTTAAAAGGTAGGAGACTCATAATGGCATCCTTCAGATTCATAAAATCCAAATTCCATGTTTGTCTTTCTTCTTTTATACTAATATTTTCTTTCATCATTGCTTCCTGAAGCCTTGTAGCCACTGGACTCAATGACACCTATTAGCAGGAAAGGAACAAAGTGGAGCTGGGAGGATCCCCCCACCCCTTTAGTTTGCATAGTTGAAAATAATAGTTAGAAATTTAGAAAATAGCCTTTCTAAAAGAAGGGAACAGTAGAGGGTAGTTTTGCCACACTCCTACATAGCTCAATATTTTTATACATTCGTAAGTCTCTTCTTGTTTTAATAAATCTTCCTCAGGTAAGTGAAATAAATTAAGTCCATGAACACCTTCCATGTAACACACCTTCATAAAGACAAGGAATTTTTAATAAGGAATAGAGGTGTCTTTTTAAAGATTTGGAACCTCTTCACATAGGAAACTGAGACAATCCTGATGAATCAGGTCAATGTTTCTGTTGCGTGTTTGAAAGCAGTGCATGTGTATTTATTATGTCCTAATATTTGACCTTTTGCATATCTGGCTTAGCTGGATTATGTGATAAAACTCTTGTTTGGTGCCTGGTTCCACCAGAGCTCACAGCAGACACTGCTGGGTGTTGAGATCAGGTTAATAATGCAAACTGCTTTCTGTGGATCTCTGCTAAAAGTAACTTGGGATGTTTAGAGGATGGGCCTGCCCTCTTCCCTGAAGCATTATTTTCTCTGAAATGATGAGTTGATTGCATATCTTGTTCCCAAACCAGCCTCTGTTACTGGGTCCAACAACACACTGAGGGCAAAGACAGGGCCAGTGTGTGATCTGCTTCAGTGCCTGCTTGGTTTGGAGGGGGAACCCCCCTGAGTGAGCAGGGAGGATAAGAGTGCACTAAAAGGCAATAGATTTAGTGGTGATTCCTGTTAGAAAATGTGTAGGTCCAGGTGCTGCCCTGATGGAGCCACACTGAACATTAGGTAAGGCTGAGAGCACAGATGGATGCCCTGTGTGACACATGTGAAGCCTATTTTCCCTGGGGCTTCAGTGCACAGCACATAGTAATGATAAAATCCACATGAATTGGAGGAAATTGTGTCCTCTCTCCTCCTCCTGGCAATTCAGGCCCTGAAATGGCTCCTGCTTTTCTGCTGCAGACATGAAATGTGACAAGGAAAGAGTGTTTTCCATTCAGATACACAGGATCCATCACACTTCCCGAGGCAGTGCCCTATTCCCTGGCACAGCAGTGCTAATGAGAACAGCAGATGACAATTAAGCATTCAGGTGCACTCACTGGAATGAATAGTGTGGGTCAGAATGGCCTCTGTTGTCATTTCCATCACATTAAATTGTGAGCCTGACATCTTGCATGCCTTCCTCCAATGCTGATCCTGAGTCTTAAGGGTGAGGCTTCTGGAAGCTCCTCAAGCAGCTGTTTGGTGCCTCTGGCTGGGAAGCACTCTGCTCACCAGCAATATCACACTCTGCTCACTTTGTTAAATACACAGAGAGGGATTTGCAGGCTCAGGCTGGAAGAGATTGGGAACACAGAGCTTTATCATGCAAAAAGAAGATTGTGTCCCCAGAGATAACAAACCTTTCCAGAGTTCTGTGGCTCAAAAGGATGATGGGTGCACATTTCCCTGCTGTCAGCCAGCATGGAGAGTGGAGTAAAGCATTCTTGCAGCCTTTCTTAAGCTCTTCAAAGAGGAAAAACACAGTATAAGCATAACAAGAATATATTTCTTCTGGGTGAAGTTATGTGGAGATGATTTCTTGCTGGCAAGACTGAATTGTTCAGTTCTCTAGGGACAGACACCTTCTACTTTGTTGATTATGGACCTGCTCTGCCCATGTGCCAAACTGACCCAAGTAGTGGTAGGATATCTGAAAAAAACCAAATTCTGCTTGAACCTGGACATGTATTTGGTTGTATCTAGCAGTGTCTCTTTGCTCAAACAAATAATTTAAACCAGCACCCACCCTGGCCCTTTGATTTGGGAACTTCCTGATCAAGTGGTGCTGGTCAGTAAGAATGAATTGTACAAATCCAGCTCGTCATGTAACACCTCCAACCACCGAGGTGATATCACAGCACCAGGAGGCCGGGCAGGTTGTTGAATTGGATTGGATCTTGTCCTTTTGCTGTTCTCACTCAGATAATCAATCCCCAAGTGAGTCTGTGCATCTGCCAATATATGTGCTGCCAAAACACCCATACAGCTGTGTTAAGAGGAAAGCTCCCTTTCATTGCAAGTTACAATTTTTCTTAGTTACCAGCAGGTTTTTGCTGAAACTTGAAAATAAGACTCAAATTGCCAGTGTGGGCCCTGCTGCTCCATCTTGTTCTCTTTCCAGATGTTTCCTTGAATATCAGCTGAGTATTACACTGTTTAACAAGGCTGGCACTGTAAATATATCCTTTATTCCCATGTAAACAGCTGTGAAACAAAAAGTATGAGACAGCGAGAATTAATAGGAAGGCAGTATCATGTGTTAATTACACTTTACTTTTAGCTGTTCTATTGAAAAAGCAATGAGCTTTTTATTTTTGTGACAAGGCCTGTGACTTGGAAGCACAACTGGTGCAAAATAGAGTGCCTGGACAAGCTTGATTTAATAGGATCTAACTCCAGGAGATAGGAATGTTGCAATCTACAGAATCTACTTTTTAAGAGTTTTTGGAGAAGACTGAAGCTGAAAAATTTCCATAAGTGATTGGTGAATCACAGGGTAATACCAAGTTTTCTTTGTCCAAGAATTTAAAAAACATGCACAAAAAAAAAAAAAAAAGAAAAACCCTTTCTTCATCCTTTTGCTTTGCCTCTGGTTTGTGCAGTTGTGATTTTATAGCTGCCCTGGTTATTCTGAGATCTTTTGAGCCTGAGTTCACTCTGAACTTCAACCTTTAACTGAATCTGTGTCACTTCTCACAGGAAAAGAAAAAGAAAATGCACAAGCTTCAACCATGGCCTTGGGAAATGCCACCTGGGCATGAGTGAAGCTTAAGTATTAACCTTCCATCAATTACATGGTACTATTTCTCTGGACATGCAGGTGACCCTCCTGTAATCACTCTGTCCAGTAGGCAATGTCTCTGCTGAATTAGCTCATTTCTACCTTTGAGCTTTCCCAGCCACCCCCACAGCAACAAATCCAGTTCCTTCCCAAGGCTCCATGTGCAACAATTGGACAGGTAGGTGATTCCTAAATACTTTGCTGCTCATAATGGAAGTAAAAGAAGGAACTTTTAAACCAGTGAATGCTTGTTCTTTTTCTTGATGTGTGCTCCTTCTATTTGTCTTGGCATGCCCTGCTCTAGCAGGTTACTCCTGACTCCCTGTCCCCACTGCCTGATACTTCTCTGGGGATAGTGAAATGCCTTTGTCTTCTTTCTGGAATAGCCACCTCCAGCTCATCTGAGGGTGCTGCTGCTGCTAGAGCTCATCCTGACTCCAGAAGCAGCTCAAAATTCCATGGTCTCAGCAGCCTGGCCCCAGGGCAGGGATGATTCTGCTGGAACAGAGGAGGGGAAGAGGAAAGGGCTTGTGAAGGACCAGCTTAATAACTCCAGCGGCTGGTACAGAGTGTAGCTGTACTTTTAACATGTGTTTGACTTCTTGATCCAATGTGGGGTAAAGACACCTGAGCTGGCTCTGACTGAGCTGCCTTCTTTATGTCCTAAGTCTCAGCTGCAGTAGAGCTCCCTTAGCACAGCAGAACACCCAAACTGAGCTGATGCTGCTGCATTGCCTTCCCTTCTGGTGCTGGCTCATTTCCAGCCAGCTCAAAGCCTCCTAAATGCTGTTGTGCATGATACAGGTAAACCCTAAATAATCTGTGCAAAGCAAGTATGGAGTCCAAGTCCAGTTAGATACAGATAATTCTGTTTCTGAGCTATCCCTCTGATCATCAAGCCTCTCATATAGCATTTTATATATAAGGTATATATATACATACTTGTGTGCAGCCATTGCACTACTTGCTTTCTTGTCAAATCTTTTGGAGGTTACTGATCTGAGCAGAAGGGAAAGATATCAGGTAGGAAATCCTGGAGATGGAAGGACAAATTTTTCTCAGTGCAGTAATTTCAGTTTAGCTGGAGATTTTTCTGCTTTTCCCTTTTTATATTTTTTTTTTATTGTCCCTTTTTATTTGTCACAGCCTTGTTTTTTGGTAGTGGGGACTGGGGGGCACACAGGGTGAGGAGGTGCTGCAAGCTTTGGAGCCAAGATTCCTGTGAAGGCCAAGGTGAGGATCATGGTAAAAGAAACTGTCCCCTTGTAATTCATGGAGTGCGTGGGGGATGCAGAGATCCACTCGCAGCCCATGGGAAAAGTGCTCACACTGGAGTGGGTGGATGGCAGAGAAAGCTGTGATCCAGTGGGAGATCTGAATGGAGAGAGAGGGCCCCTGCTGCCAGAGATAGAGAGGGCTCCTGCTTCCCAACTAGAGCAGCCTAGCCTTAAAAGACTACACCCCATGGATGAGTGACCCATGCCACAGTGGTTTTGGGAAGACTGTTTGGGAGGGACCCCATGTCAGAGCAGAGGAAAGACTCCTCTCCCTGAGCAAACAGAATAAGATCTTGAGTGACAAACTGACCAAAACTCCCATGCTCTGTTTTCCTGCACTGTAGGTGGGAGGGAGGGAGGAGCTAGGGGGGAAAAAGGGTGTTTTAAAGGCTTATTTTACTTCTCATTATACTCCTCTAGCTCTGTTAATAATAAATTTATACCTTTAAATTTGAACCTGTTTTGCCCTTAGAGTGTTTTTTCTCCCAATCCTTATCTCAATTCATGAGTCCTTTGTTAATTTTTTTCCCTCTCCTCTCCCCAGCTGTAGCAGGAGAGGGTGAGTGAACAACTTTCGTGGGTGCCTGGTGTTCAGCCAATATCAAACCATGACATTTTCTTACTTTTTCTCTCTCCCCTCCTCTATCCCTGATACACTTACCAGATGTTGAGAGCATTCACTGTTGTTCCTTCATTAACTTGAAAGCCTCAGGTATTCAGTGCTTCTCCAAGCTGTAAATCTGGAAAGCCCCTTTGGAAATAGCAGCTACAATATGCTAACAATGACTGCAACACACAGTGCATCAAGATGAAAAGGAGATCTTTTCCTTGATCTCACTTCAGAAGACTGGCATGTCTCTTGGCAGAACTCATCTGGATGTTGCTCTCTGTAATTAAAGAGTATATCATCATGCACACAGGAGGGTCTCCAAAAGGCTGAATTCAAGTTGCACAGACAACCTAAATTTTGGCATTGCATGGCATTCAAATACTTGACTGGCAACTTTAATAGTGTTTCCCCTTAAAAAAATATTTATAAGGAGTTTCCTAGAGGAATTGATTTTCTTGTTTAACTTTCAGCTGCCATTAAGTAGCATGTTAATTCTTGGTCACATAAAGCATCAGCAGGGCTGGACACACTTGTCACATGTGTTGCTGACAGACTAACCATGGCTGTAGGCTGTCATTCCATGATTGGATCCAGGTTAATTGGAGATAGGCACTCAGCTGTGGGTTTAACACATGGTGAATATCAGAAGTCGAGAAACTCATTTTTCATTTTTTTATGCTGGTTTACCCAAACTCTCTGTCCCAAATTTTTTTGTTAGTTTGATTTTTTTGGGGGTTATGAAAAATTACTTGCACAATTTAAGACCAGGAGTTATTAATTTCTTTCATTAACATACACTCTTCTTCTCAAATCTGGAAGAGCTATTTTCACCTTTCCTCTTTCTCTGGCTTCCTACTTTACATGTCTCTCTGAAATGTTCGTGATTATTTGTGCAATCAGCCCCCTTCCTTCTTGGGGTAATTAATTAGAATAATCCTCATTATTTTCTTCTGGAAGAACAAAACCAGCTTCAATTATGTAGGAACTATGGAAAAATGAGGTACCAGATCAAGACCTTCTTTTGCACTCCAGTTATACCATGTTTACAAATTTACAATGTACGTAGCAGTTCTTTTTAAAGTAATACAGCAATAATTCAAAGTATAAGCATGTCTTTTTTCCATAGCAATATCTAGGACTTAAAACTGAAAATATAGCTGCAACATTGTCTCTTTCTATTGCCTTATATGAGAGAGATTTTTCTGTGCTGTGCAGAAGCTGCTTCTTTTAATTTGGTGGTTGGTAAGTGCAGTTCTGTCTTGATGTCTCATGGTGACTAGAGCCAATATCACAGTAATGATTCCCAGATAAATGGGAAAATGCAATGTGGCTGCAGGAGAAACATTGTGATGGAAATGCATTCAGTAGCTTTATGCTGCATTATTTAATCTGAATCCCTGAATGGAGGTTTCATCATTTCTCCCTGGTTAGTTGGTGCAGGAATACGGGGGGAGGACTGAGCTGGATCAGGGTAACATGGAAAGGGCACTGAGAGGTCAGGAAGTGTAGGGCTGAAACCCACAATTTAGCCTAATATTTTTAGCCAGGACTTTTAAAATTGTAGCACATGAACAACACAGAAAAATAGTTTTGAACACAAAGGCCACTGTGTCCTATGAATCGTTCAGTCTGAGGTAATGCAGCATCTCCTACGTCATCCCCTCTTATCATGTGTAATCAATGTTATACTTAATGCAGCATGACTTGGCAAGTGATTAAGGACGTGGTGGGGACATTAAAAATGTAAAATTTTATTTGCATTTACATTAATGATTTTATAATGAGTGTTTTATTATATTAATGGAGACTGCTGAGAGAATAAGGGAAAAACAAGGCTGAAACTCCCCTAATGTCTTTCTTTAATAGAGCACCCTCTGCTAGCACTTTGTTGACGTAGCTGCTTATTTGCATAAAGGAAAATACAGGCATTTGGAACTATTAATTATGGAATGGTTAATGCACTTGGTGCTAATTATTACATTAATTGAGTTATTTTAAGAGGGATGTTATGGGAAATTTATTTATACAATTATTCAGAGAGGAAACTTTTTAAAATAGCTGCACTTGTATCTTAATTGCTACCATACCTCAACAACAAAATATAAAAACGCCTGTGAGAGCAGCTTATCTTTAGATAAATGTATCCAGAAATACCATGAAGAGCTGATATCCCTGCTGTGCTGTTTCAGTGAATTACGAAGCTTTTTGTCCAGAACAGAAACTGACAAAGGTTGAGCTGTTGTCTGTAGAGTCCAAGCACTGCTGAACCTCCAGAGAAAATGAACCAGCCCTGGATGTGATTTCTGAAAAGTAACATCAGCTGCTTTGTGTCATTTCCAGATGTTGCCTGAAGAAGAAATTTAAAAACCAAACAGAAAAACTCTGGCCAAAACCCCCTCAATTACTGGGATGGACTACACTTTCCTTGAAGCAAATTTTGTCCAATACTAGATAATGATAATGTAAGAAATTAAGTAGTTACATGTGATTCCTTTGATTTTTGCAGTGCAACTCTGAGGCTGCCTTCTTGTAAGTACCTATGCCAGAAGTCTGCATTATTTTCATAAGATAGCTTTCCCAAAACTCTTCTCAAAAGTAAGAGATCAAAAAATCATCTTTCCCAAAAAGTCATCTTTCTTCCTGCTGTGTCAGCTGTAACCCTGGCATGAAAAATGGAGGTATTAGTAAAGCAGACAACCCCTCTGAGAATGTAATAATAGATTTGATTATTTAGGACAAAACCTACCAATGTTGTTTTCATTTTATTTAATAGATTCACCTAAACTGTCTTGCTTTGATTTTCCTCCTCCTCCTCCAGTGGACCAGCACAGTGCCTACCATCAAGCTGTTTTTTTGTGTTTTCTACAAATGATTAGTTATAGCAATTAGGTTTCTTGGCAGACAGCCCTGAAAGTCAGGTTGCTTTCAAGAGACTTAATTCCATTGCCTTGTACCCTACCACAAATTATGTGACCTGTATTAATTAATATTGCTAGGAACAGAGTTGGGGAATTAAGGATGCAGTCAGGTGTTGTGGGACTATAAGATTCCCCAAAGATCCAGAGGTTTGTAGCATGAATGTCTTGACAGAAGCAGGTAAAAAGATCAGAAGTTCCCACAGGACCCCTGCATTTTAAACAGCCAGTGCTCTGCAGTAAATAATGGGGGTGGTGCTGTTGGAAAAGACATTTCAGAGAAGGAGTGAGTGACATTAGGTGGAATTGGAGGAATGGGCTGACTCTTGGCCAGGATGGCAAACAGAAGGAACTGGATGAAGAGAGCCCAAAGTCCACATTCTTTTGAGGTCTTTTCTCAACAGCATAAATCTCCATTCAATATAGGGGACTCTGAAAGCTGTAGCTCAACTTCATCTATGACATCTATGATTTATAGCTCTGAATCAAGTATTCTCTAGGTATATCTTTCAAGGACTACTAAAGTGAAGTCAAAGATGAGTTGAATTCAGAGGTGTTTTTATCAATCTTTGGAAGAAAAAGAAAGCCCCTCACAACCCAACTGAATCTAAAGAAAAGAATTTTATTGGCCTTGGTGGATGAGAATTCTCCATTCTCAAGTGTATTTTATAGTTTTTCACATATGAAACAATGATTTTAGGCAATGAGATATATTTTCAAATAAGTTAGTTTCAGCATAGAATCACTGTTAGACTAAGCAAGTAGAATTCTGGAAACACTTCTGTTGAAGTAGTTCCTTTACTAATTGTGCACTTGCAACACCTTTTAATTAGGCTTTGTATCAGACAGGTTCTTCAGTGGCTTCCCTCCTTACTAGAGTCTTATGTAGGAGATTTCCTGCACAAGTTGCCTGAAACAGGTCACAGTCCAAAACCAACTTCTCAGTTTAGTAAAGGTAAATATCTATGGTCCCAAAAAAACGTATGTTGTCATTTCCCATCTACAGCTCTGTATAAACAGAGCATTTAAGTGGAAATGCAAATGATCTTTCTCCTGCACTTCTGTGAACACCTGAAGGATATATAATAGCAAAGTGCAGGGTTTTTTCTTAAGGATTTCTTTAAATCAGTTTAAACTTCTTTAAAGATTCTAGCAGGAGACAGCTGAAAAGAAATGAAGAAGAGTTGTGCCAAGAAAATTACATTACTGTCATTGTTAATTTGCTTTAAATATCTGTGAAAAGAAGTAGTCTAGTCTCTGTTAAAATTTCCCATTGGCTTACAACAAAGTGGTGAATATTATATTTTATAGACTCTGACATGAAGATTCTGTTTAAATATTTATCTTTTGAACAGCTATGTTTACAGCTAAAACCTTCCTTCAACTTAAACTTCAGTAATAATGTGATATATTCCTCTTCTGAAGTTGTCTCAGGTGAAAACACATTAGTTGGTCAGGTTTTATGAAGTTCTGCAGATTATTTGCTCAATGGAGGTCATTACTTCAAAGGTCAAGGTGAAAAGATGTAGTGGACCACATCCACCTTTGCTTATGAATTTGGAGAAGCCATTTGGATTTTACCATGGGGCACCATTCCATATTGACATTATTGTGTATAAATTTCACTGCTGGGTTTTGAATGAACAGAAGAAATTGAGGCCTTACTGATGAAAACACATGGCTGTGCTTCTGGCTTAGGGAGAATTAAATCAATAAATTGGTTTTCTGGTTTTCTTCTCCTTAGTATTTGTATTTTCTAAACTGCAGAATATTTGTGAGTACCAAGAAGGAGTTTTGCCAAATAAAAGGAGTGCTGTCTCTTCTGTGCCATGAAAAGGAAGCATTGAAATTGTCTATGTCATATAAAGGAGCTTTTAAATTTATTGTGTCTATGATTGTGGTTTGGGGAGCATGCTGAAGCAGAGATAAATTTTGGTGGAGAGTCAGTTGGGCCTCATAAAGATGCCACTGGGAAGCCTGCAACTCTTGAGTACTAAACTTGTTAGTGTTAAAATATCAAGGGAAGATATAAATCTGCTTTAGGTGCTGCATCTTCTCCCTGTGCACGAGTTCATTTGCCACTGGATGCTGTGGTTACAGTGCCAGCCACAATGAAATCTGGAAAGATTAAGCAGGATAATATTTGTTTTAAAAGGAATGTTCTCAGCACCAAGTTCAGAAGAAAGGATGCGGCAGAACCCTGTGAGTCCTGGGAGGCCTGGCAGGATGGGACATGCACGGGGGGCAGCAGGGACAGGGATGGTTTGTGCTGTGGCTGATGTGGTGCAGGACGGTTTAGGAAGACAGACCCAAGCCCTTTGCATTTCCAGGTCTCAGTCTTCAAGCAGCCTTTGCCAGTGACAATTCCAGATCCTCAGGAGCAGCTGGGGGACCACATTTAATGTCTTTACCTAGAACAATGAAATTAAAATGCCTTTTTCGATTAGGCTTCAAATACTTGCTTTTGCATGCAAAGGCATTTTTCGCAGCTGAGAATGTTTAAGGCCAAGTATCTGCAAGATTTCTGTTACTGCTTTCTTTTTTTTTTTTTTTTTTTTTTTTTTTTATAGTGAATCATCCTGTTGGAACTGCTGCATAAATTGGAGTATCAGGATGTACCAATGAACTGCTCTGGAAAGCAAGGCCTTACTTTGCTCCAGGTTTTTCATCTCCACTGCTAGTGAAACAAATTGATTGATAGCAATTAGTGTTATTAATAGCACAAATGCTACCCTTACACTGAATGTATTCTGCAGGCTTTGACTGATTGAATTTGTGCCTTTCAAGGTTAATCAAATATATCAAAGGAAGGTGATGGTGAATAGTAAAATTCTTTGAGCCTATCAGTATTCTGAACAGCTGTTTCTTGCTATGCAAATTCACTTGAGCTGATGTGCATGGTATTACATGAGATATTTATTGCCCAAGTAGGTGATTTTTTTTTTTTGTAAATGCAGTCTTCTTGCAATTAGTAAAGCTCTTAGTAGGTGCTTTTGCAGGAAGCAATGTCCTTCACAGAAATACCAAAGTCAATTCACAAAGGAAATTTAACACTTGAGGGAAATATGGAAGAAAACCCCCAACCTGATGCATTTATTTATGCAATTGCACTAAATAATTTGTTTTCTTTTTGTGTCTTTTTAATTTTGTAATTTCTGAATTTCAACCCGGCAACTATAAACAGATCTTTCTAAAGGCATTATATGTTTTTTTTCTGATTGTGAAAGTGCTATTTCACAATATGTCTTTAAATTGCAGAAGTATGTCAAAGTATATTTTAAAATAAACAGTTTATTCAATAATTTCTGAGATTAAAAAATATTTCATTTCCTAGATAAGAATGTGTGAAAGTGTTCCCTTGCTGACATCTCAGAAGTATGACATTTTAAGGATTATAAGGATGGAATCTAAGTAAAGTCATTTTTGATTAGAGGTACGTTTGCTGTGGTGGTGCAGATGATTTTGTAGAGGAAAAGCTGCACCTATTTAGCTCAACCCAGAGTTTAGAAGGCAGAATTCCATGACTAATAAATTGTGATATTTTGAGGAAATATTCCCTAATTCCAAGTAGCATTTCTGCATTTGATGGTCAGCTTTCTGAAATGAAGTGGTACCATGTAATGATGCTCAGATTCTCTTTTCCATCCTAGCTTCTTTGGCCAGGCCAGAGCTGTGACCTCAAAAACAATTATCTGGCCTTGTGCCCACTCCAGGGCTGGATGTGGGATTGGTGAGGATATTTGAATCCCTTGTTTATATTCTGAGTTGAGGACCAGCAGAGGGGCCCCTCTTTATCTTAGTGGGAAAAATTCCAGCCAGCCAGGTGAGAGGAGAGCTGAGGGTTCTCTTCCCATTTATCAAGGATTGCACTGAAATGATGTCTTACTTTTAATAAGTAAAAATTAACTAAGAAAATAATTTTATTAATCTCATTCTGCTTGCTTTAACAAGCAATAAAAATTATAAATAATTAAAGAGCCAAATAAGCCATGTGCTGGTGGGTTATTAATGCAGGCCCAGGGCACATTGTAAGTCGTGATCTTGAAGGCAAATTGACTTTAATCAAGGGACCTACATTAATTACTTAGTCATTCTAGCCATTTTCCTTTCTATGATAGTATCTTTTTTTTTGTTGTTGTTGTTGAATTTTGCTTCACATGAGCAAACTCTTCTATTTCGGGGACAAAAAAAAAAAAAAAAAGTCAAAAGTCTGCACTATAGATTTTCATTTAATTAAATGTACTGAGGTTGAGGCTGTTGCAATCCCCAGCCACAGCACATGGCTTTTCAGCCTCAGTGCACAGAATTTCAGGTTTCTGGAGCCTCCCAGTCCATTTGGACAGTTCTCATGTCCATTCCATGATGGATGAAATGTGGTAGAGGATTTCTGCCTGAACTTGTATAAGCCAAGGAGAGAGGAGCCAGGTTGTCTTTAAATTTGTACCTTAAATAAAATTGTACTTTAAATTTTTGAAGGTTTCATATTAATCTCTTTACTGTTGCTTCTCAGTCTTGGTCCTCCCTGAAGGCTCCAGAGCAGCTGGAATGGAGCCTTAGAGGGTCAGTGGAAGTCTGGTGTAAAATATAAACCTCACTTAAGCTCAGTGTTGAAAGTTCAAATTGCAAAGGCCTTGGCTTGTCCTTGCACTGGGCCCTGAATTCCCTCCAGGCTGAGAAATCCAGACTCTGTTAAGCCAAAACACTGCCTTAGCCACAGGGGAATGTGCTTCAAGCCTTGCATGAAGACACATAACTTGATTTTTATGTTTTGAGGTAGCAATAAAGCATCACCTCTGACCAGCTGGGCCCTCACCAATATCTGTGACTGGGCACAAGTGAGGTGGGCGTGAAACAAACACGTGGCTCCTGTGGAACATTATTCTTCCTTGCTCCAGGATGTGAGGCTTCCTTTTCATTTTGATAGAGAGCTTGGATAGAGATCTCTGAAAAATCAGATTGGCAGTGTATTGATTTCATATTTTTTAAACCATCGAATATTTTGTTTATAGTGTGGGCCAATGGCCACTGGTTTTCTGAGATACAGACATATATATATATATATATATATATATATATATATATATATATATATGAAGGTATATATGTATGTATGCATCTAAGTGATGCAGCACAGATAGTAATCTTCCTTGTAAACTCTCAGGTCACTGCTCCTATTTAATATATTATTCTGATCCACTTGAAGAGCATGACAGCAAACTGGACAGATTAGCTTTCAGTGTGGCAGCCTGATACAGCCTTAATTAATTTGAAAAGAGGAGAAAAGAAGCATGTGAAACTACTTCAAACTCATTAAAACTCAACTCCCAGTGCAGCAACCAGGCTAGAAATAGTAGCTCCAGCTTCTAAAGGAGAAGCTGGGACATTTCCCCCATTTCCTTTAGTCACTAAACTGTGCTGTCATTGTGTCTTGAAGGCACCAGTGGTGCCTTTCTCTTCTCCATGCAGTGCTGGCAAGAGATGGTTTCTATCCAAAAAGATGCTGCTGCTTTGCTTTTTTTTTTTTTTTTTTTTTTTTCCCTTGTAATATTGTCCCATTGCCCACAGATCTCACAGCTGTTTTTTTTTAAAGTCAGTTCAATTACATTTGAGAAACTGAAGGGAAGCTAAGGGGAATGACTTTCAGGAAAGCATGTTTAGGTGGGCTCAGTATTCATAACTGAGGTCTCAGTACCTGCAGAGAAACATCTGGCCACTTCATTAGGTGCTTAGCCAAGAATTTAGCTCCTTTGAACACCTAGTTCTAAATTCACATAACATGCTAGTCTTCAAAATTTGTTTTAACTCACAAGGCAATTTTGTGAGACTTTCCTCTTCCTCCTTTCTCTCTCATAGCTGTCCTTTGCATTCAGAGGCCAAGTTTTATTGTACATAAGACTAGGTGGGGAGGTGTTGGCACTAAGGGAATGTTGCCTGTCTGAAACAGGTATTACTGCTGAAACCTATTACTGCTGTCAGGAGCTTGGAATAAGCAAGGCCTGGAGTGCAGCTAAAGAGTGTCTTAGAGAAAGGTTAAAAGGCAAAGCATTTAGAGTTGTAGCTAAAACAAGAATAAAATTCCTTCTGCCCTGTGAACTCACCCATGGAGTTGTGTGTATAGAGAAGAACCTTTCCTTCCTCCCTGCAGGCACTAGGATTGTTTCACTCTAGCTGGCACCAGAAAATTTGGGAAGAACAAAAACTGTGGAATACTCTATGAGTTAAAATGGGAGTCTAGTTCAAAACTAGTAGGAGTCAGGATCTTACCAGCTGCATCTGAGGGCAGATCAAAGATAGTGCAGAGGAGGAAAATAATTTCTCTGTCATGAAGACGGACTGAAACTCAGTGAAGCAGCTCAGAGAGAACTAGAGCAGTGGATAATTATCCTGGAGCAAAGATATAAATGTAGGAATGATGAGAAAGGTTTCCATGGACTGTGATACCAATAAAGATTTAAAGTATTTAAGCAGTATGTGATGACAGGCAGTGCATATCCAGAGAAATAGAGCATGCCTCTGGTAATGCTGTAAAGTGTCTTGACAGCAGGTTCACATTTTAGATTCCTCCAAGTCTTACACCTTTATCTATCAATCTCAAGTGATTTTAATCACCAAAAAAAAACTACTGCCCAGAGTATCCTGCGAAGGAGCTTGAGACAAGTGATTGGAATGGAGAATCTGCCACTCTGCCTACTGTGTCCTGCTTCTGTTGCCAGCCTAAAGTGTACTTTACCTTTACACTTAAAAAATTTATTTTATTGGGGTGCACCTGTTAGACTATTCCAACCAGCCAGGAGAAAATGCCTGTACAGTTTTGTTTCAGTCTGCATAAGAGCAGAATGTATGACATGTTTTCAATAGGCCAAGAATGTATTTGAATGTTAGAGCTGCACCACAGTTTCCAAGGGCAGAATCAAGGAGGAGAAAAGCAGATACTATTTTGGGAATGTCGGGTTAAGTAAAATCAGATTCTTTATGGGAAAGTATTTTGAAGATACATTTATCCAAGAGAAAGAACATGGAAGTCCATCTAGAAATGAAGAAGAAATATGTTTAGAATCTAAGTTTCTTCTGCAGAAAGGCGTTAACTCAGCCTGTGCCGGGTCCATGGCCCTGGCTGCTCTACCAGCAGCACTGACACACACAGACTAACAAGAGAGTGTCCGTGTCTCATTACAATTCTTTAGGAATAGGAACCTTCCTGGGCTCTGAGCTTTCTTTGAAGGCCTATAAACCAGAACTTCTTTCCCCCTACATCCTGAAATCTTACCCTGTGCTGCTGCTTCCAGACATCTCCCAGGTAGCCACACTGCAATTTGAAAAGCCTCCTCTCAGTGCTGTGCCGGTTTAATTGCTAAATGAAGACAAGCACCTGACAAAACTGTTAGCACCCTGACTTGTACCAGATGCACAGATGCTTATTCATTCAGAAGAGACAGGATTTGTAATTAGCTGTGGGTTTGACTGTGTGGGCTGTTCAAGCAAGCGTCTGTCTCAGAATGGCTTTGCATAAAAATCAAACCCTGCTCTTAACTGCTGAAAATCTTTGATGCAGCCCAGGGAATTTACCCAGGCTTCTGATGGATATTTTGTCACCGGGGCCTGATTTTGCTTGACTCCTGTTCTGTGGCTGATTTGTGGCTGATTTTGCTTGACTCCTGTTCTGTTTCTGTTGGTCCATGTGACCAAAGAGGGCTCTTTGGTATGTACAGCTAGTGATCTGGACATGTATAAAAATTATTTTTGCAGGTGAATGGTTGCAAATCATACACCAAACCACAGTCAGGACCCTGCATTTTGATCTTTATACTGGTGTTAAACAGAGTGATGCTCAAACCAGGATTTAGGCAAGTATTAAGCAAAGCATAAAGGGTGGGGCTTAGCTGAATATTAATTTGCAGTCTTTGCATGCAAAGTGCTGTATTCTGGAAAAATCTTGCATGATTTCCTGAGTTTGATCTTTTCCATGCTATAACATTCAAATGATAGCAATGAATCATGTTTTTGTAACTTTGTCTTTAGCAGGGGAAAAATGCTAGATCTACTTTTAAAGAAAAAGAAAACTCATAAGGCATGGCTCCCTTAGAGTTCCCTTCACTTTACTGGAGTTGTCACAGCCTGGTGAACACTTAATAATAGACAAATTGGTAAGTGAATTGGATAGATAGAGATCCTCTTATTGACATCCAAAAAAGCTTTAAAAAGCCTCCCTACTTTAGACTGTAATAAAAACATCAATGGAGATACACAGGCACTGCAAAATGTATCTAAAATAGGGTAGACTGGTCTACCTCCCTTTTCTGAGTTTCCAAGGAACCTATATCTTCACATGAATATTTTACAGCTGTTTTGACAGACAGTGCATAAACATACAGAATAAATACAGCCATCAGCTAAAGAGTATCTCTAGACATTGTCATTTTCATTTAAGCTTGCTGATGATATACAAAATAATCACAGAAATATATTTAGTGCAAGTAATGCTTGTTGCTATGGTATATTAAAAGATTAAAAGCATAAATTCCCTCATGTGGGGAAAAGACTGTAATATGCAAATACTTCAGACAAGTGGGAAAAGCTGTCACGCTGCTGGCCAGTGAAAATGCTTCACCAGAAAAGTGTTGTCTTCAGATGCCTGATTGCACATACAGAGGGAGCTCCAGGCGCTGTGTCATCTCTAGAAGTCAGTCCTAGATGTTTGTGCTCATTGCCACCTTCCAAATGTTACTGCAAGACTTCATTTTATCAATTACTTCTTGTTTTATCAAGAATGCTCAGAAATTCTTACTTGTTAATTGTTACTTCTTAATTGCTAACCTCTTACTAATAAAACAGTGCAGACTACTACAGAAGATTCTGACACTTCCAATTAATATCTCAGTTATAAACAATTACTCCCTAGAAATGTATGGATGTATTTAATGCTAAAGGGATTTTCTATAACATTGGGACCTTGAGGAGCACAGTCACAGCAGCAAACGACAGAGCAGAAAACAGCTAGTATGTATTTTTCATCTTTTTGATTGTAAGGAAGCAAAGTGTTTTGAGAAGGCTTCCATAACAAAGTAAGAAAAGGTGCATGGGATCCAACGACCCCACATTTGTTCTGACCAGATAAAGTTGTTTTAAATGTTGGCACATAAGAGCATGAATTAGTGTATAATGCTCAGGAGATCTGGAGGTATTTTTCTGGCTCCAAAACATTATTAACATTACTTTATTACAAGAAGTCTGCCTACATTTTCCCAGTTACAACAAATGTCTGCTACAGAAAAAGGCCAAGTATGTTCATACTTCATGTGCTCTAAATAGTTGAGAAATTTCATATAAATTGCACTAAATAATTTGTCAATGCCCTACGAGCTTAATTCTATAACACTTACCGCAACAATGCAAAGACAACATGGATTAAGTCTCCATATGAGCAAATGCACCTGTATAGGAGAGGGAAAAAAATCTAGAGCTGCTTGCATGTCACTAAGAACATAAATCAGGCTCTCATGAATAATTTAAGATGACAAATCACCCTGACTTTTAGCTGGCTATGGGCACACAGAGATATTCCTCTGCATTACAGGAGGTGCAGGCTGTTACTTGTTCTGTGACTGGTTTTTCTCTATGTGTCCTTTCCTGTGGTTATCTTATTCCTTCTGGAGGGAAGTTGCTCTTCCCCATTTCCATGTGCTGATGGGGATAGAAACACTCTGAAGCAGGGGTACAGAGCAGGTCACAGATTCCTGTGAATCTCTTCTGCACCTGGAACAACTCTTAAAAAGGAGTGTGAGCTCAGGAAGCAATTGCTTTTAGAAACCATCTCCACCCTGAATGGAAAAGATTTTAATTTCCGTACTTTTAATGGTTATTCCTGTGCTATATATAAGAACTTGTTTTGCAATCCCAGTATTTTATTAGCCATAATTACTCCAAAATGAGCATCATTGCCTTTTACATGGGCTATATAATACACACATACAGCAGAATATACTGAACTACTTCTGCAGTGAAGCTGTATCAGGGGGCAGCTGATGTGGTGTTTGGAAATTGGAGATCACATAACTGGGATTTTGGTCCCCTTCATCTCATTTCCAGCACAATGGCCTGGATTTTCAGTATATCCACTAATATTCCTACCAGACGCAACATGATGAATAAGAGATCCAGTGGTGGTTTTTAAATTGCCATATAGTATTCATTATTCACTTAAAGAAAAAATTGTAATCTTCCCATTTAGTTTTGGTAGAGGATCCTGTGGTTGTGGCTTACTTTTATTTTTCAGAATATTTCATGTTTTATATTCTTATAAAGCACTTAAGCTCCATGCTTATGATGAAAATACCTGTATATGAGACGTGGTTTTTTATCATAAAGGTCTTTAGGTGAGAAAAGACCTTTGAGATCAAGTCAAACGATTTACCCATCACTGCCAGATCCACCACTAAACCATTCCCTTGAATCCCACATCTATACATCTTTTAAATAACTCCAGAGTTGGTCACTGCACAAAGCTTGCTAAAGCCAAAGAACACTTCTTGCCCATAAAATGAATAAGTAATATTATTTGAATTTCACATATGGCTTTGGAAGTCTTAGCAGTACATTGAGAGGAGAGCAAGGTGTTTGTGTAGCCATTGCATCAGCTCTGCCACACAACCTGCTCCAGCCTCAGGGCCACCTCCTATGATCCTCCCAGCCTTGGCTTTCCTAATATCTGCTCCTTGGAGCTAAGAAGGAGAAAGTGATTGTTGCAGCAATATTTCACCTTTAACTCCGTATTTGCATTTTTACAACAGAAAAATGTCATTGATTTGCACTGATTAAATAAAAAGGGTTGAAGCCCAGTAAAGGTTTGGGAGGAAAAATAAATTCAGTAGTTATAGAAGAATGAAGGTCAAGTGAGGAAGGATGGACAAGTAGATTTGGTTTCTTTTCTTCTTGTTATTGTTATTGTTATTGTTATTATTAAATTATATGTAGGACAGTCTTGGCATTGATCAGGGTGGCATCTGAGCTGGGCAGTAACTGACAAGGCAAGAGAGGAAAAAAGGCTTTTGATGCAAAGTAACACAGTGCTCATGGTTATCCCACATCTGGCAGGCTCAGAACATCCTCTTTCCCTGGAACAGCTGGCTGTGGCGAGGAAGAGCCCAGAGCACTACCCAGCCCTTTGGTCTGATTTGCTCTAACAGTTTCTAGAGCTGCAAGTGAGAATTTTGCATGTATTTTGTACATATTCAGCAGACAGTTGACATACGTGTAAAATCATCTTCTGAAATGTGATTTTTAGATCTTAAGCATCTTACTGTAATTACTGTACAAGCTTCTGACAGAAGGATTTTAAAAAAATAATAGAACTACCGGATGCATTTGGGGGCACT
Source organism: Vidua macroura (assembly GCF_024509145.1). Lineage (NCBI taxonomy): Eukaryota > Metazoa > Chordata > Aves > Passeriformes > Viduidae > Vidua > Vidua macroura. The sequence continues at coordinate 8,612,346 of NC_071589.1, forward strand.
AATATAATAGTATGAGGTTGATATTAAATGCACAAACATATTAGTAAACTGAAAGCTTTAATTCTTCAGTTGGATAGCACAATCTGTTATCCTAAATTAAATTTCCAAAGGAGTATTTTTTTCAGATATTGCAAACTTCATAGCTGACAGGGACACTATCTAATTAGCTATTTATATGCAAGGCATACCAGGGGATAATTAGAAACATGGATTATGCAAAGGCAATCAGACTGGCAGAGGGCAAAGGAAGCTAACATATTAAATCAAATTTGTATATATGCTTATACAGTTTATCATGTGTCATTTGGGCTGTATTACCTTAATGCTTCATTTAATATGTTGTTACACATATTACTGTAATCCTGTAATTTATAAATTAAACATGGGCTATCTTAAAACCAGTATCTATTGGCCCAATGAATCAGATTAGCCTGCAGAAAGAGGCTTAATTAAGGCACATATGTATCCTGCCCCTTGGGAGATGCCCTGCACATCTCAGTTTGCATCTGTCTCTGGTCACACATGGGCTTTGTGGGTTCCTGCCTATCTTCTCTCCTACTCAATATTTGCACTGCCAAAGAGATGGTGAAATGAGAGGGGTGATTGTCTCGGCCAGGCAAAGAGAAGGAGAATGGGAAAACATTCTTTTCTTGAGTCAGGAAGAGGAGAAAAACAACATGTCTGAGTTCAAGCAGATGAGGAAAGATGTGTGTTTGCTGTATAATGATACAGATCCCTTCTATGACTAATGGGAGAGGGAGGTCCTAAGCCAGCTGGATCTCTCTGCACTGGTTTGGGATTTGTCAGTTTTTTATCCTGGACTGTAACAGAAAGTTTGAAGGGCTTGTTCAGCCAGGTGGTGACCAAACAAAGGATAGGTGGAAAGTCTTTCACATCCGCAAATAGATAAGTTTTCCCCACTTTGTGGCCGCCTCAGTCAAACAAATGTTTTAAACAGAGTTTTAAAAGGCCTACAACAAATTTGCATGTACTGATGGAAATCAATAGAAGTTTTTCCAAACTTTTTAAAATTTGGCAAATTTTACTGTTTCAGTTGGTGAGTCAACAACAGAACCAGGAACGGCTTCTGAAATCTAGATGATGCTCTTACTGCTGGGGTAAAAGACTGCGTCTAATCTGCTTTTACTACATTTATTAAACATTCAGAAGCTGTCTCTCCAGTTTATGGTGAAAGGAGGGTCAATTCTTTTAAGGTCTAATTGTAGGAAAATCATGTAACAAAAGCAAAGGACAGCAAGAGATATAAGTAATTATGTCTACAGCACACATGAGACTAGTGCTTTTTTATCTGGGAGGAAAGAAGTATCTGTATTGTTCTTTGTCCCGAATGACGCTTAAGGTAAACAGTGAAAGAAAATGCATTTTTGGTTGATTCAGTCCGTTTCATCAGAGGAATTCCTGCTGTTTCCTTTCATTTTCTTCTGATAAGTTGGGAATAAGCACTTAGGGATCATTAGTACTGGGTCTTTGGTAGCTGCCAGCAGATTTTTTTTCTCAGAAAGAGCTGATGTGAGCATGGAGGAGTGTAGAAATGGCTGACATTGAAATTACATTTGAAGAACTCAAATAAAATACCTTCCTCCTTACATCTGAATTGTTCTAATCTATAGTGACTTCTGACTCTATGCAGATATATGTGCATTTGGGTGAGGGACAGAAGAGGTTCCCCTTTACAACTTGAATTTCCTCTGATAATGCTCATCCTCCAGCAGATTTCTCATGGGAATTGATGGTGTGCTGCTTCTGACACAGTGAGCTCCCAAATCATCACAAACTCTCCTTTTATTCATGCTCTAGTCCTAACTTAAATAATATTACTGGAATATGAATGTTGGCATAGCTGAATACAGAATTTACCTCTTGGACTTTAGCATGCTTTTAATATTTATTCTTTGGTCTGATGTAGAAGAATATTTGTCATCCTAACTGGATTTCTGGATGGGTATCAATGGATCATTAGTTTTAATTATAATATATCAATGTCATGCTGGTACAATTTCTATCTACTGAAATTAATGTCAGTGATATGCAGTACTGCCATTACTAAATTCTTCATGATAACTATAAATACCAAAACCTGTTTTCTTTATGTTATTCACAGATTGATTTATCCAGTACAGTCCAATCAAACAGGCACCATTTTGAAAGTGATTTCATGTTAATGGTGGATGAGGTGCAGCTGTACTGGCACATCCAGCTCTGAGATGGGAGCACCTGACATGGCAAGTAATATATAGATGATGTGTTGTGGATAAAGGATTGGACTGGGAATCAGGAAATTGAGTTTTGTTCCTGATGCTGCTACTGCATTGTAGATTATCTTTTTCAAAATCAATTGCATCTCAGCATCTTTATTTGTCAAGTTGCTTTCTTTGTGAACTGGCTTGATATAAGCAAGAAATCTGCTTTATAATATATATTTGTTGTTGTTAATAATAGTGTGTTTCCTGGCAAGCTTGTTTGACTGGATCAGGCCTACGGACATCAGTAACTTCTGAGGAAAAGCCATGGACATGGAACTGCCTGAATGTCTGTAGTGATTGCCTTCAGCTTAGACATGCTGAAATTAAACTATCCCAACCAATTTCCCTTCTGCACATGACAGCACCAGCAAATGTCAAAACAAATAGGATTAGTTGGTAGCCACTGACAGACAAATCAAAACTGATTAAGCATACAATAAGTCATTTATATTACTGCCTCAGACATGGGCCACATTTATTTGATCGCATAATAATAGTATCAAGTTTAATAGTTTGCATGAAAGGAAAGTAACCAGTATTTTACTGTTTCAAGAAAGTGTTTCTGAATCTGTTCAGTGCCCACCTGCAGCACCATTTGCAGTGACACCAGAGTCTAACCCTTGTGCAACAACAAAATTCCAAGTTTTCTTTTTGCAGGTAAAGAAAATGGTTATTTTGAAACCTGATTTTCTATAGAGTCCCACGGCATCTAATGTTAATGCAGATTCTTTTTAATTGATGATTTACTTACTTTTGAATTTTCTTGCTCACAGTTTTGGTTTTTTTCTCCTGAAGACTAATTAATTTTAATATGCTCTGTAAGAGTAGTTTTATGTCCTCCATTAATGAAATATTCACTTGGATAGCTCAGAATATTCAAATCACTTTGGCAGCTACAAATATGGAACAAGGTATAACTGTAGTCATGTTTATTTCTTGAGTCTTCTTGGGAGAAGATTGCAGCCTTCCTTTGCTGAGGAATGCTCTCAATAAATATTTTTTTTGTTTGTTTTCTTTGCAGTACATGAAGTTATTGGAAATATCTCCAGCTTTCCCTTTCAAAGTTTCACAAAAGATTCAGGCACAGTGACTGTGAAAAATGTTGATGTACAAAGAGTCTGTGACTGCGCTTGCTCCTTGTCCCACTGTATAAGAAACCCCATCCCTGCTCCTGGTCCAGGACTGGTTCCAAGTCTGCTGCTACTGGAAATGTGTCTTGTTCTAACTTTGTGTTGCTTGGAACCACAATTTGTCTGGCAATGCTGTTACTGCAGACCAAACCAGGAAAACCAGGTAAGAACCATGACACTCATTCCTATTATATGCTTTATTCCTTCACTTCTATCTACAAAATATCCTCTCTATTCCATCACATTCATCATGTGTAGATGTACTTTGTTATGATCAATAATGTAGTACTTCAGAAACCTGATTATTGAGAGCAAGGAGAGTTGGCATTTCTTGTTGGCAAATGGAATTTCCTACTGTTTTCTTCCTCTTCTGCTTATGTGAAATATTACAGCTTCATACATGGTAAATTAAATGTGAAATATAATTTGGCATCTAAAGCATGAAGTCTATTTCTGTCCTAAGAGCAAACCTTTGTGAGCTGGCTGTATGGAGAGCTATACAGGATGATAAATCACGTTTTAGTGTGTCACCACTAATGGTTCAGCATAACTTTTTTATGAAAGTTTAGGATTTTTATAAGTGCTTTAAAAAGAAACATCTTTTCATACAGCTAGTCAAGTCGAGCCCAGGAACATCTTTAATTAGCTCCTACTACTTTTTTTTCCTTTATGTATTCTTTCATGTAGCCATGTAAACATGTATCTAGTTTAGGTGACTGAAGTGTGAAGTGCTTGGTTGCTTAGGTTTTTGATCACAACATTACCATGGGAAAAACCCACAACTCCTTAAAAACAGAGCACAAACAGCATACAACAGGAGAGTGATAACTTGTATAAGACAATCCCACAATTTTCTACCTGAATCTGACTGTATAGGAAGAATAAAGCCTAACCAAAGTGGATTTTTGACATCACAAAGTGCATTTCAACTTTTTGCTGCCATGGCTTCCATAGAGCAGTTAGTGATGCAACTTCAGGCATTGCCTCACATCCTTGTGCACACATGCAAAGGAACACCTTAAAATGCCAAAAATAATGGTTATTAAGTTGTTGAGAGGAAAAAAACCACAACACCTAAACCAGAAACCTTGGTGTCATAACAATACCTATAAAATATAAATAATATTCATAATGAAAGAGGTGTCCTTCTTGAGGAACATATAATTGACACACAGTTGGATTTGATGATCCTAAATGTCTTTTTTTGTCTAAGTGATTCTAGGATTCTGTATCTTAATGGTTGAAAATCAAGCACACGGTCATCTGGTGATTAACTCACCCACAAATACATTTGCTGTAACAGCAAAAGAAGTGCTTAAAATGATGTCTGCCCATGCAGGAAAATGTCAGTTGAATCAACAAGAACATTTAGAATGGCCATAAACTACACAGCCAACCACAGCCATTGTGTCTGGGTGGATCATAGCAGACTTGAGCCACAGAGGACTCAATAACGTGCAGAAATCCTGAGCTATCTAATCAGTGGCAGAAATGATTTTTCTTTAGCCAGTGTTTATTTTGTCATTATTTTCTCAGCCTCCTTAAGTACATGTCAGCATTGACCATTAGAGAGATAAAAGAGCCTGAGCAGATCAGTATCAGGCTGGAATGCTGTTTCGGTCTTTCAAAAGAGAGAGGTTAAACCTCTCTGCTGGCTCATTCATGTGGTAAATATGATGAAGAAGGAAGGCAGAAAGTTTTATATAAAATTGATAGTATTTCCAGAACAGAAAAACATGGGAGTTACTGCATTGGATCAGTGCAGTGTCTGTGTAGCCCATATCTGTCACAGAAAGGGTTTGTACCACAGGCTTCACAGGCAAACACAAACAAAAGGCAATTACAGTCTAAGGAACTCTAGGGGGAAAGCTTTTCCCATCTTCAAAGACAGGGAAAAATCTATAAACTTTCACTGCAGCACAGGAGTTTACATGCCCTCTAAAGCATTTAAGGGCTAAGGTTTTTGGTTTGAATTTATTATCACAACACTAGATATTACTGATATTCTTGTAAATGCCTAATCTCTGTTACTCCTCAATCACTTTTGGATTCACAGATGCACTGAGTCAAGAAATTCTCTGACTTGTCTGTTCATTTTTTGCCATCACTTTAAGAATGACAGTTGGTGCTTCTGGAAAGAAGAATGTAAGCTCATCAGCTTTGTTCCTGCTCTGCAAAATGGGATCAGCAGCTCTGTCACTGCAGTAGTGTTCCTCAGAATATCCATAGCCTCCATGCATCTCCCACATTGATTCCTAGGCTGTGGATCCACCCAGAGGCAGAGGGAAGCAAAGTGTCACTCCTGAATTTACACCTGGGTAAGTGGCAGTACATGGGATGCTGCCTTGCTCACACAGACCAATAACCTGCCCATTAGACCCAGGTCTCTGCCAAGTGATGAACATGACAAAAAACACAATTTGTCCAGTTGTGTGCAGTAATAAAGGACTGCTTTGTGGTTCTTTAATCTCTTTTATACTGTATATGAAATTAACAGGAGGAGGAAAAGCAGTGAATATGATGCTGATAGATTGCTAATAGTCAATGTGTTTCACACCAAACAAATGTAACTAGGGAGAGTCAAGGGAGTATCTTTTTTTATTCATGTTCTTTCTAGCTGCCTAAACGTGATTGTTATACTGAATTGCAGACTGATATTTCCTGGCAATATATTTACATAAAAGGAAGTTAAAACAAATTTTTTTGCCAGGAAAGTTCTCAGTGCCCAAGACAGTGTTCACATTCATTTTATTTCTTTCTTTCTCTTGTGACTGAATGGGTTACTCCAGCCTTGCTCATAGCAATTGATTGGTGACTCTCCTCCCTTTTGCAGGGATGGAACATAAGAAGCTGTGTAAAATGGAAGAAGCTTTTGGAGTGTCAAACAGGCATGAAAGAAGAATCTAGTCTGTGATTTGAAGACTGCTGCAGGTATTTAACCATCTGTATCTCTCCAAGAAGTGAAGGTTGCTAAGTGACCAGTACTACTTATCCAATACTGAATCAACCAACCTGTTTATTCCTGCCTCTTTCTGTTGCTGAGACCAATTGGGTCCCAAATATGCTCTGTGAGTCATGATGCACTCGAGTGCAGCCAAAACTGTGCTTGGCACACCACTCCAGCCAATACTTCCCCCACAGATTTTCTTGGAGGTTGCCGTGAAATTCATGGCAAGCATAGCTGGCCCTCATTATGGTAAACAGCCCTTCCACAAACACCTGAAGGCAGCAAATAGCTCAGTATGGGATGTCAGAGAGGGAGCTGTGTTCTGTGTTTCCCTCTGGGAAGTGGTGTGATGATGTGCTGTTGCCAACCAGCAAAGGCTGTTTTGTAAAGGAATATTGATAGAGAAAGGTCTGAGCTATTCACCATCAACTCCATCCATATTATAAATGCTAAGGAATAGAGCTGCAATAAGAGCTTTATATCTGTGTTCCCAATGTCACAGTGTGCATTACAGGAGTACTTTGCTTTGGCAATCGAATGCAGTACACAAATGAAGAAGAAATGAGCATCTGACTCTGCTCCAAGCTGTGCCATGGACAAACTACCTTAAGCTCTGCGTGGGGAGTAAGAATGTAACGATGCCTGCCTTGACAGAGCGACTTGAGACACTGTGTAAAAGAGTAGAGCATTAATGGCCCTACCTGGTAACATCAAACATGGGTTTGTTTTATAAAACTAATAATAATTGTGTGCCTATATTTTCCTGAGGTGATAAAATGTACCTTTTCCATCAAGTGACTGTAAAAGCTGATGTAATGGAGTTCAGGATTTCTTCTCTTTCTGTATAGTTTTGAGTGAGGATTTTTTTCTCACTTTGCAGTGCATTGGGGGATTGTCCTTAAACTGCAGGTGCAGGTATTTACAGTGCAAATGAGGTTCTCAGTTATTCAGAGAGGGTATAGGTGTGCTGTATTGGAAAGATAGTGTGTAGCAGTGGGTTTTGGGAAAGAATTAGGGCTGGGATGAGCTGGGCATTCTGGAGAAGACGGAGTTGAAGGCAGTCCCAAGAACAAGTTACATCCTCATACAAGGAATGCTGATTTCCATTCTTTAAGTTGGAATCATACAATATACATTCTTAGCCTGGGTGCGACCTGTTATGAGGCTATTTGGTGATTGCACTTGTCAGTTATTCTAACCTGTCATTTATGAACCTACTAGGTCCATTTCCAGCCTGGTTTGGTGAGGCCCATGTGGGGTTATGCTCAAGTGCTTTAAATTAACAGCTTCTCATAAGAAACTCCTGAATTCTCTTGAACTGTGGCCTCTGTCCCTGATTTTGGCCAATTGCTTCCATGCATGTTCTTTTCCCTTAATAGTTTTTCAGTCTCCTTTTTATTATTTAGCAGACTGCTTAGCATTCATATGAGGTGCCTATAAAGAATCTGGCTGATATGGGAGTATCTTCTAATAAAATATATTAGACAAGGAGGACTCTGACAAGCGTGCAAAATAAGAGTGGTAGACTTACAATCCCTTATTATGAAAAACAGTAGAAAGTAAATTATAGGAGCAACTGTATCTCAGACCCCAAATTGTGACTTGAGCTTTGTAGAGATTTTCTAAGTATTTTGAAGATTGAATCCCCCCACAGTGGCTGTCTGTAACTTTCACCACAGCAGAGGGGTGTTCACCCCCTCTCCAGCATTAAAATAACATTTGCCCCTCAGGCTCATACCCTACAGAAGGTACCAGAGTGGGCAGCACATGGTTGAGAGTGCAACTTGCTGAACCCTGAGAGCAAAGCATGAGGCAGCCTCCTCACCCTTCAGTTAATGAGCAAATAGGCCAACATCTCCTCCAAATGCACTTTATAAATCTAATTAGTGATACATATAAAATTGATTTGCATACCTAAAGGAAGAAATACTCCCTCGGAGAAATGCTAGAATTACTGGCTTTGGAAAAATAAAAGATTATTCTCTAAAGCAAATCTCATATTTTCTGCTGCAATTAGCTGGGGTGTTTTAAATTGTTTATCCTAAGCCTTTAAACATCTTTTAAAGTATCAAGTGGCTGACTCTGTACTTGGCAAAAAGAGTTTTAAGATTCTGTTTAGATCCACCAAGTTGTTCTGATGAAACAAATTTTTAGGCTGATGTTATGTCAAAATAAACTGATAAAAAACAAACCAATACACTTATTTTTATATTGCTCCATTTTATAAAGCATACAAGGACAGAAAATCTGTTGTTTTTTATGTTTGTGAAGTATCAAACACCTTTTCAAGATTCATAAATAATCAATAGGAGGAGTACTTGTTAAAGTTGCATTTGCAAGCAGAAATCCTTGGTATTCACATAATGACTTGCATGATTAAGTACTTTAGAGATTTTAATTAGAGTTGATTTGAATCAGTAAAAAAGTATTGAGAAAGATCTGTTTAACAGTCCACAGTGAATAATAATAATATTAAAATTGTACATACCAGTATTTCAAATTGCATTTGTAGGAATTATATCCATGATCCATGGCTAGTAATAGTCTTTACTGGACTGAACAGTGCTCTGAGTTCCAATTCTATGTTATTAAAACCTGTCACTGAAAATAAGTGTTTCTAGATGTTTGTTCTATGCTCAAAGAGCTATGGAATGTTTAACATATGTTGGAATAAGTAATTTGTAATCCAACAGGCATTCAGTGTTTTAAAGCAAATGTGTGGCAGAAATATGTCTAATCTAATTACAAGGAACTCAGAATTCAGCAGAACTGCAGATTCAAGCAGTAGCTCTGGAAAGAGGTGTAGTAAATTGCTTGAGATTTATATTTCCTTCTAAACTTTTGGGTGTGGCTGAAGTCTGTGAGTTTGACAGCCTAGGACAGCAGGGTCATACACTCTGGCAAGCACTCTGGGGAGCTATTGTCATATAAATATGCTATTTAGAGGTATGACTTGATGCAAATTGTTTCAATATTAAATTCTTTCCTGAATGTAGGGCTCCTTTTAAACATTTATTCAAACCTCACAACTGAAATTGCTGCACAGCAAGTGTGCCTCAAAATTCCCAGTAGCCAAGTTCTTCTAAAGCATAATGGACTTTCAATAAGGTGTTGTGACTTCACAGGGATAATGATCATTTAGCCTGTTCTATGGTAGACAAAAACTGTTTAATTTATAAATTAGCATGTCTGTGTGTATTTCTGTACATGTGTGTGCATAACAATCCTTCAAATATTGATGAACACATAGTCTATTAAATGTTCATGTTCTACCTGCAAAATAATAATTCTCATTCTAACACAATTTCATATATAACCATTGCTTTCCCCACATATCTATCACATTTAGTATGTAGTTTCTAGTTTGAATTGAGTACTTGGGATCTGGAAATTCAGGCAAATAATTTCTATTGTTTCTCACCAATATGTCCATGCATTGTTGCAAGAAATATAGGCAGTTTTCTGGCAGGGAAGATAATTTTCTAGCTTTGCTAGTAAAAAATGTTGCTAGGTTATGTGACTGTTTATTCAGGGATCTCGCTGGAAATTAATTTTATCAGATGATATCTGTGAGGAAGACTGAAGAAGACTGAGTATTTCTCTTCAAAAAACCCAAATAAAAAGCACAAGTACCAAACCCACCTGCATCACATCCATATTTATTTGTCACAGTGATGCTAAAGCCAGGAAGCAGCCAATGCCTGAGCCATCCATCAGCTGGACACATCACATATTTGTCATTAGTAGGAAAATGGGGATTGATGGCTATTGAGTACAGTTCAGAGTAATCACATCTTCCACTGCTCATATCTTTGTGAAAGGGAAGCACGAGTTTCTCAAGGCTGTTACACAGGTGACCATGACCATGGCCTGACTTTTGAAATGGCAGGGAAAGTAGTAAGATATTGCTGCCACTGTTTGCATGTTTAGGAGGCATAACCTATCCTGTACAAAGGGAGGAAGAAAGCAAATTAGCTGAAACTAGATTGCTGTTATTCTGAGTGCCTTAGCACGTCTAGTCCTCCATGAACACTGTTTATTTTTTTATAACAAGCTTACTGGGAAAAAATATGCATTAAACATGACTTTTGTCCTTCTGCAAGCAGAGGCAGTGCCCAGAGCAGAGTCTGTGCGGCAACACTATTTGTAAAAGCCACTTGTGAAGTAGAGTTCTGTATCATGTTCTATCTTCTTTTTTCTCTTAGGTTTTATTAATTCATCAAGGGAAAGTACAAGTATTTCTAAAACCATAATTACTTTACTATACATGACTATCTAAAATACATATTGTGGTGAGAAGAAAGCTTAGTGGCTGGGGACTATCTAAGACCATAGGAACAGTAAACAAGCTCATCCAATATATTGTCAACAGGAGACAAATATTTATGGTGAAATGGCTTTCAGGGTAGAAACTATTGGATCCTCTTTTTTTTATTTGTTCTATGTCAGAGGAATGATTTAAAGTGAACCTCAACTCACATTTCAAATAATAGATGACAGGAGCTCATCCATTTCAATATAATTCATCATACTGCATATGTATGGGGGAGATTTCAAAAGAAAACCAGGAGTGTTATTTCCAAGTGAGCCACTACATTTTTAGATGTAGTATTTCGTCCTCACTTTCCTTCTATTAAGGTCATTGGTTTCCCTGAAGAGAAAACTGCATTTTTGTGTTGAATAATTCTCTTTGTACCTTCTTTGTCTGGTGCCAGCTCAAGAGTGAGGGGTGCAGGGAATGGTTTACTATTCTGAATGTTTGACAGTTAATTTTTTTTTGTTTGTTGTTTCTTTTGTTGCTCTTCTTAAGCATTAATTTCCTACTTTATTTGCCTAGTGTACAATTCACTTTCCTGAAGAATTATCAGACCTCTGATTTCTGTCCTTCAACATGTCTGAAACACAGAAGTTCAATTCTCTTCAATATCATAAACATGAAAAATTCAACTAATTTCATTTATCTATTATAGATTTCAGGGCTGGGTGTGTGTGTGGTAGGGAATGTTCTTATTGATCTATTTGATTTGAATCCTCAGTAAAGGTATTCTCTATTGAAAATTTTCCTTTGTTTAAGAATCCCAGGTCAGAGAGTGAACATAGCTGAATGTTCCCAGGAAAACTAGGCTGAGGGTGCTGGGTGCTTTCACAGCCTGATACCCTGCTTGGGACTAGAGTCTGGAGGCTGAAACTTTCATTGGAGACACATGTCCAGACTGAAATGCCAGACATGGCAGGGGCTGTTCGGGGGGGCTGTCCTAGTTTTTAATGGATGAGAAACCCATCCATTCCTTCAGAGATGCTTCACCACAATTTGGACATGGGCTATCAGGTCCCTAATGCATATGCTGCATGTAAACCAAGGCAGATGCCAGCAACAAATGTGTCAGAATTACTCAGGGAGCAAAATCAATCTTTTGTGGTTCCAGGCAGTTTTCCTACATGAACAGAATGTTTTACTTCTGTAGACAACTATGTATGACATGAATGACAGATATGCTTTCTCTTTGAAGGAAACAAAGTGCATAGTCAGTGTTTTACTTTCCAGTGAGCTGCAAACTTATGGTGATCTTCAGCTGATGAAAGCAAAAAGGAATTATTTTTAAATTATGAGGGTCGAGGCATTTTGGCACAGTAGAATTGAATGCTATTGCCATCATAAATTGCATCACATTACTGTTGGCTGGAAAAGCTTTCATCAAGATACTCACAAAACCAGAAGACATCACAGTAAACAGCAACTTGGGACCTGGCAGTGAGTCAGTCTTGGGGCAGGAAGGGGATATTTGTGCCAAACCAGCTTAAGTGACAAGATTCTCTTTGTATCCATTTGTTTATCACCTGTTCTTCTTCTTAATTCCCCTTTCATTCAATTAATTTCCCTGCTCTTGGGAAAAGTCAAATTTAATAATGCCAACCTGTACAGAAAAAGTTATGCATATTCATGAAAGCTCATGAATTATTGGCAAAATCAAGTTGACGCAACTTTGATCATGGCAAAAGGCAATTAAATGTACTTGTCTTGTAAAAAAACTCAATCTCAGATGAAAATTCTGTCTTGATCACATGTAATTGGAAATAGATTTTGGTGAAAAATGAGACATTGAAGGATATTAACTGAGGATTCCCCATGTCCTGTCTATAGAATTTTATCCCTGATCATAAAAGTAATGTACTTTACATGTCTAGAAATTCAAGAAGTTTTAAAGGAGTCTCTGGGGTTAACATTTAAATTCAGAAATCCCAGGGACTTTGCAATGCATTCCATTTGTCTCATTCTAGTGAAAGTGTCTTCTGCCTCTTTTTTGCCATTTTGAGGGAATTGACTCACTGTAGGGAACATTTCTATGACTGTCACAAAGTCTTCAAAATGTAATGACTAGCATGGGTAAAAAATTTTGACACAATAGTGTCCTGTCAGAAAATACAGATTAATCAAAATGTGTTTCTCAGGGATACAGGGATTTCTTAAAATAATAGGTGGAAAAATGTGTAAGTTGGTGTAAGATTCGACTTTGTCATTGTATTTCATCTCATTTCATTTGGACTCTTGTATACTGTCCCTTGTTATTATCCTTTCAATGAAATGTTCCATGCTCCTGGGAATTTTTCACTGAGATTTTCTGCTCACCTGAAAATGGGGAAATTCAGTGTTCTCTTCAGATCGGACACACAGCAAAGTTTCTTTCTATTTCCTCTGGGATGGAAGTTCTAATTTCCAGTTTTGGTCTGTATTTCTAAGTCTGTTCTCCATTTTCGTGTGCTCAAACCTTATCCTGCTTCCAGAAACCCACCAACCAATGTAAGCCTGCTAAGATGCTGCAAAGATTTTCTTCAGAAATGAGGATTTTTTTGCCTCATATAGGCCTTAAAAGATCCTATTTCTTGAGGTAAGCAGGTAAGTCCTCTATTTCAGCAATTCTTATATCGGACTCCTTAAATCAAAGTTGAGCTTAGAGGAAATGAGAGATTTTTTCCTAGTGCTGCCAGAGGAAGAATCTCTTATCCCCCTGTTCACTGAACATAATCCTTGGGCTGGTGAATTCAGGCACAGCTGCAGAGCAGGAGCAGCTCAGGGAGCAGGGGTTTGGCAGCTCTGGAGCGTGGGCTCCCTAAATTGTCTCCTGAGATTTGGACATGCTGGGAGCCTCATCAGTCTGGGGTGTTATTGGACTCACACAGGATAAATTGTATTGTTCCCTCTGAAATAACAACAAAATCCGTTTGTAGCTTCTGCTCCAAGAACACTCCTTCAGGAGAATGCTCTGTTTAATCAGGTAAACCCACGCTCCTGCTCTGCTTGCATTGGTAGGATAGAAGAAAGCAGAACAAAATACATAGCAATTAGTAACTTCTCTGTGAAAACACGTACAGAAACCTTTTCAATTTTAGTACTGTGTAGCTTGCAAGCAAATCTGGGAGGCGTGGAAGAGCTTTACATAAGGCATGATCCCAACAGTTCATACAATTAGCAAAAATTAACATATATTACCATTATGCTGAATTTTTTCCTTGCTGCTTTTAACAGCCTGTATTCTGAAGAAAACTGAATTTTCTAATTGAGCATATAAATGCGGCATCATTTCATATTCATGTTATCTTGGTGTTTAACAGAAAGGTAATTTTAATTATGCAAGCTGCTATTGGTTAGCCTTTCAAGAGCCTTCCCTGAGTACCAAGCCTCATTGTGTTTCCTGCTGCTATTTTCCTTGAAGGAAAACTCAAGGACTCCATGCCAAAGGACACATTTTCTGCATTGATAATGCTGCATTTCTTCCATACAACACAAGTTACATTCCTGCAGAATTGCTTTTATTTTAGATGAAGAGCACCACAAAATGAGGGAGAGCAAAACTTTTTTTTTTTTTTTTCCAAAAGAACATGGGCTGAGCAGGTGAAAATCATTGGGCATTTGACAGCAGTGTCTGGGTGTGAAGACCATGGGGCCAGGCTCTTTCCAGGGATGGCCAGCACCAGGATAAGAGGCAAAATGTAGTGAAAGCAAGAGCTAGTTAATCAGCTACAGTTATTTTTCAAAAAGAGATCTTAAACAATTCCTGACTTGTTGTTACAGAAAATAACAACTTTCTTGAGAAACAGCTACTCAGGCAGTCCAGTGATAGATTTTCTTCTTTTTTACTGTCCTTACTGCTCATCCTTGTTGAGTGTTTGATCCTGTAAAAATTACAGTAAATGTTCTGATTGGGGTTTTTTTGTTTGTTTGTTTTTGTTTGTTTGTTTGTTGGGTTTTTTTGGGTTTTTTTTGGCCAGGGTATTGTGCTGGGTCTCTTTGTGCCTCACCATTTATGCTTTTAAGAGCATCCCACTGACAGGAGCTGGTTTCCCTCCACGGCACAGAGCTCTGTGAGTGTTGATGTGATTTCTGGTTTTGATTTCAAAGCTTCCAAAGACAGAAGGACTTTCCCTGTGACAAGGATCTCAAACTCTCTGACACCTAGAGATACAAAACCATCCACCTGAGGAGCTCTGCATCTGGGTTATCTACAGGAGACTGTAGAGTTTGTACCCCTGGAAACTGTCTTTACAGAGGTTTTCTATTTCTGGTAGCCTCAAGAAGGGAAAACAGATAATCCATGGTAAAGTATCTGTGAGGACTGTGCAAAATTATGTGCTAGTAGGGAAAAGCAAGAGAATCCCTTTCCAAAAAGAGGGGCAGAAGGGACAAAGAGGAAAGCAGAGGCTAGAGAGCACTGTAAATACCAGGGACATGTTAAATATCCAGTCTGGACAACAACAACCCCATTGGTTTTGCATCCTGTCCATTCTGGAGCAGGAGGAATGAATCAAGAGGCCCCACGAAATGCTGAGCTCTCTTCTTTAGCAGAACTTTAGCAGTACATGGAACACTGACAGACCTATGAAACCTTGTTTAATGCCTGTTGAGCCTTGTTTTAACACGTGTGGCTGAAGTCAGTTTTTGACTTGTCTGGCACATGAAACCAAGTAAAACAGGAACATGAGCTGGGAATGAGAATGTAAATGTGATTTCATGGCACTGTGATCGAGAAGACACAGCATTTATTCATACAGGCTTGAGAGAAGAGGATGTCAGAGGAATGAAAACAAAACCTCAGATCTGTTTGCATAGTTATTTTTCACCTCCATCAAACATTGGATTTCATATTTCATATGCCAAACCATGCCTTGTGATTACTGCAGATAGGCCATGTGCATGGAAAATCTATTCTGTTTTCTTGGGTTTTATTCACCCTTGTAAAAATAGAAAACCTCTGGTTTTGTTTTCCCATAGAGATTATTACTATATTTAAAAACTTTCTGTTTGAAATTATGCTCTCACCATTCATTATAGTGCTAAATATGTCACTTTTTTTTTTCAAATATCTAATGTAAACATTCAGAAAGTAATGAAAAGTCCATTTGGACTATTATGGGATCCTTTTAAAATCTTTTTTGAACACAAGCTCATGTTTACAATTTTGCTTTACTTGATGTCAATTCTTGATTTCCTTTTAATTTTTGGACATTATTCATGGCTTCTGAAACTCTTGACAGTCTAAACTCAGTATCTTGGGTCAATAGTTAGTAGACATTGATATATTCTTAGTTGATGAATATTTGCATAGTGGGGATAATGTAAAATAGGCCTCCTCAGAATACGCTGAGAGGGAAGAGCAGCAGACTCAGGAGAGGAGGTGAGAACTGGTGTTGGTTTGAGCTTGATTGTGGAGCAGGTTTCAAGCACACAAAGTCCTGTGCTTTGTTAAGGTTGTGGCAGGAACCTTTTCTGCCAACAAAGTGATTTACTGGATTAGGACTGGGTGACATTTGCTTTGGCCACGTTCTTCGTAAAGTGAATATTGGAGGATCCAAATCCCAGGTCTTGTTGGGCAGCTGCTTTTCAGTCTCAGTAAATTCAAATAAAAAATGGTTCTTTCTCAGCCCTGTGCAATCAGGTCTCTTGAGTGTAGCAGCTCTCCAATCTGCAGATGAAACAAGCACTCCACACTATTCAGAAACAATAGAGAGTCTGATTGTTTAATACACTGATAAAAATGTGTTTAAAAAATAAATTATCTACTAGCTGCTGGGATTGCTTGAAATTCCATTAAACACTAATGAGAGAAGGAATAACAGACAAATTAATAAACACCCTACGCACTAACCTAGAATATGCCAGCCTAAACCCTTTGATGCTAGACTGATTAAAATGAGAAACATATTTCATTTGAAACCGTTGGCATATTTCAGTGCATTAATTGAGGCATAATGAAAATGGAAGATACAGCACAGAAAAGGAAGAATACTGATTATAAAACAGGCTATGGTCTTGTAAAACAGTTGTAACCAACTGCAACCTTGGTTTTGTGCACATGAATAAATCTACACCAGCAGAAAGAGCATATAAGGAAGCTAAATATACTCCGATTTTAGTACATTTTCATGAATGAAATCAAAGAGACAGATTTTTTTCAGTGAATTTCTGTGTGTGTTACAAGATCATAAATTCTTTATACATATGAAAGATCAACCAATCCTGTATCTCCCATTGTTTCTGTAGGATAAACTTGCATTGGTGGTGAGGAAAAAGTTGTAGTGAAACCATGTCGGATTTAAAAGGCAAATCTCATGTATTATACCTTGAAGAGATAAGCATAAATTAGAAAACAGAGAGAAAAGAAAATTATCTTCAGTAAAGATAAAAGGGAGGTGCTGGTGTGCTTGTTCGAGGCATTATGTGCTCAGTACTTTGTCATTCAACAAAAATGAATGAATGAATGTTGCCACAACAACCATCACAGCTGGTGGAAGCTGGAGGTGATGGAATTAAAACATTTCCTAAAGAAACTCGGTGCCAGACGGTTGCACAGCACAAAAAAACCATCATTCTGTGCATTCAGATCATGTCACCTGAGTCCTCATGTGTGAGGAGTCCTGGACATGTGCTTTAGTCCCTCCTGGACAAAGAGGGAGGCTTGGAGTGCTGCAGTCTTGGAGTAGCATATCTGGGATAGTAGGGGTAAGCCTTTTCAGGAGACAACGTGTCTCTGAGCCCCTGCACAACAACTTCAGGCTAGAGCAGCACTGGGGGGGTTCCACATGGCCCTTGGCATCCCTGTGTCTGTTCACCAAGTGTCTGTCACCTAAGGAAAGGACTGCTTGGTGTTAGCCTTCCCTGATGCCTTAGGATTTTAGCTTTTGTATTTTTCAGTATTTGTAATCCTGCAATTCTTTGGTGTGTAGCTCTAAACTCTATATACAGTGCTAGCTACTGTCTTCACATTTTGGTCAGAACAATTCCTCTCTAGTCCTGGGAATCAAGGGCACCTCATTGTCTCAGGCCCCAAAAAATGTAAACAAAAGCGAGTTGAGGGGGGAGCAAACTTGGGGTAAATTACTTCATTACCTGAAGCTGTAATTGGAAAATTAACCTCCAATATGCAAATGGACCAAACTTATAAAAGTGTGTAAACCTGTGACTCATTGTCCATTTTGGGTGTAGCCCCTGGGGGTACTTTGTCTGCCCCAAATGTACCTGAAGGCCCTTCAATAAATATAAATATAATAAATATTATATAATATATATATATATATATATATATATAAAATTTTGTCTGGCCTCTGTTTTTAGGTAGCCCGATAAGGCATCATCCCCAGTGACACGTGTGCAGGCACAGTGCATGATTTACTGTGACCATGCCCTGCAAGTAAAAGTGTCACCAGATCATGATACAGAGCACATGAAGGCTGATTGAAAATCTCCCAGGCCTACAGTTGTCATTATCTAGGGTGACAATCTTGCTGCTGTACAGACAGGGAGCTTTATGGGGACACTGTTATGGACTATGAATCATCCTCAGTCATCTTCACTGTGTATTTGTGATCTGTATAAAAATTGGGTCCTACATAGGAGTAGCTATGTATTGAGCACTCTCAAATTAGGATTTAAAACCTAAAATAACCCAATCAAATCACACAGTGTTATCTACCTATCTATCTATCTGCATTTCTTTAATTATAGTGTTCCTAATTATTTAAGTGGTGTTTGGGCCTCTCTTGTAGTAGGAAAAACTTGAAGTAAATGACAGGTATTTTTTAAAAAAAATTGAGCCATCTCATTTATCTGTTCAATGTCAGCAACAGAGGGATTCAAAGTCATTGGCTGCCATAAAAGTAATAAAATCACAATCTTCATCTCAGCCAGGTCTGGATCCAAAACCTCTTTAAACTAGAGGAATCTGTGAATTAAATTCACTGGACTTTCCAGTGAAATAAATAGCTGTTCTGCTTCATCTTGTAATTCATTCTGACACTGTTACAAAATTAATGTTTAAATATATTCCTCTAGAAATGAAAAATAATTTTTTTCAGTTTTTGGAAAACTGCTGTAAAAGATGCCTGTTGTTATTTGTATGAATCAAACCTGCATCAGTGAGGTGTGACACAGACCACAAAGACTTTCATTGAAATCAGTAGGAGCAGGAACAGCCCATTATTCATTTTTGATGGAAACAGAAGAGGAACAAACACATCACAATAAAAAGTAAAGCAGTAGAAATTAATAACATGCACCCCAAACAACAGGGACTTGCTTGGAAGTTTGTGAAAGCAGGCTCCTCTTCTGGTGTTCATGGATCTTACTTTTTCCCTGGTGATGTAAAATGCTATTAACTGGTGGTATATCAGTACATGTATCACTTCAATTAATTTAATATATCAGAAATAAGGGATTTCTGCATCTTTAGTTACATATTGTCATCAGATAGACTACAGAGTAATCACAGTGGATTTACAAGCCTAATTCATTCTTAGTCTGAAATATTTCCTGTCTGAAAGACAAGGAACTAAACATGTTTTAATATTTTCATATGAAACACATAAATCTCTGGCATGTGTGATGAGAGGTGTCTGGTTGCTGCATGCTTACCTTAACCAAGTTTTCGATATGTTAAGTGAGAAATCCCAACATTTTTATATTTAAAGATATCCTGAATGTTGTATGCTGATGTAAGAAAATTTTTTCTTTGCAGATAAGGTAGGGTATAAATGTTATTGAAATATTTAAGGAAAATCACAGGATATATTAAAACTGAATCCTCTTGATTTAATACCAAAGGAGCAGAGGGCTTTGAGTAGTAAAGGAACAGAAAGTGTAGGGTGAGGGTGGTAGAGAATGCGTATCTGTGGTGACCAAAACTCATTTCTCCCAAAGCCTATTTCAATAATAACATTTATTAGGGTTGGCTGAATCTGTGGAGACTTTTTTCCTTAGGAGTGGTTTGTGTCAGCCATTGAGGTAAATTTCTGAGTACAAGGACAGTGATTTGGCTAAATGAAAATTGTTTTCCAGTTTTGCACATTCACCCGGTTCTGTGACAGTTCCTTTTGAAAGGACTTTGGATCTTTAATAGGGAAATTATAATCATTCTTAATGTTTCTGGCTTTGTTCTTCATTTGATGAACTCAGAAGCACAGAAAGATGGGAGACCAGGACCTGAATAATAAGCAAAGCTTTATTTGAAACTCAAAGTGTACTAATAGTTTTTGTTGTGGATTAGCTTGTGCTGGAAAACTGAAACTAGAGCCAGTCCTAAACATCTCAAGCATCGTTACTGTCAAAAGCAGCACTGGGGACACAAAGATTTGGTTACTAACAATACACGGGATTCCTTGCCAGCGCAGTAAAACCCCTTGGTGTGGAACTGACACAGCAGCTCAGAGCAGGAACCACCAGCAGTGCAGGCTCTGGAACAAACAGTCGTAGATTTCTCCTTACATCTTTCTCATTAAGTTTTTAAAGCCTCTGCTGGCTTTGTGGGCTTATTGCTGGGAGTTGGAAATGATGGATGGAATAAAGGAAAGGCAAGTTGTGCTGCACAGTCACTGCTGTAGGGTGTTGGATGGTGTTACCCTGAGCTCATAAAAAGCCAGGACAGGTCTGAGCAAACAACTTACTGTGCTCCTTCCCACAGCAAAGCTGGCCAGGACTGCTGACTGCCCTAATGCTGGCTCTTCGTTATGATTTTGCTGTTTTTCTGCTTCTTTCAGCTGGTGATTCTGCAAAGGGGGACTTCCCTGAGCTCCAGTGTACCCCAGGAGGTTCCGCCCACTGTGAACTGATATTCCCCGGGGCAAAACATAAATGATGACTCTGCCTTGTTTTCCTGCATGACTTTGCCAAAGTCATTTAGGGAAACAGGGAAATAGCCCCGTCCCAAGGATGGGTGTTTTAGGTTTTTTATCCAGTGTCTTATCAAACATGAACTCTACTTGAGTTCACTATTTATTCTTTAGTTAATTAACTTATTTCAAGACTGCATTTTCTTTTGTTTTGACTCTTCTTGCTATGCCATTTCCCAACATAAATGCTTTGATTTTTTCCACCATTAGTCCTGCATTTTCTTTGAACTGCAATACAAATAATAGTACTATCTATATATATAACAAATAGAGTTTTACACATCATTTTAGATGTCATTCTAAAGAGATAGGTGCTGCCAGAAAAAAAAAAAGTAAAAGAAAGAGAGTAAAAGGTACAATATAAAAATAAGGAAAAAAGGGACTAACATATATATATATAAAAATAAATATATATATATATGTTTGTCTGTAATCCCTTTCTGTCTGGATCTTATTGATCTATGATATTGATATCATAGTTCAGACTCTATCAGAATTTTAATCAAGCTCATTCACATGTTTTTGTCACATTCTTTGAGAAATGTTGATTAAATGTTAATTCTCTCTGGTGGGAGATGGGAAAACAGAGCATTGGTAACAGTCAGAAGCTCAACCAAAATACATTTACTTCCAAAATAATGGACTGGCTTCAGCCTGCCAGCTATGCAAGCACAAGGAGCTGTGATGGATGTTACACCAGTGATTCTGCTCTCAAGCTTTATTGGAGAAGAAAATCCAATTGAAATAATACTCGTGATAGTAATAACAATAGTAATAGTGGTAGTAATAATAGTAATAATAATGTAATGAAAAAATAAGCTGTGGTGGAAAACACAAGCTGGTGTTAAGCCACAATTCCTGTGCCTGTCCCATGTTCATATAGAAAGACTAAACAGCAACACCCCCTATTGATGCACTTAACACCAAAAATGTTTGGTCCAGCCTGACCCAGGAAGTCTGCAAGCTTGGGAGGAGGAAGAAAAATTATAAAGTTTGGATTAGAAATGTAATAGTTCAGCATGTGAGGACTCCATCCAGCTGTAGGGAAAGGGTATTCTTGTCATCTCTTATTCAATGCATCCTGCAGTCTAAATCATCACACAGGGGTCTTTTATCCTGGTTCCAGATAACTGACATAAAAAATTGCATTTTAAATTAAAAAATCCACATTTTTTATAATCCTTTCTAAGCCAATTCGACATTTAAATTTTATTTTTTCTCTAATAGTATTGGCTTTATTATAAAGTATGGTCAAAACCTGTAAAATAAGGAGAGGATGAAGTGAATTTAAGCTTTGAAAAAGCTGATGATCCCCACATTTGCATAATACTTTGAAATAGTCAGATGTGCAGGCTTGATCCCCATTTACACAAATTAAATCTGCAATTCATGCACACACATAGGTGGGCTCTAAGTATCTCACAAAGTCCAACATGATTACCTCTGGTTCTTTTCATTAGATATCAGCAGGTTGTTCTATCTAGGTTAGGCAAAATTCAAGACCTTATTCATCTTTTCAGTCTATAACAGTTTTTTCTGCTGCACCTATGTGACACTCAAGTCAGTTTAGCACAATTTTAAAGTTTTATTATAACTGCAAGTGGGTGAAATAAGCCTGTCAGTGGTAGTGCAATCTCTGTTCTTATTTTGGGAGGTGCTGAATTTCCTCAGGAGACTCCTAAGAGGAAAAGACTAAAAATTCACTAAATCACTTGAGATTGGAGGCATTAATGATGTCTTGGACAGCCTGGTGTCCTGTGCGAGGGCATGGCCAGTGTCTTCTGGGACACTGACAGAACAGATTCTCTTGTCAAATGTATTGTAGCTCAAGCAGTCTTTGGGATAGAGTTCATTTTTCCCCTACTGATTTCAAACAAAAAAGGCTTTTGTTTAGCTGATTACAGAAGTGTAAGGAGATGCTCCTGATTTAAGGGAGCTGATTTAAGCAGCAACTGGGTGTGAAGAAAAAGGTACCTTATCTCCTTTACTCAAAGATGTGTATTTCCTTTTAAATGAAAGTTAATGTAATTAGATATAAATGTGGACGGACGGTTTCATTTTTATATTAAGAGAAGCTCTTTTCAGTATAGTTTATCCTTAGATTTGTTGAGGCTTGGAAAGCTCTGTTTGGAAAATCTCTGCTACTTTTTAATGTGAGTTTTCTAGAGATTCACTTCTATTTTTAATCTCTCTTTGGCAATAACATAGCCGTCTTTCCATTTGTACCTCACCTTTACTGCTGAACCCACACATGTAATCTGGATGCTTTCCTATGAATCCAAAGTAAGTCAGAGATGTGACCCAAAGTTCTGGAAGTCAGGAATAGGGTTTGTTTTCCTAGCCAGTAGGCTCTGGTGGGTAATTTAGTCAGGTGCTGGTCAAGTGGTGGGTGCTTCATACTCTGAACACATTTCACTGTTCAGAGTGAACAGGTTGTCCATCCTCAGGCTGCCTATTAACTTTTAGAGCGATTTTAAGTTGTTGGTTATTGGTCTGTGAAGTTCTTAGAGGTCTGGGAGCTGTGTGAGATGCCACTCAGCGAATCTGCTGGACTGGTGATCAGCACCAAGGCATGAGAATGAGTGGCATTTTCCAGGCAAGATACTCAGCAGTGACACTCTGTAGAGAGCCCACAAATCAGGAAACCAGCTGGGCCAAAATAGCCTGATCTTTTTGAATGTGTCAAACAGTTCAAGGGGAATTTATACTTAGTCAGGGTTTTAGAAAGGATGCTGTCTGAGAAGTGTTTATTGTGGAGTGGTTGGGAGATTTGCTGAGTCAATAGATACTTCCAGTTTATCATGTTTGCATCTAGAACATGCTGAACTGGTCTTAACAGTGGTGTAATGTTTTGGCTCATCCTATATTTAAGTGGACATGCACATATGAGTATTTAGAAGTTGACAGACACCTCTTAATAGAACATAGCCCTCTTTGGTGGGAGTGTGTTTGGGTAGATAGCAATTTTCTTCTAATGGTTTCTTACCAAGGGAATAATGAATTTTCCTTCTTGATCAAGGTATGACAACCTCTGCATTGATTCCCTTGATAAGTGTGGCCTGATTTCCTGCTAAATCTCAGTCATGATCATGTTTAAGGTATGAATCTGTATAATAAAATATAGTTTGAATCTCAGTGTTCCTGCCAAATCTATTTAAGCACAGGGATGATTTGCTGACACATTTCAATAGCAGGCTCTCAGGAATGTGTTCCTGTAAATCCCCCTCCGTTGTTTGTTAGGCTAGTAATGCTGTTTGTAAATGGGATGCTACTTACTGCTGTCTTGTGATTGCTCTTCAAATTCTGATGCCTTTGCTCAGTCCTCAGATGAAGGAAGAAAGCAGCCTGGGGAGTATTTTGTAGGGAGAAATGTATGTCTTCAATATTAAAGTCACAAATCTGTGAGGAGTGCAGATATTCTGTCGTTAAGATGCCAATTCCCTTTTTTCAGTCCCTAAGTAATTACTGAATACTATTTATTATGGAGCAGTGTATGAGGGAATAAGTGTTTTTTTTTTTTTTTGTAGATGGGACCCAAAGTGAATTAAGGTGTTTGGTAGCAGTGAGATCTGTGTAGTGAGTTCATGAATGTAGGACAAAGGAAGCAGAGCTGGATTTTTAAAGTCATCTTGTAAAAAAGAATAAACATGTACTCAGAAGTATTTGCAATAGATGCTAATTTGGGATGCAGAGTACAACTTTCTCCCCCTTGCAAACTTGGCTTCTGCTTCCCCACTGCTCCACATGCATTCCCTCTAGCATGAGACATTAAATGGGCTGGGTTTCCATCAAACTGCTTTGTCCTGTTAGGACAGTGGATATTGGACACATGGACACAGCTTATAAACCCTCAGAGTTGGGATACAGTAACTTTGCATATGACAATTGCAGCACAGTGACACTCTTAGCCCTGTCCCAGACTTCTAGGAAACAAGACAGCCAACAAAAAAGCCTTCTGTTTTACTAGCATAGAGAATTTTTAAGGCAAAAGAGACCATCAGGTTATCCAGTGAATGTACTGGGCTGTTTTTGTCCTCCAGGAACCTGCAGAGATGAGGATGGTAGTGCTGGGTTGGGGATGAATCAAACTCAGGTCACACTACTACAGGTCTAGGTGCAATAAACACCTTTCCTGGGGCATAAAATCCCTGCTGTGTAGTTACATTTGCCCATTGTTCATCTTGGCTGTGATTTCTAGGTCTTACAATAATACTGATGTTATTAAAACTGCCTACAATCTTTAAAATACATGCTGTGAAAGCAAGCAAAACTTACTGGATCTACCCATCAGTCAGTTTTCCTTTTCAAAGTAAATGGTCTAATGAAAATTCAGAGTGTACCTATGCGTAAATGTTCGTATCCACTCCACACATAAACTCATATAATTTATATATTTGTATTTTACGTTTTCATTCTGTGTATGTATAAGTGAGTATATACACATGTACATGCTCTATTTCTCTTTTCAAAATTCCAGCAATGTGAATCTTATTATTTTAAAAGTTTGTTGTTTTTTTTTTAATTACCCTGGGTAAAACCAGTAAAATCAGTTTAAAAGAAAATGACTAGACTTATGCCTAAATGTAGATCACTGCAATTTTTCATTTTTGTTACTGAATGGCATAAAATTTGAAATAAGAGCTGAAAATTTTAGTGTTTTCCCAGACCATCCTAATAGTCTTGAGCCATTAAAGTATTTTTCACCATTTAATTATATTTAACATTTTAGGACTAACTAAATTGAATGGTTACAGTAAGCTTTTAAAATTAATTGATGCTTTCTCACTTTAATAAATGCAAGGATGAAATAATGCCCCAGGCTTCAGCCTACATACTGGTACTTCACTCTGAATATCCATGTCAACGAAGACAGCAGCCTCATTTCCCTCCTTCCACAATAAGTTAATATTTTATGGAGCAGAACAGCACAGAGTCAACAGACAATTTAATATTATGGTCACAGTGACATAAAGCCCAGAACCCAGTGTATTTTTCATCTCCAAAACCTCAAAAGCCTCCTGCCTGCACATGATTCAGGTTAGATCTTGTGGCTCTGTATTGTCTATAGACATGTGGCTCTCTCAGAGAGGGACTTTCTGCAGAGAAGGGGTGGAAGTTTGTCTGGCTGGGGTGGTGGAGTGGCTGCTGAGAGCAGAGGGAAGAGGTTCCTTATCTAGGTTATTGATATCAAGATGATGGGAAATGCATTGGGCCACGTGGCTGTGTTTACAAGCATAATTAACAACATGTAATTAAGAGTACTTAAGGAGAGGAGGAATTACTGTGAGCTTTGAAGTGCCAGGCTGCTTGCAGAAAGAAGCTGAGCATTTGGATCAGTAAGGGCTAGAGATGATGTAGGCTCTCAAACACACACTGTAATTGCTCTAAATGTCTGGGTGACCTGATGAGCCAGTTGCTCCCTCTCCTCCTTGGAGGAGTCTGCAAGTTGCAGTGGTGAGAGAAGGAGATACATTCCTTTCTCAGCCTGAAAGGAAAATCAAAGGACAATGAGGTTCCACTGCCCTGCTTAACCTCCAGTTAATACCCACTTTGGGAAATGGAGCAGGACATAAATAGTCTGCTGGTTCTTTCCAGCTTCAGAAGTTTCAGCCAATGTGTTTGACTTCAATCCCTATTTGTCACCTGATTGACAATGTGTAAGAACATAAGTGCTGTTCTTGGGTCAGAGAAGAGGTTCCAGTATCTCACTTTGACAGAGACAAGCAGCAGACACTTTGGAAAGAAATACGGGATTCACGTAAGCAGGGAGAGAGCACCACACTCTCACAGCTTTCCTCCATGGCACAATGTTCTGTTCAGATCAATTTCGATATTTCAATAATATATTTTTAGTTATTGAACATGAAAATTACATGGAGAAATTAAAAAACAGATATGCTCAGTGCAGGCAGCCTTAGAGATCTCAATTTCCCTGCTTCCCCTTTCATCCTGTTTTTCTACCAAAGCTCATGTCTCAGAAAGCTGTCACTAGGACAGCAGCCCTCTAATTTTGCAAAACAATTCACAGTTGAAGATTTCTGTTTGATATTTGTTTTGCTCTGGTATTTTCCAGTATTTCTGCTCTGCCACTGTTGGAGGCTTCCTTTTGGCAGGACTGCAAGAAACACATGTCTTAACACTTTGGCCTTGGCTGTGGCAGTGTGTGTGTGCAGTGATTGATTGTGTTCATTAGGAAAGGTGACTGTTGTTTGTTCCCCTATCAATAGATACGTTCCCAAACAAGATAAGTGCAGGCCAGCACACTTGCTGTAGTAATTACTGTAGGTTCAGATAAAACAAGTGGCACTGGAAGCTCCCTGTAATGAATCCTTGTTGACATGGAGCAGGAGATGCATTTTATTTATATATATATTAGACATTGAAGTCTTTCAGAGCCAAATGGGAAGAACTGCAAAGGAATAAAAGGCTTACTTCTTTAGGGCAGTGCAGCATCCCAGATAACTAGAGCATAGTGCATGGAAGCAGCTTTCAGCTGAAGCACTTTGTTTGTGGATCCAGGGACATCAAAATGTCTCACAAAATTGGATCAATTTTGATGAAATCTTCTTATTGGGGAACACAGCAGTAGCAGCAAAATTTAATATACTCCAGCACAAAATCTTTGGATAGTCTTTCTTACACCTTCTCATTTTGAAATGTTATTTTCTCACTTAAAATACAGTTAAGTCCTTGAAATGAAACCAAAATGTTTTCCAGGTACCTTTAATGTTCTTCACTCTCCCTCCCATGCACTGAGTTTGAATTTTTTCCCCTAAGCCTGACTCAGCATCCCTCCTGCCTGTTCCTTTCTCTCCACTGGCTCCCTTGCCCTCTCCCGCTGAACTGAAAAGAGCAATTGCAGAGAAAGCACCACTGATCCCCACATTGTGAGGCTCAGGGAAACTTCTAGATGTGATGAATTAACTTCTGGTGCAGTGAAGAGTTCTCATAATAATTAGGTTTATGGTTATATATTGTTTCAAGTGGTTGGATCCCCAAGGACTGCTTATACTCCAAAAATGAAAAGAGCGGCAAGTTGCTACAAGATATAATCTGAGGAAGCACAAAACATTTTTCATGGTTTTAATTAAGTGACCTCTGCTTGGTGCCTACAAAATCTACTCTCTAGTCACTCTTCAACTGATAGTACAGGTGATGTTGGTACCTGGTGATGGAGATGGCTGTTCCTGCATCATTTTTACAATTCATAACATGCTTGATAAAGATTTTTGATAGCACTGATGCTTTAAAAACTTATTCTTGAAACTATGCAACGAGAATTTGCAGTTCTGTGTGTTATGTGTGGCATGGGAAGTTTCTAAACCAAGCAGGCAGAAAAGCAAGTACCTTAAAATAACTTATTTTAAGGCCAAAGAAGCTCTTGGAAGCTATTTGTGATCGTTATCCAGCTATCTTATCACAAGCATCAATTTCTGCATTGAGGTGCAAAGACCACGCAAATGAGAGGAATCTTAGTTACCTTCAAAGAGTGGGGAAAGTTTCAGAAAGAAGATTAAATATAAGGCAAATGATAGAGCCCACTGAGAGGAGATTTTTAAGCATTCAGTACCCACATCAGAGGTAAGAAACTAACTGATAGACGTTATTTTGCCTTAATTGAGCCTTCCTCACCCACTACAGACCCATTTAGACCACTCACCCTCTCACACTCCTTGTGTAGGAGAGATTCTAAAAGGCTGTAGATGGGTCCAAGGTGTGTACTGAAAACGCAGAATAAAAGATACATTAGAGGTGTATTACAACTTTAAACCCAGTCAGCTTGGATGCAGTCACACCTTATTCGCGACATTATTTGCAGCCATTCGGACTCCTGAGCCCCAGGCATGTGAGTGACACCAGCTTTGTCTTAAAAGTGCTGCAGAGGTGTGTGTCATGAGCCTGTAATTTAAAACGAATGAGCCCTAACGAGCTCCCAATGATTGCTGATCCTTATACACGTGTGGAGTGAGAGCATATAAATTACAGTTGTCATGCCGTGTTTCCTTGAATTACAAATCAAATCAGTGTCCTGAGACAGGGGTAAGAGCTACAACGTGGTGAAAGAGCAAGAAAAAATGAACAGTATCTATGAAAAGGGGATCTGTGCAATAGTTAAGACAAATCAGTGACTATATAATAACCTGGTCTTGATCCTTCGTGGGGATATCATGTTCCTGTGATTTGTTTGGAATCAGATAAATGGAGCAGGGGGTGTAAAGTTTCAATCACTATTTTTGTGGATCACTACAACAAAGTTGAGACGCTGAATATCTTTGTGAAGAGATTGTACTTGAATTATGTGTTTCATACAGAGGAGCGTTTTAGCTACTGTTATGCTTCGTTTGGTTTTATTTAAGTTATCTAAACATCACTTCAGATGGAAATAATAATCATATTAATATAAACTTTAAAATTGCTGACTTCAGTTCTAATAATTTAAACAAATAAACAAATTCCCAGAAGAATTTTGAAAAAAAAAAACCTTTTATCCTTCCTTTGTTTAACAGCTTAACATGGGTAAAACATTTGTTAGGGCTGTAAAGGAATTGCTCTGGCATATTCAGCAGCACAGGAGGTTGAGTGAGGAGAATAAGTTGCCCAGAAAAGCAATGACATAAGAGAGTCACCTGTCACTGTAAGATTGCAAAGAAAATATGGTCAACCTCACCCTTGAACAGGTTTCTTAACCAACAGGTAGGTATGTCCCTTAGTATGTCATTTCTTTTCCCTGACTTTCTGAAGTCTGTCTTGCTGTGGGTTTGAGCTCTGTAGGATTAAACTACTGCAATTAGCTCCAGCTGTGGCTTGAGGGAACAAAGCTCTGAAGAAATTGCTCTATATTGTAAAAAAAGATGATCATCTTAAACTGTAGTACATGGCATAATTCCTGCAGCAGTTTCAAAATTATGTACCATCAAATGCCATATCACGTCCCTCATGATGGTCATTAGCAGTTATGTTGCATTGAATCACAGAAAACATAGTAAATTTGGTACTAATAGACCAGAACAAAGTCTTTTCTGGCTTCTGAGTCTTGTTCTTTAATCTCTGTAACTGGATGCTGCAGATCAGCACTGGCAGGGAATCTTGTTTCTCTGTACCTCTGTGCTGGCTTTTAGTTTTAAGACATCAATTCTAGAGAAAATTCTGCCACTATTAGGCATCTAAATGTGGTAATTTATGCAGGACAAGCACTTATCTATCGATACCAGCCCTCCTCTGCCTTGTGCTCATAAAATCCAGAGAGCACAAGCCCTGGTGTGCAGCCACCATTGCCCAGGTTAGCACGGCTTTGCTGCTGGAGGAAAAACTGCTGTGCTGTGAAGGAGAGGAAGAGGTGCCAAATCTCCCAGGTCTGAGATGTTTCTAGAGCAGTAATTATGCACTTGCATTGGCAAGAAAAAGACTGGCAAACAGATGTGTTCATCCTATCAGGACTCCCTTATTACCAGCTTGTGGGATAATTTTGCAGATGCCAAGAAAATAAATCTGAACTGTCTGTTGGAGTATCCAGGTAAGAGCCAGCAGAGTGTCTGTCTCTTCTGTGCTAAAGTGACATTGTTAGGGCAGGGAGAATTATGTTTGATGGGAATTCTCAGAATGGCTCAGAAATGGGAACAGGAATGAGAGAGTGAAGCATCAGCATTCAGTGGTCAGTTTTTAGGAAAAGCATTACATGAGAAAAAGGGACAGTGATAGGAATGAGCAATAACCACACCCATGCTCATCACATCCTGATCACCCATGACTACGAGGTGATGAACATGGGGGAAAAATTGAAGCTCTTGTCAGTGTTAAACTCCCACCAGTCATTTGATAAATTAAAAAAAAAAAAAAAAAGACAAATAGCAACACAACCTAAACACTATCCCAGGGAGAGGAGAGCATTTCTTTTTATTTTCAATTGTCCAGTGATGTCACCAGACATCAGCACAAATTCTTGGCTCAGTTTTGAAAGCTGGACTTGTAAATGAATCAAATCTCAAAGTTTGTAGATGCGTTTAATTGTATGTTTTGTAATCAGTGTCTGCCTGACAAGTCTGTTCTGTTGAGACTAATTTTGTGTGCATACTCTGCCTGCAGGCAGAGCTCTAATGATGTTTAACTGTCCTGTATAGAGAAAAATAAACACAAACCATTCTGGTAACATTTTGTTAAGTGATTGACATTGGATATCAATCTGACTGCATGGGAGTTTGTCTCCTCATAAGACAAACCTCACTTATGTTGTTAAATAGATGATCCATTAGCAACAAATATGGTCCTACAAGTCTCACAGTTATGTCTCACAGGAGGATGGTCACAGTAATTTCTCTTGAGATTGCTCTTAAATTGAGATTGAGAGATGAGGCATGTCTCCCTTTAATTTGTTTGGATTTTCCAATAATTTTCTCTTCTATTGAACTACTCCAAAGTTCAGGTGTTGTAGAACTAATGCTGCCTCTAATGTTTTAAACAGCATGTCCAGCTTTTAACCACATTGTTTATTAGGAACTGGGCTTCCTGTTTGCTGAGGTTTAAGGCCATCGCTGTATCCCATAGAGTGGTCTCTTTAAAAGCCCAGCATGACAGAAAAGACTTCTAATTTTAAACTCTCCAAACTGGTAACATGCCCTCAGAACAGAAGTAATTGATTGGCATGTATCCTTAATATAATATAATACACATTATGATCTTCAAAGAGCTGCTTAGCCTACTTTCTGGAAACATTGCTGCTGTGTTTTTCTATAGCTATTTTTCTTTCTTTGTGTTACATCTTATGACCTCATGTAAAGCTGGTCATTTTACTGTGCCTTGAATATAAATTATTTTAAAATAGTCATGATTCTGAATAAGTGTCATGCTGATCTCCATGAATTATCTTTTTTTTTTCACTAAACTTCCATTTGCAGCTATTCTTGGGTATAGGCCCTGCTTTACAGAGGTAAAAGATAGATGTGAGATTTTATCAAATTACTTTAAAAAATGAAAACAAAAAATAAAATACAACACTAGAATGACTAAAATTTTAAACACAAATTCAAAACACTATTGGGTTGTGACATATCCCTGGATGGTTTATTTGAAAATCTAAAACTTTTGAAATCCACCCCGAAATTAATAGGTGTCCTGGTTTAGGGCAAATTAGGGAGGAAAGTTCCAAATTGGTCCCTCTGGAAAGCAGATTCAAGCGGCCCCTCCCCCTACTGATTTTGTAAAATATTTCCTTGGAGAAAAGTGGAAAAACCTGTTTATTTAACCAGCAAAGTATTCACAAGCATAAAAAATGAATAATATTAAACAATAAAATCTCTTCGCTGTTCTGAAGAGATGATGTGTTGGTTTTGAATTAATTGATTTTTAGTGTGGAGGGAAGGAGCCAGCCATGGAAGTGATTTTCTGAGAGGAGGTGCTAAAAGCTTCCTCTGTGCCTGGCAAAACCACTAGCTGGCTAGTTCTGAGAATTGGCACATTGTTAAACCACTAAGAAAGCTGAACACGCCTCTATGAACACACGAGTTAAAAACAGACAAACCCTGGGAATCTCTCTCTTACTGAAGAGAGGCGTTCCCCCCGTCGCAGCGCGGTGGCCGGGTGAGGGAGGGGAGGCCGCAGGGCCCTGGCTGAGGCAGGGCTGTGCTGTGGCTGTGACATCTTGCCGACACTAAGCTCTACTCTGCCATCAGCCTGGGCTGAGCTGGGGTCTGCCGGGCAGCTCCGGGCCGGGCTGGGCCATGGCACGGGCTGCAGAGACCCTGGCCACTTCCCCCCTTCCCCCAGCACGGCCGCCAAAGAATCCTCCACCGTAAACAGCTCCAGCCACCCAGCAGGGATCGCATGGCCATCCACAGGCCTGGGAGAGATATTGACTCTTTCACCGCACAGATGAAACTTGCAAGCATAAATCCTCTCTTGAGTCAGAGAAAAGGACAAAGTGAAGACACGTAGAGGACAATATGAAGACATCAAGGTCAGTAAAGAAGAACTCAAATCCCAGATGGGAGAAGAATGAGGAGATGCCTTAGTCTTGGGCTGAAAATCTTTTGTAAGGCCATGGTGATGGACTATGCTACATTAGAATATCCCAGTAATTCATGAAAAAAGCATGGGGGGTGGAGTATTCAAACTGTAGACATGAGCAAAGGCACCCATGCTGAAGCAAATCAGATGTTGAAGTAGCTGTGATCCAAATGAGAAGCTTGAACAGAGAGAGAGGTAAGAGTGATGAAGACCCTTTGCCCCCAGGGAAAGAAGACCTCTGTTCCCAGAGATGAAGATGATCTCAGAGATAGATGCAGAGAACCCTTGCTTCTGAACAGCCCATCCTTAACAGTGTACCCCATTAGCCAATGATTGAGCCCTCAACAACGGTTGTAGGGAAAGACCTAAGTGGAGGGGAGGAATGTTCACATAGCAAACAGATTTCCATCTCCCAGGTGGCTGATTTGCTGTGATACTGAAACCACAAGAGAACTGTTTCTTGTGGAGAAGTCTCCATGGCATGGCAAGAAAGACCCCCCTCCCTAAGTGGACTGAAGAAGAACAATTCTAGAGGTATATATAGAGTATAAACTGACTGAAAGTCCCAAGGTTTGTCTCTTTACGTTGTCAGCAAGAAAGAAAAGAAGGCATGGGGGGAGAAGAAGTGCTCTGAAGGTCTTATTCTCATCCTTATTATTCTTTCTTTTAGTTCTGTTAGTAGTTTTCTTTATACCCTTTAAAGTTTTGAGCCTGCTTTGCTCTTCTCCTAATCCTATCTCGCAGTAGAAAATGACTAAGTATATGCTTGTGGGTACACTGGCATTTGGGCAGCATTAAACCCACTACATAAATTGGTGCATTGGCCAGGAAACTCAGATTGGTGAACCAAAACCACTATAGATGGCAAATTCAGGAAGTCTTTGTCTTGGGGTGTGGTTCAGCTTGCTCAGTCTCTTATCTGTCCCTCCAGCACTGGAAAATGCCACATCCCAGGCCCCAGTTGGCCACAGGCGTGAGCTCCCGGTGTTTTCTGGGTTTTCAGTCCAGAGCAGGGCTGATCAGTTCCAAGAAATAGAAGAGCCACAGTCTGGGGAACTTCTCTGCCTCAGCTAGCTAAAAAAAACCTAACTAAAAAGCGAAGGAGAGCTTTCTCTTCTGTCCGTGCTGCAGAAAACACTGTCCGTGAGAAGGAATGCGGAGGAACAAGTGCAGTTCTGAAAACAAACTGTGTGCTTCTTCTCCCCCACTTCACTCTCAGAACCAGTCTTAAAGGTGCAAAACTTAATATCCAGCATAAACAGAACAGACAACTGGGGATACAAACATCACAAAGTCACCCTAGGACAATAGGACCAACTGAAATGCTATGAAGTGTGGCAAGCTTGTTTCTCTCTCTCTCTCAGGATTTTTCATAGAGGTACACAGAGAGAAAGAAAGAGAAAACAATTTCTATTTCTGCTCCTTGTTTTTTTCATGTGGAATGTGTTTGGAGAATTGTTTACCTGGGGTGATTGCTTGATTGGATTCTGGTGAGGATTGTTTGAGCCTGATGGCAATCAGATCCACCTGTGGCTGGACTCTCGACAGAGGGTCACGAGTTGCGTTAGAGATACAGTTAGAACAAGTAGGTTTGTAGTTTGAATATCTTCCTTTATATAGTATATTAATGTGTTTTAGCATAGTTATAATAAAGAAATCATTCAGCCTTCTGAAATGGAGTTGGACATCATCATTTCTTCCCATTGGGTTCGCCTGCATTTACAACAATGAAGTTGTAGGATGTAGGGTGGTTTTCCCCTCTTGCATTTCTGTGGTATTTCTTATTGCTGGTTAAGTGCTGCTGCCCCTGTGGGAAGAAGGCAAAGTGAGGACAAGACAGAGCCATAACCATGATGGTGGTGGATGCACTGCGTGGTGTCATTAGAATTATCTCCTGCCAGAACCCAGAAAATCTTCTCATACTCCGTTTGCATCTAAATATATATATTTACCATGCATTTATGCTACCAGGATGAAACCCAGACACTGCATTAATTTCCTTGGTCCTTCAATCCTTAGATCTGCTCTTTGTCAGAACATGATATTAAATGCTTCAGGTGCTTCAGGGTCACACCTTATCTGACTTTCTGACCAGCTACAACAGGAGCTTTAGCAATGTTCGCAGCATGACACCAAGACTAAAGCTAATACCATATATGAATATGTATAAAGATATTAAATTCGTCCTAGCAGGTATTTTTTGTGCTTTGGAAGCTATGGTGTGGTAGAATAGAGATTTCCTTGCAACTACTTTTTAATTCATTAATTGACTTTCTGTAAAGTCATCTGTACTTACACAGGATTTTTTTCCCCTAAAAGGCAATGTGTGCATTTTCTAGTAAGATGATAAATAGTGTGTGTAAAATCAATAAATATAAAATGAGACAGATAAGAACACCTGTTCATAGAAATTACTTACTTTCAATTTGTTTATTCATTATGCTTGATTTTACCATGTCTGGTTTCTCAAGTCAGTTTGTTTAAAAATTGGCAGAGTGTAGGAATAGGTGACAGTACAAGAATAATTGTTTCCTACTTACTTCTAATAAATAACAAGCTTAAGAAATATAATATGTAATGTAAAATCATAAGGAATTTATTCCTATTTGGACCAATTTGACTGCAAAGAAAGAGAGACTAGATTTCTGTTCCAAAGGGATAAAACAGGTCTTTTGAGCAGCAAAGGCGAATGAATAAATTACTATGCTGTCAGGGAAAAGGAAAAATCCCCAGTGGGTTCACCCCACATGGTTACACACTTGAGTTACCCCATCTCTCAGCCTCTCATCCACATGTGCGCTTGGGCCCCAAACACAAACTCCCCAGCCAATATATTCCTCTCCTCTCAGCAATTTAGTCTGAATAGATCCTTTTGACTCTTGAAGTCTTGTAAACAAACAGAAGCATCTTTGGTTTCTTTATTCACAAATCTCTACTTCAGCTCAGGGCATCAGCAACAGAGAAAATTTGGATGGAATAACAATAGATTTCTCTTTTGAATTCATGAAACTTTCCCTTAATGAAATTTGTTCCAACATGCTGCAAGTCACAGGCAGTAGTTGTTTACTGCTAGAAAAGGCTGCTGCCCTTAGGAAGGTTTATTTATTTTCATGATCTGTTGCAGGGAGCTTTAGTGTCTTGGATTCTGTGTTTTTGCTGGGAGGAGAGTGTCCAGAAAGCGTGACAGGGAGTGGGTGGCATCCCCCCAGAAGTCCTTGCTCCTGGCCAGACTCACAATGCTCCACCTTTGGGAGCTGCACTGGTGCATGGCCAAATTGAGGAGTATGAGGATTTGTTGGGGTTTTTTTTTTTATTTTTTTTGGTTACTAAAACATCTACAATAAAATTATCCAAATAAATAAAATTCACCTGCAGCAAAGCCAAATCTGCCTTTCTCCCAGGAGCTTCCCTATGCTGCCTTACGAAGGCTTTCTGTTCCATAAGGCACATGCAAGTTCCCTCTCCCACTTCCCTCCTATGACTTCCTTCCAGCACAAACATAGAGCATTTAGCATCTTATTCATGTGGTGAGTAAAAAATATGGACATTGCATTGGAGGCCTACAAAATTAGTAAGTAATAAAACAATCTGTTAATGCATACAGACAACTCATTTGGTGTTTGCCAGGGACTACTTCAGAGATGCTGCAGTTACTTCAAAGGTTCTGTAATAGTGAGAAGGAGGGAAAGGAGCAGGAAGGGGTGGGATGAAGGCTCAAAACAGGGATCAAAAGTGCAGGGAAGCTATCCTGTGAGATGGTACTCTAGCCTGGAGCAAAAACCTCAGTGATAATCTTTTTCAGTATAATTCATGAACATCTTCCTGTTTGCTGTGGATAATAACTCTTACTAAGGTGTTAATCAAAAAGTGATTTTAATAAATCCTAGCTTTTAGACATGTTAATTTTTGTTGAATATTCTGATTTATTAACTAACCAAAGAGAAATCAGAAGGAGCATGCACTCTGCAGAGTCATATATATGTTATGTTCTAAAAAAGGTTTTTTATAGAAGGGTTGGAAACCTTTTTTCTACTGATTGTTGGTTATTTGGAAAGTGTATGTGTTACCTCTAGAAATAAAGGGGATGATTATGTTTTATAGGCAAGAAGGGATTAATAAAACTCATAATGCTCAAAGAAACAGCTGTTTCTCTGTTTTGTAGTGCTTCTAAACCCTCATCTAATGCAGAGTGAGTCAGCTGGGAGACACCACTAGTGTTAAAAAAGAATTAAATGGAAAAGTAGTGGTTATTATTTGAAAACAATTATTCTCTAATTGTGCTTTGAGGAGAGGAAACAAAGAAAGAAAACTGCTGGTAAAATAATTTATAATTGGAACAAAGTATAGATTAGGAAGAAAAGATCTCTTAAAATAAAGACTTCCTAATCCATAAGCAAAGATGAAGCAACAGCAATAATGCTTTTATTAGTCTGTTTTGAAAAGGCTGCATCATTCACAAGTGGTGTTGAAGCCAGGGAGTGGAGCCAGGCTTCCTCCTGGAGCTCCTTTTGGAAACTCCAGCTGCATTCCCACCCCTGCTGTTCCTTGGAGCAAAGCACTGCACTTCCTCAGGCCGCCTTCTCACCCATCCAGCCTTCACTCTGGTTTTTGAGTTTGGCTAGGGTGGGTTGATGTGTCAAGAATGCAAAGCAGAGTTACTGGCATTTCTATACATTATTTTTTCTTTTTCTTTTTCTTTTTTTTCTGTTGCCTGGAACATTCACACGATTTTGCTGTCTGACTGGCAGAGAGAGAATAGAGTTTGTTATGCTCCATTATGCACCTTCCATTAGAAATGTATATATTTAATAGCTTGCAGTGATCTTAAGCCACATGATGTAATCCTTATGCAATTTTTAATAAAGGCAGAATTCCCATCAAGTTTCAGGGTTGTCAGTATGAAAGAGATGTCAAGATTTGTCCCATTAGACTAGAAAATATTCTGCCCTGGTGCTTTATGTTCTTTCAATAATGTATTTTAATGGCATCTCTACCATTAAATGAAGGAATTAAATGAAGGAATACTCTTTGATTTGATAAATTAATGTTTTTTTTCTATTAGTCTTTGTAAAAAACCATAAATACCTCTAGATTTATAAATGGTATCTTATTAAGTGTGTCCAGCATGACTGCTTTTACTCCTTGTCCTTTTGTTTAGTTTTTGTTTCATTTACTTTTACTTTTCCAAACAAAACAGTTCAATCTAAACCATAGCAGTGTAGGCAAATAAATCTCTACTCGTAAATTTTCTAGGGATTTGGCAATCAGGAACTCACAGGTTACTCTCATAAAAAAGAGAAGGGAGAAAGAACCCAATAAAAGACAGAACCAGCTGTTCCACCAGTAGCCTGAGAGCCAGAGGAAGCCCTGAAAAAGAAATGACTGCTTCATTCTTTCCATTTTTCAGCTTCTGCCCTTTTCGGTTGCCTGTAAAAACTTGCCAGAAACTAGACTCCCTTTCTGGAAAAATAAACATGTTTTGTGTGATTGCAGATTGTGTAAAATGTGTGATAAAGTAATGAGACAGTGGTAAATTCATAAAGATATTAGGTTTCCCTCTTTTTTCCTCCTGGTCACTGCCTTTATCTATTTTACCCCTATTATGTAGGCAGTGCTGCAACATGCTGCACCTAAAGTTCACTCCAAAGGAGGTTGAAAAATAAATGAAAATCTTCTTGAGGCCAAAGAAAGTAATTTATTAGTCCTTAAAACTGAAGTATATAAATTTGAAAGGCCTTCATGGGGCTAAAGAAAATAAATTAAACCTAAAAAGATGCTATTTCAGGGACATAGATTTATCATTTTGAGGTGTGTGGGGGATATACTCATGTTCTGAAGTTTCATAAAGGAAGCTCTTTGTTTCTACTCTGAAAAATCCACTAGCTTCAAAAATACCAAGATCACTGTAAGATTCAAAGTACCTGATGTTTCCTGGATCCTGGAATAAATTACTGTCCCCTCTTTCTGTTATATTGGGCTTCAGAGCCATTTCCTTAGCAAAATATTTTGCATAGAAAAAAGTAATTTGAGCTATTCCAGGTCTAAGACCACATGACTGGCAGATCTGATTTCTCATTCATTCCCACCAGCACACATCTGCACCACATGCACAGGAGCATTCTGGTGCATGTGGCGCATATGACCCTGTGCCACCAGAAAAATAGGGAGTTCAGCTAATTTTGGAACAGTCATAAATGGCAGCAGAGGAAGCAAAGACCTGGTGGGATGCAGAGAACTTCCTTTCATCCTTCTTCTGTGTTACATCTGTCCCATAACTTTTGTGTTCCCTGATGCTGCTCAAGTAGTAGCAAGAGAGGTGCTGCTTCTAGAAGAGAGCTTTTACTTGCTGCTCTTGCTGCTTGGGATATTTCTTCACTGACATCCTCCCCATGGTTTGATAGGGGAGAATTTTCTCTAGAGTTTTCTCTTTTCCCAAACAAAATGTTAATTCTACAGGATTTAGTTTGTCAATGAATGCATTTCAGTATTGTCCCAGATTGAGAAGCAAGATGTATTCTATTACCATCTGTGTAGCAGTTGTCTTCTGTTCAGTGAGCAGTTTTCCTTATCTCTTCCACAACCAATCCTCGCTCAGGGGAGACATCTGCTGTTAATGGGCTATTGAATGTCACTGCATGACTGATAAGAACGGTAACATCCCATTGTGAGATGCTCCGCCCAGAGGGAGGAGCCAAGCATTCCTACCTGGATATAATCTTGAGTTTCTGGAACACCAGCACATCTTTTCCTGCACTGGATTTCCCAGAGGAACAGCTGCCTCTTCCACTGCAGGAAGACCACACCCTCTTCTACAGGACCACTGCTCCAAGAGAACCACACCTGACACTCCAGGAGGACTGTAGCCATAATTCCCAATTGGACTTCTGCCAACACCTTGTTAGTCAGGGTTGTATTCTGACTCTGTCAGTGTTGTTTTGGTTCACTGCATTGTTTATTTTATCTTTTTTTTTTCCTCCCTAATAAAGAACTGTTTTTCCTACCACCATATTTTTGCCTGAGAGCCCCCCTTAATTTCAAATTTATAACAATTTGGAGGGAGGGAGTCTACATTTTTTTTCCATTTCAGGGGAGGCTCCTGCCTTCCTTAGCAGACATTTGTCTTTCCAAACCAAGACCCCCCTTTTTTTAAAAAACCTCTTTTCTGGAGGAAAAAATTACTCAGTCCCCAACCAAAATTCCAGAAAATTCTGTAATCTAGAGAATGTTTCATCTAGTGTGACGGAGAGAGGTTATCAAGCCCATGTGGCATTTGCAAAGTGTCCCCAGCTCCTTCCCACTGGCCCTGGGAAGCTGCATTAAATCTGTTTGATGAGCAGGGGCAGTCCAGCTCTGACAGGCTGGTGTAACTGCTCTGGTGTTCCTAAGAGTTATTCAAAGGAGAGGCAAAAGCAAGTTAGAGCACACAAGCCTTGGATCAAACAGTTCAGCATTTGCTTCAGTTGACCTTTCTGAGTGTGTGCTTTGTTAAATCAGCTCTGTGAGACATGGCAACCCCAAGAACATGCCTGGAGGCAAGTCAGAATTCTGTTTTGCAATTTTGCCTCTGGCTGACAGCTGTAAAAAGTGTTAACTAATGAAATATTCTAAATGGGTAAATAACAAAAAAAAAAAAAAAAACAAAAAAAAACAAACAAACAAACAAAAAAAAACTATAGACAGCTGCCCATAAAGCACAGAATGAATTCCTACTTGCAGAATTCAGTTTCTTTTCATACTTTGACATCCCTAGTCATCATATAAACCAGCCTGTGAATCCAGAGCAGTAGGCAGCAAAATCCTCATTAAATTGCCCATACTCCTGTTGTTTTTCTTGTAATCTCAAGTTTTTCCTCTCCCGGAGTGACATGTGCTGGAGGGAAGCACTGTGTCAGTACCTGGAGGGAAGGGATTTTAGGATGTTATATTGAAAGTTTTGCCTTTGCTGATGTACCTTGCTGATGTACATGGCTTTTAAACTGCTAAAAACTAGAGTGTAATGCCATTGGTGGTCCTCCAAAAACTGGAGCACCCTGCAGCAAGGCACGACCTCCTCCAGAGCCTGGTTTGCTCTCCCTTCTCCATAACATTTAATAAGAAGTGGCAGAAATATTCCAGGGGACTGAAAAATTACAGTAACTTGGGGGGTTGAGGACCTTGTTTGCCAGGCTCTGACCTTTCCTTTTGTGTGGTGTGAGAAAGAGAAGGAATGTCCCTGTGATCAGAGGCAGTTCAGTTCATGCAGGTGACAGAGGCTTAGGAGGGCTTGTGGGCATCCTGCCTTGGTGCTGAAAGGATCAAAGGCAATAGAATTAGCCGGAAAAGTGCAGTTTTCCCTCACAATAGCCTCCAGAATAATTGTGTCACCACAGAGATTAATAATTAAGCAAAGCTCTCTCCCTTCCAATATGTCACATTCTAGGGTGAAGGGGTTTTGTATTATTTTTCAGGTAATATTAATTAGATACACCCTAAGTTACAAAATGGTATGTAACGGAGATGTCTGTATTTCCTACTCCAGTGATACAGGAGAGTTTGGTTTCTTCAAACATTTCATACAAACTGGCCTGTAGGGCAGTTCAGGAATACTTCAGGCCAGGCCATGGTTAGGGTTTGTGAGCTATCAGCAAAAGAAAACATGTTATGGTTAAAGAAACCTTGTAGCCTACCAGTGGGATTTTCCTCTGCTCCAGAGATGTAGACAGAGCTGTAATGGGTGAAGTGTTCCCACTTAATATTTTGCATGTAGTCATAGACAGGGAAGACATCTTCTACAGCTTTTCCTCTGCCCATTTGCAGATATGGGAGGCAGACGTGGGGTTTTAGCCCTGTATTTGTGTGAGAAGGCAGCACTGTGTAACCCATGCTGGGGGAAGCAGATCCCACCAGGATTGCAGCTGGCTCAGCTCCTCCAAGCAGCCCTTTATCCATCGTGTTTTGCTCCTGGGCAACACAGAGGTTCTGAACAAGTTTTTGGACTCATCAAGAAGCATGAAATGTCCTTGAAACAGCTGCCATGTTAATTTCTGACATTTGCTGAAATAAGACAGCAAATTTCCAGTTTCTTGTTTTCCTGACTCTTCATTCATCCTGGGACCTGAAAGTCAAACTGAATTTTTCCTGGTTTTCACACAGTGTTGCTGCTAGTGATGATGAATTATTCATTGTTAATCTAAATGAATGAGCCTATTGATGAGTGCAAATCAGAAATTAGTTCAGTTAACTTTGCAGGAGCTTTAGTGCCCAGAGGAATTGTTTGATACAGAACAAAAATAGCCAAAACTATTGTGTTGAGGGAACTTCATAGTTTTCTCAAAACCAGATTTCAAAACTGTTTCAGCAGATGAAATGTTTTTGTCCGGTTCTGTTTCTGAAAGGATTTACAGTATAAGGTAGATCTCTCTACCATTTTTATTTTATGCCTGGCATAAAAGTCAGGCATTCCTCACTCAGCCTATGGAATAAAGTTGCACTGAAGTGTTTCAGTAGCTGAATTTGGCTCATTAAAAAGTGATGAACACTACAGCCACTGCAGCTGAGTCCTGGGATTTGCTGTGACTGTGCAGAGCCCCACTGGAATCAGTGTCTGTGCCCAGTGGTGTGATCCACTGCAATGACACAGGGCTTTGGACTTCCAGACAGAGCAAGGAATGCTGCAGCAATAGGATTAATAATAGTCCAAATGGATCCTAGCCAGCAGAGCAGTCTGTTCCTGCTGCAAACAGTGCCCAGAGCTCTCCACTACATCCCCTTCCAGTGACAACAGCCATTAAACAACCAGTGACACATTTCAAAATGCAGCAATAACACTGTCATCTGAAATTCCACAAATACTGACCGGACAATTTAAAACCCAGTGTTTCTTCCCTGTCTTGCAAACTCTTGCTAATGCTGACTTTCACCTGCATGCCCAGTTGATTCATACGCATTGATGGACAGATATGTAGAAAAAGAACTATTTTTTTTTTCCAAATAGAAAACAAGACTAAATACATTTTTCTGGTTTTTTAACACAACTATTTGCAAAAGATACAGCTCAGGAAAAAGCCTTTCCTAGGTTTTCTTCCATGAATCATGCCATAAGCCTTTGCAGATCTGCATGCAGATTTAGAATTAGAACACCTGTAGTCAGACTCCATGTTTTTACTGTTCTAAGGCATTAAATGGTGTTGTTTTTCTGTATTTCTCTGCTTGAAGAAAAGCAGTGCAAATATCTTCATCTGTTGCTATTTGTTCATTCAACACAAATAGTTTGGCTTCTCTCGGTCTTGTATTTATTACAAAAAAAAATTTAGCCATAGAACACAAAAATTCATTTAACATTCATTTGCTCTCCAAATCAAGTAGATGTACAGTTTGAACTAGTAACCTATAGGGCAAAGTGAACTTTTTCCTTGTAAGAGAAGATCCCTGCTGTCACTCCTCCCTCTCCCCCTTGATCTGTTCAATACTTTCTGGGAATGCACAGTGTAAAACCTACAGAAGATCAAATCTTTCCCGGATTTGGTTTTATTACATAAAGGCAGTGCATTCAAGTAATTTGTGTCATGCTGCTCCCCTGCACTCCCTTGGCATAATGTGCTCCAGGAGATGGGAACAAAAGCACAAGTGTGACATCTATTGACAGCCTTAGCTGGCAGGACAAGGCAGCCTGAAAGCTGCAGCAGGAGCAGGGAAAGGTCTGTGATAGCCTCTCCACTACAGGACTCATCATTTTTAAAGAGATTTACAGCAAAAGGCTAATGTTGGGTTTGAATTGCCTGTGTTTTATGTGTTCAATTAAACCTAAGCCCTGCACAAGTTTCTAGAAGAATAATCCGTCCTGAACTGTGAGAAACAAAATATACTAGAAGATCCTCTAGACTCCTGAAGGAGTGGCACAGGGAATGCTTCATGCTTCTGGTGTTCATATGCTCTTTCCTAGGCATTTTCCACTTGCTAATGATTAATGCATCCGTCCCTGGAGCTTGGTGCTTATCAGCCAGTGTTAGCTCTGGAAATACCACTGTTTCCTGAGCCGGAGCAACCTGAGGAGCCATCACAGCTGCAATGAGCCATCTGCAGCTCTGCTGCATGCTGGCCACTGCCCAAACGAGGATCCTGGGCAAAGCAGACCTTCCTCCTACTCTGGTGCAGCTGGTCTCGTGTTCAGACTGTTTGAGCTGTAGGAATGAACATTATTTACAGTGCTACAGGCTCTGGCTAGCTGATATTTTGCCTTTAGATGTGGCTGTAGAGGAGGCTGAAAGTGTCAGTGTGCCCAACCACACGATTGTATTCCCTGTACTGTGCACTTCTTGAATCATCTTTTGAAATTTCCCTGTTGCTTTTTCTAGCAAGACACAGGTTTTCTCACAGTTCTCTTAATTTCTGACAAATCAAAAAGAGATATTTGCACTTCAAATAGCCAAGAGCCATCTTTATTTAGATTCTTTATCACAGACAAAGAGGTGGTGGTCTCCTCGTGGTCAACTAAAGTATCACACTTGGATTTAAAGGCAAAGTTTTCTATGTGTCACCTCAATTCCACTCCTGTAATTGCACCACAGGCAGCCTACTCTTAG
Source organism: Vidua macroura (assembly GCF_024509145.1). Taxonomy (NCBI): domain Eukaryota; kingdom Metazoa; phylum Chordata; class Aves; order Passeriformes; family Viduidae; genus Vidua; species Vidua macroura. The sequence continues at coordinate 8,656,405 of NC_071589.1, forward strand.
TACAAGAAGGCCTTGCTTGTGGGTAGTTTCGAGACAAAAATCCTGTGAGTGAGCTCAGGCAAAGGTGGGTTTTATAGTCTGTAAGCCATCTACAGGGAATTAATTGCCAGAGGCTACTTACTAAGATGTCTGGCACATGTTGTGCACCTTTAGAGAGAATAGTTTTTAAAGTAAATAACCTTTCTTATCTTATTTTTCTAATGTGTAATTCCACTGGCTTTGGAAAGGTGACTTACAGTTTGTCTTTATTTAAAAAAGATTGAGATCGGGCTTTTTGTCTTCAACAAAACCTGTTTTTGCTGAACCTTTGAAAGATACTTTTAAGATAGATTTCTAATGTTTTCAGTGGCAATAGCTTTGCGATGAATGCATGAATCTGGGTAGAACTGAGGATTTTACACCTCATTTTCCATTACATTTCTCTCATCAGAGGGGTTTGGATCTCAGCTTAAACTTTGAATAACCAAATTAAAATATTACCATTAATAAAATGTATTGTGATACATTTATATTTATTAGATGACTCAGCTTTCCTCAGTTACCTTTTAGCCATGGGTTTCTGAAAGAAGGCAAATTTCTACCCCTGGGAGCTTTTTTGTGTAACCTTCACTTCTACCCAGCTGGGATTGCTGCCTTTTACAAATACATGCAGGAGCTGTTTCTTCCTCTTCAAATCCAAGGCTTATCTGAAGGGATAAGAAGAAAGTAACCCAGACTCAAAGGTACAACTAAAATGTCCTCTTGTTTTCTTCAATGTTGCTGATTCTTAAAAAAAGAAATATATTCCTTCAATAAATTAACACACAGTGAAAATCTGTGTGGGAGAATGTGGATAAAATATGTGTAATTTCAAAGTTTGCCCTTTTTCTGAGCTCCATATGCTAAGTACCAAAATAAAATTACAACACAGGGGAAATGGGATGATAGATCCAGGACATGGTGAGAAATATATGGCTATTAATTTGTAATTTTGTTTTGCTAACTGTGAGACTAGAAGGCTCTCTGCACACTAAATTATGATGGTATTTAGAGCAATAAATCTGAGCATCCTTGTGCTGCCTCCTGCTGTTGAATAAATCTGTTGGCTTGTTACAGGCTAACAGTTCTCCTGATGGTTTTAACTGGGCTGTTTCACACAAAACCCCTCAGCTTCACTGAGGTCCTTGAACGGGCATGAATGGAGCTCTGCCCATACAAGTGGAGGGGGATGCCAGGATGGATCTGAAGTGTCCACAGTCCTCATTTTCTTGGGAGAGTCTCTTTCCTTAAGCTCTGCTCTCACCACAGCACAGGTGGCTGTGTCACCTCTTGGAGGAACCCTTCTTTCACAGAAGGAAACTCAGCAATCTCATTCATTACCTGCTCCCATTAAAGCCTTAACGAAAGCCAGGTTAGAGTGGGAAAACTCATTTTCACCTGATTTGAGGGATCATTAGGCAGCTGAATGATGCAAGAAGTGTAATGCAACACACCAGTGGAGAAACTATAGACTGGCAGGAGGATTCCTGCACACCCAGGAAACATTAACTCTTTATATATGCATAAAGGAGGGCAGGAGGGGATTTCTTGTTTGGTTGTTGTTGGGGTTTTGGCTTTTTTTTTTTTTTTTCTCTTAAGCTCCATTTTGTGCTTTCCAGCACCTGTTGTAATGTAGAGAAGTGTGAGCTAAAAGGCTGATACAGAAGTTGGACAAACACGTAAACTAGAAAATTGCAAAATAATCTTGTACTGGCTTAATCACCTGCTTCTTCACAGCCTGAAGTGAAACTGTCCACAAAAAGAATTCAGGAAGCTGTGCCATGTGTATAAATTCCTTCAGGAAGAAGCAGTAGTGGCCATAGCTGGTCCTAGCAGTCTCATGTAGGCAACGTAGGAGAAGTCAGACCCTGCATTAACATAGCATGTTTTCAAGAGATGATAATGTGTTATCTGCTAGCAAAAGACTTGTCCAGGGGGCTTGGTTATGGTTTTTCTAGAGAAAATCTGTTCAGATTGCTCACAGATGGGTAAGTAGGATTCATGTTATTTTGGCACGTTAAAGGTCATTGGCATTTGGTTAATTTGCTGTCAGCTGTAGCTTGTGGGAAGGTGATATGGTGATGTCAGAGCAAAGATCTTAATGGATCTTTCTAAACTTTTCCCTTGCCTTGTTGCATGAGCAGCCACACTGGCAGGGACTGAGCCAAGAGCCTTCCAGGGCTTTTTTCCTTGTCTCTATTGTAAAATTGAAACCAAAATCTTTTGACACTTGAAGGATGATGTAATATATTGTTTTGTGTCAATACACACAGTGTTCATTGTGACAGCCTCGTTCTCAGGATGAATGTCCTAATTTTTAAGCTGTTAAAGGGAATTCTTTATATTTTAAAACACAAGGCCAGTCCCTTCCCAGATTTTTAGAGGAGTGGTTGCAGAATTGTAGATGTGAGCCCCAAGGGAAGAGGAAATCTCACCAGAGATGGAAAAAAATCTGTGGGAAAGGAGCAGGATTTTGGTCTATTACTCATCTTTGACTTGTTATTATTGTGCGTTAGGCCGGTAGATGTTGAATTCAAGCACCCACCTACATTTGCTGACCTGGACAGGCATCCGGAGGGGACCATATGTCTTCTAAGACAAGTCATATGTGAGCAGATGGAAGTGCTCAGTTGCATACAGATACTCTGGTGTGACAGCCTCATGCTTCAGACCTTGGATCCTTCATTCTTTTAGCCAAATATTTGAACCCAGTCAAAACTGATGGCTGTGAATTCAAGCCATCCAAAAGAACAGAGGGAATAACTGTAATAAAAGTGAGCTGATCATTCTGAAAACATGCCAAAAATACACTCCATTGTTTGGAATTCATTTGCTGTGATTTTGCCATAATTAGAGCTTGAACATTCATTAATTATACTGAGTTTATTCAGAGGAAGTCAGGTAATCACTGCTTTTCACAGTTGCTCATGAAAGATTGTAATTAAAGAGCCCTTGCCATTCTCAGTCTGTTAAAGGGACTTACTCTGCATTGAGTCCCCTGCTCAAATTTGCTTCCACCTCCCTCTTGCAGCTGCTCAGATTTGTTAAAAACTTCCTGTGGTAGTATTTGAGGGAAGACTGACCCTGGTATTTCTTCCTCTTTGTGGCTTTTCTAGCTTCCTCTGAGTTCTTTATTATACAAGTGTTCCTTAAAGGTTGAGTTGCTCCAGAGTAAGTATCTTATGGGCAGAACAAGCCCAGATGTGTATTTTTATTGTCTAACTCCCCCACATTTAAAACTTGATCTATTTTATAAAAATTACACCTATTTCATTAATTTTGGAAAATTCAGTAGCACTATGTAAAATTAGGGGAATCAGAGAGCTGGAAAACAGTTAAAACTTAATTTCTGGCGATATAGCTATTGCTAATAGAAGAAACTTGGAAGGAGTATTGTGGGGAAATTATTATGGAGTCCTAGTCAGATGAGCTTATTTGTGTCTTCCTCTGCAGCACCTGGATGCTGTAGGAAATAATAGATCAGATAATTTTATCTCTCTGACAGTTCCTTGTCTTCTGAAGTTACCGGCTCAAAACCTAAATTGATATTTTTGAACTGAAAACATGTCTGAAGTCTGTCTGCTCACCAATCTGCAGTGGGATTTTTATGTACTGTAGATGAACACTTCAGTGTTAAGAGTTGGAAAATGAGGTGCAAACTCTGAGCTTCATCCATAAGGTCTCTCTAATGTCAGCAGAGACAGGGAGGCAATGCCAAAAGAGGTGGTGAAATTATTTTCCTTTTTTTAAAGAGCACTGAAAAGAGCAGAGAAAATTAAAAAGAATCCAGGGCACCTTCCTTGTTGTTGAATTAACTCTCCTATGACAGTGATACAGCTGCTCTTTTCTTAAAGTTCACAACTCCTGCTAATTCTCTCCCTCTCTTTATCACTTTAAAGAAGACATTACAGCCTATCACACCAGTAATTCACTAGCTGGGACACCTTAAGCACATATTTGCATTGTTCTTATTGCAATGAATTCTAAAGGAGATGTTATAGTTCAATATGCCTGATCACATTTAATCAACAAGCCATAGGTAAAAACCTCTGAGTGCCATTAAATGGATAAAAGAACATTATCAGTCCAGGGGTGTTTTTGTAACAAAATTATTCTTGAAATAACAGCTCTCTTAGGCTCAAACCTAACAGAGCACAGAGGATCAGGGCAGTGCTGAGGCATGAATAGAATTGCTGAGAATGGTGCAATTCACTTATTTTAAGGAAATTGAACAGAAAATGGTGATGTTATAATGTGCTCTGCAACAGGAAAAAATGGGTTGCAAGAGACTTCATGGAACACTTTGCATTGGCACTGGCAATGGTTTTACATTGATCCTGTGTTCTCAATCCCCATCCAAGTGTAGACCTTTCTGAGTTCATGTTATTTGTGTAGGGTCCAAGTATCCCAGGGCAACCTGTGAAAAATTATGTAATTAAATACAGCAAAGGTGGCCAGATCTCTCGAGATCCTCCTGTAGCTCTTTTGGAGGGCTGTGTTCTGGTATTTTATCTCTGAATTTGCACGGTGCAATACTGTTTGTGGTTAGCTGCATATGCTTTTCAAATGGTTTGCTGCATATATTAGGCTGGTGTTATCCAAATCAAAGGGTGATGTGTGTATATCATTATCAAGGCAATGGTTTTAACTTCTAACCATCTACTGTACTTTCAGATTTCATTTGTCTTTGGGGACCCAAACAGAGGCTTGAAATGCAAAGGGGAGATGATGAGTCAGCCCAAGAGAGGTACTATGGTATCACCACGTCAGTTTGACAAACCCCAGAGCTTATTATATCATTTGGACAAGTGTCACCCGTGTATTTGAATGCTTTTCTGAGACAAAAGAAATCTTTCATCCCCTTGGGCAGATAAAAGATTCAGCCATTACTACCTCTCAGTCTGATTTGTTGTCACTTTGGCTACAAGGAACAGGGAAGTCCACTAGAAATAACAGCCAGAGCTTTATAGGACTGGGGATAAATTAGAAAGGAGTTCTTGCTGGCACTATCTAGTCTCTCTTGGCCCACACAGCTATTTATTATTCACCTTCCTCAGGGTCTGGATTTATCTGATGACTGACATTCCAATACAAATTGAAATTTAAGCTTTAGGTTTATACACATAGTTGCATCTTCAGGCTGAAGCAGCGTGAGTTAAGGGCGAGTCCCTCAATGTCAAACAGAAGAGGAGCCAGACTGTGAGGGAAGAAAGTGGTATTATATTTGGCAGATGTTCTCAGTCTTCACAGCAAAGACATGACACTTACAGTAAGTAGAATTTCCCACAAATTAATGAAATGTTCTGCAAACTTTCCTGTCTGTCCTTTTAAGTCCTTGAGGTTTTTACACTCTGGAAATGATAACAAGCACTGGAAAGTTGGAGGCCAGTTAATATTGTCACAGGAGAATAATATACAATGAATTCTGTCTAAATGAGCACCTGATATGAAAGACGTACAATGATAAGGCTCAGAAATCTATATTCACTCTCCATTGCGCTGCTCTCCAGTGGTAATATTTATATGCAGATAGCCATGTAAATGAATATCTTATGAATAACTCAAAGTCAGAGAGAAAAACAAATCCTTCTGTAAATAGATAAAACAAATTACAAGATGTCTTTTAGGATGATCTTCTTTGAATTCATTGTACTTGAGGGGCAAAGGGGGAGCTTGGCGTTTTGCAGATATTCTCAAAATGAACGGAAAGAGACACCTTCCCCTTTTCCAACCTCACACTGAATTTTTTTGTTTCATATGGCACAGAAGGGGATTAAGGTACAACTTGAAAGTCAAGAGTGTGATATTTAACCTGCTGTGTCATCCCCACACATGATCCTAATGAGGACGGAACCAGCCCTGCTGGTCCTCATTGTGGCTATGGAAATCACAGGCACTATGGCAGCTGGCAGAGATTCCCTTGGCTTATAGAGAAATGGGAGAAAATCACCTGGTTCTATGGACAGACCGGGAGTTTAACAAAGACCTTTCCTGTGGTCTGTGAAGAACATAGGGCTGAATTCCTGGCATCTAAAGCCTGATCAAGGGAATACGAAGGTTAAACTGGCTGATTGGTTTTACACAGGATGTATTGTCAGCTTTCATGCTTCTCTTTAGCTGCTGACAGCAGTTGCATGGACAATTTTGTTTCAAATAGAAAGGAGTTAAAAACAATTGCTGAGGTTGCAGGGTCAGGCACCAGATTTAAGTTTCTATAGGCACATTAAGTTGTGTCTGCTGGTTACTCCTTCTGCCTTGAATGAAGGGAGGTCCTGGAGGGGGAGAGGGAGTTACTGAATTATTCAGGCAAAAGCTGCAAGGTGAAAAATTGAGGTTTTATCACAAATTTACTTGTCTTTTTCACACCATTTTCATACCCAGCAAATGTATTGCATCAGCAGGTAAAAATCCCCCTGCTATGCCCTCGCTACAAGTCAGCCTTTGGATGAAAATGTCCTTGTCATGAAAACATCACTGTGCTTGGCCTCCCCTTAATGAATGGTCAGAGAGCAGGGCTGGCACGTGGCAGCTGAGAAAGTGGAGCTAATGCTGTGGCAATACCTGTTGTACAGAGCAATTAATTATTTGAGCCACTTCTCCCACCTTCTCTTACCTGTATTCTCCCTGGCTCAGTAAAATCCAAGCAAGTCATCCAATATGTGCCCTCCCTGTGGGCTTCAGATCTGGGGGCCACATTTACCTTTTGATCTCCACCAAAGAAACATTTATCTAAATTTAAAGTTAATTAATATCATGCAGCTAAATCTGAACCCTGTGGATTACATTAAAGTTTATCCAATAAGACCAGGAAGCCTGATCCTCTGAATATAAATGACTGCATCATCTGCATGAGATTTAATTGAGAAAACTGCATCAAAAAGGCAAATTAAATACCAAGAACACAACAGATTTTCCACAGAGAAACACCGTGGGTAGTGAAAAACCATCTGTACAGAGAAGAACAGAATGACATTTTTGCATCATGTCAGCCAGATAATATTTTCTCTTTCATTAATTATCTATGTTAAACATTTTGCTAAGACAGATAAATTAATGTACTTTTGACTATCACCTGACATTAGTTAAGATGATGAAAAGATTGTTGCAAACTCAAAATGACACATCAATTTTAAATGGTTTCAAATTTACATTATTTCTCTAATCTTGTCTGTTCCGAGACAGAAATGCAGACTGAAAGGAGTGTTATTTAGAATTCCTATCAAACTTTTAGTCTGGGAAAACAGTTCTGGAGCCATAGATTTGCACAAGTCTAAGTTTTCACACCACTAGTTTTCTAAAAAATGTATCAACAGTTTCATTAGGAATTCCAGTGAAACTAACCCTACTGTTAATAAATATACTTAAAAATTATGTTTCCCAGCATATGTTTCAAAACCTCAGAAATGCTGCCATCTGTTTTTGCCAGGATTCTGAAATAGCCACAGTCAAGTGATACTGTCAAAGCCCTGTAGCTTCCATATGCCTTTAAATCAACAGACAGGTTTGCACCAGGATTTCCGATACCATATGGACTCGTGTCATTTTCTCATTACTTCAAACAAAACTAGCACTTTGGGCTGTGTGTTCAGGTTCCAGATTCACAGGTAGCTCAACAGAAAAACTCAGCACTCAAGTCACTGCTTCTCATTCCTAAGGGGTTTTAAGGTTAAAGAACAACAGAGGCAGCAAAAACGTGATATCCATAAGATCCAGGGGCTCTTGTTGACAGAGTTTAAGAATATTTTCTCAAAAGCAATGTGGTATTTTAGTGTTTTTTACTCCAGCTGTAGCTGCATCTTTGGAGTTGACATTCCCAGGATTATTTGAGCTCTGTTTACAAGGACCTAGACAAGGTGCTGCTGTTTTTAAACAGCCATTAATTTCTTTGCAACCTAGTATAATACACCCCACACAGAGAAACTGGTTAATGAAAATAGCTCAGTTTCTCTAAGCTGTCAGCATGTTCCTGGAGTCTGCAAAGACTCTGCAGAGTTAAAAATAATGAACTGAGGTATCCACACAATTATTTATTTTCAAATTGGTGAAGTGCCATTTTCTTCTTAGTTCAGGAAATTAACCTCCCCAAAAGCCAGCTTGCTCTACACAAAATTAATAAAGCAGAGCATGCTGGCAATAACTTGCACATGTTTATTTATGTGGGATGTCTCCAGCTAGAAAGGCTAAGATGAAAAATTGATTCAAAAGGCTGCACTCCGAGGGGATTTACTCCTGGGTTGGACCCATTCTCATGTTGCTTAAACTCAGAATAAGAGCCTCTTCTGGAGTCTATAAAAATTAAGCTCTTTTATTATCACCTCTCCTTTTTTTTGTCCTGTGGCATACACCTAACACTTTCTTTTAGGAAATAAGGTGTAGGAATTTGCAATCCAGTTCTAAAGGAAAAAAGTAAGGGGGAAAAGGTGATGAGGGCTGCAGGGAATCTGTTAGTACCAAGAAATACTTTTCTCCATATCTTTTTACTGAAGCTCTACATGGTTAAACTGATGTTCATATTAATTTTAAGTGCTGGTGAAATTTCCTCTCACCTTATGTGCTTGCGGAGGGTGCTGATCTGGGCTTTGCAAAACACCTGCAGTGTTTGTACCACTGTACCCTATAATGAAAATCCCTTAAGACAGGTCTCATGTGAAAGTTAAACTGAGGTACTCCAAAATTAACTCTCTTTGTCAGCCTGAGTTAAATTTCATGTGAACATTGACTGTGATAGAATAATTTGCCTGGGATGCTTTTCCTGCTTTCTTGTGTTTATCCTCTCCTGGTTTCTCTCGTTGGGGAACACCCATTAACAACAACCCCAGTTTGTATTTAGAGATTTATAACAGGTATTTAGAGATTTATTAGCTGTATTTATAACAGGTCTGTTAGTTCTGTTTCTTCACTCGTGGCTTTCCATTGTTGACACCATTCAGGATACAGGATTTAGTAAAATTTTAGCATCAAACTTGGCTTTGAAAAGCCATATCAACACAGTCCTGACATGCCTGTGCTGGGTGCTTGCCTTCTGTGGGGTGCTGTCCAGGATGTGCCAGCAAAAACAAGCTGCTCAGCACAGCTGTGAGGATCTCAGGGGCAGAAAAATGTCTTCAGAGTGAAAGGATTATGCTGATGCCATCTTCCCTGTAAGACACTGGCAATTGTACCTGAGTCCTTTCTGCCCTGGGCAGGTGTGGTCTTACAGATCTTATCCACATAAGGATGGATGTCCTGGGCACTAGCAGCAATTTGGTTTTTAACGCTGGGGAGAGAGAAACTGACAAAGAGTGAATTTCAGAGCTGCAGAAGGCAAAATAATATTAATTTGGGGCTACAGTGGACACTTTCTAGGACCTTTGAGTCCTGTTGAAAATGGGACATTCAGGTGCTGTCCTACAAGTAACTTCTCAGATTTTGCATGAATCATTTCCCCTGAATTGTATCATCTAGCACTAGACATTGACAGGAATGTCAGCCCCTGCAGGGAGTGTATTTCAGGGTGGAGACAGACAAAGAGCATTTCATACCCCCTCAGAATGCCACCCTCTTTTACCTCCCTTAGTTACCCTGAGGACTGGAGTCTTTTATCCAAAATAATTCCAGTTGACTGCTCTCTCAAAATGAATCCAGTTCATCCCAAATTACCACTCTCTCAAAATTCCTAAGTCCAATAACATTGCAAGGGTTTCGTTACCTTGGAGAGGTAGTACCGTGTGTACCAGGTCTGACCCATTTTGGTTTTGGAATGTGTCCTTTTGAAAGGCTAATAAATGCTGCCGTGATCCTGTCAGAAATAGTGTCTGTGCAGCAGAAATAACTGCTGCTTTGCCTGTAGCTACATAGACTCTGGAGTCATTTAGAGGCAGAATTCTCATGGACTCAGTACACACCCACACCTCCAGCTCGGGTTGTTCTTTCAAGCTTGGTGAGCATGGAACGAGCTCAGACAGCAGCGCTTTCTCCCCTCTCCCTAGCTGGGCTGTGTGGGTTTGCAGAGGGTTTATTCTTCTTCTTCTCAGAAAACTGGGAGTACTGGAGGTGTTAGGCTGCAGGGGGGTGTAGCCAGGAGCTGAGAGGATAAGGAGTAAAACAGGAATGAGCCCATAAGAGCAGTCAGTGTTTCCCTGCTCTGGCTGCTGTGGCTGCAACCAACCCTCAAACCAGCTCTGTTCTTTCACCTGAGGAAACCTCACATGCCTTTTGTTCTGTTACATCAAAATGAAGTTGCACAAACATGACTTCAAATAACTCTCCTCACTGGCTGGAGGGGTTTATTTTTGTGCCAAAGGTGCCGAGAGCAGCCTTGATAAATGTTAGTATTTGTTGTGCTGCATAATGCAGTGAACAACACCAGCACCTTCTGCTGTCATACAATCTAAATAAGAGTCTCTTCTGCCCCTTTTCTGAAGCAGGGAATGAGCACAGAGAAAGTGGGATTAGCCTGAGGCTAAGGAAAAGCCAAGAGCCCACTAGAGATGGGTCTGAGATCGAGTCCTTAGCAGGGAATGTCATCTAAGGACATAACTAAGTCCTAACAAAGGATGAAAAGGTCATAAATACCCAGTCATCGAATGCTGTTTTGTACTGGAGCTACCTGAAACCAGGATATGCAAAGAACACATGCTTATATCAGGATGCTCTTCTAGTTAGTTTTACTCCAGAAATTTGGATTCACTTTCAGCAGAGTCTTTGATTTCCTCTTGAACTGAATTCACGTGATTGCCAGGAAAAGACAGCTCCGTTTAATTTTCCCCAAAGTCATGAGAATGATTGACTTCAAAAACAGAAGCAGCCTTCAATTAACAGAAGCCATGGAGCTCATCCCTGACCAAAATAACCATTTTAATGCACTTCCATTGAGGGCTTGGACCACCATTAGTGCCTGGTTTTCAGGGTTCAGTCCAGTTAAGAGGATAACTTAACACCAAGTATTAGATAGCAAATAAAATGAAAGTCTGATTTTCAAAAATCGTGACTAATTTCTGACATAGTTTTCTACTCTACTCTTATTAGAAATGCTATCTTTCATGTAGTTTCCTTTATAATTATTTAATCTGCAGAAAAACTTATTGCATTCTCCTTGATACCCATCCTGCAAGTGAAAATGTTCTCACAAGCAGCCTTAGACAATAGTATTTAAAAATCCTCTAAGTCTTTAATACTGCCAAGCTGTTAAAGATATGTTTATTGGTGTGATACAGATAATGCATCCCTGAATTGTGAACTTTATGAGGAGCATTTCATTTACTGCTTTCAAATGTAAAGGATTCCTGCTGAGGAGGGCCAGACTTCGAGCACGGTGAAACCTGGAGGCACTGAGACTTCAAGCAGTTAGAGAATCTTTTTTTTTTTTTTTTTTTTTTTTTTAAAGAAGTGAATGGAAAATTAGACGGAAATCAATCCTGAAGGACAGTAGGAAAAACCCTATTTTTTAGTGTGTCCAAATCCTGCTTAGTTAAGCAGCACAGTTCAGTCCTGTGACAGATGCAAAAAACTCCTAAAGTATGCGGAACTGTAGGAAAGGTGCTGGTTCTCACTTCCCTGCCTTAATGTGCATCCTTCAGAGGCACCCTGACCTTCAGCAATTCTTCAGATAATTGAATCATTAATATTTTGTTCTTGTGATATGCCTGAGCCTAACAAATGAGCTTCTTCAAAAACCTGTATGGTTAATGGATTAAAAAAAAAAGAAATTCAGCATAATATCTATAATTCTCTTAGTGATATCAAGTGCACAAGTACTGGCTAACCCACCCCTTAATTTGCAAGCTCTTTTATTAGTACTAATTGCATTTTCCCCCTGTAAAACTAGGCAACTATTGGATGAAAAGCAGACATACTGCTGTTCTAATTGGGCAAAACATCGATTGCATAGTTCACTGTACATGTTTCTTTATTTTTGTAAACAGATAATGAATCAGCACCAGATAATTACAACTGGATTCCAAAGTTGGTTTTTTTCCTACATTGGGGTCTTCTCTTTTCCCAGTTTCCCCTATCTGATTTTCCCCCTCCAGTCTTCAGGCTGAGCTGTGGGTAAAGCTCTTCATTAGGTTGGGCAAGATCTTCCTCCTTTCTGCTCCCAGGAGCTTGGGATGAGATTCGTTTATCCTAACGTTTGCACATAAAAATGAGATGTCTGCATGTTAGGGAGCCAGACTAGACCAGGATTTTTTTTTTTTATAGTCAGTGGAGAGAAATAGATATGTAAAATTTTGCACAGTCCCCCTGTGTCCAGGAATATGCTTTTGACTGTAATGTAGACATTCAGGAAGATTTAATTGCCAATCCTGGAATCTGGCCAGGGTGAGGAATTGATGGCAGTGCTTACATGGAATGTGCTGTGGAGCATTAAAGATAACAGCTCTTCCTCTCCACTTACCTGGAGCCTGGCTTCCCTCAGCAGATGTTGTAGGGCACACTTGGTTTCAGAAGCAAGTGTTGCCTCCTGTAAAACCACTATCCAACACCTCTCAGGGACAGAGGTTAAACTGGAACATGTTCTCCACTAGTGTGGACCAGCTAAGGGGTACAGTGCATAAAATTACTTCTGCATTTTAGCAAATGCACCAGAATCAGGTTATCCACTCTGTTTATACTTCATTGTTGTGTATTCTGCTGGAGCACCTCTTATCAACAGTGCACAGTGCTGTTATGTGGCACAGGCATTAAATTTGCCTAAATTTAAAAAGAATTGAGTACTTGAGGATGAAACCAACGCTTGATCAGTTCTACCACAATCACCACAATTATTTCCATTTCCATTAAATTGTCACTTCCTGGATGGTTCTTCTGACAGCCTTAAAGCTGTGCACTGCTGTTTTGGAGAAAACAGATTCTGAATTTAGATTATAAACTCTTTTTAGTAAAAATCATTGTACCAAACATGCCATGATTCAATATGGTTCCACAGAAAGGACCTGTTTCTCAGGCTTTAAACTGTAGAGTTTAACAGGTTTGCAGGTCATTAGTCTGATGACACCTCCCAAAGGACATCTCTTTACAAACAGCTTTATGCTGCTCTACATTCCTTGTGGCAGCCTTGGGTATGAACTTTCCTACTACATTTTCCCTGTCAAGAAAAATGGATAAGACAAGGGTGCTGGAAAAGCATCCAAGAAAGATGTCTCCATGGAGATACTGGAAACACAAATCCACATTTGGCAGCTGTTCCTGGTTTGCATGTCCAGTTATGAGATGCATAATTCCTCCAAGACAAGGAGATAGCATCTGATCATTCCATGTAGAGGAAGCCTTAGAAATGCTTCTGTCATTCAAATTTGCACAAAGAAAATATAATTTGTGGTTATTCATGCACTGCACAGGCAGATGGAAGCACAGCAGGTAGATAAATACTGACATTCTCTTCTCTGAATAACTCAAAAGAAAGGTCAAAGGTAAGATAGGGAGTAAAGTGAATGTAGATTAGGCAGAACATCTGTTTAAGTGGGATAGTAGGGAAATATTGAAACAGAATATTTTCCAGCAGAAGCTCTGCTTTAAAAATGTCGATGGGCATCTGCTTAATTATAAATTCTTTACTGTCTGTAGCATTAGTCTCTTAATAATTTTTTTAAAGGGGGGAGGGGGGAGGGAAGAAAAAGCATAATTAACCTGCAAGAGATAACTCACTCCTCTTTCCATAATGTAATACCAGAACTTGCCTGAGCTGAAAATTAAAGAGGGTGGCTCAGCAAGTAGGTGGGGATGAAGGACACTTTGAGCAATGTCACACTGTCCTCACTGTCCCATTCAGTGGAATGAGGATCTGGGGACAAGTGGCTAGTGGCAGCTGCCATGGTGTTGTTATGTGTAACAGGCATAATTCGTGCCTATAGAGTGATATATAAATAGGAGTTTTTATATGATTAAATATAGACACAAATCAAGCGAGCCAGGGCAAAGGGGGGAGGCTGTCTTATGTATGTTGAAACCATTGTAGACAAGGCTTCATTTACAAGTTAATGCAAGTGGGTCGCACGGAGATGAGCCATTTCTTGAGATAATCTAGGAAGGCACAAGCGTTCTCCCGCCAAATACCCAAGATTGGAATCGCCAAAATCTCCGGGGGATGCATCTCAATGTTGGGTTCCCGTAACTCCATCATCGACGTACATTGCTTCCCGGACCTCGGATTGTTCAACCCAGCGCAGAGAAAAGAGACTTTATGAATATGTGGGACTTTGAATGGAAAGAAAAGGCTGATCGCCGAAATCCCGGCCTCAAACGAAATAAACTGTATAAAAACTGCTCGCACAGAATGGGTGGTGTGAAGCATAGGAGAGACCCTCTGCCAGAATGGTTGAACCTGTGTCTCACCCAGCGCCGATCCTGGGCTCAGCACTGTCCTCTTTTGTGGCTGGCTCAGATAGAATTTGATCTTTATAATAAAAATTATTTTTTTCATTTTTTAATTCACCTGAGTCAATTTTTACCTATAACAGTGTGATGCTCCCAGCAGGGCATTGCCCTTCTGCAGCAGCAGGGCAGACCTGGCTTTCTTCATTTCACACCAAAAAAACCCCAAAAACTTAGTGACATGAATCTCAGTGAGCTCCAGAGAAGTGAAGACAGGCTGCTTTATACACCTTTATGTGACCAAAAAAAAATCTCGCTAATCAAAATGAGCATGTGCATGAAATATAATATACCACTGCTTCCTCTGGAAGTCTTAATTGATAACCCTGCTTCTTAGGACTGAATAAATATGGTCAAGATACTAATTTCACTTCCATTTCTTTGATGTTCCATTTTCCACCCGTCTCAGCTTTTCTTTATCACATTGCCCATTCTGTGCTTTATTAATTCTGTGCTATTATTGGACCAATTGTTTGTAATGGGTGAGTAAACATATATTGATACAATTTAATGGGAAGAGGCAATCCACTTTCTCCTGACCTTTTCACCAGGAAAATCCATTTGATGTCAGTAAGGAAATGACTGTTAATATTAAAAATGACTTATACTAATAAGGCACCCGCCAACCCTCAGCAACCTTTACATCTTTCCATATATAACTGCAGCTGTGTGAAAGAGTTAAACAGCAGTGAGTAAAACATGAACGGGTTGTGACTTGTTCTGTGATGCTGATGTGGTGCATTTTTCTCCCTGTTCCTATTGCTAAGCACCTCATGGCTGTTGGATATTGAGAATTAAAGAGAAAGGATTTCCCATGCACACATGTGCTTGTGTACACACACACAAACCTCTCCTTTTTTGTTCGATACTGAACTATGACTGTTGCTTTCACTGGTCTGTTGTTTTGAACCTTTGTGATACTATTAACGGAGAATTATATCCCATTTTCTTTCTATTCCTAACCTTGTAGCTAAGACTCCTCTACTCACTTAGTATTATAACACTACAGTGTGGGGCTGAGGGAGGACAAATTTGGATTTTGCTGTATCTGAAATTGGCCATTTCCACTTGGGATTCCAATAGTCAGGTTTTAAGACAAACATGTCTTTAGAAAATCTGTTTCTAAACTAAGAAGGGACCCAATATGGTATTTTTTTTTCTTCTCTCTCTCCAAGTATCTAATTCAAAACACATGAGACATCTCTGTTTGCTATGTCATGTATACAAATATTTAGCACTAACCATATGTTTCTGTGTTTTCTTGAAGCCTAAAATAATTTCTTAAACCATCCTTCCTTTTCCATTTCTATGTTCAAGTGCCTTTTTGGCAGCCTAAACTGCTCCATGTTTAAGTGAAATTTGTTTCACGGGAGAGTGTTTCTATCTGTGTGTATTTGCTTTTTTGCTGTGTTCATTGCAAAGTGCTGCTGTGTGATGGCCTGTGGGGTCCAGCAGTGATCTGCTACAGCCAAACTGGGACAACTGAACTTGTCTCACTAGCTTCAACTCAGGTGTGGAAAAGGATGAGCATTAAAAATCAAGGGAAGTTAGAGAGGAATGCAAGATTCTGGAGGAACAAATGGCAGAGGAAGAGCCCGCTGGATGACAGATTAATTTTGTGGTTGTGATAAAAGTTGCAGGCAAAGGACCGCTCGGGGTGAAGGCCAGACAATAACCCATTGTGTAATGAGTGGGGTCAGGGCCTCCCCTTTTACCAATCAGCTGCAAAGAGCAAAGCTTTCTTGCCTTGAATAACAATCATCCAATTTACCAGGCCGGAGCTGCGGAGCTGAACCTGCTTTGTGGAAACACTCGGGGAGGGGGAACAGCCCTGTTTGGATGTGAGTTTAAAGTTGTGTCTGGCTGCTGAGAGAGATTGAATGAAGAAAAGTGGATCCAGGCAAGTAAAACCAAGGGCGGAGGTGTCTAAAAAATATGAATACAAGATGAGTGGGAAAAATTTTAAAAAATCTAAAATCATTCTCCTAAGCATGATAAGTCTTCAGTGTTGAAATGCTGTAGCAACCATCCAGCTCTGAGGAAAGACTCTGGGTTTGGCCCATGATCCATAATTTAGATTTGGAACAATTTGAGTGCCTTTGCCTTTTCACACCACTCTTTGGTTGAGTAGAGAGTCAACTTATCTGCTGAGATCAATATGACACATCATCAGCTTGAAATGAGGTGCAAGTTTGTATGTGGAGAGAAGATTCTTATCTGAAGACACATTTAGGTACAACCTTGTCAGCACTATCAGTTCATGGGAGCATCCAGATTCTGAATTTAGGGAGTGTTGGAGCACCTTGCAGTGATTTCACTCAGGCAATCACATTAGGATGCATAATGGAGACCATAATGACATAAATATTTAATTCTTGTAACTAGTTTCTAAACACTGTAGAAATGTTGTCATAATTAATTTTCAGCCAGAAACTTTTTTCTTCCTCTTTCTAATTAGTAGAGTACAGATGACATGCTACTGCATAATTGATAAAAACTATGTTTTAAATTGCATCTATATGATCATTCTTACATAGTTACATCAAATTAATCAAGTGTCATTGCCTTTACACAGCTCAAGGGCTAGAGAGGGTACAGCAGTAATTTTATGCTGGTGATAGAGTCATATTAATGCTCATTGCTCTTCATCTGAAGACATCAAAGATCCTTGCAAAGCTGCATGCATATTCTGCTTTCATATGCAGGGAACTGGATGCTCAGAAAGATTAGAACTCCCATTTTTTTTAAATCAGGATGCTATTAAATCATGAACTCAAAATAAGTGAGTGGTGTTACAATCTGCAAGTTTTACATGTATAGGGATGAAGCATAGAGCTCTGCCTATGCCTATCTCTGCCTTAGCCCAGATAAATTAAACCATGCCTTATTCAGTGGCTGTGTAGGATGCCCAGACAGAAGATACAATAGATATGATGGTTTCAAGGACACCAGGAGTAGCTTTGCTCTCTGAAAGAGCAACTTGCCCACTCAGGCCTTCCCATTGTCCCAAGCTAGGAGTGACGAACACCTCAACCTGAATAGGAAAAGCAATATTGACCACAGCAGGGAGATATTGATCCAAATTTACTACAGGAAAAACTACCTGGAAAATCAGAAAACACCAAAACTGGTCTTTCCATGTGAAGGATTTTAGGGCCCATACTAGCCTTTTCTGGATGTGGCTTGGAACATAAAAATAATGATTTCTTAATTCATCCACCAAGCTAAAAAATCAATTATTGCACTCGTCAGGTCTA